>NC_133137.1:40108307-40766237 GCF_048418815.1 Hemitrygon akajei | reverse complement strand
GTGAGAAGCTGACAGTGATGCAGGTGGATGCTGGTGTCATGGTTTATTGATTACCTGACTGGCAGACCACAGTACGTGCGCTTGCAACACTGTGTGTCAGACAGAGTGGTCAGCAGCACTGGGGCTCCACAAGGGACTGTCCTGTCTCCCTTTCTCTTCACCATCTACACCTTGGACTTCAACTACAACACAGAGTCTTGCCATCTTCAGAAGTTTTCTGATGACTCTGCCATAGTTGGATGCATCAGCAAGGGAGATGAGGCTGAGTACAGGGCAACGGTGAGAAACTTTGTCACATGGTGAGAACAGAATCATCTGCAGCTTAATGTGAAAAAGACTAAGAAGCTGGTGGTGGACCTGAGGAGGGCTAAGGCACCCGTGAGCCCTGTTTCCATCCAAGGGGTCAGTGTGGACATAGTGGAGGATTACAAATACTTGGGGATGCGAATGGACAATAAACTGGACTGGTCAAACAACACTGAGGCTGTCTACAAGAAGGATCAGAGCCGTCTCTATTTCCTGAGGAGACTGAGGTCCTTTAACATCTGCCGGACGATGCTGAGGATGTTCTACGAGGCTGTGGTGGCCAGTGCTATCATGTTTGCTGTTGTGTGCTGGGGCAGCAGGCTGAGGGTAGCAGACACCAACAGAATCAACAAACTCATTTGTAAGGCCAGTGATGTTGTGGGGGTGGAACTGGACTCTGTGACGGTGGTGGCTGAAAAGAGGATGCTGTCCAAGTTGCATGTCATCTTGGACAATGACTCCCATCCACTCCATAATGTACTGGTTAGGCACAGGAGTACATTCAGCCAGAGACTCATTCCACCGAGATGCAACATTGAGCGTCATAGGAAGTAATACCTGCCTGTGGCCATCAAACTCTACAACTCCTCCCTTGGAGTGTCAGACACCCTGAGCCAATAGGCTGGTCCTGGACTTATTTCCACTTGGCATGATTAACATTATTTTTTAATTATTTATGGTTTTATATTGCTATATTTCTTCACTAGTCTTGTTTGGTGCGGCTGTAACAAAACCCAATTTCCCTTGGGATCAATAAAGTATGTCTGTCTGTCTGTCTGTGAATCTTCTCTGAACCCTTTCCAATGTCAGGATGTCCTTTCTAAAATTAGGAGCCCAAAACTGCACACAATACTCCAAGTCTGGTCTCACGAGTGCCTTATAGAGCCTCAATGTCACACCCCTGCTCTTATATTCTATATCTCTAGAAATTATTGCCAACATTGCATTCACCCTCTTCACAATCTGCCCATTTATTTCTTCCACCAAAGTGCATGACCATACACTTTCCAACATTGTATTTCATTTACCACTTCTTTGCCCATTCCCCTAAACCATCTAAGTCTCTCTGTAGGTTCTCTGTTTCCTCAACACTACCCGCTCCTTCACCTATCTTAGTATCATCTTTGTTTAATAGTGTGGACAATTATCTAAATGGGCAGAAGGCTCAAACATCAGAGATGCAAAGGGAGTTGGAGTCCTTGTACAAGACTCCCAGAAGGTTAATTTACAGATTGAGTCTGTGGTAAAGAAGGCAAATGCAATGTTGGCATTCATTTCAAGAGGAATAGAATATTAAAGTAAGTAGATAATGCTGAGGCTAATAAGACACAAGGTAGACCACATTGGAGTATTGTCAACAGTTGTGGACCCCATATCTCAGAAAGGATGCATTGTCTTCGAAGAAAGTCCAGAGGAGGTTCACAAGGATGATTCCAGGAATGAAGGGGTTAACAAATGAGGAGCGTTTGGGAGCTTTGAGCCTGTACTCACTGGAATTCAGAAGAATATGGGGGGATGTCACTGAAACCTACTGAATGTTGAAAGGACTAGATAGGATGGATGTCGAGAGGATGTTTCCTATGGTGGGGGTATCCAGAACTAGAGGGCACAGCCTCAAAATTGAGGGGTTATCTTTTAGAACAGAGATAAGGAGGAATTTTTTTAGCCAGAGAGTAGTGAATTTGTAGAATGTCTGCCGCCGACTGTGGTGGAGGCCTAGACCATGAGTATATTTAAAGCAGAAATTGATTGTTTTTTCCACTGAGGTTCAGTAAGGCTAGAACTTGACATCGCAGGTTAAGGGTCACTGTTCTCTCCAAGCTGTATTTGAAATGCATCCTCCCATAGTCATAGCCTTTGCTGCCACAAAGCTGGAATTTTCTTTTATACCACTCCAAGATAATTTTGAAATTATGATAATATAATTTTGAAATCTATGTTTATATAATGGGGAAATGCCCTGTAATTAATTATGTTAATAAATACAATCCAAAACATTTCTGGATAATAAATGTACTTTGAAATGTACCTTTACTTTGAAACATTTTAGAGCGTTGTGGAATTACATTTGTAATTCAAGAGTCTTTATGAATTTGTAACTTTTGTGAAATGTAATGTGACAAAATTGGAGTCTATGAAATCCCAAGGTACTTTGCTGGTTTGCATGGGGAATCTTACACAAGTCTATGTATTTTATTGGAGGAAGTTGTTTTGTATGACAGGTGCAAACAGGAGGAAGTCTGCAGATGCTGGAAATCCAAGCAGAACACATGAAATGCTGGAGGAACTCAGCAGACTAGGGACCATCCATGGAAAAGAGTACAGTCGATATTTCAGGCTGAGACCCTTCAGCAGGACTGGCCTGAAACGTTGACTGTACTCTTTTCCACAGATGCTCCCTAGCCTGCTGAAATTCTTCCAGCATTTTGTATATTGCTGATATGACAGGCAATTTGTTTTATGGCTGGAGGATATGTTTAGAGAACAGAGGTACACAGGATAGACATTCTAAAAGAACAAAGGACAGAACAATATAAGATAAAGATTATGGAGGAATGTAATGGAGCATCCTAATGACTGTTTTCTTGTAAAAAAGTATTTTGGTTGAAACAGAAGATCCAGATGAAACTTGGCTGGAAGTACATTTCCCCTTGCACATAAAATAATAAATGCATTAATAGTGTGATCCCTCTCTGAGTTTGTTGTAGATTTTTCTGTATATTAGAAGAACTAGCTGAATGGTACATGACAGAGCTCGGAGCTTCTTCCAAGACTCGCTTGTCTCATTACAGAAGCCTGAAGGCACACACTCAGCGATTCACGGACAGCTTCTTCCCCTCTACCATCCGATTCCTGAATGGACTTTGAAACTTTGGACACTTCCTCACTTTTTTAATACACAGTATTTCTGTTATTGCACATTTTGAATAATCTATTCAATATGTGTAATTTACTTGTTTATTCATTATTATATCTTATTTTATTTATTATTATTACTATTTTTTTTGTCTCTGCAGGATTATGCATTGCATTGAACTGCTGCTGCTAAGTTAACAAATTTCATGTCACATGCTGGTGATAATAAACCTGATTCTGATTCTAGATAATACAGTGACATGAGCAATGTTGACGATAGAACTGCCTCGGGGCATCTCCTCAGGAGTGGCGGCCACCAAAGGAAAAGTAAGTTTTTTTACCCTTGGCAATTCAACTTCAGTTTTGTCTCACTTTCACCCTATGCACTGCGATCAATGCTATGGTCTTGAGGGGATCAGCTTCTCTCGTCTTGATTCCAACGCATTTGGCTTGACAACAGAGACCTTGAGTAAGGAAAGAAGTGAACATATTTTGTCGACCTAAGACGCATAGAAGAGAGGTTTTCAGTGTTGAAGACACTTATACAGGTTGATCACATGTCTGGGATGCATTGTACAAACATATTGGATGCATTTTTCATGTCAGGGACACATACAGATTTTACCTGTCCATGACCCAGCATCATGGACATGTAAAAAGTTTCTGAGATAATATGAGAAAGGAAATTAGTAAACTATCCAATAATGAACGAGTGTCGGGGACACTAGGCACCCGAACTAAATGCTGAAATATTTTAAACCCTGTAGTATGCTGTAGTGAAAACTGGTAAATTGTCAGAATATTGGTAAATGTAAATAGAACAAAATAATGACAAAGTTAAAGATGGGGCAGGGTGCATCTTTCGCTGATCCTGAACAAGCAATCAGCACGTGAAAAGAAAAAGTAACACTGGAAATAATACAAAGTGTTTAATGCAGATACAGAAGCTGCAGTGCCAACTTGCTTCACAGAGAGGAATAATATGTAGTTTAGGATCTGAAAGAGGGGAAGAAGATCAATATGGAAATATGGATTGGAATAATGCAGCAGATATGGTTATGATGAGGTCCCCTCCCACCCCCAAGTTACTATCAGAGATGGGGGAGCCAGGGCAGAAAATCAAAGCCAAAATATAACATAGACTACACCATTCGGGGCACAGCAACTGAGAGATATTGTTAAGGATATTGAGACATATGTGCCTGGGGATGACTCTACAGAGTTATTCCAAGTAATTAATTGTGAAAGAACAATACACAGCATTGGTGATAAACAAGGAAAGGAGATTGATTATAATGTGCTTGCATCAGAACATACAATCTTCTTTGCCAGAAGCACAGCGACATACTAGGGGAATAAATGAGGAATTAAAGAATGCGATACTGACTGTTATGGGTAATAACAACTGGGACCTAAAAGATGAGTTACATAGATGGTACCAAAGGAAAGGAGAACACTCCACTGCATTTGCATCCCGTTTGTGGATGGTGTTCCAAAGGATGTATGGATCAATATTAGATCAAGATCATTTAGAGCCAGAACCCACATATAGATGGTTAATAATATTAGTGTGTTATAGTACCGATGAACCTAGAATGACGTTGGAACAGTTTGATCCCAATAACCCTATACATACTGGGGGCGGGGGGGGGGAGGGGAGGTGGGTGGAGAGAAAAGAGGGAGAGAGGGAGAGGGATTTTTTTAAGAGACTGTGCCTTTAACAGGTTGAAGCAATGTGTTAATATGTGGGGGGCCCCACACCCAGCAGTTTTTCCTCTCTTCCTTGGTCTTTTGAAAAATGTGTGAAAGCTTTTTATGATGGGAATTGGCTGTGTTTTGAAGTTACTTGCAAGGAAGAACAGTACAAGCATGTTTTTTTTGTTTTGTCTTGTTTGTGCTTCTTTTTCTTGTGGAATTGATGTTTGAGAAACTCCGATTCCATACTGGCCAGGTGTAATCTGAGTTGAGGTAGAAATTTGTGTATCTTAATTTTAGATATGAGATGCCCACGTTTCTGAGTGAAATTGATATTTGGGGGAAATAGCTCATTGGAAGATAATTAAATAGGGAATTCCAACAATTTTGGAAAGATTTGAATATTTTTGAAAGCAATTCCAAACGTTCCTTTACTAATAATACTGCTTTCTTTTATAGAATATAAAATATGTTGCCTGAGACCTTTGACATATTGATTTTGAGTTTGAGGTTCCTTGGAAAATAGTTTTGATGCAGTCAGTGATTTGTCATGTAAATTGCAAAGGGAAGGTGGGAAGAAGTTTCCCCAGGGAGCTCTACTCTAATACAGTACTGTTGCAAGAACGTGGCTGGGGATGAACCCAAGTACTGGACCTATTAGTATAATCTGTACTTATCTGCTTTGTTTATTTGTTTGTACAATCTGTAGTTTCTGTTTTAATACTTCATGACCTTTCTTAGCTATGTTATGTAAAAGGTAGACGAAGTCCTGCTCACAGGCTTCCTTGCTTAGAGAGATCATCCACTTATTTGTCATGGTCCTGTCTGGCAATTCCCCATCTTGCATAGATTAAAAAAATATCACTCCCTACTTGTACATAGTTCTTTCCTTTTGCTTGTTTTTTCTTTCCACTCTTTTCTATAAGTGTATACCCCAGATAAATACTTTGTGGAGATTTGTGATTAATATGATTATATGATATATATGTACAATGTCTGAAATACATCTTATGAAAATGTTTGTTTGATGAACTTCAGTAACAAAATAAATTACAAAAAAAAGAAATGTGACACGAAGGCTGCAGTTAATGCAGTGGGGCCATCTGTCAGAAATGGCTAAACTGTGGTGAGGCGAGAATCCGTGTGGTCAACCATTGCATCACTGAGACCTCCTGATACTTATCACATTTTGAAAGGAAGTTCAATGTGCTTTTCTTGTGAATACATGCTCTTTATTGTCACATAGAACTTGCATGTATGATAGCATTTTTGAAAAATAATTCCCTAAAAATTTTAATTATTTAAAAAACTGCCTAAAAAGCTAGATTGATTTTTACATGCATATTATGAAAATACAATGGCTTATGCAACTTTGATGATAGGAAGAGAGAGCCAATTTATTGATCATTTAAAAATGCTGTGCATGACTGTTGGCATTTGGTTGCAAAAAAATTGGGAGCATGCTTGCACAACACCCTTGCTGCTGTAATAACAGCTGTCAGCTTCATCAGTGGTAGGTTAATTGGTCATTGTAAATTGTCCCATGATTAGGCTAGGGTTAAATTGGGGGTTGTTGGGTGGCATGGCTCGAAGGGCCGGAAGACCGGTAACTGTATCACAATAAATAAATAAGATGCATTTCAAGATCATCTTTTACGACAACTTTGTGAGGAAAACAGAGAAGATTTTGAACAGCTACTAACGTATACAGAGGTCTGATGGTTATCAAAAGATAATTGTCTGTGTCTCTTTGTTTCACTTTGGGATATTATTGTAGCATTTCTCAGTGATAAGCAACTTGGAGAACAAATTGTCACTGCTAAGTCTGACATATTTTATCTGTCAGATATATTTGAAAAATTGAATTTATTCAACAAAGAGTTACAAGGGGAAAAAACTGCCATCTCATGTCATCCAAAGAGGCTACTGCCACTTTCCCTGGAAAATTCAACTTCTCAACAGCAATATCAAACATTGCGGGTTTATGCAATATCTTTCACTGGCCACTCTTAAAATAGAATTGCAAGATGATGATCTGATTGTATATCTTGATCATTTGAAACAACTGCACACTGGTATGGAATTTCAGATCAGAGTCCTGTTCCAGATTGGGAGGTGGATCCATTTGGGGTGAATGTGAATGATCTTGCTTGGCATCACATTGCAATAATGTCTTACTGAGCTGGAGAGTAATATAACAGCTCAAGCAAAGTTCAAACACAACAAGCAACATTTCTGGATAACTACTGATATTCAAAATAAGTTTCCACAACTCTGGGAGAAAGCAAAGTTGTTTTTAATGTGATTTCCCACCTCTTATCTAATTGAATGCGGTTTTAGTTGAGCCTTCATGTTGTGAAAAGAGATGATGTTCAATTATCTTTAACCCAGTTGCAACCAGATATTCAAAAACTTGCTAGCTTGCATCAGTCACAAGGATTTCATTAACTGCCCAAAGTAATACCTATAGAAATTTGTCAGAAGTTTAAGATGTCATGCTGAATCTTCACAAACCTCTAAGGAAGTAAAGGTGCTGTTGTGCCATTTTTGTAATGGCACCTGCATGCTGGACCCAGGACAGATCTTCTGAAAAGATAACACTGAGGAATTTAAGGTTGCTGACCCTCTCCACCTCGGATACCCCGATGTGGACTAGCTCATGGACCTCTGGTTTCCTCCTCCTGGAGTCAGTAATCAGGTCCTTGGTCTTTCTAGTATTGAGTGAGAGGTTATTGCTATGACACCACTCAGCAAGATTTTCAATGTCCCTTCTTTGTGCTGATTCATCACCTCCTTTGATTCAGCCAATAATACTGTCATCAGCAAACTTAATTATGGCATTGGAGCTGTGCTTAGCCACATAGTCAAAATGTAAAGTGAGTTGAGCGGGTAAGTGAGTAGGGGGCTAAGCACAGAGTTTGTTGTCTTTTTCACATTGGTTATTCCAGTTCTAGTAAGATGGCAGTGAAATTGATTGCAGTGGCTTCCACAGAGTCAACAAAAGGTGCTATTGTCCTTTATAAATGTATTTTTTAGGATTGCAAGACCCTGCTGGACATTAAGAGCTTAAAGTGATGCAGGTCTACCCCATCAGCGAGTTGCTCCTTGGTAGATAAAATGAAGGAGATGCACATCATGCTGCTGCCTGAATCAAAGGAGCTATACAGTGTAATAGTGTATGGTGTAGTAGTGTATAGCGTAATAGTGTAGAGTGTAATAGTGTGCAGTGTCATAGTGTAGAGTGTAATAGTGTGCAGTGTCATAGTGTGCAGTATAATAGTGTATAGTGACTATCTTGGTCACTTTTCTCATGTTTACAAGACCCTGATGGACACTGCTAATGTTGAATGCTGCACATTCAATTCACTGATTTATTGGCAGAGAGCAGGGGTGAGTGGTGGGGGAGCTGCGTGGTCTCGGTTGTAGCAAGGACTAGACCTCAAGTGGCGGTGTCACTTGTTCACAGTCACCAGGAGAGAGCTGTCGGAGCTGGCGCACTCTACCAGGGGTGGTGTCCAGGCTGGAGTCAGTGCTGTATCCCAATGTTCACTCTCAGAAGACAAGTTGCATTGAGATTTCTGCAACATTCATGGCTCAGGTCTAGATGTTTTTTTGTGTGGCTGTATCTTTCTGATATCCTTAGGTGCTTGCTATCATGGATGTGCTATGTGTGCTTTGTGCAGTGTGTGTTTTGCACCTTGGCCCCAGAGTAACACTGTTTTATTTGTCTGTATTGAAGATTTTTCATGTATGGTTGAATAACAATTAAACTTGAATTGAATTGAATTGAATTGTGGTGCACTTGTGCTGATGGAGATTGTGGAGAAGACATTGGTGTCAATTCAAACTGACTGGGGTCTGCAAGTGAGGAAATCCAGGATCCAGTTGCACAAGGAGGTATTGAAGCCAAGATCTTGAACCTTATTGATTAGTTTAAAGAGAATGACAGTATTGAATAGCAAACTGTAGTCAATGAAGAGAATCATGATGTACACAAATTTCTGTCCAAATTTTTCAGGATTGAGTGAAGAGCCAATGAAATGGCATCTGCTGTGGACCTGTTATGCCAGTAGGCAAATTGGAGTGATCTCAGGGAAGAGTTATAGGACATAGCACATAAAAAATTTACAGCACATTACAGGCCCCTCAGCCCATAATGTTGTGCCGACCATGTAACCTACTCTAGAAGCTGCCTAGAATTTCCCTACTGTATAGTGTCAGCCTCTACCATCATTACTGGCAGTGCATTCCATACACCCACCACTCTGTGTGTGCAAAGCTTACCTCTGACATCCCCCTTGTACCTACTTTCAAGCACCTTAAAACTATGCCCTCTCATGTTAGCCCTGGAAAAATGCCTCTGACATGATCACAGGCTCTCATCATCTTAAACATCTTTATCAGGTCACCTCTCATCCGTCATCGCTCCAAGGAGAAAAGGCTGAGTTGATATGTTTCATTACCAACCTCCCAAAGTACTTTGTCACAGTGGATGTAAGCACTACCACACATGGTGCGAGCAGAATCATCTGCAGCTTAATGTGAAAAAGACTAAGGAGCTGGTGGTGGACCTGAGGAGGGCTAAGGCACCGGTGACCCCCGTTTCCATCCAAGGGGTCAGTGTGGACATAGTGGAAGATTACAAATACCTGGGGATACGAATGGACAATAAACTGGACTGGTCGAACAACACTGAGGCTGTCTACAAGAAGGGTCAGAGCCGTCTCTATTTCCTGAGGCGACTGAGGTCCTTTAACATCTGCTGGACGATGCTGAGGATGTTCTACGAGGCTGTGGTGGCCAGTGCTATCATGTTTGCTGTTGTGTGCTGGGGCAGCAGGCTGAGGGTAGCAGACACCAACAGAATCAACAAACTTATTCGTAAGGCCAGTGATGTTGTGGGGATGGAACTGGACTCTCTGACGGTGGTGTCTGAAAAGAGGATGCTGTCCAAGTTGCATGCCATCTTGGACAATGACTCCCATCCACTCCATAATGTACTCGTTAGGCACAGGAGTACATTCAGCCAGAGACTCATTCCACCGAGATGTAACACTGAACGTCATAGGAAGTCATTCCTACCTGTGGCCATCAAACTTTACAACTCCTCCCTTGGAGTGTCAGACACCCTGAGCCAATAGGCTGGTCCTGGACTTATTTCCACTTGGCATGATTAACTTACTTTTATTTAATTATTTATGGTTTTATGTTGTTATATTTCTTCACTATTCTTGGTTGGTGCAGCTGTAACAAAACTCAATTTCCCTCGGAATCAATAAAGTATGTCTGTCTGTCTATCAGACGATATTCATCAGGGCTGTTCAGTCTTCTCTAACATACTTTCACAATACAGGTAAGATCTCTGAGGATACAAGGGACTGAGTTATAGAGAGTGGTGAGAAGGCTAGGATTTTATTTATTGGAGCATCCGAAACTGAGGGGTGATCATATTAAGGTAGTTGAAACCACAAAGGGCCCGTCAGAAACTGGGATGTGATCTTATTCTTTGTGTTTGAAGCCACAAAGGGCCCATTGGTGACTGGGGGGGGGGGGGGGGGTGGTGATCTTATAAAGGTGGGCAAAAACATGAAGGGTTCAGATAAGGTGAATGTTCAGTCTCTTTTTTCCAGGGATGCAGAATTAAGAACTAAGGGATTAGGTTTAAGCTGAGAGGGGTAAGCATTAATAGCAATATGCGAGGTGATGTTTTGACCTATAAGGTGGTGCGTACATGGAATGAGCTGCCAGAGGAAATGCTTCAGGCAGGTACAAAGACAACATTTAAACATTTAAAAGGCATCCAAAAACAACAATAAATAGTTAATGCCAAGACCGTATGATTTGGGAAAAAGGGGATAAGCTACTACAGTAACTAAAATGGAGAACAATCTTTGGCAAACAGTGAAAGAAATTAGTTGTAATCATCTCCATTTCATTTAAGAATAAATTTGACATAGGTTGACGGGCTGAGATATTTATACCGAAGCCTATCTTTCTTACAAGAGCATTCAGGCATTTTAACCTGTCCTCTACACTGAGATATATAAAGAGAAGCCTTACTTTCTTGCTGAGAGTGGCAGGGGTTTTACCCTGTCCCCTGTGCTGAGATACACAATGGGAAGCCTTACTTTCTTACAAGAGTGTTCAGGAATTTAAGCCTGTCCCCTGCTCCTCATCCCAGCTCTAGTGGACACACAGTGGATAATGCACCCAAATTCATTTTTAAAAATATTCTGACATGAGATATGGAGATTTGTTACAGAGAGTTTATTGCCTTGAACAAAAGAAGTGGTTAAGAGACAAACTTATTATTGAAATTGGAATTGTATCAACCTGTTCAAGTAAAGGCAGCTAATTCCCTGAATTTTACTACAGTTTCATAGCTTCTGGTTACCATTACTGATGTTAACTCTCAAATACTAGGTTTATTAATTATTATAAATGTAAATCCCCCAGCTGCCATGGTGGGATTCTACCTCATGTTTATGATTCATATTTATTTTGTCTTATTTCTTAATGGCATTGAAGGATTCTCACCTCTGGTGCAGTCTGTGTGGAGTTTGCAAGCATTTATTATGTCTTATTTCCTGATAACGTTGCAGGAGGCCATTTGGTCCATCATGTTTACGCTGGCCCTCAGTATAATTGCACTTTCCTACGTTTCCCCAGTAACCTGGTCATTTCACATAGACATTAATGTTCCTACCTAACACACACTTACAGTATTTTAGGGGTAATATTGTAGTACCTTGTTCACCTGACATCCAGTTGTCATGGAGATGTGGATGTAGATGAAACTGGAGTGCCCAGGGCGGGGAAAGCTCTGGATGAAGATGGTCACTACAGCTATGAGCCATCCTCACTTAGTCTTCTGGATACTGGGTCAATAACTCAAACAGTGTGCCCATGGGGTTGCAGTTATACTTCCCCACTCTAGGCTGAAGACCAGGGAAATCTTTGACCATTCCAGTGATGTCCATGAGTCCAGTGGAGGATGGAAGCCCAGAGGTGGTCAGTCCTGAAGTTAGAGGGCTGAGGTGGGGTGGGAGGGAGGAAAGGCTTGTTCCATTGATGTTGAGCAGCTGAATATCGTAGACATGCTGTATTGGTGCCAGAATATGTGGTGACAATTGTGGGCTGCTCCCAGCGCATACTTAGGTTCATTGTTAACACGTGAGACATTGTACCAAATGTTTTGGTGTATATGTCATAAATAAATGAATCTGAATTTGTATGTCCAGGGCCAATTTTATTGGTAAAAGCACAATGTGGCCCGTGACAAGCAGAGAAAGCCTGCAAAGCAATTCTCACTACCTTTCCTAGGAGATGGAGCTTGGGAAAAGGACGGTAAAAATAATAATAAATGCCACAACCAATTTTGTGGTTGAGATGAGAATGGGAGGGGTGCTGTGGCAAGGAATGTTGTTCATGGTTTCACTAGGATAGAGATCAGATGGAAAGATGGGCAAACTGACAGCAGATGCAGTTTAATCCTGAGAAGCATGAGATAATGAATTTTAGGGATATGCGTGGATGCCTGACTATATTATATATTTCTACATGATAAGAAGCAGAGGGAATTAGAATCATATTTCCTATTGCTGGAGTTTCAAAAAGTGCATGTGTTTAAGATGAGAGAAAGAGTTTTAAGATGAGAGAAAGAGGTTTAAGTTCAGAGCATGGAGATTGAAAGGGGATCTAAGGGGAACATATTTTCACAGAGATGGCAGCTATCTGGAGTGAACTGCCAGAGGAAGTGATGGAATCAGATATAATCACAAGTTTCAGAGACATTTAGGCAGAAGGGACAGAAGTGAGTGCAAATGCTGCAATCTGACCAAACACTAAACTGCAGGATGAACACAAACAGTCAGTGCAACAGCATTTGGGGAGACAGAGGGATGGTCAGTGTTTCAGATTGGAATTCAGTCAGTGAAACAGCATTTGGAGAGACAGAGGGATGGCCAGTGTTTCAGGGTGAGTCCTTACATTAGGTCAGAGGGTGTAAAGTGAAAATAGCCAGGACATAGAAGTGAGAGGGAGGGGTTAATATGGAGGGGGTTTGATCTCCAAGGCAACAAAATTTCCCACTGTTGAAACTCCAACAATGGGCTGAAGATTCTGACTATCTCCATCTCTCATAATTTTACATATCTGTATTTGGTTAGCACTCACAGTGCTTACTATCCTATCTCCATTAAAGTCCTCCATTCCCAATGGTAGGTGATAGGTGGAGCCAGGTAGGGGAGGCATGATAGGTGGATTGGGGAGGCAATATGGAAGGTGATATTGGAAATGATACCCAGATAGGTGGGTATGTGGGTGATGGGCTGATGGCACCAACTAGGGAAGAGCTATGAGTCTGGGTAATGAGAAACAGTAATGGGAATGGGAAAGGAACAAAGGAACAATAGTCTATCTGAAAATGGACAGACAGAACATTTACAATGTATCAAGGCTTATTTGGAAATAAGTATCAGTTCTGTAGAAAAGTAAAATTTATGATAAATAAGCAGCACTTCAAATTTAAAATCTGTTTATATCTTTATCTAATTTCAATAAAATCACGTGCAGAAACAGCAAGATGCATAAGTAATCATCATAAGGTGAGGTTCATTTTTTATCAATTATTTTAATGATCAGCACTTGGCAGCTAATTTTCCCTCATGGTCTCTCTGTGACAATTTTGATGACGGTGTTGTATTGTTTTGCTATTAAGCTCTTTATAGGATTCACATCACTGGGTTGAATATACTGCCAACAAGTGCTTCAGATATCAAGCCTGCATTTACAAAAGCAGTTCTTATGTCAAAGAATCACCCATCTTTGCTGTTCATTGTTATTTAAATCCTTCTATCTTTGCATTTACTCCTAAATGGCTAATCAAGTCATCGAGTAATGCAATACAGAAACAGGCCATTCAGCCTAACACTTGCATGCAGACCAAGATGTTCGGCTAAACTAGTCCCATGTTCCCACATTTGGTCATTGAGTCATAGAGCACTACAGTACAGAAACAGGCCCTTCAGCCCATCTAGCAATAATTATCCATGCCCATCTAGCCCCATCGGCATGTACCTGGATCTTTGTCTGCATACCCATATCATCCATGTACCTAACCAAATTTCTCATCCATCACTTCCAATGGTAGTTTGTTCCACACTTCCACCAGCCTCTGAATGAAGAAATCCCCCTCAGATTCCCCTTAAATATTTCACCTCTCACTCTTAACAATGTTCCCTCTAATTATTGTTTACAGCTGCGTGGACCAACCATTGCTCTGAGCAAGAAATATTTACACAGACTGAAAACTGCCCGGCACTTTAAGTGCTTTCTTTGTAATATGTATTCTACGAATATATAGAATAAAGTTGAAAAATTACATATTTTTGAATGTATTTATTAATTGAAGGGTGACGAAAAAACTTTCATTTTTGTAAACCTTTTCTCATCTGTCTTTATTACAAATCCATTGCCTATAACCTCTGTCCAGATTAATATAGCATCCAGATGACAGGTGTTACGTACCCGTGACACGTGACAGTGGTGTACCCGTGTCATGTGACAGGTGTTGAAGCTATACTGGACTTGAGGTAATGGTCTTGTGATGGTGGAGTGACGTCATTTTCCTGCCAGTAGAGGTCGTGACAGGTTTTTTTTCACAGGGTATAAAAGGAGGACCCCTCCCTGTGAGGAGGGGCAGTTCGTGGCTGGATTTGCCATTTCGATTTCATGCCACTGCGTGATCTAATATTATGATGCAGATTGGTTGAAAGATGGAGTTTTATTTAATGCCTAAAGTTTAAAAGGTCATTGCCGGCAGTTTCTTTATAATACTGCTAGTTAAAAGTCAGTGGAGAGTGAAGATTGGAGTTCGGGAGTTAAAAGATCGAGGAAAATCGATTTCGACAGTGAAACAGGTTCGACCTTGTTTGATCCTCATTCGGAAGGAATTCGTTGGCTGTGCTCGTGTTAATCCCTGTGAAATATAGCAGAAAGGATTGAGTACAGTGTTGTAAAGGAAAGGTCAGTGCCTTTAAGCCGTTTCATTTTCCATCTTGGTAAATTCTTCGTAGGAAAAGTAGTTTGACTGAGAACCGCAGCAACACGACGTGAAGGAGAATTTAAATTGTCTTAAAAAGTCTCTCCCTTAAATGGACTGTAAGCATTTTGAACTTTTGCAACATCGCTTTAAGAACTGTTTAAGCTTCATCGCTTTAAGAACTGTTTAAGCTGCCGCACAGCAGCTGATTTCCGGTTACGTTAGTGGTTTGTTTACTTTTGGGGGGGTTTGTTTTTCAGTGTTTAATAAATGTTTTATTTGTTATAAAAACCCCTGCCTCACTCATATATTTATTGTTGCTGAATCTGTAACACAGGTATGTCTTAATCCTCATTAGATCATCCAAGTATTCCACTTCTAGTCTGCTTCTGGATTTACATTTGACTGCATTCATAAGACCTTCACAGTCAGCACTAGAAACTTGAAATGTTCTAATGATGCTAACAAGAATTTGAAACATATAGTTAAATATATCAGTGAATGTCTTAAATTGAACCAGTGTTAACTTCGTTAGAAATTATAAATTTGAAATCACATCAGTGGGCTGGCAGGTTATTGACAATGAGCTATCAACTTCCATTCTGTGTTTATTGTTACAATTTGTAACAGAACTGTAATTTGAAACACTGACAATGTAAATATGTTGAAGTAGCAGTCGTGTACCGTTCCACTAAGTAGTCTAATAAACAGAAACAAGCTACAACAAATTTAGAGTGGATCACATTATTAATTAATTTATTATTTTAAAAGCAACAGTTACCTATTTTCAATATGCCCTCCTTCTTAGTCGTACTATACTACACAAAAATTGCAAAAGAATAACAATTTTTTTTTGTAATTTTTTTATTGAAGTTCATCAAACAAACATTTCCATAAGATGTATTTCAGACATTGTACATATATATCACATAATCATATATATCACAAAATCTCCACAAAGTATTTATCTGAGAAAAAGAGAAAAGAGTGGAAAGAAAAAACAAGCAAAAGAAAAAAACTATGTACAAGTACTGAGTGATCTTTTTTTTACAACATATTCATTGATTTGTGAGAATAAAATCAGGCCTATGAGGCATTATGTAGTTAAACCATTTTTCCCAGTATGAATCAAATTGTTCCAGCTTATGATTAACAGATGCTGTTATCTTCTCCATTTTGTAAATGTCCATTGTAATTTCCATCCATGCATTTAAAATTGGGCTCTCTTGTGATAATCATTTCCTAGTAAGAGTCATTTTACCAGCCACCAACAGTATATTCATTAAATATTTATCTCTTTTCAACCATTCTTGAGGTATATATCCAAAATATATGGTCTTACTCTCTAAGGGTATTTCACATTTAAAGATGTCTTGTAGGGCATTGTGTATCCCCCCAATAGTTTTTGATACCAGGGCAGTCCCAAAAAATATGATAATGATTTGCATTTTGATTTCCACAATTTCTCCAGCAAACAGGGAGATTACTATCATAATGGGATTTCTGAGAGGGTGTAATAAAATATCTTATCAAGTTTTTCCATCCAAACTCCCTCCATTTCTGTGAACTGGTACACTTCCATTGATGCCTCTATATTGTTGTCCATTCTTCCTCATATAATTATCCCTCCTTCCTTCTCCCATTTTGTTTTAATGTATGAAGTGGAATGTGTTTTAAGATTTGACAACCCCTTATACATGCTTGAAATGATTCTACTACCATTATCTGAATTATATGCTTTTCTAAATAGCTCTATCAAGCATGTACTTGCCTTGGTTACATTTTTAAGCATCTTATTAACATATTGTTGCATCTGTAAACACCGATAAAAATCTTGTTTTTCTAGTAAGTGTTTCTCTTTAAGCATCTCAAAACTGAACAGTGTTCCTTCTTTCATTATGTTGCAAAGAACTGTTATTCCTTTAGCTGTCCAGTCCCTAAATCTAGCATCCAGTTTATTTGGTGTAAAATCCGAGTTATATGCACACCATTTAAGAATTGCAGTATCTCCCCCCAGATTATATTCTTTTATAGTAGTTTTCCATATTTTAAGAGTCAATTTTACCCATGGGTTATCAATAGTATTTATGTACAATTATGTACAGGTTGTTATCAGCCAAAATTGCTTGTATGGGGATGGGAAGTACCCGCTCCTCAATGTTTTTCCATTGAGCGTCATATGATGGGTTGCACCAACATATCACAGCTTTCAACTGTGCTGCAAAATAATAATCTCTAAGAGAAGGTAGGCCCCATCCCTCCTTTTCCTTTGCTAATTGCAAAGTTTTGAGATGAACTCTAGGCCTATTACACTGCCAAATATACCTTGATAACATCTTGTTCCATTCATTGAATTGATTTTGATTAATCTCTATTGGTAGGGTCTGAAAGAGATATAACAGTCTGGGCAGTATATTCATTTTAATAGACTCAATCCTTGAACTGAGACTGAAAAAAGGAATCAGGTTCCATCTTGCCATATCTTCCTTAATTTTTTTATATAAATGCTGATAATTACTTTCTGATCATTTTGCCAAATATTTTGGCATAATGATGCCCAAATATTTGAAAGACTCTGTGTGCCATGCCCAGGGGTATTGACTTTCAATTTCTTTTGGTGGGCTATAGTAATAAGAAAGTAATTGGGTTTTATCTATGTTGATTTTTTATCCTGATAATTGACCATATTGTTCAAAGGATTACGTCAATTTAGGTAAAGAGTATGTTAGTTGCCCTAGATAGGATGGCACCACAATTTAGGATAGTCCTCTTTCTGGAGTGCTATAATTGTGAAACTGATCTCCCATTTTCTTAATCTTTTCCATGGCCTCTCAGATATCCACAAAACGAGTTATGTCTTCGGGTTCATCAGGCATGTAAATGAAACATTCTTGTCCAATCAAAGCACACATGCCTCCTTTCCTGGATAAAACAAAATCCAAAGCCATTTGGTTTTTCAATGTTACTGTACGGACCACCACCAATTTTGCCAACAATTTAGACATTGCTTGTTGGGTTTGAGCAAAAGCATATGCAGTTTCCTTTTTCAGTGTTGATGTCATGTTAGTTCCCATGCTGTTTCACCAGTTCCATAGGCAAGTGTTTCCTTCCCCAGAGACAGCTCCAAGTTCTTTTATTCTGGTTGCTAATGGCTGCTGGGTTTTCTTTGCCTTTGATGTCTGGTAACACTTTTTTAAGGCAAAACAATAGTTCATAATACTCTTGTTAAGGTTATGTATATCCATCTGCCTAACTCCCAGTGGCACATGCAATGGCATGTGCAAGAGCTGTCCCATTATGATTTCCTGTAAGGACAAACCAATGGCTTGAATATTCATCAAAACCAAAGGCAGCACCTGTTTCCACTTTAGTCCAGTCCCTCTCATGTTTTACTAAATTTATTCATCTTGTTCCATTCATCCTTTCCACTAAGCCTGCTGACTGAGGATCAAAATGTTGATCCACCTGCAAGGCATTGCACACTTCTTTAATTACTTTACCAGTGAAATGGGTACCATTGTCACTAATAGTTTCCAGGGGATCCCAAATCACAGGATTATTTCCTTTAACAAATACTGTAACTGTATCATTTTTTGCACAAGGAAATGCTTCAACATATTGTGAGAACATATCAATAATGACTAATACCTTCTTACACCCTTTTTATTGAGACAATTCAATAAAGTCTATCCTTAAGTGTACAAAAAGAGGCCATCTGATGGCAGGATGTGATTTTCTAAGGTACATCTCACATCTCATACATTGTCTACATATTTGTCCTACAATTTGAAATACTCCAGCGACATGCTAAGTTTGGTGTATTTAATGAATCATTCCCCTCTTGGCCGCATGTGTGAACTTGTAACCATCGTGCTGCTTTACCCTTTCAGTCGATGGAGCAGTGGGCTAGTACAGTCCTATATCCTCCACAGTGGGAGGTGTCATCAGGGCCAACTGTGTACGGCCACTTGTTTCTGACACAAGGGCGAGGGAAATAACTGCATATCCTATGCATGGTTCTCCCATACCAAATTGGCAACAAAGAAATTTAAATATGCATTAACAATAGGAGTATCAGTGAGGTCCACACAAGGTTTTATTGTTTCTGGTGTAACGGTTTCACAGCAGTGTGGATCACCGTCTTCCTCCAGAGGGAGAAGAGTGGCGCAGCCAGTAATTCTGACATTCAGGCTCATTAATAGCTCAATTTTGTACTTGGTTTGCCTGGCGGGGGCAGTAAGATGTATGTGGCACAGAGAGTCAGTATGTGCTAACAGCAAGGCAAGAGGCTGCCTCTTCTGGAAGACAATCTGATAGACCTCTGGCTATTGGGTCTGAGCAGTGAAATAAACAATTGGCCTTTGTTTTTCCCTGTGATTCTGAGTCAAAACAATTTGAACAAACCATTCATGATGAACAAAGGGCGAAGCTGCTTCTTATAGTCTGGAAGACCCAAATCTGAGGCAGATATCATTGCTTCTTTTATATGTTCATATGCTTCCTCAGGGTAGAGTGGATCTGGTTGACTGGGAAGAGATATTTTCTGGAGGGGCCTAATAATAACGGCATAATCTAAAATCCACCGTCTACAATACCCAGTCATGCTTCATTTCCCTATGAGTCGTTGGCTATATGGCTTTAACTATTGCTTCAATCCAAATCTTAAACAATGACCTTGTATCCTGGGATAGGGTATGTCTCTATTATCCTAGGATAATAGACCATATTGTTCAAAGGATTGCGTCAATTTAGGTAAAGAGTATGTTGGTTGCCCTAGATAGATCAAAATGTCATCCGCATAACAAGCCAATTTATGCTCTGCCCCTGATATCTTCATTTTGTCTGATGTATTGAGCTAATGGTTCCAGATATAACGCGAAGAGTAGTGGTGACCATGCACAACCCTGTCTTGTGCCCCTTTCTAGGGTAAGACTATTTAATAAATATCCATTGATTTTAATCCTAGCAGTAGAATTGTCATATAGTGTCTGTATAGTTTTAATAATTGTGTCTTGGAAACCAAACCTACGTAAAACTCTAAAGAAAATTCCAATTAACCGAATCAAGTGCTTTTTCAGTGACCATGCTTATCACTATTGCTTCAATTTTATTTTTTTGTATGTGATCCATAACGTGAAGTGTCCTTCGTATATTGTCTTGTGTCTGGCTTTGTCGTATAAAACCTGTCTGGTAGAAACTCCTCTAATTGTTTGGCCATGATGGAGGTAAATAACCTATAATCTACATTAAGAACGGATATTGGTCTAAATGACCTGCATTCCATTTTATCCTTACCTTCTTTCGGTATAGCTGAGATTATCGCTTCCTTCCAACTGGGTGGCATTTGTGCCTTTTTTAGAGCCCAGTTCAGTGTGGGGAGTAAAACAGGAATTAACTCATTTTTAAATTCTTTGTACCATTCTGCCGTATACCCATCTGATCCTGGTGACTTGCTTAATTTAAACCTACTAATTGCAGCTTTTAATTCAACTTCAGTTATGTCAGCAGTCATCGTTCTATTTTGTTCTTCGCTTAAAGTGGGTAACTCTAGAGAATTCAAGAAGGTGTCAATTTGGGTTATGCTTCCCCCTGGAACTTTGGAATATAGAGTTTTGTAAAACACTTCAAAAGCTTCTTGAATTTCACTTAGCTTATTTTTTATCATTTTCGTTCTTGGGTCCCTAATTCTATAAATTGTATTTTCTGCTATCTTTTTTTTGTTTCCACGCCAGTATTTTCATAGATTTCGATCCACTTTCATAATGTCTCTGTTTCAGAAACATTACATTTTTCCTGATTTCTTGCGTAGCCAAATTATTTATTTCATTCCTCATTCTTTTAATTTCCCCTAATGTATCCTGTGCCAAATTCAATTTGTGTTTTTCCTCTAGTTCCTTCAGCGTATTTTGTAATTCCTCTAATGTTTTATTCCTTATTTTTTTCTTATATGAAGATATCGCTATAATTTTCCCTCTTAAGACCGCCTTCAGAGTATCCCATAAAATGGGAGGTGAAACCTCTCCATTATCATTAAATTCTAGGTAGAGGCCAATTTCTTTTTTAATTTGTTCCTTAAAGTACGGATCATTGAGTAGACTTGAATTTAGTTTCCAAATAGTATTCTTTGGTTGTAGGTCAAAATCAACAGATAAATATATAGGTGCATGGTCACTTACATCTATTGTCCCAATTCCACAGGTGTTTATTTTGTCTTTGTCTTTTCCAAATGTTATGAAATAGTCTATTCTTGTATATACAGAATGGGGAGCAGAATAATGAGTGTAATCCCTTCTGTCAGGGAAAATGTCCCTCCATATATCAATTAAACCAACATCCTCAAAAAGTGTATTAACTTTCTTATGTAAAGATTTTGTTTCATAGGTTTTTCTATTGGAAGAGTCTAAGTTTGGCTGTAATTGTAAATTTAAGTTTCCCCCACATATCAGGAGACCTTCTGTTTCCATTACCATAATATCAGTAATTTTCTGAAAGAAACCAAATATCACTTCCCAGGGGTGTGTATATATTCAATAGAGTAACTGAATTGCCATCTATATTCCCCCTTACCAGAATATATCTGCCCTCTTTATCTCCCATTTCGAATACTTTTTCAAAATTTAGCTTACTTGAGATAAGAATAGCAACTCCTCTCCTATGTCCTGATTTATATGAGGAGAAAAACAAATTAGTGAAGCCCATTCTCTTTAGTTTTTTATGCTCATTATCACTTAAATGAGTTTCCTGTAAATATACTACATGGGCTTGTTCTTTTTTCATTTTGGATAAAATTCAATGTTTGCTTGGATTTCCATTGACATTAAAAGAAATGAATTTTACCTTGTCCTTAGCCATTTGTATTTATCTGTCAATGTATCATTGAAATTAGAATAAAACTTAATCGATCTACTCCCTGAACAAATAAGAACCAAGAAACACAAATAATAACAAAAATGGCAATGAACGTGTGATTCCAAGACTGAGGTCTCTAGTAGATGACCCCACGTTGAGCTAGAGGAAATGTCTAGCTGTGGGGGATAACCCCTCCTACTTGTGAGTTGAGGACCCCCATTGCAGTATTCATAAAAGTCAGTGAACAAATCCATTACACAGAAAAGATTTCCCTGTGTAATCCTATATATACATATATATATATATACACACACACACATGCACGCACACACACACACACACACACACACACATATATATATACATATACATATATATACACATACATACATACATACATACATACATACATACATACATACATACATACACACACATTACAGACATACACATATATGCACACATATATATTCTCATTTTGGTGGGGAAAAAGTGACCGAATAAAGAATAACAAGTAAGTAATATAAAATCCACATTATAATATGTATTTCTCGAGATAGGTATATCACCGTGTACTTTTGCTTCCGTTTGGCTTCTCAACATCTTTAAAGTTAACCAAACCTTATGGCTTTTCTGAAGGGGGTGAGGACTGTCTTTGGGAAACTCCTGGTCTCTTCCTGATATATTTCTCTCGGCCTCCTCCCGTCTCCTGTCTTCTCGTTTCTTGCACTATTTCCCAAGCGGAGCGGGATAATTCCTCAGCCAGGCTTTCCTTCCTTTTGGTCATGCTGACGGGCAACCTTCTGGCCTTCATGTCTGTAGTCGCCTCTTCCACTGTCTGGTACAACTGCATCCCGTTGTCAATAAACCAATTGTTTAGATTCAAATGACAGAATCAGCCATGATCCTACTGAATTGGAGCAGCTGACTTCATGCAGATTTGCCACTCCGCATAATCTCAATGGAGCAGTAGGAAAAAAAGAATTGATAAAAATTTTTAGAGAAGGTGTAATGTATGTTCATTATTGGATAAGATACAGTATACATTAGATCACACTTCCTCCTGTGGAAATGAAAATCTTGATGGATGGATGATGTACAGCCTGTACAATAACTACAAAACTTATGAGGTGGAGTACCATGGGAGGGGTGTGGGATAGGTGGCAGAGAAGGAGTACTGGGGCAGGGACTGTCACGGGTGCACACACCCAACCCTGAGACACCGAACAAGGTCATTTGATTCTAAACAATTGGTTTATTGATAATCACAGAATGTTTCTCTGGTGTTTCCTGTTCTTTTTCCCTTTCCCTTTTCCCAACAATGATTCCCTTCCCCCTCTCAGTTCACAATAGACACCCATATCAGGTTTATCATCAGTCATATATGTTATGAAATGTGCTTAATTTTTGAGGCAGCAGTACAGTGCAATATATAAAATTACTACATGACTATGTAAAAGTCTTAGACATCCCACCTATATATGTGTGCCTAAGATGAGAGAGAGGAGAGAGAGATGGAGGGGAGAGAGGAGAGCAAGAGAGAGGGAGGGGAGAGGAGAGAGAAAGGGGAAAGGACAGAAGGGAGAGAGAGGGAGGGGAGAGAAGAGAGAGAGGGGGAGCAGAGAAAAGAGAAAGATAGAGGGGAGAGAAGAGAGCGAGGGAGGGGAGAGATGAGGGAGAGGGTGGAGAAGAGAAAGAGGGAGAGGAGAGAGAGGAGTGAGAGAAGAGGGAGGGAGGGTAGAGATGAGAGAAAGGGTGGAGAGGAGAGAAGAGAAAGAGGTGAGGGGTGAGCAGAGAGAGGGGAGGGAAGACAGAAAAGAGAAAGAGGGGAAAGAGAGAAAAGAGAGGGGTGAGAGGAGGGGAGGGGAGGGAGAAGAGGGGAGGTGGGGGAAGAGGAGAGAAGAGAGAGAAATAAGAATGATTAATATTATGAGGCTGCTATTAATAGATATGATGTTTAATTAAAATAAATGTGTGTAAAGGTCTTTTCCATTTTAAAATGAACTCAAGAAGAGGATTAATCTTCCACTCTTAAATAATATAAAAGTTGGTAGATGATATAGAAGTCAGGAGGAATACTGTTGGGAAGACATTGAAGACAGGATTCCATAGTAGGTCATTATAAACCCTCTTCCCACCCTGGTCATTTTCTCTTCTTGTGATAGAGAAAGAGTGAAATGAAGGAAAATTTGTGTCAGCTCATCTGCATACATACAGAGAGCACAGCCCCCAGGTTATACAAACACAAGAGTTAGCAAGGCAGACAGGGAAATGGGAATATCAGACAAAGCAACAAATTATTGCTTAAGCTCTTTAGAGATAAATAGGTGGAAGACTAACAACTGCCCGCTGCCCACTGCCCCTCCCTAACGTTCTGAATAGAAAGGTTTCTGTGCTAAATAATGTTTTGAGATTCCCTTTCCTATTGCAATTTTTGAGAAACCCAATCCTGCAGCAGCCAGTCAATAAAGCCAGTGGCATTAATTGGATGCAGTGTTTGTGGTGTCCAACAGAGAGGCTATGTTTAATAACAGTAAGAAACTGAAATATCATCTCATTACAGTATGGTTTGCTTCCATGAAGGTTAGGGGATAAAATGTGTGTAAGGAAGATTTCATCTATAACTGAATAATTAATTCCACTTTATGAAAGGCTTTGCAGTTACATGCCATCTCTTCCTTTATTGATGGAGACAGGACTGCCCATTCTCTGTTCCTGGCTCATCTCAAGAAACAAAGAGCGTTTTGGACACAGTCCATCACAAAAACTAATGTCTCCTCCATGGACTCTATGGTCTATACTTCCTGCTGCCTCAGGAAGAAGAGCCATCATAAACAAAGACCACCCGCCCTGGTCATTCTCTCTTCTCTCCTGTATCATCACACAGAAGCTTAAAAGCACTCACCATCAGGTTCAAGGACAGCTTGTATCCCACTGTTGTAAGTTCTTGAATGGTTTTGCTCACTCAGTGTCAGCAAAACCAAAGAACTGATTATTGACTAAAGGAGGAAGAAACTGGAGGTCCATGAGCTAGTCCTCATCAGGGGATCAGAAGTGGAGAGGGCCAGTAAATTCCTCGGCATGATCACTTCAGAGGATCTCTCCTGGGTCCAGTATGTAAATGCTATTTCAAAGAAGGCACGGTAGTGCCTCTTGGAGTGTGTGCAGCTTCAGCATGTCATCTAAAGCTTTGACAAATTCCCATAGATGTACAGTGGAAAGTATCCTGACCAACTGAATCACCACCTGGTATGGAAACACCAATGCCCATGAACGGAAAAACTACAAAAAGTAGTGGATGCTGCCTAGTCCATCAAGAATAAAGCCCTCCCCATCATTGACCACATCTACTGTTCAAGGAGCACCGCCTTGAAAAGAAAGAGAAGATTGGTAGCTTGCGTTGGCTGCTTGTTTGTAGAGTTATTTGCCAAGCCTGCTGGATCGGGGCTGAGGGGTGAGCCGTGAGGGGTGACCAATAACCAGCGATACAGGTCAGCGGAGATCACTCAGCTATCTGGTTGGCCGGAACCTAGTGGCCAGCACAACAGCTAACCAATCAGAATCGATTGCACAGTGATGACGTCACCTTAACTGATGACGAAACATTTGCAACCTAACCTCCAGGCTCTGCGAACAACTCTACATAGTAGCATTGTCATCAAGGGCCCCACCATCCAGGCCACATTCTCTTCTCACTGCTGCCACTGGGAAGGAGGTCCCACACCACCAGGTTCAGGAACAGTTACTACCCTTCAATTATCAGGCTCCTGAACCAGAGGGGATAACTTCACTCACCTCACACTGAACTGATTCCACAACATACAGACTCACTTTCAAGGGCTCTGCAACTCATGTTCTCAATATTATGTATTATTTATTTGTTATTATTTATTATTTGCTTTTTTGTATTTGTACAGTTTGTCCTTTGTACATTGGTTATTGTCAGTCTTTGTGTGTAGTTTTTCACTGATTCTATTGTATTTCTTTATATCTGCTGTGAATGCCCATTAGAAAATGAATCTCAGGGTTGTATATGTTGACAGATATGTATTTTAATAATGATTCTACTTTGTACTTTGAACTTTGTAATAATAATGAACTTTTGTTCTGACAATCCAACTTGTCATGACCCTTGTACCTTATGGTCTACCTGCACTGCACTTTCTCTGTGACTGTGACACTATTTCCTATGTGCTGTTAATTGGGTTTGCTTTGTACTACCCCAATGTACTGACAGTTTGCAAAGATTCATATAGATGGCATGCAATACTTCTTCACTCTAACTGCGGCAATAAGAAACCAATCCTAATGACCAAACTTAAGCCACAATGTGGTATGATCACTCTAGCATAATACATTTACATATATTCATATCCCAACATTACACCAAAACACCAACAATAATCTATTTGTTAACAATTGACTCTTGTAGATGGTGGTAATTCCATTTACTCTTTCCTTGAATTACCAGCAATGATTTTACCCCAAACCTGTGGCAGAGTTGAATGACAATTTTCAGCTGGCGAACAGGCAGGCCTTAAGGGTTGCATCTCTGTGGCCACAAGCTTCGGATTGTGGATTGACTCATCAGCACTGTCACTTTTCAAATGATTTGTCTGACTTTAAAGCAGGCATGGTCTTCAGCTGAAGAAATGTAAATCACTGGGGCAGGAATGAGCTCTGCTTGCTCAGTGAGCTTGAATTTACTGCCTCTTTTACACTCCATCCTGTTACTTTGATTATATGAATTGCCGTCTCCTCGTACTCAGTAGTTTTGTGGGAGATACCAGCATTAACACAAATGACTGTATGTTGACAACCGATGTCAGATATCGACGAACTCTGGTTTTAAATCGTCTTAAGAGCCGAGTTTAGCGTCGGACAGTCATAAGGCCTTCACGTTACTGTCCTAATCTGAGGGTTTCTTTTCTTCCTTTTCAAAGAGACATAGAGTCATACAGTGTGGAAACAGATACTTCAGCTCAACTGATCCAAGCTGACCAATATGCTCATCTAAGCTTACATTTGGCCCAGAGCCCTCTAAACCTTTCCCCTTCATGTACCTTTTAAATGTAAATTTACCTGCCTTAACTACTTCCTCAGCAGCTCATTCCATATACTGACCACCCTCGGAGTGAAAAAAAAATCATTTCAGAAAACTACACTGCTCTTCTGCATAAACTGTTACATGTGGCTAACACAAGGAGAATCTATCATTAATATAGCCAGTCACATGCAAAACTATTATTCAAAATTTAAAGTTTCAAAGTAAATTTATTATTAAATGTCACCATATACTAACTTGAGATTCATTTTCTTACAGGCAGTTACTGAAAAAAGGGAATATAATATAATTTATGAGAAACTATAGACAAACAAAGACTGACAAACAACCAACAAAAGATGACAAACTTCGCAAATAAAAAATAATACAGAACAGTAAAGAGTTCTTGAAAGTGAGGCTGTAGGTCATAGAATTAGTTGAGAGTAGTGGTGGTTGAAGGTTCAGTCCCTTTAACATGTTCTGCACTACAATGAAATCATGATCAAACATCTGAGTATCATCACCCCCATGTGACCACTCCTCCATTTCCTGGGAGAGAGTTTCAGAGCGTCAAGTCAGAGAATCCCACAGCACAAAAAGAGGCCCTTCAGCCCACTGAGTACATGCTGACCATCAAACACCTGCTTTCATTAATCTGACACTAATCCTCTTTTAGTTCCCCCACAATCCCATCTACTTCTGCCAGATTCCACCATTCTTCTCCACACTAGCTGCAGTTCACAGAGAGCAGTTAACCTACCGATGGGCACATCTTTGGGACTGGGTGGAAACTGGAGCACCCAAAAGTAACCTAGGCAGTTAGAGGAGGAACATGCCTTCTCCATACAGAAAGCACCACAGGATAGGGTTAACCTAAGTCACTATAATCGCAAGGTTGCCATTCTACCAGCTCTCTCATTACTACTCTTTCTTCTTTAATATCACTTTTTGAACAATGCATGTTCTTTACCAAATGAAGCCAATGCAATTGAATCTCCAACCCATGTGCACTGTCCCAAAGTATTAGCAATCAAACCCCTCTACCATTCGTTGTGCTAGCTGTACCTGCTAGCTTTTGTCCTAGACAGCCAACACCTCAGTTTAATGTTATATTCCCTTTGTTCTAGTAACTGTCTTCCCCCACACACCATCAGAAGAGAACACGTTCTATCTAACACACACCAAATCCAGCAATCAAACCATCCACAAACTTTCCAAGAATAAAAACCTAATCCATTCCAGTTTATTTATTTAGAAATACAACGTGGTACTCTTCTGGCCCAATGAGACTGCACACCCAGTTGCAACCATGTGACCAATTAAACCACTAACCTGTATGCTGTTGGAAAGTGGGATGGATCTAGAGCACCCAGAGGAAACCTACGTGGTCATGAAGGGAAGGTTACAGACTCTATACAGACAGTGATGGACGAATTGAGTTTATTGTCACGTACACAAGGAAATGGACAGATAGGTGTAATGAGAATCTTGCAGATATGATAGGGCCTTTTAAGAGACTCCTGGATAGGTACATGGAGCTTAGAAAATTAGAGGGCTATGGGTAACCCTAGGTAATTTCCAAGGTAAAGACATGTTTGGTACAGCTTTGTCGGCTGAAGGGCCTGTATTGTGCTATATGTTTCTAACACAGACACATAGCATCATGTATGTGACATTCTCAAGAAAATATAAATTAAACATGAACTATATAAAGTTCTAATGAGGCAAAACACAATCAGAACCAAAATGAAGGTCCATGGTGGAGGGGTAGGAGGGAGGAAAGGGCTTGTTTTGCTGTTCTTCTGCTGTGTTGTGCTGCCAAGCATTGTGGACATGCTATGTTGACCCCAGAATGTGTGGTGACATTCAAGGGCTGACCCCATCATATCCTTAGGTTGTGTTGGATATTAATGCATACAGCACATTTCACTGTGATAAATATATGAATCTGAATCCATTTGAATGCAAATAGATAAAAATAATCACGGAATTGCTAAACTAGAGTGGGTAGGGTTTTGCCAATTGGTTGAAGGAAAGTAGCTGTTCTACATGCTGGTGATTCATTAATCCTTCCAAAGGACAGATGAAATTCCAGTGTAGGCAACATGAACCAACACCTTGTGGGACAAAAAAGTTGAAGCTTAAAAAGATCTCTTAAAAAGGAACAGAAGAAAACAGTATCCAACAACAAGGTCCCCACCATCCAATCCATGAAGTATAGGAGCTGCAAGTCTCGCACCATCGAGTTCTGGAACAGGTTCAGGATACTTCTACCATTGGGCTCCTGAACCAGTGTGGATAATTCACTCAATTCAACACTGAACTGATTTCACAATTTATGGAACCGTTTTCAAGGACTCTACAACTCATGTTCTCAGTATTATTAAATAATACATTTATTTATCTGTTTGTTTTATTAGATCTCTTTGTACTTGCACAGTTTGTCTTCTTTTGCACATTGGTTGTTTGTCAATCTTTGTGTATAGTTTTTCACTGATTCTATTGTATTTCATTGTTGTACTGTGAATGCCTGGAAAAAATGGAATTTAGGGTAGTATTTGGTGACATATACACACTTTGACAATAAATTCAATTTGAACAGTGGTCTGAGTATACAGAGCAGTGGATCAAAATCCATTAGTCATTTCTTGTGTTACTCTTAGACATTTTAGTGCAGAAATTGAACTTTTGACATTTTGACTCTATTATAAAAAGTATCAGTTATGTGAAAACTTGGGATGGAAGGCATTCAGAAAATCTATTAGGAAAACCCAGTGGGATGCAATCTTCATTGGGCCTCAGAATTTCATTAAAGCATAAATAGGAGAATAAAACAGCAATCTATTGGTCTCCGATTGTCAGTTTATGGCTGTAACATACATCAGGTTTGAATTTACTGTCATTCAACTGTATACATTTATACATTCAATCATATACATATATACGTTCAACTGAATGAAACACCATTCCTTTGGACTGGGATGCACAGCACAGTACGTACTGTTCAACTCACACACAGCACATAAAGTAATGTTACCACAAATAGATCACTACTAATAAAATGTATTCCAGAATATTGACATTTAGCATAAGGTGTATTTACGACACAGGTTAAAAAGTAAACAGTATAATGCTACTGCTGGTTCATACAGTACATGATGAGGCCTGGGTGATGGCAGGGAGATCAGTAGTCTCACAGCCTGGGAGAAGAAGCTGCTCCCCATCCTAACGGTCCTTGACCTAATGCTACTGCACCTCTTGCCTGATGGTGGGGGGTAAAAGAGATTGTTGGATGGGTGGGAAGGATCATTGACAATGCTAAGGGCCCTGCGTATGCAGCCCTCTTGATAAATGTCTTGGATGGATGGAAGGGAGATCCTGATAATCCTTTCAGTAGTCCTCACAATTCTTTGTAGGGTCTTGTGGTCGGATGCCTTGAAATTCCCGTTCAAGATGGTGATGCAGCTGGGGGGGGGGGGCGGGGGGGGGGGGGAATACTCCCAGTGGTGCTCCTGTAAAAATTGGTTCAAATAAAGTGGGGAGCCTCACTCGCTAAATCTCCACACAAAGTGTCCGGATGTCACTTTATTGTGGATGAGGGACCTGCGCAACAGTATCTACGGAATGCCTCAGGAGGCTAAAGAAATTGGGCATGTCTCCGATGGTTCTTGCCAATCCTTACAGAAAGCATCCATGTGACCATCCGCCACCTGCTCCCACGGCTTCACATGACCCTGATAGGGGGCTGAGCAGGTGCAACACCTTGCCCAAGGGCGCGCTGCAAGCAAGTGGAGGGAAGGAGCACCCTACACCTCTGTTGGTAGAGATGGATCCCCACCCCCTGATCCTCCAACTGCCTTCAGGTAAACTAATGGGAGGAAATGGAAGTATAGTGAGTCATAAAAATGGTGCAAAAGAACAGGAATCTTTTCACAGGTATACATGTACATAAGAAAGGCACACTAGCCACCTTGTTACCCATGGTCAAGAGATGATCTTGATGATTTAGTGGTTTAGAGGTTCAAGCTACAGAATGTCCTCACCATGCACTTATATAGCGCAGATAGTGCAGATCAACATGTGGCTGAAGACATGGTGCAGGTGGGAGGGCTTCAGATTTATAGATAATTAGACAGTTTTCCAGGGAAGATGGGACCTGTTCCGGCAGGACAGTTTACATTGAACTGGAGGGGGACAAATATTCTTGCAGGTAGGTTTGCTAGAGAGGCTCCAGTGGATTTAAACTAGATACAAGGGGGGAGGGGAACCAAAGTGTAGGAACAGATGTATGGGAGAAGGAAGAAAAAGAAGATAGAAAAGTTGATTGCACCGTTAGTGATAAACAGATAGTAAGAGGTGGAGTTTTTTTACATGCACTTATTTTAATGCTAGAAGCAGTGTAAGAAAGGTGGATGAGATTAGAGCATGGATTGATACCTGGAAATATGATGTTGTAGCTATTAGTGAAACATGGTTGCAGGAGGGGTGTGATTGGCAACTAAATATTCCTGGATTTCGTTGCTTCAGGTGTGATAGAATTGGAGGGACAAGAGGGGGAGGTGTTGCATTGCTTGTCAGAGAAAATATACAGCGGTGCGCTGGCAGGATAGATTAGAGGGCTCATCTAGGGAGATCATTTGGGTGGAAATGAGGAATGGGAAAGGTGTAGTAACACTTATAGGGGTGTATTATAGACCACCTAATGGGGAGTGAGAATTGGAGGAGCAAATTTGTAAAGAGATAGCAGATATCTGCAGTAAGCACAGGGTTCTGATTTTGGGAGATTTTAATTTTCTACACATAGACTGGGAAGCCCATACTGTAAAAGGGCTGGATGGTTTGGAGTTTGTAAAATGTGTACAGGATAATTTTTTGCAGCAATACACAGAGGTACCAACTAGAGAAGGGGCAGTGTTGGATTTCCTATTAGGGAATGAGATAGATCAGGTGACGGAGGTATGTGTTGGGGAGCACTTCGGGTCCAAGTGATCACAATGCCATTAGTTTCAATATAATTCTGGAGAAGGATAAGACTGGACCCAAGGTTGAGATTTTTGATTGGAGAAAGGCTAACTTTGAGGAGATGCGAAAGGATTTAGAAGGAGTGGATTGGGACAATTTGTTTTATGGGAAGGATGTGATAGAGAAATGGAGGTCATTTAAAAGTGAAATTTTGAGGGTACAGAATCTTAATGTTCCTGTTAGGTTGAAAGGAAAGGTTAAAAGTTTGAGAGAGCTATGGTTTTCAAGGGATATTGGAAACTTAGTTTGGAAAAAGAGAGATATCTACAATAAATATAGGCAGCATGGAGTAAGTGAGGTGCTCAAGGAATATAAAGAATGTAAAAAGAATCTTAAGAAAGAAATTAGAAAAGATAAAAGAAGATATGAGGTTGCTTTGGCAAATAAGGTGAAAATAAATCCAAAGGGTTTCTACAGTTATATTAATAGCAAAAGGATAGTGAGGGATAAAATTGGTCCCTTAGAGAATCAGAGTGGACAGCTATGTGTGGAGCCAAAAGAGATGGGGGAGATTTTGAACAATTTCTTTTCTTCGGTATTCACTAAGGAGAAAGATATTGAATTGTGTAAGGTAAGGGAAACAAGTAGGGAAGTTATGGAAACTATGATGATTAAAGAGGAGGAAGAACTGGCGCTTTTAAGGAATATAAAAGTGGATAAATCTCCAGATCCTGACAGGATATTCCCTAGGACATTGAGGGAAGTTAATGTAGAAATAGCAGGGGCTCTGACAGAAGCATTTCAAATGTCATTAGAAACGGGGATGGTGCCGGAGGATTGGCATATTACTCATGTGGTTCCATTGTTTAAAAAGGGTTCTAAGAGTAAACCTAGCAATTATAGGCCTGTAGGTTTGACGTCAGTGGTGGGTCAGTAGACAAGGTCTGATTAGGAACAGCCAACATGGATTTGTATGTAGAAGGTCATATTTGACAAATCTTATTGAATTTTTTGAAGAGGTTACTAGGAAAATTGACGAGGGTAAAGCAGTGGATGTTGTCTATATGGCCTTCAGTAAGGCCTTTGACAAGGTTCCACATGGAAGGTTAGTTAGAAAGGTTCAATCGTTAGGTATTAATATTGAAGTAGTAAAATGGATACAATAGTGGCTGGATGGGAGATGCCAGAGAGTAGTGGTGGATAACTGTTTGTCAGGTTGGAGGCCGGTGACTAGTGGTGTGCCTCAGGGATCTGTACTGGGTCCAATGTTGTTTGTTATATACATTAATGATCTGGATGATGGGGTGGTAAATTTGGATTAGTAAGTATGCAGATGATACTAAGGTAGGTGGTGTTGTGGATAATGATGTAGCTTTTCAAAGCTTGCAGAGAGATTTAGGCCAGTTAGAAGAGTGGGCTGAAAGATGGCAGATGGAGTTTAATGCTGATAAGGTTGAGGTGCTACATTTTGGTAGGAATAATCAAAATAGGACATACATGGTAAATGGTAGGGCATTGAAGACTGCAGTAGAACAGATTGATCTAGGTATAATGGTGCATAGTTCCCTAAAGGTGGAATCTCATGTGGATAGGGTGGTGAAGAAAGCTTTTGGTATGCTGGCCTTTATAAATCAGAGCATTGAGTAAGGAGTTGGGATGTAATGTTAAAATTGTACAAGGCATTGGTAAGGCCGAATTTGGAGTATTGTGTACAGTTCTGGTCACTGAATTATAGGAAAGATGTCAACAAAATAGAGAGAGTACAGAGAAGATTACTATGACCCTAAGTTACAGAGAAAGGTTGAACAAGTTAGGTCTTTATTCTTTGGAGCGTAGAAGGTTGAGGGGGGACCTGATAGAGGTATTTAAAATTATGAGGGGGATAGATGGACATGAGTCGAGAGTTATGGGGCAAAATTTTAGGGGTAACACAAGGGGGAACTTCTTTACTCAGAGAGGCCTGTGGAGCGAGCTTCCAGTAGAAGGGGTAGAGGCAGGTTTGATATTGTCATTGAAAGCAAAATTGGATAGGTATATGGACACAAAAGGAATGGAGGGTTATGGGCTGAGTGCAGGTCGGTGGGACTAGGTGAGAGTAAGCATTTGGCATGGACTAGAAGGGCCGAGATGGCCTGTCTCTGTGCTGTAATTGTTATATGGTTATAGTACCATTCACAACCTCAGGTACTGCAGCTACTGTAGCCTTTTGGCATTGCAGAACTCTTGGTATCATAGCAGTTACAGCTAACACCTGGGTTCAATTCCATCGCAGTCTGTAAGGAGTTCGTTTGTTCTCCCCGAGACCGTGTGGGTTTCTTTCGAGTGCTGCAGTTTCCTCCCGCATTCTGTATACGGATTAGTATAGTAATTGGCCACATGGGCGAAATGGGTGGCACAGGCTTATTTGTGGGTTATCGTGCTGAATCCCTAAATATATAAAAATAGACTAGGAGGGATTAAGTTTATGGATGGTTTGGTTGATGGAATTGTTATGGATTAGACAGAATGCGGTGTGCAGAGAAAATAGATACTAGAACAAGGGCAATAGAATCTTGAAATGAGGTCTTAGGCGTCTGAGGCAAAAGTTAGCAAGGATGACTATATCTCTAAATAAAATAAAACAAAAATCTAAAAATTATCACTCAAATCACTGGAGAGGAAGTAGAGCCTAAAGCCTTTAGACCTGAGAGGTAGGAGGGCTGTCTGGTTTGTGTCAGTCGGATGGATACATAGCAATCAAATATTTACTGGTTGCATGTACACAGATTTAATATTGGTCTAAACTCCACACCACCACCCCTCTTTAAACTCCAAACTCTAACACTGTAAAGGTCAAGAACATTAATTATCCATTCTGTCCATCCAAGTTAGGAAGTACTATATCTCAGTTTGGAATACAGTGTTGCATCTTCATGGTTTCTAGGGATCACAGCACGGGTTCACTTAAAAGGCTTCACCAAAAGACTGGGTGGAGAGGCAACTCTTTATATTCTGTTTGGGTAGCCTCCAGCCTGGTGGCATAAATATTGATTTATTCTTGCAGTGAAAAAGCATTCCCACGCCCTCACCTCTTGTTTTGTTCTGCACTCTGGCCTCTTAAATCTTCTCACTTCCCTTTCTCCTATGATCCACTCTCCTCTCCTATCAGATTCCTTCTTCTCCAGATCTTTATCTTTCCCACCCACTTGGCTTCACCCATCATCTTCTAGCTGGCCTCTTTCACTTACCCCTACCTTTTTATTGTGGTATCTTTCCCCTTCCCTTCCAGTTCTGAAGAAGGGTCTCAGCCCAAAACTTTGACTGTTTATTTATTTCCATAGTTGCTGCCTGACCTGCTGAGTTCCTCCAGAATATTGTGTGTGTTGCTCCAACAGGACTGAAGGCAGCAGCTCACCATCACCTGTTCAAAGACTGAGAATGTTGCTGCCAGGATTTCAGGGCAAGCTAGGATTTTAACCTTTGGAGTATGGGAGACCAAGAGGTGACATTACAGAAGTGAATAAAATCATGAGGGCATAGATCGACAGTAAGCACATGATTTTTTTTTTCCCCACAGGAAAAGATGAACTTAAAATTGGAGGGCACAGGTTTAAGGAGGTTTGATGGCTGTAGCCCTGGAGAAGTCGAAGGCTCACTGTCTACTAGAGGCCCAGAGAGACGGTCTGTCTGTGGGATAGTGGATTGTCTGTGTGGGTGCATGGGTGGGTGGGTGAGAGGAAAGGGGTTTAGAAACCATAGAACCATAGAACATTACAGCACAGATACAGGCCCTTCAGCCCTTCTTGGCTGTGCCGAACCATTTTTCTGCCTAGTCCCACTCACCTGCACCTGGCCCATATCCCTCCATACACTTCTCATCCATGTACCTGTCCAAGTTTTTCTTAAATGCTAAAAGTGAGCCCGCATTTACCACTTCATCTGGCAGCTCATTCCACACTCCCACCACTCTCTGTGTGAAGAAGCCCCCCCCCCCAATGTTCCCTTTAAACTTTTCCCCCTTCACCTTTAACCCATGACCTCTGGTTTTTTTCTCCCCTGGCCTCAGTAGAAAAAGCCTGCTTGCATTCACATCATAATTTTATATACCGCTATCAGATCTCCCTTCATTCTTCTACGCTCCAGGGAATAAATTCCTAACCTATTCAACCTTTCTCTGTGACTCAGTTTCTCAAGTCCCGGCAACATCCTTGTAAACCTTCTCTGCAATCTTTCAACCTTACTAATATCCTTCCTGTAGTTATGTGACCAAAACTGCACACAGTACTCCAAATTCAGCCTCACCAATATCTTATCCAACCTCAGCATAACATTTCAACTCTTATACTCAATACTTTGATTTATAAAGGCCGATGTACCAAAAGCTCTCTTTACAACCCTATCTACCTGTGATGCCACTTTTTGGGAATTTTGTATCTGTATTCCCAGATCCCTCTGTTCTACTGCACTCCTCAGTGTCCTACCATTTACCTTGTATGTTCTACCTTGGTTTGTCCTTCCAAAGTGCAATACCTCACACTTGTCTGCATTAAGCTCCATCTGCCATTTTTCAGCCCATTTTTCCAACTGGTCCAAATCCCTCTGCAAGCTTTGACAACCTTCCTCACTGTCCACTACACCTTCAATCTTTGTATCATCAGCAAATTTGCTGATCCAATTTACCACATTATCATCCAGATCATTGACATAGATGACAAATAACAATGGACCCACCTCTGATCCCTGTGGCACACCACTTGTCACAGGCCTCCACTCAGAGAAGCAATCCTCCATTACCACTCTTTGACTTCTTCCATTGAGCCATTGTCTAATCCAATTTACTACCTCACCATGTATACCTAGCGACTGAATCTTCCTAACTAACCTCCCATGTGGGACATTGTCAAAGGCCTTACTGAAGTCCATGTGGACAACATCCACTGCCTTCCCTTCATCCACTTTCCTGGTAACCTCTTCGAAATAATAGATTTGTTAAACATGACCTACCACGCACGGGTTTGTTTTGTTGTTGTAATTTTGTTGCTGCTCTGTGGTTATTGTTGCTTGTGTTGCTGCCATTGCATTGTTGTCATCGTGTTGTTGTCTTGATGTTATCCTTTTGTTGCCTGTGTTGTTCTGTGAACACGGTGCACACGCTTTGGAAAGCCATGTGGTGCCATTTACAGGCTGCCACCAGCACGTCGTTAGGATGATCCTCGACACTGTCCCTTCCATCCTGCTCCACACCTTCTCCACGAACCCACAGTGCACAAAGAGTGCACACTGACTCCTCCTCACTGCAGTCCTCCCGTGGGCATTGGGGTGTGGAGACGACATTCCGGGCGTACAGGAGGGATCCGACTGGGAGGGCCCCTTCTCACTGCCAGCCAGGCGAGGTCTTGGTGCCTGTTGGTGAGGTCTGGCGATGAAGCATTTTGCCAGATGAACTGGACGGTTGGCTCAGGGAACTGTGTCCATCACGTCCTTCTCCTGCAGTGTCTGCAGGACCTTACCTGCTGACCACTGCCTGATGGCCCTGTGGTCAAAGGCGTTGACTTGAAAGAACTTCTCTACGAAGGACAGGTATGGCGGCAATGACCAGCTGACAGGGGTGTTGCGCGGTAAGGGGGACAGACCCATCCTTCGTAGCCAGGGCGACAGGTAGAACCCGGGCACATAGTGGTACTTGGTGCCCACATACCTGGGATCCACACACAACCTGATGCAGCCACACACGAAGCTGGCCATCAGGGTGAGGATGACATTGGGAACGGTTTTGCCCCCGTTGTCCAGGGACTTGTGCATGGTGGTCCATCTGACCCGCTCCATCTTGGATCCCCAGACGAATCTGAAGATGGGTCGGGTGATTTCCGAGCTGAAGGAGCAGGGGACTGGCCACACCTGCGCCAAGTACAGCAGTCCTGAGAGCACCTCACACCTGATGACCAGGTTCTTGCCCGCTATCGATATGGAGTGCCCTCCCCACAGTCCCAGTTTCTGTTTCACCTTGGCAGTCCTCTCCTGCCAGTTCTTGTTGCACGCCTCGGCCCCTCCGAACCAGATCCCCAACACCTTCACGTGATCGGTCGGGCCAGTTGCCGAAGAGCATGGCTTCGCTCTTCGTGTGGTTGACCCTGGCCCCTGACGCCTGCTCGAACTGTTCGCAGATGCTGATCAGCCTGCAAACTGACCTCGGATCAGAGCAGAAGACGGTGACGTTGTCCATGTACAAGGAGGTTTTGACTTGGCTCCCTCCACTGCCTGGCAGCGTCACCCCTCTTATGCCCTCATCCCTCCTGATGGCTTCAGCAAAGGGTTCTGTGCAGCACACGAACAAGGCAGGGGAGAGAGGGCAGCCCTGCCTGACTCCAGACCTGATGGGGAAGCTGTCTGTTTCCCACCCGTTGACCTGGACTGCGCTTCAGATGTCTGTGTAGAGCAGTTTGATCCAATTCCAGATTCCATCCCCAGATCCCATTTTGGAGAGTACATCCGCCATGTATGTGTGCGATATCCTGTCGAAGGCTTTCTCCTGGTCCAAGCTGACCAGGCAGGCGTCCACCCCCCTGTCCTGCACGTAGGCGATGGTGTCCCTCAGCAGCGCGAGGATGTCTGAGATCTTCCTGCCCGGTACAGCACAGTTTTGGTCCGGGTGGATCACCTGCTCCAGTGCAGACTTGGCCCTGTTGGCGATAGCCTTGGACAGGATCTTGTAGTCCACGTTCAGGAGTGAGATGGGCCTCCAATTTCTAATGTCTTCCCTCTCCCCCTTCTGCTTGTAGATGAGGGTGATGATGCCCTTCCTTATGGACTCTGACATGTTGCCTGCCAGAAGCAGAGCATTATACACTTCCAGCAGGTCGGGGCCCATCCGGTTCCACAGAGCTGAATACAACTTGACCAGTAAGTCATCGCTTCCGGGAGTCTTACCCGACTCAAAGGAACGGACGGAGCCAGTCAGCTTGTCCAGGGTCAGTGGCTGCTCCAGACTCTCCCGCTTGCCGTCGTCTAAGACCTGCGTGCTAGACGACAGCAAGTTGCGGGAGGCTGTGGAGTCTGTGGCCTTTTCTCCGTACAGACCGGCATAGAAGGACCTGCAGATCCTCAGTATGTCTGTCTGCGAGGACGCGACTGAGCCATCCTCTTCCTTAAGGTTATGGATCACAGAGCTCCCCCTGTGTACCTTTTGGAAGAAGAATCGTGAGCATGTCTCGTCCTGCTCCACGGTTTGGACCCTTGATCGGAAGATGATCTTGGAGGACTCGACGGCAAAGTGCTGGGCCTGCCGGCCCTTCACCTCCCGCAGTTCCTCCCTAACATCCACCGCCCTCGACTGCAGAAGGAGGAGTTGCTGCTACTCTGTCTGGAGTTTACGCAGTTCCCTCTGCCCCTGCCTTGCTTTCTGGATACCCTTGCGGATGAAGAACCTCTTGATGTTCTCCTTGGTGGCTTCCCACCAGTGAACCAGGGAATCAAAGAAGGCTTTCAAGGTTCTCCAACCTGTGTACTCCTTCTCTAGTTCCTCGATGTTCTCTGGGGTCAGCAGCTTGACATTCAGCTTCCACGTCCCCCTACCTGCCTTCCGGTCCTCCCGTAGGTGACGGGTGGCTCACAGAAGGCAGTGGTCAGAGAAGAACACCACCATGATGTCGGTGTATCTGACCGTGAAGGACTCTGATAAGAACAGGAAGTCGATCCGGGAACGGGCTGAGCCGTCCGATAGTGTCCGGGTGGTTTGCGGCTGCGCTCCACCTGTGGGGGTGACAAAGGCATCGCGCAGCTTGGCTGTCTTTACCGTATCCATCAGGAGTCTGGAGGTACTGTTCAGCCTGCCGCCAGCACTGCCAAATCGTCCAGACCCACACAAGAAGTTAATAATCAAATTACAGGAAGTAGGGATTCAGGGTAAGGTGTGTGAATGGGTGCAGAATTGGCTCAACCAACAAGTTGTGATAAGAGAATCATTTTCACACCTAGAAGATGTTAAAAGTGGGATTCCACAGGGATCCGTTTTGGGGCCGCTACTGTTTTTAATTTACATTGATGATATGGATAAACACAGTTTGCAGATAACACAAAATTAGGGGGATGGGCTGATAACATTCAGGCAGCAGAAGCAATAGTTAGACCCAAACAAAATCCAGATGTGGGCAGAAAAATGGCAAATGAAATTTAATATTAGTAAATGTAAAGTATTACATACAGGAAGTAGAAATATTAGATATAAATATACAATGCTGGGGAGGGGGTAGTCTTGAGTTAGAAAGTGTACTGTATGAGAAGGATTTGGGTGTCCTGGTAGACTCATCACTGTCAACATCCAGACAATGCACAGAAGCGATTAGGAAGGCTAATAGAATGTTGGGCCATATAATGCTCTCAGTGGAGTTCAAGTCTAGAGCTGGTCTCCTTAAGCTGTCTAATGCACTTGTGAGGCTTCACCTTGAGTACTGTGTACAATTTTGGTCTCCATATTTTGTGAGGGATGTGAAGGCACTGGAGAGAATTCAGAAAAAGGTAACGAGACTCATTCCAGGTCTGCAGGGTTTGAGCTATGAAGAAAGATTGTAAGAATTAAAGCTTTTTAGTCTAAGTTGACGTAGAATGAGAGGAGACATGATAGAAGTGTTTACAATCATTAATGGTATCAGTAAGGTGGATGCCAGGTACTACAAAATTAATCCATCAACATGGATACAGGACCGTAGGTGGAGACTGGTTAAAGGGAGATTTTAGACTAACATCAGGAAACATTTCTTTACACAGTGAGTTATGGATACATGGAACAAGCTACCTAGCTGTGTAGCTGAGGGTAGTACCTTAGAGACTTTCAAATCTAAACCCAATAGTTATTTCAACACACTATGTGAATAGGAATTGGGCAAACTCTGTTGGGCCAAATGGCCTATTCCTGTCAAAAACTTTCTAATGTTATAATGATAACATAATTGTAAGAATAAAGCATCTAAGAATAAATTTTAAAAAATGAACATCTCAATCTAAAGCTACAGGAGCATTATTTCCTGAAAGAGCCATAAACCAAAATTATCTTTAACTTTCTTTTATCTTCTACCTCACTTTATGCAATTTGTTGTGTAGCATGAGGCTGGAAGTGATACCAGCTTGTTAGCTTTAGAATTGTAGCCATCGTTTCCTGACTGAGGGATGATATCTCTTTCACTGAAGATCATTTAATTAAAATCATATCTCATCACTTACGAGGAAATTGAAATCTCAGGTTGGGCATATTTCACAAACAAGCTTTCAAAGAACTCTTTATAGCACACTGGTCACCAAGTGCTTGTTGCAAAATTATAATGAGAATACTCCCCTTTCTTCATCGAGATTTACTCTTATCGGTATTGGCTCAGTTGCTAACATATCTCTATGCAACAAAGATTTGATCTCACATAAATCAAAGATTCTTCCAACTCAGCTTAATTTACTTTCACCATTTCTTCTGATCACATCTATTGTCAGAGTGGATCAGGCATCTCTCCCGCTCACAGAGAATATTAACTTTACCCATTACACTGGTGTGGTTCTGCTATTGAGAATTTAGGCATCATCACAGAAATGTCACGACAGGGTGGAAAGTGAAAAAATGAGAGAGAACTTCTTCACTCAGAGGCTGGTGCGAGTTTGGATGGGGGAGGTATGGAGGACTATGGTCCAGATGTGGGTCGATGGGCCCAGGTGGAATAACAGTTTGGCATGGAGTGGATGGGCCAAAGCGCCTGTTTCTGTGCTGTAGTGCTCTATGACCTTATGACAGCTAACCCTTATTGCTCCTAAGCCCTGGCCTGGCTGTTCTGACTGAATTCAGAACTTCACTCTGACAAAGTGATCTGAAAATTAATTTTCAAAAGTAAAACTTTTGACAGTCCCTATGCATTTAGCTAATTCAAGAGGCAAGGTCTGGCTCAGTCCTGGGTTATGTATCAAATCTCTACTGCTACAAATGGCTTTGATTCCCTTCACACCGGAGCGGGAAACCTCAGCCCAGTTAGTTGTTGTTGTCACATAGGATTGGGTTAAAGTGAAGCTATTTGGTTAACCATCCAAAATTAATACCCAGATGTGATAGTCATGGAATTTAATACCAAGAAACTAATTATTTTACCAGACAAGATAGGAATACATGAGCTATATAATATGTAGTCATAGATAGGGAGATGGCTAACTAAGCACAGAGTCATAGAGCACAGGATCAGGCCATTTGGCCAACCATGACTGTACCAACCACGATAAAGTTCAGTGTGAGCATTATGTCTATGAGGGCTATTAGGCGATAACCATTCATCTCGATCTGACCCGTTCACTTACACAGTTCAGAACATAATGTGCATCTTCCTGGGGCTTGTTTTGCTTTAAAGGGTGAAATTTACTTCTAAATGAGTGAAAGCATTAATTTGGATCTCATTTTGTGCAATAATTAATTATCAATGGTCAATGGTAGATGCAATCTCAATGGCTCTTCAAACGGCCACAGACAACCTGGACAATATGAACACTTATGTCAGGATGCTGTTCATCGACCATAGCTCAGCATTTAACACCATCATTCCCATAATCCTGATAGAGAAGTTACAGAACCTGGGCCTCTGTACCTTCCTCTGCAATTGGACCCTCGACTTCCTAACCAGAGGACCACAATCTATGCGGATTGGTGATAATAACTCCTCCTCGATGACGATCAACATTGGTGCACCTCAGTTGTGTGTGCTTAGCCCACTGCTCTACTCTCTCTATACCCATGGCTATATGGCTAGGCACAGCTCAAATATCACCTATATATTTGCTGATGATACATTCATTGTTGGTAGAACCTCAGATGGAGACAAGAGAGCATATAGGAGTGAGATATACCAACTAGTGGAGTGGTGTCACAGCAGCAACCTTGCACTCAATGTCAGTAAGACAAAAGAGCTGATTGTGGACTTCAGGAAGGGTAACACGAAGGAACACATACCAAGCCTCATAGAGGGATCAGAAGTGGAAAGAGTGAGTAGTTTCAAGTTCCTGGGTGTCAAGATCGCAGGGAATCTAACCTGGTCCCAACATATCGATGCAGTATAAAGAATGCAAGACAGTGACTATATTTCATAAGGAGTTTGAAAAGAGTTGGTATGTCAGCAAAAACACTCAAAAACTTCTATAGATGTACCATGAAAAGCATTCTGACAGGCTGCATCACTGTCTGGTATGGGTGGGGGATGAATGCAATGGACCAAAAGAAGCTGCAGCTGCAGTGGGTTATAAATTTAGTTGGCTCCATCTTGGGTACTAGCCTACAAAGTACCCAGGCCATCTTCAAGGAGCAGTGTCCCAAAAAAGCAGCATCCATTATTAAAAGCCTCCAGCACACAGGGCATGCTCTCTTCTCTTTGTTACCATCAGGAAGGAGGTACAGGAGCCTGAAGACACACACTCAGTGATTCAGGAACAGCTTCATCCCCTCTGCCATCCAATTTCTAAATGGACATTGATCCTGTGAACACTACCTCACTTTTTTACCTCACGTTCTGCACAATTTTCAATCTATTTATTATATGTATTGATTGATTGATCAATTTATTTCTTTTTCTTCTGCTATATTATGTATTGCATTGAACTGCTGTTGCTAAGTTAACAAATTTCACGACACTTGCCAGTGATAATAAACCTGATTCTGATTCTGATTTTAATGACCTAATTGCCAAGGGGCCTTAGGGGAGAATTTACCACAATCTGACAGAATTTTCATTGATTTGCAATTGTTCAATGCAGAAATTTTGTCTTAAATGTAAAGATAGGAAAAGGTGAAGGTCTGAGAGGAGAGTTGATGGGGCAATTCATTTGGAGCTATGATGTAAAGAGACAATGCATAAATCATAAAGAAATATTTTAAGGCATCAAAATCCCAAAACTAAAACTAAAACTGATTCATCATTGGCTGGTGAGAGAAATGGAGATATTATGGATAAAACGTCAGGATTTAATTAACTTAGTGAGATAGATCAGCTAGTTGAGTGGTGCCTCATAAACAACTTCTCATTCAAAATGACAAAACTAAAGAGTTAATAGTTAATTTGAGGAAGGGGAAGAACTGCAAACATGGACCATTGTGTTGTGGTTGATCGGCAGTGGAAAGAGTTGGCAGCTTTAAATCCTTGGGCGTTGATATATCAGATGACTTGTCCTGGGTCATAAATGCAAAAAGGAAAGTGCACTGGGTGTCACGCTTTCTTAGGATGTCTGGCATGCAATCAAGTACTCCAATAAATGAACTCAGATATACTGTTGAAAATATGCTGACTGGCTGCATAATGGTCTGGTATGGCAATTTGAATGCACAGGAATACAAGTAGCAGATCCTGCTCAATACATCATGGACACATCCCTCCCATCATGGTAGTGTACTCTGCACAATACATCATGGGCACAACTCCTTTCACCACTGGTAGTATTTAACATCACAGATGCTCGTCATTGGGCTGTGCTATCTTTTCACAACTACCATCTGTGCCTCTGGGCAGGAGCCTGAAATGCCATACTACGAGGTTTAAGAACAGCTACTTCCCTTCGGTCATTGAGTTCTTGAATCGACCCACAAAAGCCTAATCACTACAATTAGCAATACTTGGACACTTTTACCACTTTATTTAAAAGCACTATTTTTGTTTTTTTGAATAAATTGTGTATGATTAATTTATGTTTTTCTTCTGAAAGCTGCCTATACGATGCTCTATGCCTGTGATGCTGCTGTAGCTACATTTTTCACCATACTTGTGCACACATATAACCATATAATAATTACAGCACGGAAACAGGCCATCTCGGCCCTTCTAGTCTGTGCCGAACGCTTTACTCTCACCTAGTCCCACTGGACCGCACTCAGCCCATAACTCTCCATTTCTTTCCTGTCCATATACCTATCCAATTTTACTTTAAATGACAATACCGAATCTGCCTCTAGCACTTCTACTGGAAGCTCATTCCACACAGCTACCACTCTCTGAGTAAAGAAATTCCCCCTCGTGTTACCCTTAAACCGTTGCCCCCTAACTCTCAAATCATGTCCTCTTGTTTGAACCTCCCCTATTCTCAGTGGAAAAAGCCTATCCACGTCATAATTTTAAATACCACTATCAAGTCCCCCCTCAACCTTCTATGCTCCAAAGAATAAAGATCTAACTTGCTCAATCTTTCCCTGTAACTTAGGTGCTGAAACCCAGGTAACATTCTAGTAAATCTTCTCTGTACTCTCTCTATTTTGTTGACATCTTTCCTATAATTTGGTGACCAGAACTGTACACAATACTCCAAATTCGGCCTTACCAATGCCTTGTACAATTTTAACATTACATCCCAACTCCTTACTCAATGCTCTGATTTATAAAGGCCAACATACCAAAATCTTTCTTCACCACCCTATCCACATGAGATTCCACCTTCAGGGAACTATGTACCATTATTCCTAGATCACTCTGTTCTACTGCATTCTTCAATGCCCTACCATTTGCCATGTATGTCCTATTTGGATTATTCCTACCAAAATGTAGTACCTCACACTTATCAGCATTAAACTCCATCTGCTATCATTCAGCCCACTCTTCTAACTGGCCTAAATCTCTCTGCAAACTTTGAAAACCTACTTCATTATTCACAACGTCACAACGTCACCTATACTTGCTAATCCAATTTACCACCCTATCATCCAGATCATTAATGTATATGACAAACAACATTGGACCCAGATCCCTGAGGCACACCACTAGTCACCGGCCTCCAACCTGACAAACAGTTATCCACCACTACTCTCTGGCATCTCCCATCCAGCCACTGTTGTATCCATTTTACTACTTCAATATTAATACCTAACGATTGAACCTTCCTAACTAACCTTCCGTGCGGAACCTTGTCAAAGGCCTTACTGAAGGCCATATAGACAACATCCACTGCTTTACCCTCATCAACCTTCCTTGTAACCTCTTCAAAAAATTCAATAAGATTTGTCAAACATGACCTTCCACTCACAAATCCATATTGACTGTTCCTAATCAGACCCTGTATTTGTGTACGAGACAGTAACTGTACGTGACAATACACCCAAAGGTAAGGGCTCATTTTCAGAATGGCAATCAGTAATTGTTGGAGAGCCACAGGATCTGGGGTCTCAACAATTGTCACTACAGTGGCAGCTACACAAGTTCACTTCCATTGCTGTCAGTTTCCTGACCACATGGTTTCCTCCGGGTGATCCAGTTTCCTGATGGGTTCCAAAGGCATACAGGTTAGTAGGTTCATTGGGCACATAGGTGGAATTGGGGAGAACAGACTTGTTGGGCCGGTAGGACCTGTTACTTATTACCGTGTCTTTAAATCAATAAATAAACAGATCACAGAGACTGAGCAGATTATAGCCAGATTTGCTCACAGTATAAAGTAGGTTGGTTAGCATGTTGAGAGAAGAACACAAAGACTCTACAAGAAAATGTAGACAGATTAATTGAGTGAAAGTGAAGTTGGAAAACGAGTATAATGTGAGAAAATAGGTGATTATCCACTTTGCAAGGAAGAACATAAGAGCAAATTGACTTTAAAATGGAATGAAACTACAGAATTGGCAATGCAAAGCCATTTAGGAGTCTTTGTACATGGAACAAAGAAAGTTACCATATATACACGTATAGTGTGAAATTAGAAGAAATAATGGCAGATCAGCTTTTATTATGAGGGAGATGGGCTACTGACAAGGGGCTGGTTAATTGATCCTGCCTGGAGCACTGTGTACAGTTTTGTTGAAGGTGGAATACATAAAATCCTCGTTGATTACTGGGATGATTAAGTGATGTGTGAGGAGAGGTTGAGTAGGCTGGGCTGATACTCCACTGGAGTTTAGAGATAATCTCATTGGAATATATAGAATTCTGAGGGATTAACTGTTGGTTTCTGATGATACTTCCCTATTGTGGGTATCCAGAATTAAGGAGCATTATAAAGAGATTTAAGGTAATGTTGAGAAGGAATTTCTTCTCTCCTTGCTACCTTTAGAATTATTATCCCAGAGAACTGTGGAATGGAGCCACTGAATACATTCAAGACAGAGATTGATAGGCATATGAACTACCAGGGACTCAAGGGAGTGGGGAGAAAGTGAGAAATTGATGACTGGATAATCCATCACCTCATTGAATGATGCAAGAGAACCTTGAGCAAAAGCCTCATTGGATCAGATCTATGGTATAGTGGCACTGGTGTTATTTGCAGCTTTTAGTAACCTGGTGGTGCAGGTTCAAATCCCAATATTTCACTCAAGGAACTAAAAATCAATAACTTAATCTAGAATTAAATAACCTGCAATAGTGTTCATAAAACCAATAGACCAAAGTCCACACTGATAGATAACCTCTCAGATGAAGGCATCTGCAGACCTCATGAAGGTCATTGTGAATCTGGGATGGATCACTGAACCATAGGAGGGCCTTTTAATATTTGGTAGGTAGATTTCAATGAAATCCCCCCCCCCCATTCTTCTAAACTCCAGTAAGTACAATCCCAGAGCCATCAAACTTTTCTCACATGTTAACCCCTTCAGTCCTGGGATCATTCACTGTAGCTGTAAGAGTTTATTCTGCAGTATGTTCTTGCTTACTTTTGTGTATTTTTAATCTCTTGCACTGATGTGGTGAAATTATCTGGATGGTTGCATCACAGCCTGGTAGGGGGTATGGAAATGACAAAGCCCGTGAATGGAAAAACCTACAAAAGTGATGGACGCAGCTCAGTCCATGACAGGAAAAGCCCTCCCAACCACGGAGCACACGAACAAGAAGCCCTGCCCCAAGAAAGCAGCATCAACCCAGGCCATGATCTGCTGCCATCGAGGAGGAGATACCAGGAGTCTCAGGACTCACATCACCAGATTCAGGAACTGTTCTTACCCCTCAGCCACCAGGCTCTTGAACCAGTGTGGATAATCTCACACTGAACTGATTCCGCTACCCATGGACTCACTTTTAAGGACTCTTCCACTGATGTTCTCAGTGCTATTTATTTATTTATTTTTGTACTTGCACAGTTTGTCTTCTTTTTCTCATTGGCTGTTTGACAGTCTCTGTGTGCAGTTTTTCATTGATTCTATTGTATATCCTTGTTCTACTGTAAATGCCTGCAAGAAAGCAAAATCCAGGGTAGTATATGGTGACATACATGTACTTCGATAAGAAGTTTATTTTGAACTTTGAATTTTGAATCACATGCAAAACAAAGATTTTCACTGTACTTTGTTACATATAACAATAATAAATCTACAGCTGTTAGGAGTGGTTTAAACTAATATGGCAGGAGGATGGGAATCAGTATGATAGGGCTGAGGATGAGCCAGCAGGTTTACAAGTAGATAATGGATGAATCATGAATGTAAGGAAGGACAAGCCAATGATTGGGTACAAATGCAGACAAAGCAAAGAGTTAAATTGTACCACAGAGGCAAAATTCAAAAGGGTGAAGAATGCAGGACCAAAGGTGCTGTACTTAAATGTGTGTAGCATTCAGAATAAGGTGGACGAACTTGTGGCACAATTAGAGATTGGTCAGTATGACATTGTGGATGTCACTGAGTCGTGGCTGAAAGAAGGCCATAGTTGGGAGCCTAACATCAAAGGACAGGCAGGAGAGCATAAACAGTGGTGTGGCTTTGTTAGTTAGAGATGGAATTACATCTTTAGAAAGAAATGACTTTGTGTCAGAGAATGTTGAATCTTTGTGGGTGGAGTTATGTAAGGGTAAGGAACCATTATGGGAATCATATATGGGCCTCCAAATTGTAATCAAGATGTAGGGCTGAGTTTGCAAAGGGAGTTGGAAAAGGCATGTAATAAGGGTAATGTCACAATTCTAATGGGGGACTTCAATACGCAAGGGGATTGGGAAAATCAGGTTGGTGCTGGATCGCGAGAGGGAGTTTGATGAAAACTTACAAGATGACTTTTTAGAGCATCATGTGCTGAATCTACTCGAGCAAAGGCTGTCTTAGATTAGCTGTTGAATAATAACCCAGATCTTATTAGGGAGCTTAATGTAAAGGAACCCTTAGGAAACAGTGATCATAATATGATTGAATTCATACTGCAATTTGAGAGGGAGAAGCATAAGTCATATGTATCAGTATCACAATGGAATAAAGGGAATTACAGACACAAGAGAAGAGCTTCCCAAATGGATTGTAGGAGGATACTGGCGGGGATGACAGTAGAGCAGAGGTGGCTGCAATTTCTGGGAATAGTTCATAAGGGGCAGGATAGATAGAAACATAGAAAAACAACAGCACAATACAAGGCCTTCAGCCCACAATGCTGAGCCGAACATGTACTTATTTTCAAAATTAACTAGGGTTACCCAAACCCTCTATTTTTCTAAGCTCCATGTAGCTATCTAGGAGACTCTTAAAAGACCCTATCATATCTGCCTCCACCACTGTTGCTGGCAGCCCATTCCACTCACTCATCACTCTCTGAGTAAAAAACTTACCCCTAACATCTCCTCTGTGCCTACTTCCAAGCACGCTAAAACTGTGTCCTCTCATGTTAGTCATTTCAGCCCTGGGATAAAGCCTCTGACTATCCACAGGATCAATGCCTCTCTTCATCTTATACACCTCTATAACGTCACCTCACATCTTCTGTCGCTCTAAGGAGAAAAGGCTGAGTTCGTTCAATCTATTCTCATAAGGCATGCTCCCCAATTCTGGCAACATCCTTGTAAATCTCCTCTGCACCCTTTAAAACCATATAATCATATAACAATTACAGCACGGAAACAGGCCATCTCAGCCCTTCTAGTCCATGCCGAATGCTTACCCTCACCTAGTCCCACTGGCCAGCACTTAGCCCATAACTCTCCATTTCTTTCCTGTCCATATACCTATCCAATTTTACTTTAAATGACAATACCGAACCTGCCTCTAGCACTTCTACTGGAAGCTCATTCCACACAGCTACCACTCTCTGAGTAAAGAAATTCCCCCTCGTGTTACCCTTAAACCGTTGCCCCCTAACTCTCAAATCATGTCCTCTTGTTTGAACCTCCCCTATTCTCAATGGAAAAAGCCTATCCACGTCAACTTTATCTATTCCCCTCATAATTTTAAATACCTCTATCAAGTCCCCCCTCAACCTTCTACGCTCCAAAGAATAAAGACCTAACTTGTTCAACCTTTCCCTGTAACTTAGGTGCTGAAACCCAGGTAACATTCTAGTAAATCTTCTCTGTACTCTCTCTATTTTGTTAACATCTTTCCTATAATTTGGTGACCAGAACTGTACACAATAATCCAAATTCGGCCTTACCAATGCCTTGTACAATTTTAACATTTACATCCCAACTCCTATACTCAATGCTCTGATTTATAAAGGCCAGCATCCCAAAAGCACCACCCTATCCACATGAGATTCCACCTTCAGGGAACTACGCACCATTATTCCTAGATCACTCTGTTCTACTGCAGTCTTCAATGCCCTACCATTTACCATGTATGTCCTATTTTGATTAGTCCTACCAAAATGTAGCACCTCACACTTATCAGCATTAAATTCCATCTGTCTTTGTTCAGCCCTTTGTCTTTGTCTTTGTCTTTGTTCCATCAGTCTTCTAACTAGCCTAAATCTCTCTGTAAGCTTTGAAAACCTACTTCATTATCCACAACGCCACCTACCTTAGTATCATCTGCATACTTGCTAATCCAATTTACCACCCTATCATCCAGATCATTAATGTATATGACAAACAACATTGGACCCAGTACAGATCCCTGAGGCACACCACTAGTCACCGGCCTCCAACCTGACAAACAGTTATCCACCACTACTCTCTGGCATCTCCCACCCAGCCACTGTTGAATCCATTTTACTACTTCAATATTAATACCTAACGATTGAACCTTCCTAACTAACCTTCCGTGCGGAACCTTGTCAAGGCCTTACTGAAGTCCATATAGACAACATCCACTGCTTTACCCTCGTCAACTTTCCTCGTAACCTCTTCAAAAATTCAATAAGATTTGTCAAACATGACCTTCTACGCATAACTGCATGCTGACTGTTCCTAATCAGTCCCTATTTATCAGATAATTATATATACCATCTCTAAGAATATTTTCCATTAATTTACCCACCACTGATGTCAAACCTACAGGCCTATAATTGCTAGGTTTACTCTTAGAACCCTTTTTAAACAATGGAACCACATGAGCAATATGCCAATCCTCCAGCACCATCCCCGTTTCTAATGACATTTGAAATATTTCTGTCAGAGCCCCTGCTATTTCTACACTAACTTCCCTCAAGGTCCTAGGGAACATCCTGTCAGGACCCGGAGATCTATCCACTTTTATATTCCTTAAAATGCCAGTACTTCCTCCTCTTTAATCATCATAGTTTCCATAACTTCCCTACTTGTTTCCCTTACCTTACACAATTCAATATCCTTCTCCTTAGTGAATACCGAAGAAAAGAAATTGTTCAAAATCTCCCTCATCAATTTCTGCTCCACACATAGTCGTCCACTCTGATTCTCTAAGGGACCAATTTTATCCCTCACTATCCCTTTGCTATTAATATAACTGTAGAAACCCTTTGGATTTATTTTCATCCTACTTGCCAAAGCAACCTCTTATCTTCTTTTAATTTTTCTAATTTCTTTCTTAAGATTCTTTTTACATTCTTTATATTCCTCGAGCACCTCATTTACTCCATGCTGCCTATATTTATTGTAGATATCTCTCTTTTTCCTAACCAAGTTTTCAATATCCTTGAAAACCATGGCTCTCTCAAACTGTTAACCTTTCCTTTCAACCTAACAGGAACATAATAATTCTGTACTCTCAAAATTTCACCTATAAATGACCTCCATTTCTCTATTACATCCTTCCCATAAAACAAATTGTCCCAATCCACTCCTTCTAAATCATTTCGCATCTCCTCAAAGTTAGCCTTTCTCCAATCAGAAATCTCAACCCTGGGTCCAGTCCTATCCTTCTCCATAATTATATTGAAACTAATGGCATTGTGATCACTGGACCTGAAGTGCTCCCCAACACATACCTACCTATTTCATTCCCTAACAGGAGATCCAACACTGCCCCTTCTCTAGTTGGTACCTCTATGTATTGCTGCAAAAAACTATCCTGCATGCATTTCACAAACTCCAAACCATCCATCCCTTTTACAGTATGGGCTTCCCAGTCTATGTGTGGAAAATTAAAATCTCCCACAATCACGACCCTGTGCTTTCTATGGCTTCCACATACTTCCTGTAGTGAGGTAACCAGAACTGAGCACAGTACTCCAATTGGTGTCTGACTAGGGTCCTATATAGCTGCAATGTTACCTCTCGGCTCCTAAACTCAGTCTCACATTTGATGAAAGCCAATGTATTGTATGCCTTCTTAACCACAGAGTCAACCTGTGTAGCAGCTTTGAGTCTTCTATGGACTCGGACCCCAAGATCCCTCTGATTCTCCACACTGCCAAGAGTCTTGCCATTAATGCTATATTCTGCCATCATATTTGACCTACCAAAATGAACCACCTCATGGATTGGTTGAACTCCATCTGCCACTTCTCAACCCAGTTTTTCATCCTATCGATGTCCCACTGTAACCTCTGACACTATCCACAACACCCTCAACCTTTGTGTCATCAGTAAATTTACTAACCCATCCCTCTACTTCCTCATCCAGATTATTTATAAAAATCACGAAGAGAAGGGGTCTCAGAACTGATCCCTGAGGCACACCACTGGTCACCAGCCTCCATACAGAATATGACCCGTCTACAACCACTCTTTGCCTTCTGTAGGCAAGCCAGTTCTGGATCCACAAAGCAATGTCCCCTTGGATCCCATGCCTCCTTACTTTCTCAATAAGCCTTGCATGGGGTACCTTATCAAATGCCTTGCTGAAATCCATATACACTACATCTATTGCTCTTCCTTCATCAATGTGTTTAGTCACATCCTCAAAAAATTCAAACAGGCTCGTAAGGCATGACCTGCCTTTGACAAAGCCATGCTGACTATTCCCAATCATATTATGCCTCTCCAAATGTTCATAGCTCCTGCCTCTCAGGATCTTCTGAACCAACTTACCAACCACTGAAGTAAGACTCACTGGTCTATAATTTCCTGGGCTATCTCTACTCCCTTTCTTGAATAAGGGAACAAAATCCACAGCCCTCCAATCCTCCAGAACCTCTCCAGTCCCCATTGATGATGCAAAGATCATCGCCAGAGGCTCAGCAATCTCCTCCCTTGCCTTCCACAGTAGCCTGGGGTGCATCCCGTCCCATCCCGGTGACTTATCCGACTTGATGCTTTCCAAAAGCTCCAGCACATCCTTTTCCTTAATGCCTATATGCTCAAGCTTTTCAGTCTGCTGTAAGTCATCCCTACAATTGCCAATATCCTTTTTCATAGTGAATACTGAAGCAAAATATTCATTAAGTACCTCTGCTATCTCCTCCGGTTCCATACACACTTTTCCACTGTCACACTTGATTGGTCCTATTCTCTCACGTCTTATCCTCTTGCTCTTCACATACTTGTAGAATGCCTTGGGGTTTTCCTTAATCCTGCTCACCAAAGTCTTCTCATGGCCCCTTCTGGCTCTGTTAATTTCATCTTTAAGCTCCTTCCTGCTAGCCTTATAATCTTCTAGATCTCTGTCATTATCATTATTTTTTAAGAGATTATTAGATAGGTACATGGAGTTTAGTAAAATAGAGGGCAATAGGTAAGCCTAGTAATTTCTGAGGTAGGGACATGTTCGGCACAACTTTGTGGGCCGAAGGGCCTGTATTGTGCTGCAGATTTTCTATGTTCTATGTTCTATGACCTAGTTTTTTTAACCTTTTGTAAGCTTTTCTTTTCTTCTTGACTAGATTTTTAACAGCCTTTGTACACCACCATTCCTGTACCCTACCATACTTTCCCTGTCTCATTGGAACATACCTATGCAGAACACCACACAAATATCCCCTGAACATTTGCCACATTTCTGCCATACATTTCCCTGAGAACATCTGTTCCCAATTTATGTGTCCAAATTCCTGCCTGATAACCTCATATTTCCCCTTACTCCAATTAAACCCCTGCATGACTTCCTCCTTTTCTGCAGACATGACACTATCTCTGATCAGCAGTGCCATGCCCCCACCTCTTTTGCCTCCCTCCCTGTCCTTTCTGAGACATCTGAAGCCTGGAACTCTAAGTAACCATTCCTGCCCCTGAGCCATCCAAGTCTCTGTAATAGCCAGAACATCATAGCTCTAAGTACTGATCCATCCTCAATACTCATCCACTTTGTTCATAATAGTCCTTGTGTTAAAATAGACATGTCTCAAACCATTGGTCTGAACGCATCCCTTCTCTATCATCTGCCTATCCTCCCTCTCACACTGTCTACAAGCTTTCTCTATTTGTGAGTCCACTTCCTCTTCCCCAGTCACTTCAGTTTGGTTCCCACCCCCCAACAATTCTAGTTTAAACTCTTGTCAAATAGCCTTAGCAAACCTTCCCTCCAGGATATTGGTCCCCCCCTCAGATTTCAGTGCAACCTGTCTTTTTTGTACAGGTCACACCTGCCCCAAAAAGAGACCCCAATGATCCAGAAATTTGAACCCCTGCCCCACTGCTCCAATCCCAGACGTGTCCCATAGAAGAAGAAGTTCTCAGATGGCAGGGGTGGCAACCATGGTTGACAAAGGAAGTTAAGAACTGCATAAAAGGCAAGGAAAAGACATATAAGGTAGCAAAAGTGAGAGGGAAGTTGGATGATTGGGAAGCTTTTGAAGTCCAATAAAAGGCAACCTGAAAAGCTATAACAAGGAAAAAGATGAAGTATGAGGGCAAACTAGAGAACTAAAGCAGGGTACTAAAAGTTTTTTCAGTTACATATAGAGTAACAAGGAGGTGAGAGTTGACATTGGACCACTGGAAAATTAAGCTGGTGAGGTAGTAATGGGGCACAAAGAATTTGCAGACTATCTTAATGGGTATTTTACATCTGTCTTCACCGTGGAAGACACTAGCAGTGTGCCAGAGGTCCGTGAGTGTCAGGGAGCAGGAGTGAGTGTCATTGCTGTTACAAAGGAAAAAGTGCTAGGCAAGCTCGAAGGTCTTAAGGTGGATAAGTCACCTGGATCAGATGGACTACATCCCAGAGTCCTGAGAGAGGTTACTGAAGAGATAATGGATATATTGATCATGATCTTTCAAGAATCACTTGATTCTGGCATGGTTCTGGAGGACTGGAAGATTACAAACATCACTCCACTCTTTAAGAAGGAATGAGGGCAACAAAAATGAAATTATAGGCCAGTTAGCCTAACCTCAGTGGTTGGGAAAGTGGTGGAGTCTATTATTAAGGATGAGGTTTTGGGGTACTTGTAGATTAATGAGAAAATAAGTCAAAGTCAGCATGGTTTCTGTAAAGGGAAATCTTGCCTGACGAATCTGGTAGAGTCCTTTGAGGAAGGAACTTGCAGGGTGAACAAAGCAGAGGTAGCAGTTGTCATCTACTTGGATTTTCAGAAGGCGTTTGATAAGGTGCCACACATGAGGCTGCGGAACAAGATAAAATCCCATGGTATTACAGGAAAGATACTGGTATTACAGGAAAAATAATGGCTGGCAGGCAGGAGGCAGTGAGTGGGAATAAAGGGGGCCTTTTCTGGCTGACTGCCAGTGACTAGTGGTGTTCTTCAGGGGTCAGTATTAGGACCACTGCTTTTCACATTGTTTGTCAATGATTTAGATAACGGACTTGATAGCTTTGGGGCAAAGTTTGTGGATAAGACAAAGGTAGGTGGAGGGGTAGGTAGCACTGAGGAAGCAATGTGATTGCAACAGGACTTAAATTGGAAGAATGGACAATAAAGTGGCAGATGAAATACAGTGTTGGGCGATGTATGAAAATGCATTTTGGCAAAAGAATTAATAGTGTGGACTAACATCTAAATGGGGAGAAGGCTCAAACATCAGACATGCAGAAGGAGTTAGGAGTCCTCATGCAAGACTCCCAGAAGGTTAATTTACAGGTTGAGTCTGTGGTAAAGAAGGCCAAGTCTATGGATATATTTAAGACAGAAGTTGATTGTTTCCTGATCAGTCAGGGCATCAAGGATATGGGGAGGAGGCAGGTGTTTGAAGGGCTGAATGGCCTAATTCAGTTTCTTATGGTCTTGCAGTCTAATTCAATTTGCTAATTAACCAATTTTAACTGAAATATTGTTATTCTGTTGGGTACATACCTTTTTAGTGACATGGTTCTAACAAATAATAGTAAAGTAGACTTGATAGAGAGGCAGACACAACTGACTCCCACAAGTTGATAAATCCAATGGTGACATACCCATGAGCTGCTTTTCAGATCATTCGAAGCATTTGGCTCCAGGGCACCAGAGCCATTACCAGCCAAGCTAATCAGCAAGTGACAATGTGAGGCTCTTCTCAGCTTATTAAAACCATTCTAAACATAAAGTTGCTCATTATATTTGTCAGCACCTTGGGGTTGAAATGCGGTTTTTAAAGATTCTACAAATGGTTGGGTCTATAGACCACAAATGACCTGCTGTTTTGGTGCTTTAGGCAATGTTGTCTAATTCTGCAGAACAAACTTTGGAAAAACAGATGGTGTGGTGATCACGTGCCCACTGTTTCAGACTCAGTGGGAAGGATGCATTCTCTCACACAAAGCCAACTGACGCAGTCAAAAATCTGAGCAAGGGACTGAAGGTGCAACACGGCTGTTAAGTGACTGGATTAGTGGCCAGAGGCTGGAGCTACTGATCTGGAGATATGAGTTTGAATCCCGCTGTAGGATTTAAGTGCCAAAAATTAAATAAATGTGGAATAAAGAACTCTGATCAGAAACAAAGTTAATCAGATTGCTGTAAAAATGCCATCTGGTTTATTAAAGTACATTAGGGAGGAAAATCTGCTACTCGTCTAATCTGGGCATATTTGAGTTGAGAACTAAACAGTCTGGCAAGCTGTTGAGTTTGGAAGACACCAGTAATAAACAGGATCCTAGTGGGCATGACTTTAGGGGGGTGGTGCGGGGAGGAAGGTTATGAGGTAAGTTTTTTACACAGATAATTGTAGATGCCTAGATAATGCTGCCAGGGGAAGTGGCAGAATTAGATCCAACATCATTCACATAGAACACAGACAGAACAGCATAGTACAGTTTCCTCAACTCCCCCCCATGCTGTGCCAAAATTTTAACCTACTCCGTGACCAATCTAACCCTTTCCTCCCACATAGCCCTCCATTTCTCTTTCATCTATGTGTCTATCTGAGAGTTACTTCAATGTCCCTAATGTACCTGCATTCAGCATCACCCCCGGCCGCGTGTCCCCCACGCATCCCCCACTCTCTGTATAAAATACTTAACTCTCACATGCCCCCTGCACTTCCCTCCAATCACCTTAAAATGATGCCCTCTCATTACCATCGTCATTATGTGCCATGTCATATGAGGTGGGCGATCATGCTCTTCCTTGAAATAAATGCCAACATTGCCTTTGCCTTTTTTACCACAGACACTACCTGTAAATTAAATTTCTGGGAGTCTTGCACAAGGACTCCTAAGTCCGTCTGCAACTCCGAAGTTTAAACCTTCTCCCCATTTAGATAACGGTCCACACTATTGTTCCTTTTACCGAAATGCATTATCATACATTTCCCAACACTGTATTCCATCTGCCACTTTTTTGCCCATTTTTCCAATTTGTCCAAGTCCTGCTGCAATCGCATTGGCTTCCTCAAAACTACCTACCCCTCCAACTATCTTCATAGCATCCGCAAATTCTGACTCAAAGCCATTAATTCCTTTATCCAGATTATTGACAAACAATGTGAAAAGTAGCAGTCCCATACCGACCCTGAGGAACACCACTAATCACCGGCAGCCAACCAGAAAAGGCCCCATTTATTCCCACTCACTGCTTCCTTCCTGTCAGCCATTCCTTGATCCATGCCAGTATCATTCTTGTATGCCATAGGATTTTATCTTGTTAAGCAGCCTCATGTGTGGCACCTTATCAAACGCTTTCTGAAAATCCAAGTAAATAACATTTACTGCCTCTCCTTTGTCCACCCTGCTTGTTACTTCCTCAAAGAACTCTACCAGATTTGTCAGGCAAGATTTTCCTTTACAGAAACCATGCTGACTTTGACTTATTTTATCATTAGTTTCCAGATACCCTGAAACGTCATCCTTAATAATAGACTCCAACACTTCCCAACCACTGAGGTGAGGCTAACTGGCCTAGAATTCCCCTTCTTTTGCCATCCTCCTTTCTTGAAGAGTGGAGTGGCATTTACAATCTTCCAGTCCTCCGGGACCATGCCAAAATCAAGAGATTCTTGAAAGATCATGACCAATATGCCAATCAATTCCCTTTGCTTGCAGTATTGGTTAAGTCTCCTGGACTCAGAGTGAATTACTGAGCTTGTTTCTTGCTTCCATTGTTTGAATATACATTTCTGTTGTTTCTTTATGAAGTAGTTTTTGTTAGGGTGAAATTGCAACATTTAATTCATTTCTTTTCTAAGCTGTACAGTATGGCTGATTTTCTACAGAGTTTTGAGCTTCCAGGTAACTAGAATGCAGTGAGTACAGGGAAGAAATAGAGAATTTGGAAGTGAAGTTCAAAGTGACTGGTTTTTTAGTATTATGTCTTGGGAAATTAGCCCAGTCCATCACAGGCAAAGTCCTCCACTGAACAAATTAGCAAGGAACACTGCCACAAGGAAGCAGCATCTATCTTCAAGGAGCCCATGATTTAGGTCACGCTCTCTTCTCACTACTACCTTCATGCAGGAGGTATGTGAGCCTTTGGTCCCACATCTCCAGGTTCAGGAACAGTATTGTTGGCCAGAATAAACTACAATCTGATCAAGGACAGGGGAAGCAGACAAGCCCGTTGTCTTTGTTCCCCCACCCATCCCACCCCCTGCCATTTTGTAGACTCTGAACTAACTCTTGCTCTTGGGTAATCTAATCAGAGCAACTGAATGTGGACACAGGAAGTTTCAGGTAATGATCTGCTAACTGAGACCATTCTCAAACAAGGAGCCAATTGTTATGTAAAGGGAATGGACTCCGAACTGATTCTTGCTCTGGGACAATCTAATCAGAGCAATAAACCTGAGACCATTCTCAGAGGAGTAGCTACTTGTTATGTAAAATGCCAGACCACCAAAGAAGCAATCTGTAATTATGTTAGACTCTGTCTGACTCATTTAACTGGTTTGGACTAGTGTAAAGACACAAATACACAAGGCTGGGGTGGGCAGAGCCATGAAACAATATTGGTTGTAGCCCTGTGCAATGACCAATAAGAAGGTGACCCAGGTAGGTCAGATGACCTTGAGCCAATGGGATAGAGATCCAATAGTTTAATTGATAAGGAACACAGGGGCAATAACTTTCCAGCAGCCAGAGGCCAACCGTTATGGATAATGAGGACCCCATGGACACGTGGAGGTCAGGACCACATGAAGCGCCTGGCCAGCATAGAATCCTTTCCTAGGTAATACCCTTTCTTTTCATTGACTGTTCACAGAGTGTCAGAGGTTCTAGTAGGATGCACACAGGGAGATGTGTGAACCCATGTGCTTTTTGTTGAAATAATTAAAGTTACTTATTGATAAATACAGATTTTCTGTACCTCACTGATCATTATTATAAGGGGCGATTCTTGTAACAGAGTTATTAGGCTACAACCACCAGACTCTTGAACCAGTGTAGATAGATAGATAGATAGATAGATAGATAGATAGATAGATAGATAGATAGATAGATAGATAGATAGATAGATAGATAGATAGATAGATAGATAGATAGATAGATACTTTATTCATCCCCATGGGGAAATTCAACTTTTTTCCAATGTCCCATACACTTGTTGTAGCAAAACTAATTACATACAATACTTAACTCAGTAAGAAAATATGATATGCATCTAAATCACTATCTCAAAAAGCATTAATAATAGTTTTTAAAAAGTTCTTAAGTCCTGGCGGTAGAATTGTAAAGCCTAATGGCATTGGGGAGTATTGACCTCTTCATCCTGTCTGAGGAGCATTGCATCGATAGTAACCTGTCGCTGAAACTGCTTCTCTGTCTCTGGATGGTGCTATGTAGAGGATGTTCAGAGTTTTCCATAATTGACCGTAGCCTACTCAGCGCCCTTCGCTCAGCTACCGATGTTAAACTCTCCAGTACTTTGCCCACGACAGAGCCCGCCTTCCTTACCAGCTTATTAAGACGTGAGGCGTCCCTCTTCTTAATGCTTCCTCCCCAACACGCCACCACAAAGAAGAGGGCGCTCTCCACAACTGACCTATAGAACATCTTCAGCATCTCACTACAGACATTGAATGACGCCAACCTTCTAAGGAAGTACAGTCGACTCTGTGCCTTCCTGCACAAGGCATCTGTGTTGGCAGTCCAGTCTAGCTTCTCATCTAACTGTACTCCCAGATACTTGTAGGTCTTAACCTGCTCCACACATTCTCCATTAATGATCACTGGCTCCATATGAGGCTTAGATCTCCTAAAGTCCACCACCATCTCCTTGGTCTTGGTGATATTGAGACGCAGGTAGTTTGAGTTGCACCATATCACAAAGTCCTGTATCAGTTTCCTATATTCCTCCTCCTGTCCATTCCTGACACACCCCACTATGGCCGTGTCATCAGCTAAATATCAGCAATTCACTCAGCTAAATACTAAACTGACTCCACAACCCACAGACTCACTTTCAAAGACTCAGCAACTCATGTTCTCAGTACCATTTATTTCTTAGCTAGATAATTTACTTTTTGCGCAATTTGTCTTCTTTTCACATTTGTTGTTTGTCAGTCTTTGTTTAAAGCATAGTTTTTCATAAATTCTGTTGTATTTTTTATTTTCTTGTAAATGCTTGCAAGAAAGTGAATCTCAAGGTGGTGACGTACATGTACTTCGATAATAAATTTACTTTAAACTTTGCATTCCCTATTTCATACCTTCCAGAAGAGCATTGAAACTCATGTTTATTTCTAAGCTGAAAATTCATCCGTGCCTTGGAAACTGATGACAGAAGGGAAAGTGGGGTGGAGAGAGGCTTTTAGAATCATAGAGAAGTACCACACAGAAACAAGCCCTTTGGCCCATCTAGTCCATGCTGAAACTATTTAAACTGCCTACTCTCATCGACCTGCATCAGCATCATAGCCCTCCATACTCCTACCATCCACATACCTATCCAAACTTCTCTTAAACATTGAAATTGAGCTTGCATGCACCACTTGTGCTTGCAGCTCATCCCTACTTTCACAACTTCTGAGTGAGAAGTTTCCCCTCGTGTTCCCTGTAAATTTTTCACCTTTCACCCTTAACCCATGAGCTTAGTCCCATCCAACCTCAGTGGAAAAAGCCTGCTTGCATCTACCCTATCTATACCCCTCATAATTTTGTATACCTCTATCAAATCTTCTCCCAAACTTCTACGTTCTAAGGAATACAGTTCTAACCTATTCAATCTTTTCTTATAACTCAGGTCCTCCAGTTCTGTAAACTTTTCTCTGTACTCTTTCAAACTTGTTTACATCTTTCCTATAGGTAGGTGACCAAAACTGCACACAATACTCTGCAAGCCATGGTAGCCTTCCTCACTGTCCATTACACCACCAACCTTGGTGTCAACCACAAATTTGCTGATCTAGTTGACCACATTATCCTCCAGATTATTGATTTACAATAAATGACAAACAACAAAGGCCCCAACACTGATCCCTGCAGCACTCCACCATTCACAGGCCTCCAGTCAGAGAGGCAATCAGTTACTATCACTCTCTGGCTTCTCTCACAAAGCCAATGCCTCATCTAATTTACTACCTCATCTTGACTACCAAGCAACTGATCCTTTTTGACCAACCTCTCACGTGGGACCTTGTCAAATGCCTGACTAAAGTACATGAGACAACATCCACTATCTTGTCTTTATCCACTTTCCTGCTAACATCCTCGAAAAACTCTGTAAGACTGGTTAGATATAATCTACCAATCAAGATCAGCGGGAGACGCTCATGGAGTGAGTACTGTTTCAGATCCGCTCCATAACCTTTACTTTTTCTAACCTTTGATCACCCTTATTGTTACCTACACCAAAAGATTTTTGCTACTTTCTCGGGCTTATCGTTAAGATTTTATTGTGAATTTTGGAAGATATGCAAACAGAAATGGCTCTTAGATCCAAAGGACGAGAACCGGGGTGAAACCCGAACGGTAATGGAAAGAAGCTAGCTCAACCACAACGCACTGAGTTAACTTATGAACTGCTTATGGAGGTTTTGGATAAAAAATTTGAGGAACAACATCAGGCTTTTCAACGAGATATAAAGGCTTTTCAAGATTATATGGTTAAGACGGATTCAGTAATTAACCAGCAGCAAGCGCTTATGCTTCTCTGCAACATGAAGCGCGGAAACGAGATTTGACAATTGAAAAATTGCAACAGGATTTAATTTCGACCATTAAACTGGTGGAGACACTTAAAGCCAAGAGTGTCGATTTGGAGAATCGGTCCAGAAGACAGAACCTATGCATACTTGGTCTCCCAGACAGCATAGAAAAAGGCGATCCTTCGAAATACTTTGCTCAATTTCTAAAAGATGCGTTTCCGTCGGTTTTTCCAGAAAACCCCCCGGTACTTGACCGAGCACATAGAATTTGGAGTCGTTCACCGACGGTTTCAGATAAGCCCCCGGTGGTAATCGTCCGATTTCATTACGTACACGACAAAGAACAACTCATTCGTGAAGCTCGAAGGGCTGGGATGATTAAATTTCATGATTATTGCTTTCATTTGGTGGAAGATTTTAGCCCAGAAGTTATGAAGAAAAGGCTGCTTTTTAAACCTCTGATGTCTGAATGTTATGAGAAAAATCTAAAACCTGCGCTCTTATACCCGGCGAAGCTCAGGATTTCCCCCCCGAATGCTCCGCGTAAAGTATTTCTGTCTACCTTCGAAGCGAAAAAGTATTTGGAGGAGAACTTCCCTACTGATACAGTTACTACTCTCTAATAAATGAGTGATTCTGATCGTGAAAGATGGTTTTCAATTCCTTAAACCAGGGTTAGTCTCTGGTTATTGGTGTAGGTTTATCCTATACTTCATATTTAAGTTAAAGTGTGTTTTCGTTATATTAATCGCTTTGTCTTATACACTTTAACTACTATACTATATTTTTGTCTATTATTTTTGTTCCCTTGAAGGTATATTTTTAACCTTTTGAAGTGAATTTTTTGTTTAATATCAAGATAATGGTTTTTTGCAAAGTATTGGTTTTGTTTAAGATGGCGTTATTGTTTCTTTTTTTCTGTCTTCTTCCTATAATGCATCGCTTATCATAGTTTAAATACTTCTTGATTTGTTTGGGTTATAACCCGATTTATAAACTTTTAGTGATTATACTCCCTTTTTCTTTACAACTCAGCATATTAAGAAGCGTAGTTTTTAGTACTGCGATCATAATTCTTAAAGTTCGGGTGGTTTTTTTTATATATCCTTTAAACACGGAGTGGTCTGCCGCTGATATGGGGGTAGAGTTAGTCTCATTTTTTCTTTTTTCTAGCCATATTTTGGCTTTTTTTCTTTTTCATGTGGGGGTGGGGGTTGGTCTGTTTTCCTTTTTAATTTTTCTCTTATCAATTTGTTTTAGTTTTTTTACTTGGGCTGTTCTTGAACTACAAATATGTCTACGATGTCGTCACTTCCGGGTCCGCTCTTTATTTTTGTTCCTCTTCCGGGTGCATGAGTTTATAACATGGTTAACCCTTTATATACCAAAGGGATGACTTTAGAAACATGGCTCAAACCATTAACTTTGTGTCTTGGAATACTAATGGCTTAAACCATCCGATTAAACGAAAGAAGATTTTCAAAGTATTCCAAAGACTTAATGCTCATATCATTTTTGTACAAGAAACTCATGTGAGGAAGGAGGACAGATATCGTTTTTTTAGGTCTTGGCGGGGTCAACAGTATCATTCGAATTCGAATGCCAAAGTTAAGGGAGTTTCAATTTTTATTGACTCCTCTATTGCATTTGTTCAACATGATATCCTTTCGGATCCGAATGGTAGATTTTTGTTAATTACGGGTTTACTCGGTAATAAAAAGGTTGCTATGGTTAATGTTTATGCCCCAAATGTGGATTGTCCTGATTTCTTTAAGTCCTTATTTACTTCTTTACCTAATTTAAATGAATATAAGTTAATAATGGGTGGTGACTTTAATTGTTGTCTAATTCCTTTGATGGACAAATCTACACCTATTCAGACTCTACCCAATAAGTCGGCCACTTGTATTAACTCCTTTTTGACTGATAATGGAGTTTTTGATATTTGGAGATTTCGTCATCCTAATGACAAAGAGTTTTCTTTTTTCTCACATGTTTATCACTCCTATTCGAGAATTGATTATTTTTTTATTGACTCTTGTTTTATTCCATCGGTAATTGGTTGTAATTATGATATTATAGCTATTTCCGACCATGCTCCATTAAAACTTTCTATTAATTTTACGGATACAGCTTTAAGTGCTAGACAATGGCGATTTGACTCCACCTTATTGCAAGAGCCGGACTTTATTAAATTTATGAAGGAACAGATCGATTTCTTCTTTTCAACTAATTCCACGGAGGATATCTCTTGCGGAATACTTTGGGACACTTTTAAAGCGTATATACGTGGACAGATTATCTCTTATTCTGCTGGTCTGAGAAAACGCATTTAGAAGGAAACTCTTTTATTGGTTGATAAAATTAAAGAGATTGACAAGAAATATTCAACTACTCCTAGCAAGGAGCTTTACAAACAAAGGGTTGAACTTCAAATGGAACATAGTTTATTACTCACATCTCCGATTGAAAATCAATTAATGAAAACCAGATCTGATTTTTATATACATAGTGATAAATCGGGAAAACTGTTAGCTAGTCAGCTGAAGAATGTTTCAGTTAAACGTCAAATCACTATGGTTCGTCAGCAGAACGGGGATTTGACAGTTAACCATGATGAGATAAATAAGTCTTTTCAAGACTTTTATACCTCCCTGTATCAATCTGAATTCCCTCAGGATCATAATACCATGTGTGATTTTCTCGGGAAATTGAATTTTCCAAAACTATCATCTGATGATCTTTCAGTAATAGATACTCCGTTTACGGATGCGGAAATTAAAGGGGTCATTTCCTCAATGAATTCTGGGAAAGCACCAGGTCCAGATGGGTACACAGTAGAATTTTTTAAATGTTTTTCTGCTACTCTATCTCCTTGGCTATGCAAGGTTTTTGAAGAAGCAATTAGATTGGGGAATTTGCCTCAATCTTTTTATAGAGCTTCCATTTCCTTAATACTGAAGAAAGATAAAGACCCTACTGATTGTGCATCTTATAGACTAATATCTTTATTGAATGTGGATTCTAAGATTTTTTCCAAGTTACTGGCTTCCAGGCTGGAGAAGGCACTACCCCAAATTATTTCGGAAGACCAAACCGGTTTTATTAAAAATCGCTATTCTTTTTTCAATGTTAGGAGATTATTGAATATTGTTTATACTCCTTCACACAATACTTCAGAATGTGTTATTTCATTAGATGCGGAGAAAGCATTTGATAGAGTTGAATGGCCTTACTTATTTTATGTGCTGGAGAAGTTTAATTTCAGTCCAACCTTTATTTCTTGGATTAAACTGATATATCAAACTCCAGTAGCCTCGGTGTATACTAATAATCAAAGATCTCCATTTTTTCGTTTATTTCGGGGCACTAGACAAGGTTGTCCTCTTAGTCCATTACTATTTAACATCGCTTTAGAACCTTTGGCAATTGCCATCAGAGAATCACAGGATATTTTGAGTATTAATCATGGAACAGATACTCATAAGGTATCTTTATACGCAGATGATTTATTATTATTCATCTCTAACCCTGAGAAATCTATTCCAGCAGTCTTATCATTGTTGGCTCAATTTAGTGAGTTTTCTGGGTATAAGTTAAATCTTAATAAGAGTGAATTGTTTCCTTTGAATAGACAGGTCCCAAACTATGGTATTTTACCGTTTAAATTAGTTAAAGACTCTTTTACTTACTTAGGGATTAAAATTACAAAAAACCATAAAGAATTATTTAGGTTTAATTTTCTACCCTTAATTGATCAGATTAAAGGCTTGTTTACTAAGTGGTCACCATTATCTTTGTCTCTGATAGGTAGGATTAATGCTATTAAGATGGTTATTTTACCTAAATTTTTATATATTTTTCAAGCGGTACCAATTTTTATTCCGAAATCCTTTTTTACTAATGTTGATTCAAAAATTTCCTCATATATATGGCAGAATAAAAATCCCAGGTTAGGTAAAATATACTTACAGAAGACAAGGAAGGATGGTGGGTTGGCATTACCCAATTTCAGATTTTACTATTGGGCAGTTAATATTAGATATTTGATATGTTGGTTGAAAGAATGGGATGGTCCTTTTGGCCCTCATTGGGTGAGTTTGGAAACTAAATCGGTATCTGCTTATGCTCTGGGTTCTATTTTAGGGACATCTCTCCCTTTTGCTCTTTCTAAATTGCCGAATCGAATCGACAACCCGATAGTTAAATATACCTTACGTATATGGTTTCAATTTCGGAAATTTTTCGGATTGACTCAATTCGTGTTAAATAGTCCTATTGTATCTAATTGTTTTTTCCACCCCTCAATTATAGATCAAGCTTTTTTGGCTTGGAAAACTAAGGGATTATTAAGATTTTCTGACTTATTTTTGGACAACTGTTTTATGTCTTTTGAGCAATTAGCAAATACATATAATTTGCCTAGATTTCATTTTTTTTAGATACTTACAGGTTAGGCATTTTTTAAGTACGGTACTTCCTTCATTCCCAAATTTTGTGTCTTCAGATATTTTGGAGAGTTTGTTTGAATTAAACCCTTTTCAAAAAGGGCTTATATCAAAACTTTATAATATAATTATGAAGATACGTTCAGTGCCCTTTGATAAGACCAAAAATGATTGGGAAAGAGAGCTTAATCTTATTATTCCTATTGAGAATTGGGATAGAATTCTTCAATTAGTTAATATATCATCTATATGTGCCAAACATTCATTAATACAATTTAAGGTTGTGCATAGGGCCCATATGTCCAAGGATAAATTAGCTCATTTTTATTCTCATATAAACCCTATTTGTGACAGATGTCAATCAGAAATCGCGTCTTTAACTCATATGTTTTGGTCATGTCCGATTTTGGAAAAATATTGGAAAGATATTTTTGATATTATTTCGGCGGTACTGAACATTGATTTACAACCCCATCCTACTACCACAATTTTTGGTTTACCGATGATGGGCTCACTTCACTTATCTCCTTCCGCCTGTCGAATGATTGCTTTTCTCACTTTGATGGCTAGAAGATCTATTTTGTTGAATTGGAAGGAAATTAATCCTCCCACGGTATTTCATTGGCTTTCTCAAACTATGTTATGTCTAAATTTAGAAAAAATTAGAAGTGCTGTATTTGATACTTCTATTAAATTTGAAAAGATATGGAGACCATTTATTCAATATTTTCATATGATGTAATGGCCCTGTGCCAGGCTTATTAGTTTTTTCAGCTTTAATCGTATGTATGTTGAGAGGATCGGAGTTGACGACATTGATGTTTATGTATGCTTGTGAGATACTATGAACAGCCCTTTTTTTTTTCTCTTTTTTAAAGTTTTTTTTTAGTTTTTTCTTCCTTTTTTGTTTTTTTTTCTTAGATATTAGATTAGTAGATTAGTTAACTTTCATATATAGATTTTTTTTTCTCTTTTTTTAATATTATATATTATGGAATATCTAGACTTACCTTGTTCATATATATACTATATGGTTTATGTTTTGGGAAAGCTTACTTATACTGTATTCACTGTTTATGTATTCCTTCATGTGTAATGGGAGTTTATATGTTTGTAATCCATTATTAATATTTTAATTGTATTTTGTTCATAATATTTTTAATACTAATAAAAAGATTAAAAGAGATATAATCTACCATGTATAAAGCCATGCTGACTATCCTTAATCAGTCCACATTCATCCAAATTCTTTTATACCTGATCCCTTAGATAATCTTTCAATAACTTTCCCACAACTGATGTCAGACTCGCTGGCCTATAAATTTCATGATTTATGTTTAGAGCCTTTTTTAAACAGTGGAATGATATTGGCTATCCTTCAATTCTCCAGTGCCTCTTCTGTCACTAAGGATGTTTTAAATATTTCTGCTAGGGCCCTGCCAATTTCCACCCTTGCCTCCTATAGGGTCTGAGGGAACACTTCGCCAGGCCCTGGGGATCTATCTACCCCGATCTACCTCAAAGAGCAAACATCTCCTTTGATCTCCTTTGATCCAAAGATCTCCTCTGTAATCTGTATGGGGTCCATGAAGTTGATGCCACTTTGCCTCACTTTTATAGACTCTGTGTCCATCTCCTGAGTAAATACAGATGCAAAGAATTCATTTAAGATTTCCCCATCTGTTTAGGCTCCACACATGGAATACCATTCTGGTCTTCCAGAGGACCAATTTTGTCCCTTGCAATCCTTCTCTCTTAACATAACTGTAGAATCCCTTAGGATTCTCCTTTGCATTGTCTGCTGAAGCAACCTCAAGTTTTGACCAATGTGGTATGACCACATTAATAGGGTTGTATTATAGACCACCCAATAGTCAGTGAGAATTGGAGGAGCAAATCTGCAGAGAGATAACAGACACTGCAGGAGACAGAAAGTTGTGATTGTAAGAGATTTTAATTTTCCACACATTGATTGGGACTCCCATACTGTTAAAGGTCTAGATGGGTTAGAGTTTGTGAAATGTGTTCAGGAAAGTTTTCTAAATCAATATATAGATGTACTAACTAGGGAGGATGCAATATTAGATCTCCTATTAGGAAATGAGTTAGGGCAGGTGACGGAAGTGTGTGTAGGGGAACACTTTGGTTCCAGTGATCATAAAATCATCAGTTTCAACTTGATCATGGATAAAGATAGATCTGGTCCTTGGGTTGAAGTACTAAACTGGAAAAAGGCCAAATCTGAAGAAATGAGAAAGGATCTAAAAAATATAGGACAGGTTGTTCTCTGGCAAGGATGTGATTGTTAAGTGGGAGGCCTTCAAAGGAGAAATTTTGAGAGTGCAGCGTTTGTATGTTCCTGTCAGGGTTAAAGGCAAAATGAACAAGAATAAGGAACCTTGGTTCTCGAGTGATATTGAAACTCTGATGAAGAAGAAGAGAGAGATGTATAACATGTATAGGCAACAGGGAGGAAATATGATGCTTGAGGAGTATAAAAAGAGTAAGAAAATACTTAAGAAAGAAATCAGGAAAGCTAAAAGAAGACATGAGGTTGCTTTGGCAGTAAGGGTGAAGGATAATCCTAAGAGCTTCTACAGGTATGTTAAGAGAAAAAGGATAGTAAGGGATAAAATTGGTCAGAGTGGTTGGCTATGTATGAAGCCAAAAGAAATGGGAGAGATATTAAATGGGTTTTTTGCATCTGTATTTACTAAGGAAACTGGAATGGAGTCTATGGAAACAAGGCAAATAAGTAGGGAGGTCATGGAACTTATACAGATTAAAGAGGAGGAGGTGCTTGCTGTCTTGAGACAAATCAGAGTAGATAAATCCCCAGGACCTGACAGGGTATTCCCTTGGACCTTGAAGGAGACTAGTGTTGAAATTGCAGGGGCCCTAGCAGAAATATTTAAAATGTCGATATCCACGGGTCAGGTACCAGAGGGATGGAGGATAGATCACGTAGTTCCGTTGTTTAAAAAAGGCTCAAAAAGTAAACCAGGAAATTATAGGCTGGTAAGTTTGACATTGGTAGTAGGTAAATTATTGGAAGGAAAACTAAGAGATAGGATCTACAAGTATTTGGATAGACAGGGACTTATTAGAAAAAGTCAGCATGGCTTTGTGCGTGGTAGGTAATGTTTAACCAATCTATTAGAGTTTTTCGAGGAAGTTACCAGGAAAGTGGATGAAGGGAAGGCAGTGAATGTTGCCTACATGGACTTTGGTAAGGCCTTTGACAAGGTCCCGCATGGGAGGTTAGTTAGGAAGATTCAGTCACTAGGTATACATGGAGAGGTAGTAAATTGGATTAGACATTGGCTCAATGGAAGAAACCAGAGAGTGGTAGTGGAGGATTGCTACTCTGAGTGGAGGCCTGTGACTAGTGGTGTGCCATAGGGATCAGTACTGGGTCCATTGTTATTTGTCATCTATATCAATGATCTGGATGATAATGTGGCAATTTGGATCATCAAATTTGCTGATGATACAAAGATTGGAGGTGTAGTGGACAGTGAGGAAGGTTTTCAAAGCTTGCAGAGGGATTTGGACCAGTTGTTGGAATGGGCTGAAAAATGGCAGATGGAGTTTAATGTGGACAAGTGTGAGGTATTGCACTTCGGAAAGTCAAACCAAGGTAGAACATACAAGGTAAATGGTAGGACACTGAGGAGTGCAGTAGAACTGAGGGATCTGGGAGTACAGATACATAATTCCCTAAAAGTGGCGTCACAGGTGGATAGGGTTGTAAAGAGAGCTTTTGGTACATTGGCCTTTATGAATCAAAGTACTGAGTATAAGAGTTGGAATGTAATGGTGAGGTTGTATAAGACATTGGTGAGACCGAATTTGGAGTACTGTGTGCAGTTTTGGTCACAAGAGTGCAGGGAAGGTTTACAAGGATGTTACCAGAACTTGAGAAACTGAGTTACAGAGAAAGGTTGAATAGGTTAGGACTTTATTCCCTGGAGCGTAGGAGAATGAGGGGTGATTTGATAGACGTGTATAAAATTATGATGGATATAGATAGAGTGAATGCAAGCAGGCTTTTTCCACTGAAGCTAGGGAGAAAAAAACCAGAGGTCATGGGTTAAGGGTGAAGGGGGAAAAGTTTAAAGGAAACATTGGGGGGGGGGGCTTCTTCACGCAGAGAGTGGTGGGAGTGTGGAATGAGCTGCCAGATGAAGTGGTGAATGCGGGCTCACTTTTGACATTTAAGAAAAACTCGGACAGGTATACGGATGAGAGGGATTTGGAGGGATATGGCCCAGGTGCAGGTCAGTAGGACTAGGCAGAAAATGGTTTGGCACAGCCAAGAAGGGCCAAAAGGTCTGTTTCTGTGCTGTAATGTTTTATGGTTGTATGGTTCTACGGTTCTTCTTTCAGCCTTCCTGATTTCTTTCTTAAGTGTTCACTTCCATTTCTTACACTCCATAAGCACCTCATTTGATCGTACTTGCCTATATCTGCTATGCACCTCCTTTTTTCCCTTAACCAGGGCCTCAATACCTCTTGAAAACCAAGGTTCCCTACACTTGCTATATTGACCTGTTATGCGACAACCCAACCGCGCTGATTTCTGGGGTTTAGATGCTCTAACCCTCTCGAATATGATAGTTGGCGCATTGATGGCCATATTTTGGTGCCAGGATTTAATAGTTAAAGACCACCTATACTGAGGTTTGGTGCTCAATCCTCAGTTTAGTTTTAGATTCTCTTCTAGCATCTGCTTTAGAACCTTGTCTTTCTTCAGTCTTGTAACATGCCTCAATTCTAGTCATGGCTATTCCAGCACTTGGGTCTTGACTATCTTTGCCTAGACCTCTTGTCACAGTACAATTGAGCCAACCTGAACCCAGTGGGGCATCATAGACAGCTGTGGCCAGCCACAGTGAGAAAATTTCAAGACAGAGCCTGGAGATGCATGACCTCCAGGTCACCGTGTGCCAACTATTGCAGTGAGGAAGCCTCAGTCACTCAAGCGAGGCTGTTGGTTGCTCTGTAGAGCTAGTCCATCTTCTGAAGAGATTTGGCGATGACCCAGGCTCTTGCCACAGCTTCCTTACTCAATGGTCATTGGTGTTTACGCTCCAGCTTGCCTGGTTCCCTTCAGAGTGCGGAAAAGCCGCCTTCATGATCTCACTCCTGCCCGGGAAGCCCTGGCCTGGACCACCACACATTGGAGGTCGGAGATTTACTTGGATTCGGAGGAATTAATGCCGCCATGAGGAGGGCGAGTCATCATCCTGCTGGAACAAACTGAGCTGTGGACCATCTGATGAAGGTGTGTCAGGGCTTTCGGTCGGCAGCTGACTACACCATTGATTTTCAGAGAGTGGCTGGAACATGGAGGCCTTGGTCACTCTGTACTGCCACAGACTCTGAGGTGAACTACCAGCCTTGGAGAAGCTGGTAGAGAACTTAGAGGCTCTGATTGATCAGTCCATCTGCTTTGATAATCCTCTGGTCAAAGAGGGCTAGCCCGAGCCCAGCCTCAATACATTGCAGTTCCATGCCCTGTCCCTGGACAATGACCAGCCCATCTCCTGTTCAGGATCCTGTAGAGCCTATGCAAATCAGCTGCATAAGAATCTCCAGCGATGAGAAGTGTCGGAGTTGAGGTTGCTGCTGTTACAGCGGAGAAGCAGGTCACCTGTGGGCCGAATATCCAAAGCTTCAGCCATCAGGAGAACTGTTAAGACCATCTAGTGTCATGAGGATTGTGACGGTCACAACCACAACTCCGAACCTCACGGATTTTGGTGTCACACTGAGGGTGGAGATCATCTGGGTTAAGAACCAATGAGAGGTGAATGCTCTTTTGGACTCTGGAACAGCTGGAAATTTCCTGAACTTGGGGACTGCCTAGCTGTTCAACATACCGCTGTAGGTGTTGAGTCGGTCCATGTCCGCGGCTGTCTTGAATGGCTGTCCGCTTGGCTCCGGGCAGATCCGGCTGCAAACATTGGTCTTACAGGTCAGGATAGAGGATTATGTAGACAATATTAGTTTCTCCATCACTAGGTCGAGTCTCCTCACATACCCCTGATCCTCGGACACGCTTGGCTGTCCAGCTAAACCCTTCTGTAAACTGGAAGGAGGGGAGCATCATTGCATGGTCCAGTTACTGCAAGAAGGTATGTTTTCTGCTTGGTGTTCTGACCCCCAGACTCCCTTGAGACCAGCGGCCGACGAGGAGGCTGACTTCTTTTTTGGTAAACTGGAGCCATCAGAAAACCTGGTCCTGTCTTCAAGAGCAGAAAAGCTGGCTCCAGCCAACAGTCCCATGCAAGTCCTGACCCTGTCCAGTCAGGGGTGTGCTGGAACTAGAGAGGGGATCTCTTGCTCAGGAGCAAACATCTTGGAACTCTAGCAGCTAAGCCAAAGGGCTCCAGTTGCCAGGTCCTGTCTAAGGGAAAGGCTCCTAAACCTTTGGGGCCCAGTCCCAGGAGCACAGGGACCACTTGTTGTGCCTCACTGCCAATGCCTGAAGATACAGACGAGGATTTGGACTGTGATTTGGCTTCTGTTTTCACTAAAGACTCGCAAACCTATGAAGGAGGCTCTGAGGTCTGCCGAATCACCTCCCGCTACCTAAGGAGCCTCAGAAATTGTCCTTGGAGGAAGGTTTTGGGGTAAGTGCAACAGCCAAGCTAGTAGAAATCCCTTCTTTTTACAAGTACTTGGAAGAGGTCTTCAACAAAGGGTAAGTCTTCCTCCACACCGACCCGATATAGATCTATTGCCAGGAATGTGTCCTCCCCAGGGTCGGTTATATGCATTTTCAGCCCCAAGGAGAAGTGCTATGGAGGTTCTTGCCATGGGATTCATTCGGCCCTCCACCTCTGCAGCTAGTGCTGGCTTCTTCTTCGTGCAGAAGACGGACGGGAGCCTGTAGTCATGAATTGATTATCGAGGGGTGAATCGCAGAACTGTCAAGAATCATTGCCCTCTTTCACTCATGAATGCTGCTTTTGAGATGCTCCATGGGGCAAGAATATTCTTGAAGCTAAACTTGTGGAGAATGTACAATCTGGTTTGCATAAAGGAGGGTGATGAGCAGAAGATGGCATTCAACACATGGACAGGGCACTATGAGTATCTGGTCATGCCCTTTGGCCCTGTGAACGAGCCAGCAGTTTTCCAAGCCTTTATAAATGACGTTATCCGAGTGCTCTTCGTCTGCTTAAAGGGCAGCTTAATTTTCTTGAAGTTCATGGAGGAACATGTTGCTCACATGAGAGATATCCTAAAGAAGCTACTTGATCATGAACTTTACATCCATGCTGGAAAAGTCTGAATTTCACATAACCACCATTTCACTTTTGGGTTTTGTTATCTCCGAGACTGGCCACAACCATCCAGCATGAAACAAGTCCAACGGTTCCCCTGATTAGCCAACTTTTACCAAAAGTTCATCAGAAGCTTCAGCTCAGTGGTAGCTCTGCTGACAACACTAACCAAGAAATCTACGGGCCCTTTTGTCCGGATGACCGAAACAGAGGCTGCCTTTGCAGAGCTCAAACAGAGGGTCACAACAGCTCTCATCTGGCTGGACCTAACCCAGATCTTCCCTTCATCATGGAGGTGGATGCCTTGGAAGTCAAGTGGGTGCAGTGTTGTTTGAATGAACACCTTTGGACAAATAAACTGCACCTGTATTTAATTGTTTCCCAGGCAGCTATCCCCAGCAGAGGTGAACTACAACATTGGAAATAACTGCTGGAGGAATCACATCATTGGCTTGAGGGGGCCAAGAACCCTTTTATTCTATCGACAGACCACAAGAACTTGGCTTATATTCAGGAGGCCTTTTTAATTTTATACTGACCTATTGACTGGGATCTAAGAACCAGAAGCCGGATGCCTTGTCCCATCAGTTCAACAAACCTGAACAAGAAAAGCAGCCTACCACCATTTCACCCCAAACCAAGATGATAGTGACAATTCACTGGGAGATCAACACACTAGTTCACAAGGCCCAGGTGCAAGGAGAGATTGCTCAGAACAGCCCTCCGGGTCAGCTGTTCATTCCTAGTCTCTTCCGGTCTCAGATACTCCAATGGGGACATTCTTTGAGATTAACCTCTCACCCAGGGATTGCCAGGGCCCTTGAGTCCATTAAGAGAAGGTATTGGTGACCTGAAATGACGAGGGAGGTCCATCAGTATGTCTAGGCATGCAAGATGTACGATGGAACAAGGAGCCTTGCACCCAGCCTCAGGGGTTTCTTCACCAGACCTGTTCCAGCCAGACCATGGGCTCACATCGCCATGGATCTTGTCACGGGTCTTCCTCCTTCCAAGGGGAAGATGGTTATCATGGTAATTGTGGATCATTTTTCAAAGGCCTGCAACTTCATCACCTTGGACAGACTACCATTTGCACTGGAGATGGCTGAAATTGTCCTGGAGATTTTGTTAGCCTCTACCCGAAGGCTGAATTAAAGGCTCACCAGAAGAGAAGACAGGGAGCAGTTTTGTAGTCCTGGCAACAAGTCTGGCTGTCGACTAAGGATTTTCCTCTTTGGGTGGAGTCTAGGAAACTGGTGCCCAAGTTCATTTGACCCTTCAGGATTCTCAAAAAAGTAAACCCAGTAGCTTACACCTTGCAGCTCCCCAAGACCCTCAAGATCAATTACACTTTACACATCTCCGAACTAAAACCTGTGAACACCAGCCCTTTTGCCCCACCACTATCAGTCCTGCTGCCACCCAGGTTTGTCGAAGGGGAATAGGTCTTCATTGTGAGAAGGATTTTGGATTCTCGAACTGTTCGGGATGTTGGGCAGCTCCTTGTGGAATGGGAAGGATTTGTACCTAAGGAACAGCGCTGGGCTCCTGAAAGGGACATCTTGGATCTGGCTCTCATTCACAACCACCATCATCATGTCGTCAAGCAGCCAGAGCCATCAGAAGTCAGCCGTAGGGGAGGGGGTCCTGTTATGACCCGCACCTAACCGCGTTAGCTTCCAAGGTTTTAGACACAAAAACCCACTGGAGTATGGATAGCTGGCATGGCCCCTTTAAAGATCCAGATCTCCCCAGAAACAGACAACCATATTTTGGTGCCAGGATTTAATATTTAAAGACCACCTGACTGAGATTTTGTGCTCAATCATCAGCTCAGTTTTGGATTCTCATCTAGCATCTAGCGTAGAACCCAGTCTTTGTTTCAGTCCTGTACCGCACCTCAGTTCCAGGTTCAGATACCCCTTCAGTCCTGCATCGTGCCTCATTTCCAGGCTCAGATACCCCTTCAGTCCTGCATCATGCCTCGTTTCCAGGCTCAGATACCCCTTCAGTCCTGCATCGTGCCTCGTTTCCAGGCTCAGATACCCCTTCAGTCCTGCATCGTGCCTCATTTTCAGGCTCAGATACCCCTTCAGACCTGCATCGTGCCTTGTTTTCAGGCTCAGATACCCCTTCAGTCCTGCATCGTGCCTCATTTCCAGGCTCAGATACCCCTTCAGTCCTGCATCATGCCTCGTTTTCAGGCTCAGATACCCCTTCAGTCCTGCATCGTGCCTCGTTTTCAGGCTCAGATACCCCTTCAGTCCTGTATTGTGCCTCGATTCCAGGCTCAGATACCCCTTCAGTCCTGTATTGTGCCTCAGTTCCAGGCTCAGATACCCCTTCAGTCCTGTATTGTGCCTGTTCCAGGCTCAGATACCCCTTCAGTCCTGTATTGTGCCTCGGTTCCAGGCTCAGATACCCCTTCAGTCCTGTATTGTGCCTCGGTTCCAGGCTCAGATACCCCTTCAGTCCTGTATTGTGCCTCAGTTCCAGGCTTAGATACCCCTTCAGTCCTGCATCATGCCTCGGTTCCAGGCTCAGATACCCCTTCAGTCCTGTATTGTGCCTCAGTTCCAGGCCCAGATACCCCTTCAGTCCTGCATCGTGCCTCAGTTCCAGGCTCAGATACCCCTTCAGTCCTGCATTGTGCCTCGATTCCAGGCTCAGATACCCCTTCAGTCCTGTATTGTGCCTCAGTTCCAGGCTCAGATACCCCACCCTCGACTCGATCTCTCGTCATGCATCCCTTCTGTACAGGTCCCACCTTCCCTGGAATAGAGACCAATGATCCAAAAATTTTATTCCCTCCTACACCAACTCCTTAGCCACATTTTAAACAGTATAATTTTCCTAGTTCTGGCCTCACTGGCTCCGGACATGTGCAGCAATCCTGAGATCACAACCTTGGATATCCTGCCCCTTACCACCTAACTCCCTGAACTCCCTATGCAGAATCTTGTCGCTCATCCTACCCATGTCATTTAACAAGGTGTGACCAATTTTCCTGTAAATATCTGCAAGAAAATGAATATCAAGGTAGCATATACTAACATATATGCTCTCAGATAATAAGTTTGACTTTGACTTTGAAGACAGTGAAAAGTGATTAAGGCTTCAAAGAAATTTCATGGAATACTGAGCGATCATTCCCCATTGGCTGGTGAATCCTAGAATTTAGTCCTGGAATAAAGAGTCAGGTTAAATAGTTAGTGGAAGTTCAGGAGGGAAATTCTTCATTTGGAGGGATTGGGAAGTTTTGTGATTGCCCAGTCATCAAGCCTCAAAGGGTCCTGTGGATCATTTCTGCTCCAGTGATCATTTTCAGCACAACAGGGCTTTAAAATTGCCTCAGATATACAAACAGTGTAAGAAATCACCAGATCACCTTGTTTACCTCTCTCACTCAATTAGGCCCAACAATCCTCCTTCCACCCTGCTAATTCTCAGTCCTTGTGAAAATTTGGCACAGTTTGTCATAGGGCAAGCAAGGAAGCACCATTATTTACTGGTTCAATATTGATTTATTACTTCAATAAAATTCACTTCTCAACATCTTGAAGACATATTGACAGACTGGGTTCCAGAACTGATCCGTAATCTTCAAGATTGAGGTGGTTTCACTCTTACAGGTGAATCAATCGTAGGCCTTAGGTGCTTAATTGTTACTTTAGAACACCAGTGCATTAATCAGATTGATGTATAGGAATTAATCCAGCTGTAACATTATTGAAGCCATTACTGAACAACACTGTGTTGCCATCTACCATCACTGCAGGACTTGCGTGTGTCCAGGATGAAGAAGCAGAGAGGAAAGGTCATAGTGGACATTACCCAGCCAGCAAACTGCTTTTTCTAAAAGCTCCCTGCTGGAAAGCACTGTAGGGCTATTAAAACAAAAACTTCACATCATCTGAAAGTTTCTTTCCCCATGCATTTGATCTGATCAACCATTCCAGTTAGCACCCCCCATCCCCACCCCCAGTCGCAGAACTGTACTGTAGACACTTCAAGCCACTTTTTATAATCTGTTTCCATTGTAAATACACACTGGTGTTTATGTATATATGCACATTTATTCCACATCCATATTTTAACCTCTAATTTATTTTTATATAATTCTTTATAACCATTGAATCGCTGTTTTTTGTTGCATACCATGCCCTGACCAACACACTGCAGGAAATTGCTAATACATGTAAATGCAGATGTTGAGTAAAGCTGTCCCCTGATCCTTGAGTTGATTATTAATACACAGTTTGTGTCTCTGTTGCCGAACGGAGATGGCTGGGCAGTTTGAGTTAAATAATGAAATATCGAACAGAGAATGCAAAGCAGTCAGCATCTGTCATTTTGGAGGAGTTCTATACATCCTGATTGCCTTGTTCACAATAACACTAGCTGTGCAATAATTAATTAGCAAAGTAATGCATTGGTGAGAAACAGACTTCAGAAGATTTTAAGCTTTATTTAACAAGCTGCAACATGATTAATTTAGAAAAGGGCAATGGCAAGATTGCAGGTCTACCCGGGGAAGGACGACACTGTATTGTTTTAAATGCTGGAGGAACTCCACGAGTCAGGCAGTATTTATGGAAAGAAATAAACAGTCGATATTTCAGGTCCAGACCCTTCAAAGTTCATATACTATATGTCACCATATACAACCCTGACATTTATTTTTTGTGACATACTCAATAAATTTGTAGAATAATAACCATAACAGGTTGAGTGAAGTTATCCCTATTGATTCAAGACCCCGATGGCTGAGAGGTAATATCTGTTCCTCAAGCTGGTGGTCCTGAGCCTCCTGTACCTTCTTCCTGATGGCAGCAGTGAGAAGAGAGTATCACCTGGGTGGGGAGGTACCTGATGATGGATGCTGCTTTCCTGTGACAGCACTCTATGTAGATGTGTCCAGTGTTGGGGAGGCTTTACCCATGATGGACTGGGCTGTATCCACTGCTTTTTTACTTTTTCCTGGATGTAGAAGGGTTTTGGTCCAAAGCGTTGACTGTTTATTCCTTTCCATGGATGCCACCTGACCTGCTGAGTCTCTCCAGCATTACTACCTATATTACCAATGGTTAACTCCGCAAGCTCTGTCATGGGCTGTAGCCTCTCCACCAGGTCTTCGAAAAGCAAGTCCTCAAGAACGTAGTATCCATGATGAAGGACTTTCACTACCGAGAGTGTGTCGTATGCACATCACTACAATTAGGGACGTGGTGCACACCTCCCTGAATGCCCACACTCAACACTTTAGGAACAGCTTCTTCCCCTCTGTCACCAGATTTCTGAATGATCCATGAACACCACCTCACTACTTTGCTCTCTATTTGCATTACTTTATAGTTACTTTAATATTCCTTACTGCAACTTATAGTATTACCACAAAACAACAAATTGCACAGCATACACTCAGTGGCCACTTTATCGGCCGTAGGAAGTACCTAACAAAATAACCACTGAGTGCATGCCAGTGATAATAAATCTGATTCTGATTCAGATGTGCCAGTGATCTTCAGCACTAGCTAAACCAGTCTGCTTCTTTTCTGACTCCTGTGGCTCGGAAATGCATTATATCGGAATAATCTTCAGCTGAAGCATTCTGAGAAATGACAAATGCCCCCTCCTTCTCTCCAACAAACTGTTGCCAAGCTATCTTCTTTAAAACACCAACTCTAATTTGTAATCAATCTACCCTCTGTTTACCAACACAGAGGTAAACAATACAATCTGTTTTGGAATACCAAACCTTAATGTGCCAGGTATCCCTGCAGACTTGTGAGGGCAATTTTCATTTCAGCTTAAAATATCTGCAATTTTCTCCTCTTTTTCCGTAGCTGCTTATGGGAAAGGGGATGTGGTTTGCTGTTTGTTGGTGGAGCAATAACTCAGAGATCTGGTGGGCAAACTTCCATTGAGGCAATTGGGGAGTTAGAATTATTATAATTATGACAGGAAGTGCTACTTTTCTGCAAGAGTGAAGGGAACAGAGAAAAAGATCATCTGACAGAAAATTGCAAGACTGCAGGGGAATGGGATGGAATGGGTTAATCTACAGGATGACGGTCCATTTGCCATTCCAGACAGGATTTCCAGGTGGCCGGACATTTTAATTCCACTTCCCATTCCCACACCCATGGCTTCCAACACTGTCGAGAGGAGGTGGGATGCAAACGTGGAATGGCACCTCATTTTCTGCCTTGGTCTCAAACCTGATGAGATGAATATCAATTTCTCTAACTTCTAGTAACTAAACTCCAGCCTCCTTACTTTTTTAAAAATTATTCTCTAGTCCCCATCACCCTGTTTCTTTTTTCTTCATCTACACATCACCTAAATATTCCTCCCACTGGTTCCCATCCCCGCCTTCTACCCTTTAGTCCAAGATAGAGTGTCCTCTCCCTTTGTCACTTCCACTGATCACCTCCCAGCATCTTACATCATTCCCACCCTCTCTCCACCCACTGGTCACCCCTCTCACCTGGATCACCCACCAGCTCTTGCTGCACCCTTCTTATATCTCCCCTCTTTCTTTCCAATCCAGATGAAGGGTCTTGACCTGGAATGTTGACTGTACATTTCCCTGCACCGATGCTGCCTGACCTGTTGAGTTTCTCCAGTGTCTTTGGTGTTGCCCAAGTTCAGTGCACCTCTATGATTCAGTGCTTCATGTTTCATGTTTGTGCAGCACAGAAACAGGCCCTGTGGCCCGTCATGTCTATACTAACCATCAGCAATATTCCTCTTAATAGACAATAGACGATAGGTTCAGGAGTAGGCCATTTGGCCCTTCGAGCCAGCACTGCTGTTCAATGTGATCGTGGCTGATCATTCACAATCAGTACCCCTTTTCTGCCTTTTCCCCATATCCCTTGACTCTGCTATCTTTAAGAGCTCTATCTAACTCTTTCTTGAAAGCATCCAGAGGATTGGCCTCCACTGCTTTCTGAGGCAGAGCGTTCCATAGATCCACAACTCTCTGGGTGAAAAAGTTTTTCCTGAACTCCGTTCTAAATGGCCTACCCCTTATTCTTAAACTGTGGCCTCTGGATCTGGACTCCCCCAACATTGGAAACATGTTTCCTACCTCTAGCGTGTCCAATCCCTTAATAATCTTATATGTTTCAATCAGATCCCCTCTCATCCTTCTAAATTCCAGTGTATACAAGCCCAGTCACTCCAATCATTCAACATATGACAGTCCCGCCATCCCGGGAATTAACCTCGTGAACCTATGCTGTACTCCCTCAATAGCAAGAACGTCCTTCCTCAAATTTGGAGACAAAAACTGAACACAATACTCCAGGTGTGGTCTCACCAGGGCCCTGCAGAAGGACCTCTTTGCTCTTATACTCAACTCTGTATAAAGCTGACAAATAAAGCTGATTCTCATATTGGAAATGGGTGATGGGGTGGAGATACATCTCTACCTAAGGAGGTGTAAGGTGCTCCTTCCCTCCACTAGTCTGCAGGTCACCCTTGGGTAAGGTGTAGCACCTGCTCAGCCACACCAACCCGCCCCCCCATCCTATCAAGGTCATGTGAAGCCATGGGAGTCAGTGGTGGATGGTCATATGAGCAAATGGTGCACATCACTAGTCCTAGTTATGTGACCACTGACGCTAGGCAGACAATCTCTGAAGAGTATTGATAATGGCTGGGGCCATCCATCTTATAAATGCACTGCCCTGAAGAAGGCAATGGCAAAACATTTCTGTAGAAAAAAATAGCCAAGAACAATCACAGTCATGGAAAGACTATGATCACCCACGTCTTACAACATAGCAAACAAACAAATCTGCTGCCTGAAGTGGCTCAGTCAGGGCAGGAAGCTGGACTTTCAGGGGAAAGTTACAGATTCTAAGAGATCTGCTAGGTCACAGTAATTATAGAAAGAGACTCAGAAAAGGAACCAGATACAGAATCTGGGCCTTCAATAATTGGCAGGTGAATGGGATTGAACAACCTGATGTGGAGGAATCCAAATATCTTCTCTCTTAAGCCCTATCAATTCTATGATTGTACTAGTACTTTATTCATAATTAGAAGGGAGACAGAAGAAACAAATATCTCTGAGGTATGTTAGAAACAAAGATATTGATCTGCAGTTATTCAGAACTCAGAGAAGAGGTGTAAAACATGGTGATTATGGCTGTTTTACAAGAACAATGAACAAACAAAGAAAAGACAAAGAAGATGTGGTCATCTCATACTCGACTAGAGATCCACTGTTAACAATTAACCTATCAAATTGCTGGATTCCGGCAGTTTAACATAAAATCTGAGAAGCTTCTAGAAAAATACAGAATCAGCTCTACCACAATTACTAGAAAAATTTCTGAACAGTTACATGTATCTAGGTGACTAGGTGAGTATAGGAATAGAATGAGGTGGAGGTTAAATGCGTGGCTGAGGGATTGGAGCAGGGGGCAGGGATTCATTGGAAATTCATTGGAAATTCAATGATTTCTGGATCATTGGGACCTCTTTTGGGGCAGATGTGACCTGTACAAAAAGGATGAGTTGCACTTGAATCCCAGGGGGACCAATATCCTGGTGGGGAGGTTTGCTAAGGCGACTGGGGAGAGCTTAAACTAGAATTGTTGTGGGGTGGGAACTGAACTGAAGAGACTGGGGAAGAGGAGGTTAGCTCACAAATGGAGAAAGCTTGTAGACAGCGTGAGGGGAAGGATAGGCAGGTGATAGAGAAGAGATGCACTCAGATCAAAGGTTTGAGATGTGTCTATTTTAACGCAAGGAGTGTTGTGAACAAATTGGATGAGCTTAGAGGGTGGATCAGTACTTGGAGATAGGATGTGGTGGCCAATACAGAGACTTGGATGGATCAGGGGCAGGATTGGTTACTTCAAGTGCTGGGTTTTAGATGTTTCAGAAAGGACAGGGAGGGAGGCAAAAGAGGTGGGGTCATGGCACTCTTGATCAGAGATAGTGTCACGACTGCAGAAAATGTGGACGCCATGGAGGGATTGTCTACGGAGTCTCTGTGGGTTGAGGTTAGGAACAGGAAGGGGTCAATAATTTTACTGGGTGTTTTTTATAGGCTGCCCAATAGTAACAGGGATATCAAGGAGCAGATAGGGAAATGGATCCTGGAAAGGTGTAATAATAACAGAGTTGTCATGATGGGAGATTTTAATTTCCCAAATATCAATTGGCATCTCCCTAGAGCAAGGGGTTTAGATGGGGTGGAGTTTGTTAGGTGTGTTCAGGAAGGTTTCTTGACACAATATGTAAATAAGCCTACAAGAGGACAGGCTGTACTTGATTTGGTATTGGGAACTGAACCTGTTCAGGTGTCAGATCTCTCAGTGGGAGAACATTTTGGAGATAGTGATCATAATTCTATCTCCTTTACATTAGCATTGTAAAGGAACAGACAAGTTAGAAACACATTTAATTGGAGTAAGGGGAATTATGAGGCTATCAGCAAGAAATTGGAAGCTTAAATTGGAAAGAGATGTTCTCAGGGAAAAGTACAGAAGAAATGTGGCAAATGTTCAGAGGTTATTTGTGTGGAGTTCTGCATAAGTACATTCCAATGAGACAGGGAATTTATAGTAGGGTACAGGAACTGTGGTGTACAAACGCTATAATAAACCCAGTCAAGAAGGAAAGAAAAGCTTACAAAAGGTTCAGAGAGCTAGGTAATGTTAGAGATCTAGAAGATTATAAGGCTAACGGGAAGGAGCTTAAGAAGGAAATTAGGGGAGCCAGAAGGGGCCATGAGAAGGCCTTGGCAGACAGGATTAAGGAAAACCTCAAGGCATTCTACAAGTATGTAAAAAGCAAGAGGATAAGACGTGAAAGAATAGGACCTATCAAGTGTGACAGTGAGAAAGTGTGTATGGAAACGGAGGAAATAGTAGAGGTACTTAATGAATACTTCAGTATTCACTATGGAAAAGGATCTTGGTGATTATAGTGATGACTTTCAGCAGACTGAAAAGCTTAAGCATGTAGATATTAAGAAAGAGGATGTGTTGGAGCTTTTGAAAAGCATCAAGTTGGATAAGTCTCCAGGACAGGATGAGATGTACCCCAGGCTACTGTGGGAGGCAAGGGAGGAGATTGCTGAGCCTCTGGCAATGATCTTTGCATCATCAATGGGGACAGGAGAGGTTCTGGAGGATTGAGAGCTGTGGATGTTATTCCTTTATTCAAGAAAGGGAGTAGAGATAGCCCAGGAAATTATAGGCCCATGAGTCTTACCTCAGTGGTTGGTAAGATGATGGAGAAGATCCTAAGAGGCAAGATTTGTGAACATATGGAGGTATAATATGATTAGGAATAGTCAGCATAGCTTTGTCAAGGGCAGGTCCTGCCTTACGAGCCTGACTGAATTTTTTGAGGATGTGACTAAACACATTGATGAAGGAAGAGCAGTAGATGTAGTGTATATGGATTTCAGCAAGGCATTTGATAAGGCACCCCATGCAAGGCTTATTGAGAAAGTAAGGAGGCATGGGATCCAAGGGGACATTGCTTTGTGCATCCAGCACTGGCTTGCCTACAGAAGGCATTGAATGGTGGTAGACGGGTCATATTCTGCATGGAGGTTGGTGACCAGTGATGTGCCTCAGGGACCACTCTTCGTGATTTTTATAAATGACCTTTATGTGGAAGTGGCGGGATGGGTTAGTAAGTTTGCTGATGACACAAAGGTTGGAAGTGTTGTGGATAGTGTGGAGGGCTATCAAAGGTTACAGCGGGACATTGATAGGATGCAAATCTGGGCTGAGAAGTGGCAGATGGAGTTCAACCCAGATAAGTGTGAAGTGGTTCATTTTGGTAGGTAAAATATGATAGCAGAATATAGTATTAATGGTAAGACTCTTGGCAGTGTGGAGGATCAGAGGAATCTTGGGGTCCGAGTCCATAGGACACTCAAAGCAGCTACGCAGGTTGACTCTGTGGTTAAGAAGGCATATGGTATATTCACCTTCATCAATTGTGGAATTGAATTTAGGAGCCGAGAGGTAATGTTGCAGCTATATAGGACCCTGGTCAGACCCCACTTGGAGTACTATGCTCGGTTCTGGTCACCTCACTACAGGAAGGATGTGGAAGCCATAGAAAGGGTGCAGAGGAGATTTACAAGGATGTTGTCTGGATTGGGAAGCATGCCTTATGAGTATAGGTTGAGTGAACTCGGCCTTTTCTCCTTGGAGTGACAGAGGATGAGCGGTGACCTGATAGAGGTGTATAGGATGATGAGAGGCACTGATCACGTGGATAATCAGAGGCTTTTTCCCAGAGCTGAAATGGTTGCCACAAGAGGACACAGGTTTAAGGTGCTGGGGAGTAGGCACAGAGGAGATGTCAGGGGTAAGTTTTTTACTCAGAGAGTGGTGAATACGTGGAATGGGCTGCCGACAACGGCTATGATAAGGTCTTTTAAGAGACTTCTGGATAGGTACATGGAGCTTAGAAAAATAGAGGGCTATGAGTAAGCCTTGAAATTTCCAAGATAGGGACATGTTTGGCGCAACTTTGTGGGCTGAAGGGCCTGTATTGTGCTGTAGGTTTTCTATGTTTCTATGACTATATAAAAATTATAAACAAGCATAGGGACATTAAACTACTAGAAAAATAACAACTGGAGCATTTAAAAACAAAGTGTGGTTTAAGATAATCTTAAATTGATCCTTAAGTTAGAGGCCAGTTGGTCTCACTGCTTGAGTGTGTCAGGGACAGCGGTTCAATCATCATCCCCTAGTGGGAAAAAGGAATCATTTTAAGGCTTGAAGTTTTCAACTGCAGAGCCCTGACCTACATACATAACTGCCTACTCAGAGGCAGCCAATCTTCGTTCTGGGTGAAATCAGCAGATAACTAAAGGTGGAAGGTCATGGAAACCAACATTATTCTTCATAATTGCTGAGGTTATTAAAGAGAAGCCAACTATTCTGCTCGAGGCAGTCCTCGCAAAGAGCCTTGTTAGTGAAATACTTGCTTGTCATACTTACAGACCCATTAGAGCGAACCTGAATAAAGGGAAGGTCGTACCTTAAAAATAGCACAGGTCAGAAGCAGCTTCAGAGGACAGTCAGCATCAGCGTGAGGAAGCTGAATTGTAGAGGGTCCTGTCATCAGCAGAACTGACATGAACACACATCCATGGGGATGCATAAAATGAGAGCAGGTTGATATAGGGAGTGGGTCGAGTCCGTAGCTATTTCAGAGACACGTTAACTGCGTTTGATGGATTATAAATCAATTGGAAATTTTGCTGCAAGATGCAAAACTCTCTGCAAATGTGGTGATGCAGTATAAGGGAGGTTAAAATTGTGCTTGAAATATTACCAAGGTAAGCATTGATGAAAAAGCAATGTTTGGACTATTGGGGAGAAGGCACTCCACTCTGCTTCCTGTTATAATTTGCCTCAGTAAATGACCACTTTTTTCAACGATGAGTTGTTTCAGAGAGCTTCACCACCATAGCAGGATCATAGACATAAGAGCAGAATTAGGCCATCCGTCCCAACAATTCTGCTTTGTTACTCCATGATTCATTTTCCCTCAACCCCATTCTCCTGCCTTCTCCTTGTAATCTTTGATGCCCTTACTAAACAAATACCTATCAACCCTCACTTTAAATATACCTATCATCTTGGTTTCCACAGCCATTTGGGGCAATGAATTCCACAGATCCACCACCCTCTGAGTGAAGGAATTCCACCTTATCTCTGTTTTAAATGGATGTCCCTCTATTCTGAGGCTGTGCACTCTGGTCTAAAACTTTCCCCCTATTGGAAACAAGCTCTCCACATCTGAAGCTTTTCAGTATTCAGCAGGTTTCATTGAGATCCCTCCTCACTCTTCTAAACTCAGCGAGTACAGACCCAGAGCCATCAAACACGCCACATACTGTGTTAACCCTTTCATTCTTACAAACCTCCTTTGGCCCCTCTCCAAAGCCAGTACATCCTTAGATACAGGGTGCAAACTTCTCACAATACTCCAAATATGGTCTGACCAATGTCTTATAAAGTCTCAGCATTGCCTCCTTGCTTTTATATTCTAGACCTCTCAGTATGAATTGTATGCAAATAGATTATAAACCCTGAAGGAAATATCAACTAATTATAACTATATTCCTATTGAATGCAATTAGTTTTGCATGAGTACATTTCATGATCTAAGGCTAAGTTTATCTTCTTGGCTTGTCACTCAACTGGGTCAGTCTGGTGCTGACATTAACAGTACAGGAATAAAAATGGGAAAAAACACGCAGTGCTTAGTGGATCCGACAGCAACTGTGGAGAGAGAGTGAACAGTTAACCTCTTGGGTTGAAGTGATGGACCACCACAAAATATTTAATCACCTTGCAAACACTGCAGTCAGGCTGACACAGAATTAAAAGCTTCCACTTACAAATCACTCTGATAGTAACTTGATAGAATCTGGCAATCCCCTGGACTTCTCCTGGATTAACAAAGCATGTTTTCTCCACCATTACTGTTGATACAGATGAACAAAACATAATAATGTGACGTTTCTTCAGGGACATTTGAGAAACTCTTAGATAGGCACACAAGTGTTGGGAAAATGTGGGGCTATGAAGGAAGGAAAGGTTAGATTGATTTTAGAGTAGGTTAAAAGGTCAGCACAACGTTGTGGGATGAAGAACCTGTGCTGTGCTCTCGTGTTCCATGTTTCATAATAGCAGGGATCTGTTTCAGATGTGTTTTGCAGGATGAAATCCATATTCAGAAGTATCCACCTTAGAGCAGATAGGGGGTTGCAAGTAATCAGCTCGCCAGATCATGGTTAATGCTTCCCTTTTTATCTCCCTCTGAATCTCTGCCCTCCCAATACTGTCCTGTTTTCCAACCCCTTCTAAGCCTTCTCACATCCATCTTTGTCCCTCCTGGATCCATCCATTCACTTCACACACAGGTTCACCTTCTCACCCAATCTCAGTCTCCTCTTCCTAATGCTTCCCATTCTCAGCTCCATAACATCTCAGATTCCAACACTTTGTTTTCCTGCTTATCTTTCTCCAGAAGCTGACTCTTATTTTCATACCCCCATCACTCCATCTGTTCTCTCTCTCTGCCTTAATCTTTCATGTACCTGCCACTGTCTTCCAATTCCATTTTGCTCATCTGCCCTACCTCCCAGTCATCTTAAACCCTCCTCAATCTACCAATCAACTCAGAATCCTTTCTCATCACTCCCTTTCCACTCTTTATAATGACCGTCTCCCTTCTCCCTTCAGTCCTGATGCAAAGTTTTGATGCAAAACGTCGACAAATTCTCTCCTCCCACAGATGATGCTTGACCTGCTGAGTTCCTCCAGCACCTTGTGCATTGTTCTACATTACAGCCCTACAATGACCAAGTAAAGATTATTCCCAAACGTCTTTTGGATTCAGGGTGACTGCAATTCCTGCAGCCTCAGTAAAACATTATCAAGGATCCCTCCCAACTCTAGCCATCCCCTCTTATCCCCTTTCCCATCAGGCAGATGATACAATAGCCAAGAGTGCCTACCACCAGAACAACATTTGTCTCCCTGTTGCCAGACCTTTGAATGGACATTAAGAGATGAACTGTCCATCTCCTGTTCTACTTTGTTGTGGCTCTTGCACTTTATTTGTCTGCCTGCACCATACTTCCTTTACATTCTCAATTCTGTTTTCTTTTTACTACTACAATATAATTACATACACTGTGATCTGTCTGAATGAAATGCAAGACAAAATCCTTTCCTTCTACCTTGCAATAATAAACTAATACTCTGTGTCAGTTCAGGAAAGACCGATTGTGCTGTGCCAAATGAATACTTGCTTGCCACTTCCCATTTACAGTCAGAGAATGGAGTTCAATTCCTGCCACTGCCTGTGAGGTGTTTGTACACTGTCCCAGTGACCATCTGGGCTTCCTCCGGGTGCTCCAGTTTCCTCCCACAGTCCAAAGGTGTTGGTTAATTGGTCATTGTAAATTATCCTGTGATTGGGCTAGTGTTAAATAGTGGGTTGTCAGGTGGTGCAGCTCGTTGGCCAAGAAGAGCCTGTTCCACACTGTGGCTTTAAATGAATGAGGAGCCTGTTTCCCATTAGATTATGTTAGTCCACTGGAGAGAAATAACTATCGTTAGGAATGAATTATCAAATAAGCATATCCAGTTATGAAAGTTAACCAGCATAAGTGAATTTATGCCATCCACATGACAATTCAAGACAGTTCAGTAATTATTCTCAAGGACTGCAGACATTCACTTCACCCTTTCTAATGAGCAGATAGATGATTCACTGGGAACAAGCTCCCAATTACCCAAGGGAAACCACAGCAAATGGGTCCAGTTTGGTTGGGCAGAATGGCCTGTTTTCATGCTGTATAACTCTAAGGACGAGGCACAGACTTCCTATCTGAAAATCACTTTTCATATCAACAATTTCCCTCCAAACTCGAGAAGTATTGAAACCTTCTCCCCCAGTGAATTAATTAACTCTGTCTATGTTATCATGTGACAATGTAGAACCAATCTCTCATCTGCCATGGAGATGTCAACCATGAAGCTGGATTAGCAGATGGCTGGGACAGACTTCCCAATCCACTGCAATGTTCAGATAAGCAGTTATGCTTATGCATAAAAAGTTATGACATGTTAGCACATCTGTCAGCATAATGCTTTATGGCAGCAGCAATCACAATCGGGGTTCCAGTTCTGCTGCTACCCTCTGGTTTTCTCCCACATTCCAGAGACATTGAAAGTATGGTGGGCTTCTCACAGCTTATCCTTGGACTGAGTTGGTCTTTGATGCAAAACTGTATGTTTTGATGTAAGTGTGACAAATCTTTACCTTTAATCTTTTGTGCTTTTGCAGATAGACTGGAGGACTGAGAGCGGGCAGTGGATTAGGCTGGAGTGGTTATTGAACAGTCTAGACACATTGGGTTGAATGAACTCCTGTCCTGTAACATTCAGTGCTTGTCTTACAGAGAGCAGTAGGAATTGAACCCTGGTTGCTGGTGCTGAACCAGTGTTATGCTAACCACAATGCTGTTGTGCTGTCCCACTGCACAAGGACAAGGATGCACAGGTGCAATAAAAAAACTTACTTCCATTAGCATCACATGTACCAGCAGCAGCACGATAAAACCTAAATGAAACATAATTTACTGATGACCACTGCAGATGCTGGAAATCCAGAGCAACACACACAAAATGTTGAAGGAACTCAGCAGGGCAGGCAGCATCTATGGAAATGAATAAGAAGTCAACATTTTGGGCTGAGACCCTTCTTCAGGACTGGAATAGAAGGGGGAAGAAGCCAGAATAAGAAGGTGAGGTGGAAGGGAAGGAGGATAATCCGGCAGGTAATAGGTGAAGCTAGGTGAGTGTGGAAAGTGGATGGGATGAAATAAGAAGCTGGGAGGTGATAGATGGAAGTTGTAAGGGCTGAAGAAGAAAGAATATGATAGGAGAAGACAGTGCTCTATGGAAAATAAAGGAAACAGGAAGAGAGAGGTGATGTGCAGGTGAGGAGAAGGGATTATTTCATAGCAACACACACAAAATGCTGGAGAAACTCAGCAGGCCAGGCAACATCAATGGAAAAAGTGCAGTCAACCTTTTGGGTTGAAACTCTTCTGCAGGACTGGTGAAAAAAGGCTGAGGGGTACATTTGAAAGGTGGGGGAAGGGGAGAGAGAAACACCAGGTGATAGGTGAAACTTGGAGGGGGAGGGATGAAGCAAAGAGTTAGAAAGTTGATTGGTGAAAGAGACAGAAGGCCATGGAAGAAAGAAAAAAGGGAGGGAGGAGCATCAGAGGGAAGCGATGAGCAGACAAGGAGATAACATGAGAGAGGGAGACAAGGGGATGGGAAATGGTGAAGGGGTGAGGCATTACTAGAAGTTTGAGTAATTGATGTTCATGCCATTAAGTTGGAGACTACCCAAACGGAATATCAGGTGTTGTTCCTCCAACCTAAGTGTAGCTTTATTGGGACAGTGGAGGAGACCATGGATGGACATTTCGGAATGGGAACGGGAAGTGGAATTAAAATGGGTGGCCATTGGGAGATCCTGCTTGTTCTGCTGGCAGATGATGTCACAACCACGGATTCGGCAGTGCATCAGATTCAGCAATTGCGCTCGTGAATGTGCACGTGTTAGCTAATTATTACTTCATTGTTATAGTATTCATTCGGTCGTAGTGTTTGCCAAGACTTGAACCCAGGACAGGACATAGCAATGCTTTGCTGCCTGCATTCCGCTTTGCCTGAGAAATTGGACTGTTGAGTTAATTGAATCTGACGATTGGCGGTATTCATTTAATTCTTAGTTTTTCTTTCCTGCCGCAGTGTAGGCTTTGTTTTCCATTTGAGTGTTTTAGTCAACGGCCCTGTTTGGCCTAGCGTTTATTGCTTTCCTGTCCCTTTTCCTGTTGCATTAAAGTCTGTGAACTATCGACCCACTTCAGTGTCTCTCACTCCGTACGGGCCATGACTGAACCATGGTGACAGATGGAGCGTAAATGCTTGGCGAAGCAGTTTCCCAATCTACATCTGGTCTCTTCGATATACAAGAGGCCATACCAGGAGCACTGACAACAGTATATAACCCCAACAGACTCAAAGGTGAAGTTTTGCCTCACCTGGAAGGACTGTTTAGGGGCCTGAATGGTAGTGAGGGAGAAGGTGTAGGGGCAGGTGTAGCACTTGTTCCACTTGCAAGGATAAGTGCTAGAAGGGAGATAAATGGGGAGGGATGAATGGACAAGGGTGTCACATAGGGAGCGATCCCTGTGAAAAGCAGAAAGTGGTGGGGAGGGGGGGGAGGGAAAGATGTGCTTTGTGGTGGGATCCAGCTGGAGATGGTGGAAGTTGCAGGGAATTATGTGCTGGACACTGGTGGGGTGGTAGGTGAGGACAAGAGGAACCCTATCCCTGGTAGTGTAATGAGCGGATGGGGTAAGAGCTGATGTGTGTGAAATGGAAGAGATACGGTTGAGGGCAGTGTTGATGCTGAAGGAAGGGAAGCCCCCTTCTTGGAAAAAGAAGGACATCTCCTTAGTTCTGGAATGAAAAGCCTCATCCTGAGAGCAGATGCGGCGGAGACGGAGGAATTGAGAGAAGGGGATGAAGTTTTTACAAGTAGCAGGGTGGGACAATATGTAGTTCAGGTGGCTGTGAGAGTCCATTGGTTTATAATAGATATTGGTAGATAAACTGTCTCTGGAGATAGAGGCAGTGAGTTTGAGAAAGGGAAGGTAGATGTCGTAAATTGACCAGGTGAATTTGAGGGCTAGGTGGAAATTGAAGGCAAAGTGGATGAAATTGACGAGTCCAGCACGGGTGCAGGAAGCAGAACCAGGCAGGCATAGCTGGGACCCATGTGAGTGCTCATGGCTACTCCTTTTGTTTTTAGTCAGTGGGAGGACCTAAAAGAGAAATTATTTAGAGTGAGAACAAGTTCCAGTAGACAGAGGAGAGTGGTGTGTTACGTACTCGTGACACGTGACAGTGGTACCCTTGTCACGTGACTGGGATTGAAGCTATACTGGACTTGAGGTAATGGTCTTGTGATGGTGGAGTGACATCATTTTCCCGCCAGTAGAGGTCATGTGACAGGTTTTTTTTTACAGGGTATAAAAGGAGGACCCCTCCCTGTGAGGAGGGGCAGTTCGTGGCTGGATTTGCCATGTTGATTTCATGCCACTGCGTGATTTAATGTTATGACGCAGTTTAGTTGAAAGATGAAGTTTTATCTAATGCCTAAAGTTTAAAAGGTCATTGCCAGCAGTTTCTCTACAATACTGCTAGTTGAGAATCAGTGGAGAGTGAAGATCAGAGTTCGGGAGTTAAAGATCAAGGAGAATCGATTTCGACGGTGAAACAGGTTCGACCTTGTTTGATCCTTATTCGGAAGGAATTCGTTGACTGTTCTCATGTTAATCCCTGCGAAATAGCAGAAAGGATTGGGAATAGTTCTGTAAAGGAAAGGTCAGTGCCTTTAGGCTGTTTCGTTTCGTAAACTCTTCGTGGGAAAAAGTTCGATGTTGGGAACCGAAACAACACGACGGAAAAGAGCATTTAAATCGTCTTAAAAAGTCTCTCCCTTAAATGGACTGTGAGCATTTTGAACTTTTGGCAATACTACTTTGAAGAACTGTTTTTGCAATATCGCTTTAAGAACTGTTTAAGCTTCATTGCTTTAAGAACTGTTTAAGCTGCCGCACAGCAGCTGATTTCCGGTTACGTTAGTGATTTGTTTACTTTTGGGGGGTTTGTTTTCAGTGTTTAATAAACATGTTATTTGTTATAAAATCCCCTGCCTAACTCATATATTTATTGTTGCCTGAATCCGTAACAGGTGGTAGAGGGGAACTGGTTGGGTCTGGTGTCCAGAAGAAAATAAAGAGCTTTGAGGCTTCCCCAGTGGGGATGGAGGTGTATAGGGACTGGACATCCATAGTAAAAATAAGATGATGTGGGCCAGGGAACCTGAAATCCCTGAAAAGATCAAGAACATGTGAGGTGTCATGGATGTAGGTAGGAAGGAATGAACCGGGGGATAAAACAGAGTCGAGGTATACAGATGGGGCAGTGGGGCAGGAACAATCTGAAACAATGGGTCTACCTGGACAAACGGATTTGTGGATTTTGGGTAGGAGGTAGAAATGGGAGGTGCAAGGTGAGGGAACTATGAGATTGGTGGCAGTGGATGGGAGATCCCCAGAATCAATAAGATTAGTGATAGTGTGGGAGACAATGACCTGGTGTTTCTAAGTGGGGTGCTATTTGATGAGTAAGTAAGAGGAGGTGTCTGAGAGTTGGTGCTGGGCCTCAGCAAGGTAGCGGTCAGTTCACCAGACTACTACAGTACCTCCCTTATCAGTGAATTTGACAGTGAGGTTAGGATTAGTGCAGAGGGAGTGGAGAGCCGACTTTCAGAAGGAGTGAGGTTGGGATTGGAGAGAGAAATGGCAAAGTGATTATTTCATATACAACTTTTACAATACAAAACAGACTAGAAAAAAAGAAAAGTGAAGCACATTATAGTGCAAAGTGATTATACTGTTGCTATTGCTATTATATATATATCGATGGCACAGTCGTGTCACAATGCACTACAGCACCAGCTGTCATACGGAGGTTCGATTCCTGCTGCTGTCAGCAAGGAGCTGGTATGCTCTCCCTGTGATCACTTGGGTTTCCTCTGGGAGAGCTTGTTTCCTCCCACATTCCAAAGATGTACTTCGGGTTAGTGAGCTGCGGACATGCTATCTTGGCACCAGAGGCTCAGCACAGTCCTTGCCTATTTGATATGATGCAAAGCAATGCATCTCACTGTATGTTTTGACGGACTGACGACAAATAAATCTAAGCTAATCTATTGTATCATGCAAAGTCTCCATAACCACTTGGAAACCAAATTAAATTGTAACCTCATAGAAGGGCTGTACAAGGATGTCTAACAGCCAATTGCAGCACTGTTATTCTGATTTCTGAATAGACAATTAACCCATGTGCACTACTTTATTTCCTCTTTTATTGGACTACATATTCAATTTAATTTAGTGTTTAAAATACTATTTATAATAATTTATAGTTTTAAAATTATGTATTGCAATGTACTGCAGCTGCAAAACAACAAATTTCATGGCTTGTGCTAATGATATGAATTCTGATTCTGATTCTGGAAGTTTTTCTAATTGATCAGTGTGTCAAAGATTGGGGCAGTGATCCAGGTTCATTTCCTCTCTCCGTCTGGAAGGAGATAGTACATTCTCCCCCGACCATGTCGGTTTCCTCCCAAGGCCGTACAGGTTAGTAGGTTAAATGGTCACTTGGGTGTGATTGGGCAGTGGGGGCTCATTGGGCCAGAAGGGTCTGTTACCGTGCTGTATCTCCAAATCTAAATAAAAGATTTCAGAGACAGAGACACTCTCTGTCAATATAAATTAAGAGGTTAATCTACCAGTTGAGAGCAAAATCTCTGTTATTGCCACTTTTGCTGAGAGCTAACTGGAATTAGCATAGCTGTAGTGGGAAGGAGAGTATTAAAGGCTCAGCCTGTGTTTGATTATCAGTCAACTAAAGCTTCATCGTGACAAGTCTTAGGCCAATGGAAGGTTGTTCTCTTACAGAAGAGGTTCCCAATAACAGTAACTGCAGGACAATATATCTCATGCCACTTATTTATCGACATACAGCTAGGAACAGGCACTTCCTGCCCTTCGAGCTTCACTGCCCAGAAAGCTCTGGTTTAACCCTCGCAATTCGCAAACCCACAGGACAATTTACAGTGACCATGTCCGCAGCTCACTAACCCGAAGTACATATTTGGACTGTGAGTGGAAACTAGAACACCTGGAGGAAACAGACACGGTCATGGGAGAACGTACAAACTCCTTACAGAAAGTGGGGGGAGTTGATCCCGGGTGGCTGGCACTGTAAACTATTGTGCTAACCACTATGCTACTGTGCCTCCCTCTAATGTCTCTGCTCTTTAGAAATAGCAAGGATGGGAAGAATGCAAGCCCCCTCCCGAGAAAAACAAACATTAAGAGATCTTGAACTGCTGCATCAATTGAGCAAATTCCCTTATTTATTGTTCAAGTGTAATAGAAGGGAAATCCATTCTTACTAGTCATTCTTAACTGAGGTACGTCTCTTTCAAATCTGTCAATGGTTATTTCTCTCTGATGGTGAACATAGAACATAGAATAGTACAGCACATTACAGGCCCTTTGGCCTACAATGTTGTGCCGACCCTCAAACCCTGCCTCCCATATAACCCCCCACCTTAAATTCCTCCATATACTTGTCCAGTAGTTTCTTAAACTTCACTAGTGTATCTGCCTCCACCACTGACTCAGGCAGTGCATTCCATGCACCAACCACTCTCTGAGTGAAAAACTTTCCTCTAATATCCCCCTTGAACTTCCCTCTCCTTACCTTAAAGCCATGTCCTCTTGTACTGAGCAGTGGTGCCCTGGGGAAGAGGCGCTGGCTGTCCACTCTGTCTATTCCTCTTAATATCTTGTACACAGAGCCAAATGCCTATTCACCTGTACCCACTGAGATTAGAAATTCTGTAAAGCTCCAGTCACTCCCTTTGGAGAGAGCCGAGAAGAATGTCACTGAGGGAATGACTGTGCTGAATCTCATCAGATGATGATTTATAAATGGAGTTCTTGTCTTTCATGACCGTGTGCTCACAATAACCTGTGCCAGGGTCCCAACATATCGATGTAGTTATAAAGAAGGCAAGACAGCAGCTATTCTTTATTAGGAGTTTCAAGAGATTTGGCATGTCAACAAATACATTCAAAAACTTCTATAGTGGAGAGCATTCTGACAGACTACATCACTGACTGGTATGGACAGGCTACTGCACAGGACTGAAAGAAGCTGCAGAGGGTAGTAAATCTAGTCAGCTCCATCTTGGGCACTAGCCTACAAAGTACCCAAGACATTTTCAAGGAGTGTTGTCTCAGAAAGGCAGCGTCCATTAGTAAGGACCTCCAGCACCCAGGACATGCCCTTTTCTCACTGTTACCATCAGGAAGGAGATACAGAAGCCTGAAGGCACACACTCAGAGATTCAGGAACAGCTTCGTCCCCTCCACCATCTGATTCCTAAATGAACATTGAAGCTTCGGACACTACCTCACTTTTTAAATATACAGTTTTTGAACTTTTAAAAAAATCTATTCAGTATATGTAACTAATTTATTTGTTTATTTATTTATTATACTTTATTTAATATATTATTTTTTCTCTGCTAGATTATGTATTGCATTGAACTGCTGCTTCTAAGTTAACAAATTTCATGTCTCATGCCAGTGATAATAAACCTGATTCTGACATTGAACCCTTGGACACTACCTCATTTGTTTTTTTAATATATAGTATCTTAGCTTTTTGCACTATTTTTAATCTATTCAATATACGTATACTGTATAGTGTATACTGAATAAGATTTATTATTATTATTACTATTATTTTATTTTAACTCCTATATTATGTATTACATTGAAATCCTGCTATAAGTCAACAAATTTCACATCACATGCCAGTGATAATAAACCTGATTCTGATTCTGACTTGAGAATCCTTTTCGAATGCCTTAGTCAGCACGGTCTTATTGTCAACCTGGCAAAGTGCCCCAGTTTGGACTGACCATGGTGGATTTCCTTGGATACCGTGTCAATGCATCAGGGCAGTTCCCCTGCCGCTGAATTTGAGGCCATTAAGTGCTTCCTTCGGCCAGTCACTATTAAGGCCCTGCAGGAGTTTATGGGCATGGTGAACTTTTATCACCATTTTGTACCCGAAGCGACTGAACTCATGTACACCCTCTCGACAAGGGCCTTAAGGGCAAAGAGGCTGGATGGAGGGAAGGTCTAAGGAATTCTCGGACACGAAGCACACATTGTCTAATGCAATGCTACTGGCGATCTCGCTCCCAGACATGCCAAACACTCTCACCACAGACACGTCGGACTGCGCGGTCGGCACAGTGCGTGAGAAATTGGTCAAAGGCGTTTGGCAGCCTCTTGCCCTTTTCAGCTGTCAGCTTCGCCCTGTGAGCTCGAGTACAGCACGTTCGACTGTGAGCTTTGAACCTGTGAGCTCGAGTACAGCACGTTCGACTGTGAGCTTCGCCCCTGTGAGCTCGAGTACAGCACGTTCGACTGTGAGCTTTGCCCCTCTGAGCTCGAGTACAGCACGTTCGACTGTGAGCTTTGCCCCTGTGAGCTCGAGTACAGCACGTTCGACTGTGAGCTTTGCCCCTCTGAGCTCGAATACAGCACATTCGACTGTGAGCTTCGCCCCTCTGAGCTCGAGTACAGCACGTTCGACCGTGAGCTTTGCCCCTCTGAGCTCGAGTACAGCACGTTCGAATGTGAGCTTCGCACCTGTGAGCTCGAGTACAGCACGTTCGACCGTGAGCTTTGCCCCTCTGATCTCGAGTACAGCACGTTCGACTATGAGCTTCGCCCCAGTGAGCTCGAGTACAGCACGTTCGACTGTGAGCTTCGCCCCTGTGAGCTCGAGTACAGCACGTTCGACTGTGAGCTTTGCACCTGTGAGCTCGAGTACAGCACGTTCGACTGTGAGCTTTGCACCTGTGAGCTCGAGTACAGCACGTTCGACTGTGAGCTTCGCCCTGTGAGCTCGAGTACAGCACGTTCGACTGTGAGCTTCGCCCTGTGAGCTCGAGTACAGCACGTTCGACCGTGAGCTTCGCCCTGTGAGCTCGAGTACAGCACGTTCGACTGTGAGCTTTGAACCTGTGAGCTCGAGTACAGCACGTTCGACTGTGAGCTTAGCCCCTGTGAGCTCGAGTACAGCACGTTCGACTGTGAGCTTTGCCCCTCTGAGCTCGAGTACAGCAAGTTCGACTGTGAGCTTTGCCCCTGTGAGCTCGAGTACAGCACGTTCGACTGTGAGCTTTGCCCCTCTGAGCTCGAGTACAGCACGTTCGACTGTGAGCTTCGCCCTGTGAGCTCGAGTACAGCACATTCGACTGTGAGCTTCGCCCCTCTGAGCTCGAGTACAGCACGTTCGACTGTGAGCTTTGCCCCTCTGAGCTCGAGTACAGCACGTTCGACTGTGAGCTTCGCACCTGTGAGCTCGAGTACAGCACGTTCGACCGTGAGCTTTGCCCCTCTGAGCTCGAGTACAGCACGTTCGACTGTGAGCTTCGCCCTGTGAGCTCGAGTACAGCACATTCGACTGTGAGCTTCGCCCCTCTGAGCTCGAGTACAGCACGTTCGACTGTGAGCTTTGCCCCTCTGAGCTCGAGTACAGCACGTTCGACTGTGAGCTTCGCACCTGTGAGCTCGAGTACAGCACGTTCGACCGTGAGCTTTGCCCCTCTGATCTCGAGTACAGCACGTTCGACTGTGAGCTTCGCCCCAGTGAGCTCGAGTACAGCACGTTCGACTGTGAGCTTCGCCCCTGTGAGCTCGAGTACAGCACGTTCGACTGTGAGCTTTGCACCTGTGAGCTCGAGTACAGCACGTTCGACTGTGAGCTTTGCACCTGTGAGCTCGAGTACAGCACGTTCGACTGTGAGCTTCACCCTGTGAGCTCGAGTACAGCACGTTCGACTGTGAGCTTCGCCCTGTGAGCTCGAGTACAGCACGTTCGACCGTGAGCTTCGCCCCTGTGAGCTCGAGTACAGCACGTTCGACTGTGAGCTTTGCCCCTGTGAGCTCAAGTACAGCACGTTCGACCGTGAGCTTCGCCCCTGTGAGCTCGAGTACAGCACGTTCGACCGTGAGCTTCGCCCTGTGAGCTCGAGTACAGCACGTTCGACTGTGAGCTTCACCCTGTGAGCTCGAGTACAGCACGTTCGACTGTGAGCTTTGCCCCTGTGAGCTCGAGTACAGCACATTCGACTGTGAGCTTTGCACCTGTGAGCTCGAGTACAGCACGTTCGACCGTGAGCTTCGCCCTGTGAGCTCGAGTACAGCACGTTCGACCGTGAGCTTCGCCCCTGTGAGCTCGAGTATAGCACGTTCGACCGTGAGCTTCGCCCTGTGAGCTCGAGTACAGCACGTTCGACTGTGAGCTTCGCCCTGTGAGCTCGAGTACAGCACGTTCGACTGTGAGCGTCGTCCTGTGAGCTCGAGTACAGCACGTTCGACTGTGAGCTTTGCCCCTCTGAGCTCGAGTACAGCACGTTCGACTGTGAGCTTCGCCCTGTGAGCTCGAGTACAGCACATTCGACTGTGAGCTTCGCCCCTCTGAGCTCGAGTACAGCACGTTCGACTGTGAGCTTTGCCCCTCTGAGCTCGAGTACAGCACGTTCGACTGTGAGCTTCGCACCTGTGAGCTCGAGTACAGCACGATCGACTGTGAGCTTTGCCCCTGTGAGCTCGAGTACAGCACGTTCGACTGTGAGCTTTGCCCGTGTGAGCTCGAGTACAGCACGTTCGACTGTGAGCTTCGCCCTGTGAGCTCGAGTACAGCACATTCGACTGTGAGCTTCGCCCCTGTGAGCTCGAGTACAGCACGTTCGACTGTGAGCTTCGCCCTGTGAGCTCGAGTACAGCACGTTCGACTGTGAGCTTCGCCCTGTGAGCTCGAGAACAGCACATTCGACTGTGAGCTTCGCCCCTCTGAGCTCGAGAAAAGCACGTTCGACTGTGAGCTTTGCACCTGTGAGCTCGAGTACAGCACGTTCGACTGTGAGCTTTGACCCTGTGAGCTCGAGTACAGCACGTTCGACCGTGAGCTTTGCACCTGTGAGCTCGAGTACAGCACGTTCGACTGTGAGCTTTGCCCCTGTGAGCTCGAGTACAGCACGTTCGACTGTGAGCTTCGCCCTGTGAGCTCGAGTACAGCACATTCGACTGTGAGCTTCGCCCCTCTGAGCTCGAGTACAGCACGTTCGACTGTGAGCTTTGCACCTGTGAGCTCGAGTACAGCACGTTCGACTGTGAGCTTTGCACCTGTGAGCTCGAGTACAGCACGTTCGACTGTCAGCTTTGCACCTGTGAGCTCGAGTACAGCACGTTCGACTGTGAGCATTGCACCTGTGAGCTCGAATACAGCACGTTCGACTGTGAGCTTTGCCCCTCTGAGCTCGAGTACAGCACGTTCGACTGTGAGCTTTGCCCCTCTGAGCTCGAGTACAGCACGTTCGACTGTGAGCTTTGCACCTGTGAGCTCGAGTACAGCACGTTCGACCGTGAGCTTCGCCCCTGTGAGCTCGAGTACAGCACGTTCGACCGTGAGCTTTGCCCCTCTGAGCTTGAGTACAGCACATTCGACCGTGAGCTTTGCCCCTCTGAGCTCGAGTACAGCACGTTCGATTGTGAGCTTTGCCCCTGTGAGCTCGAGTACAGCACGTTCGATCGTGAGCTTTGCCCCTCTGAGCTTGAGTACAGCACGTTCGACCGTGAGCTTTGCCCCTCTGAGCTCGAGTACAGCACGTTCGACCGTGAGCTTCGCCCCTGTGAGCTCGAGTACAGCACGTTCGACTGTGAGCTTTGCCCCTCTGAGCTCGAGTACAGCACGTTCGACCGTGAGCTTTGCCCTGTGAGCTCGAGTACAGCATGTTCGACTGTGAGCTTCGCCCTGTGAGCTCGAGTACAGCACGTTCGACTGTGAGCTTTGCCCCTCTGAGCTTGAGTACAGCACGTTCGACTGTGAGCTTCGCCCTGTGAGCTCGAGTACAGAACGTTCGACTGTGAGCTTTGCACCTGTGAGCTCGAGTACAGCACGTTCGACCGTGAGCTTCGCCCTGTGAGCTCGAGTACAGCACGTTCGACTGTGAGCTTCGCCCCTGTGAGCTCGAGTACAGCACGTTCGACTGTGAGCTTCGCCCTGTGAGCTCGAGTACAGCACGTTCGACTGTGAGCTTCGCCCCTCTGAGCTCGAGTACAGCACGTTCGACTGTGAGCTTCGCCCCTGTGAACTCGAGTACAGCACGTTCGACCGTGAGCTTTGCCCCTCTGAGCTCGAGTACAGCACGTTCGACCGTGAGATTCGCCCTGTGAGCTCGAGTACAGCACGTTCGACCGTGAGATTCGCCCTGTGAGCTCGAGTACAGCACGTTCGACCGTGAGCTTCGCCCCTCTGAGCTCGAGTACAGCACGTTCGACTGTGAGCTTTGCCCCTCTGAGCTCGAGTACAGCACGTTCGACCGTGAGCTTCGCCCCTGTGAGCTCGAGTACAGCACGTTCGACTGTGAGCTTCGACCTGTGAGCTCGAGTACAGCACGTTCGACCGTGAGCTTTGCCCCTCTGAGCTCGAGTACAGCACGTTCGACCGTGAGATTCGCCCTGTGAGCTCGAGTACAGCACGTTCGACCGTGAGATTCGCCCTGTGAGCTCGAGTACAGCACGTTCGACCGTGAGCTTCGCCCCTCTGAGCTCGAGTACAGCACGTTCGACTGTGAGCTTTGCCCCTCTGAGCTCGAGTACAGCACGTTCGACCGTGAGCTTCGCCCCTGTGAGCTTGAGTACAGCACGTTCGACTGTGAGCTTCGACCTGTGAGCTCAAGTACAGCACGTTCGACCGTGAGCTTCGCCCCTCTGAGCTCGAGTACAGCACGTTCGACTGTGAGCTTTGCCCCTCTGAGCTCGAGTACAGCACGTTCGACCGTGAGCTTCGCCCCTGTGAGCTTGAGTACAGCACGTTCGACTGTGAGCTTCGACCTGTGAGCTCGAGTACAGCACGTTCGACCGTGAGCTTCGCCCCTGTGAGCTCGAGTATAGCACGTTCGACCGTGAGCTTCGCCCTGTGAGCTCGAGTACAGCACGTTCGACTGTGAGCTTCGCCCTGTGAGCTCGAGTACAGCACGTTCGACTGTGAGCGTCGTCCTGTGAGCTCGAGTACAGCACGTTCGACTGTGAGCTTTGCACCTGTGAGCTCGAGTACAGCACGTTCGACTGTGAGCTTTGCCCCTGTGAGCTCGAGTACAGCACGTTCGACTGTGAGCTTTGCCCGTGTGAGCTCGAGTACAGCACGTTCGACTGTGAGCGTCGTCCTGTGAGCTCGAGTACAGCACGTTCGACTGTGAGCTTTGCACCTGTGAGCTCGAGTACAGCACGATCGACTGTGAGCTTTGCCCCTGTGAGCTCGAGTACAGCACGTTCGACTGTGAGCTTTGCCCGTGTGAGCTCGAGTACAGCACGTTCGACTGTGAGCTTCGCCCTGTGAGCTCGAGTACAGCTCATTCGACTGTGAGCTTCGCCCCTGTGAGCTCGAGTACAGCACGTTCGACTGTGAGCTTCGCCCTGTGAGCTCGAGTACAGCACGTTCGACTGTGAGCTTCGCCCTGTGAGCTCGAGAACAGCACGTTCGACTGTGAGCTTCGCCCCTCTGAGCTCGAGAACAGCACGTTCGACTGTGAGCTTTGCACCTGTGAGCTCGAGTACAGCACGTTCGACTGTGAGCTTTGACCCTGTGAGCTCGAGTACAGCACGTTCGACCGTGAGCTTTGCACCTGTGAGCTCGAGTACAGCACGTTCGACTGTGAGCTTTGCCCCTGTGAGCTCGAGTACAGCACGTTCGACTGTGAGCTTCGCCCTGTGAGCTCGAGTACAGCACATTCGACTGTGAGCTTCGCCCCTCTGAGCTCGAGTACAGCACGTTCGACTGTGAGCTTTGCACCTGTGAGCTCGAGTACAGCACGTTCGACTGTGAGCTTTGCACCTGTGAGCTCGAGTACAGCACGTTCGACTGTCAGCTTTGCACCTGTGAGCTCGAGTACAGCACGTTCGACTGTGAGCATTGCACCTGTGAGCTCGAATACAGCACGTTCGACTGTGAGCTTTGCCCCTCTGAGCTCGAGTACAGCACGTTCGACTGTGAGCTTTGCCCCTCTGAGCTCGAGTACAGCACGTTCGACTGTGAGCTTTGCACCTGTGAGCTCGAGTACAGCACGTTCGACCGTGAGCTTCGCCCCTGTGAGCTCGAGTACAGCACGTTCGACCGTGAGCTTTGCCCCTCTGAGCTTGAGTACAGCACATTCGACCGTGAGCTTTGCCCCTCTGAGCTCGAGTACAGCACGTTCGATTGTGAGCTTTGCCCCTGTGAGCTCGAGTACAGCACGTTCGATCGTGAGCTTTGCCCCTCTGAGCTTGAGTACAGCACGTTCGACCGTGAGCTTTGCCCCTCTGAGCTCGAGTACAGCACGTCCGACCGTGAGCTTCGCCCCTGTGAGCTCGAGTACAGCACGTTCGACTGTGAGCTTTGCCCCTCTGAGCTCGAGTACAGCACGTTCGACCGTGAGCTTTGCCCTGTGAGCTCGAGTACAGCATGTTCGACTGTGAGCTTCGCCCTGTGAGCTCGAGTACAGCACGTTCGACTGTGAGCTTTGCCCCTCTGAGCTTGAGTACAGCACGTTCGACTGTGAGCTTCGCCCTGTGAGCTCGAGTACAGAACGTTCGACTGTGAGCTTTGCACCTGTGAGCTCGAGTACAGCACGTTCGACCGTGAGCTTCGCCCTGTGAGCTCGAGTACAGCACGTTCGACTGTGAGCTTCGCCCCTGTGAGCTCGAGTACAGCACGTTCGACTGTGAGCTTCGCCCTGTGAGCTCGAGTACAGCACGTTCGACTGTGAGCTTTGCCCCTCTGTGCTCGAGTACAGCACGTTCGACTGTGAGCTTCGCCCTGTGAGCTCGAGTACAGCACGTTCGACTGTGAGCTTTGCCCTGTGAGCTCGAGTACAGCACGTTCGACTGTGAGCTTTGCCCTGTGAGCTCGAGTACAGCATGTTCGACTGTGAGCTTCGCCCCTCTGAGCTCGAGTACAGCACGTTCGACTGTGAGCTTCGCCCCTGTGAGCTCGAGTACAGCACGTTCGACCGTGAGCTTTGCCCCTCTGAGCTCGAGTACAGCACGTTCGACCGTGAGATTCGCCCTGTGAGCTCGAGTACAGCACGTTCGACCGTGAGATTCGCCCTGTGAGCTCGAGTACAGCACGTTCGACCGTGAGCTTCGCCCCTCTGAGCTCGAGTACAGCACGTTCGACTGTGAGCTTTGCCCCTCTGAGCTCGAGTACAGCACGTTCGACCGTGAGCTTCGCCCCTGTGAGCTCGAGTACAGCACGTTCGACTGTGAGCTTCGACCTGTGAGCTCGAGTACAGCACGTTCGACCGTGAGCTTTGCCCCTCTGAGCTCGAGTACAGCACGTTCGACCGTGAGATTCGCCCTGTGAGCTCGGGTACAGCACGTTCGACCGTGAGATTCGCCCTGTGAGCTCGAGTACAGCACGTTCGACCGTGAGCTTCGCCCCTCTGAGCTCGAGTACAGCACGTTCGACTGTGAGCTTTGCCCCTCTGAGCTCGAGTACAGCACGTTCGACCGTGAGCTTCGCCCCTGTGAGCTTGAGTACAGCACGTTCGACTGTGAGCTTCGACCTGTGAGCTCAAGTACAGCACGTTCGACCGTGAGCTTCGCCCCTGTGAGCTCGAGTACAGCATGTTCGACCGTGAGCTTTGACCCTGTGAGCTCGAGTACAGCACGTTCGACCGTGAGCTTTGACCCTGTGAGCTCAAGTACAGCACGTTCGACTGTGAGCTTTGACCCTGTGAGCTCGAGTACAGCACGTTCGACTGTGAGCTTTGCCCCTCTGTGCTCGAGTACAGCACGTTCGACTGTGAGCTTTGCCCCTCTGTGCTCGAGTACAGCACGTTCGACTGTGAGCTTTGCCCCTCTGTGCTCGAGTACAGCACGTTCGACTGTGAGCTTTGCCCCTCTGAGCTCGAGTACAGCACGTTCGACCGTGAGCTTCGCCCTGTGAGCTCGAGTACAGCAAGTTCGACTGTGAGCTTCGCCCCTGTGAGCTCGAGTACAGCCCGTTCGACTGTGGGCTTCGCCCTGTGAGCTCGAGTACAGCACGTTCGACTGTGAGCTTTGCCCCTCTGAGCTTGTGTACAGCACGTTCGACTGTGAGCTTTGCCCCTCTGAGCTCGACTACAGCACGTTCGACTGTGAGCTTTGCCCCTCTGAGCTCGAGTACAGCACGTTCGACTGTGAGCTTTGCCCCTGTGAGCTCGAGTACAGCACGTTCGACCGTGAGCTTTGCCCCTGTGAGCTCGAGTACAGCACGTTCGACCGTGAGCTTCGCCCTGTGAGCTCGAGTACAGCACGTTCGACCGTGAGCTTCGCCCCTGTGAGCTCGAGTACAGCACGTTCGACTGTGAGCTTCGCCCTGTGAGCTCGAGTACAGCACGTTCGACTGTGAGCGTCGTCCTGTGAGCTCGAGTACAGCACGTTCGACTGTGAGCGTCGTCCTGTGAGCTCGAGTACAGCACGTTCGACTGTGAGCTTTGCCCCTGTGAGCTCGAGTACAGCACGTTCGACTGTGAGCTTTGCCCCTCTGATTTCGAGTACAGCACGTTCGACTGTGAGCTTTGCACCTGTGAGCTCGAGTACAGCACGTTTGACTGTGAGCTTTGCCCCTCTGATCTCGAGTACAGCACGTTCGACTGTGAGCTTTGCACCTGTGAGCTCGAGTACAGCACGTTCGACTGTGAGCTTTGCCCCTGTGAGCTCGAGTACAGCACGTTCGACTTTGAGCTTTGCCCCTCTGATCTCGAGTACAGCACGTTCGACTGTGAGCTTTGCACCTGTGAGTTCGAGTACAGCACGTTCGACTGTGAGCTTTGCCCCTGTGAGCTCGAGTACAGCACGTTCGACCGTGAGCTTTGCCCCTGTGAGCTCGAGTACAGCACGTTCGACTGTGAGCTTTGCCCCTGTGAGCTCGAGTACAGCACGTTCGACTGTGAGCTTTGCCCCTGTGAGCTCGAGTACAGCACGTTCGACTGTGAGCTTCGCCCTGTGAGCTCGAGTACAGCACGTTCGACTGTGAGCTTCGCCCTGTGAGCTCGAGTACAGCACGTTCGACCGTGAGCTTTGCCCCTGTGAGCTCGAGTACAGCACGTTCGACTGTGAGCTTTGCCCCTGTGAGCTCGAGTACAGCACGTTGGACTGTGAGCTTTGCCCCTCTGAGCTCGAGTACAGCACGTTCGACTGTGAGCTTCGCCCTGTGAGCTCGAGTACAGCACGTTCGACTGTGAGCTTTGCCCCTCTGATCTCGAGTACAGCACGTTCGACCGTGAGCTTTGCCCCTCTGAGCTCGAGTACAGCACGTTCGACCGTGAGCTTTGCACCTGTGAGCTCGAGTACAGCACGTTCGACTGTGAGCTTCGCCCTGTGAGCTCGAGTACAGCACGTTCGACTGTGAGCTTCGCCCCTCTGAGCTTGAGTACAGCACGTTCGACCGTGAGCTTAGCCCCTGTGAGCTCGAGTACAGCACGTTCGACCGTGAGCTTTGCCCCTCTGTGCTCGAGTACAGCACGTTCGACTGTGAGTTTTGCCCCTCTGAGCTCGAGTACAGCACGTTCGACTGTGAGCTTCGCCCTGTGAGCTCGAGTACAGCACGTTCGACCGTGAGCTTTGCCCCTGTGAGCTCGAGTACAGCACGTTCGACCGTGAGCTTTGCCCCTGTGAGCTCGAGTACAGCACGTTGGACTGTGAGCTTTGCCCCTCTGAGCTCGAGTACAGCACGTTCGACTGTGAGCTTCGCCCTGTGAGCTCGAGTACAGCACGTTCGACTGTGAGCTTTGCCCCTCTGATCTCGAGTACAGCACGTTCGACCGTGAGCTTTGCCCCTCTGAGCTCGAGTACAGCACGTTCGACTGTGAGCTTTGCACCTGTGAGCTCGAGTACAGCACGTTCGACTGTGAGCTTCGCCCTGTGAGCTCGAGTACAGCACGTTCGACTGTGAGCTTCGCCCCTCTGAGCTTGAGTACAGCACGTTCGACCGTGAGCTTTGCCCCTCTGAGCTCGAGTACAGCACGTTCGACTGTGAGCTTCGCCCCTCTGAGCTTGAGTACAGCACGTTCGACCGTGAGCTTCGCCCCTCTGAGCTCGAGTACAGCACGTTCGACTGTGAACTTTGCACCTGTGAGCTCGAGTACAGCACGTTCGACCGTGAGCTTCGCCCTGTGAGCTCGAGTACAGCACGTTCGACCGTGAGCTTTGCCCGTGTGAGCTCGAGTACAGCACGTTCGACTGTGAGCTTTGCCCGTGTGAGCTCGAGTACAGCACGTTCGACTGTGAGCTTTGCCCGTGTGAGCTCGAGTACAGCACGTTCGACTGTGAGCTTTGCCCCTCTGAGCTTGAGTACAGCACGTTCGACCGTGAGCTTTGCCCCTCTGAGCTCGAGTACAGCACGTTCGACTGTGAGCTTTGCACCTGTGAGCTCGAGTACAGCACGTTCGACCGTGAGCTTGGCCCTGTGAGCTCAAGTACAGCACGTTCGACTGTGAGCTTCGCCCTGTGAGCTCAAGTACAGCACGTTCGACCGTGAGCTTTGCCCCTCTGAGCTCGAGTACAGCACGTTCGACCGTGAGCTTTGCCCCTGTGAGCTCGAGTACAGCACGTTCGACTGTGAGCTTTGCCCCTCTGAGCTCGAGTACAGCACGTTCGACTGTGAGCTTTGCCCTGTGAGCTCGAGTACAGCACGTTCGACTGTGAGCTTTGCCGCTCTGAGCTCGAGTACAGCACGTTCGACTGTGAGCTTTGCCCCTGTGAGCTCGAGTACAGCACGTTCGACCATGAGCTTCGCCCCTGTGAGCTCGAGTACAGCACGTTCGACCGTGAGATTCGCCCTGTGAGCTCGAGTACAGCACGTTCGACTGTGAGCTTTACTCCTGTGAGCTCGAGTACAGCACGTTCGACCGTGAGCTTCGCCCTGTGAGCTCGAGTACAGCACGTTCGACTGTGAGCTTCGCCCTGTGAGCTCGAGTACAGCACGTTCGACCATGAGCTTCGCCCTGTGAGCTCGAGTACAGTACGTTCGACTGTGAGCTTTGCCCCTGTGAGCTCGAGTACAGCACGTTCGACTGTGAGCTTTGCCCCTCTGAGCTCGAGTACAGCACGTTCGACCGTGAGCTTTGCCCCTCTGAGCTCGAGTACAGCACGTTCGACCGTGAGCTTTGCCCCTCTGAGCTCGAGTACAGCACGTTCGACTGTGAGCTTTGCCCCTCTGAGCTCGAGTACAGCACGTTCGACTGTGAGCTTTGCCCCTGTGAGCTCGAGTACAGCACGTTCGATCGTGAGCTTTGCCCCTCTGAGCTCGAGTACAGCACATTCGACCGTGAGCTTTGCCCCTCTGAGCTTGAGTACAGCACGTTCGACTGTGAGCTTCGCCCCTGTAAGCTCGAGTACAGCACGTTCGACTGTGAGCTTCGCCCTGTGAGCTCGAGTACAGCACGTTCGACTGTGAGCTTTGACCCTGTGAGCTCGAGTACAGCACGTTCGACCGTGAGCTTTGCCCCTCTGAGCTTGAGTACAGCACGTTCGACCGTGAGCTTTGCCCCTGTGAGCTCGAGTACAGCACGTTCGACTGTGAGCTTTGCCCCTGTGAGCTCGAGTACAGCACGTTCGACTGTGAGCTTCGCCCTGTGAGCTCGAGTACAGCACGTTCGACTGTGAGCTTCGCCCTGTGAGCTCGAGAACAGCACATTCGACTGTGAGCTTCGCCCCTCTGAGCTCGAGAACAGCACGTTCGACTGTGAGCTTTGCACCTGTGAGCTCGAGTACAGCACGTTCGACTGTGAGCTTTGACCCTGTGAGCTCGAGTACAGCACCTTCGACCGTGAGCTTTGCACCTGTGAGCTCGAGTACAGCACGTTCGACTGTGAGCTTTGCCCCTGTGAGCTCGAGTACAGCACGTTCGACTGTGAGCTTCGCCCTGTGAGCTCGTGTACAGCACATTCGACTGTGAGCTTCGCCCCTCTGAGCTCGAGTACAGCACGTTCGACTGTGAGCTTTGCACCTGTGAGCTCGAGTACAGCACGTTCGACTGTGAGCTTTGCACCTGTGAGCTCGAGTACAGCACGTTCGACTGTCAGCTTTGCACCTGTGAGCTCGAGTACAGCACGTTCGACTGTGAGCATTGCACCTGTGAGCTCGAATACAGCAAGTTCGACTGTGAGCTTTGCCCCTCTGAGCTCGAGTACAGCACGTTCGACTGTGAGCTTTGCCCCTCTGAGCTCGAGTACAGCACGTTCGACTGTGAGCTTTGCACCTGTGAGCTCGAGTACAGCACGTTCGACCGTGAGCTTCGCCCCTGTGAGCTCGAGTACAGCACGTTCGACCGTGAGCTTTGCCCCTCTGAGCTTGAGTACAGCACATTCGACCGTGAGCTTTGCCCCTCTGAGCTCGAGTACAGCACGTTCGATTGTGAGCTTTGCCCCTGTGAGCTCGAGTACAGCACGTTCGATCGTGAGCTTTGCCCCTCTGAGCTTGAGTACAGCACGTTCGACCGTGAGCTTTGCCCCTCTGAGCTCGAGTACAGCACGTTCGACCGTGAGCTTCGCCCCTGTGAGCTCGAGTACAGCACGTTCGACTGTGAGCTTTGCCCCTCTGAGCTCGAGTACAGCACGTTCGACCGTGAGCTTTGCCCTGTGAGCTCGAGTACAGCATGTTCGACTGTGAGCTTCGCCCTGTGAGCTCGAGTACAGCACGTTCGACTGTGAGCTTTGCCCCTCTGAGCTTGAGTACAGCACGTTCGACTGTGAGCTTCGCCCTGTGAGCTCGAGTACAGAACGTTCGACTGTGAGCTTTGCACCTGTGAGCTCGAGTACAGCACGTTCGACCGTGAGCTTCGCCCTGTGAGCTCGAGTACAGCACGTTCGACTGTGAGCTTCGCCCCTGTGAGTTCGAGTACAGCACGTTCGACTGTGAGCTTCGCCCTGTGAGCTCGAGTACAGCACGTTCGACTGTGAGCTTTGCCCCTCTGTGCTCGAGTACAGCACGTTCGACTGTGGGCTTCGCCCTGTGAGCTCGAGTACAGCACGTTCGACTGTGAGCTTTGCCCTGTGAGCTCGAGTACAGCACGTTCGACTGTGAGCTTTGCCCTGTGAGCTCGAGTACAGCATGTTCGACTGTGAGCTTCGCCCCTCTGAGCTCGAGTACAGCACGTTCGACTGTGAGCTTCGCCCCTGTGAGCTCGAGTACAGCACGTTCGACCGTGAGCTTTGCCCCTCTGAGCTCGAGTACAGCACGTTCGACCGTGAGATTCGCCCTGTGAGCTCGAGTACAGCACGTTCGACCGTGAGATTCGCCCTGTGAGCTCGAGTACAGCACGTTCGACCGTGAGCTTCGCCCCTCTGAGCTCGAGTACAGCACGTTCGACTGTGAGCTTTGCCCCTCTGAGCTCGAGTACAGCACGTTCGACCGTGAGCTTCGCCCCTGTGAGCTCGAGTACAGCACGTTCGACTGTGAGCTTCGACCTGTGAGCTCGAGTACAGCACGTTCGACCGTGAGCTTTGCCCCTCTGAGCTCGAGTACAGCACGTTCGACCGTGAGATTCGCCCTGTGAGCTCGAGTACAGCACGTTCGACCGTGAGATTCGCCCTGTGAGCTCGAGTACAGCACGTTCGACCGTGAGCTTCGCCCCTCTGAGCTCGAGTACAGCACGTTCGACTGTGAGCTTTGCCCCTCTGAGCTCGAGTACAGCACGTTCGACCGTGAGCTTCGCCCCTGTGAGCTTGAGTACAGCACGTTCGACTGTGAGCTTCGACCTGTGAGCTCAAGTACAGCACGTTCGACCGTGAGCTTCGCCCCTGTGAGCTCGAGTACAGCATGTTCGACCGTGAGCTTTGACCCTGTGAGCTCGAGTACAGCACGTTCGACCGTGAGCTTTGACCCTGTGAGCTCAAGTACAGCACGTTCGACTGTGAGCTTTGACCCTGTGAGCTCGAGTACAGCACGTTCGACTGTGAGCTTTGCCCCTCTGTGCTCGAGTACAGCACGTTCGACTGTGAGCTTTGCCCCTCTGTGCTCGAGTACAGCACGTTCGACTGTGAGCTTTGCCCCTCTGTGCTCGAGTACAGCACGTTCGACTGTGAGCTTTGCCCCTCTGAGCTCGAGTACAGCACGTTCGACCGTGAGCTTCGCCCTGTGAGCTCGAGTACAGCAAGTTCGACTGTGAGCTTCGCCCCTGTGAGCTCGAGTACAGCCCGTTCGACTGTGGGCTTCGCCCTGTGAGCTCGAGTACAGCACGTTCGACTGTGAGCTTTGCCCCTCTGAGCTTGTGTACAGCACGTTCGACTGTGAGCTTTGCCCCTCTGAGCTCGACTACAGCACGTTCGACTGTGAGCTTTGCCCCTCTGAGCTCGAGTACAGCACGTTCGACTGTGAGCTTTGCCCCTGTGAGCTCGAGTACAGCACGTTCGACCGTGAGCTTTGCCCCTGTGAGCTCGAGTACAGCACGTTCGACCGTGAGCTTCGCCCTGTGAGCTCGAGTACAGCACGTTCGACCGTGAGCTTCGCCCCTGTGAGCTCGAGTACAGCACGTTCGACTGTGAGCTTCGCCCTGTGAGCTCGAGTACAGCACGTTCGACTGTGAGCGTCGTCCTGTGAGCTCGAGTACAGCACGTTCGACTGTGAGCGTCGTCCTGTGAGCTCGAGTACAGCACGTTCGACTGTGAGCTTTGCCCCTGTGAGCTCGAGTACAGCACGTTAGACTGTGAGCTTTGCCCCTCTGATTTCGAGTACAGCACGTTCGACTGTGAGCTTTGCACCTGTGAGCTCGAGTACAGCACGTTCGACTGTGAGCTTTGCCCCTCTGATCTCGAGTACAGCACGTTCGACTGTGAGCTTTGCACCTGTGAGCTCGAGTACAGCACGTTCGACTGTGAGCTTTGCCCGTGTGAGCTCGAGTACAGCACGTTCGACTTTGAGCTTTGCCCCTCTGATCTCGAGTACAGCACGTTCGACTGTGAGCTTTGCACCTGTGAGTTCGAGTACAGCACGTTCGACTGTGAGCTTTGCCCCTGTGAGCTCGAGTACAGCACGTTCGACCGTGAGCTTTGCCCCTGTGAGCTCGAGTACAGCACGTTCGACTGTGAGCTTTGCCCCTGTGAGCTCGAGTACAGCACGTTCGACTGTGAGCTTTGCCCCTGTGAGCTCGAGTACAGCACGTTCGACTGTGAGCTTCGCCCTGTGAGCTCGAGTACAGCACGTTCGACTGTGAGCTTCGCCCTGTGAGCTCGAGTACAGCACGTTCGACCGTGAGCTTTGCCCCTGTGAGCTCGAGTACAGCACGTTCGACTGTGAGCTTTGCCCCTGTGAGCTCGAGTACAGCACGTTGGACTGTGAGCTTTGCCCCTCTGAGCTCGAGTACAGCACGTTCGACTGTGAGCTTCGCCCTGTGAGCTCGAGTACAGCACGTTCGACTGTGAGCTTTGCCCCTCTGATCTCGAGTACAGCACGTTCGACCGTGAGCTTTGCCCCTCTGAGCTCGAGTACAGCACGTTCGACCGTGAGCTTTGCACCTGTGAGCTCGAGTACAGCACGTTCGACTGTGAGCTTCGCCCTGTGAGCTCGAGTACAGCACGTTCGACTGTGAGCTTCGCCCCTCTGAGCTTGAGTACAGCACGTTCGACCGTGAGCTTAGCCCCTGTGAGCTCGAGTACAGCACGTTCGACCGTGAGCTTTGCCCCTCTGTGCTCGAGTACAGCACGTTCGACTGTGAGTTTTGCCCCTCTGAGCTCGAGTACAGCACGTTCGACTGTGAGCTTCGCCCTGTGAGCTCGAGTACAGCACGTTCGACCGTGAGCTTTGCCCCTGTGAGCTCGAGTACAGCACGTTCGACCGTGAGCTTTGCCCCTGTGAGCTCGAGTACAGCACGTTGGACTGTGAGCTTTGCCCCTCTGAGCTCGAGTACAGCACGTTCGACTGTGAGCTTCGCCCTGTGAGCTCCAGTACAGCACGTTCGACTGTGAGCTTTGCCCCTCTGATCTCGAGTACAGCACGTTCGACCGTGAGCTTTGCCCCTCTGAGCTCGAGTACAGCACGTTCGACTGTGAGCTTTGCACCTGTGAGCTCGAGTACAGCACGTTCGACTGTGAGCTTCGCCCTGTGAGCTCGAGTACAGCACGTTCGACTGTGAGCTTCGCCCCTCTGAGCTTGAGTACAGCACGTTCGACCGTGAGCTTTGCCCCTCTGAGCTCGAGTACAGCACGTTCGACTGTGAGCTTCGCCCCTCTGAGCTTGAGTACAGCACGTTCGACTGTGAGCTTCGCCCCTCTGAGCTCGAGTACAGCACGTTCGACTGTGAACTTTGCACCTGTGAGCTCGAGTACAGCACGTTCGACCGTGAGCTTCGCCCTGTGAGCTCGAGTACAGCACGTTCGACCGTGAGCTTTGCCCGTGTGAGCTCGAGTACAGCACGTTCGACTGTGAGCTTTGCCCGTGTGAGCTCGAGTACAGCACGTTCGACTGTGAGCTTTGCCCGTGTGAGCTCGAGTACAGCACGTTCGACTGTGAGCTTTGCCCCTCTGAGCTTGAGTACAGCACGTTCGACCGTGAGCTTTGCCCCTCTGAGCTCGAGTACAGCACGTTCGACTGTGAGCTTTGCACCTGTGAGCTCGAGTACAGCACGTTCGACCGTGAGCTTGGCCCTGTGAGCTCAAGTACAGCACGTTCGACTGTGAGCTTCGCCCTGTGAGCTCAAGTACAGCACGTTCGACCGTGAGCTTTGCCCCTCTGAGCTCGAGTACAGCACGTTCGACCGTGAGCTTTGCCCCTGTGAGCTCGAGTACAGCACGTTCGACTGTGAGCTTTGCCCCTCTGAGCTCGAGTACAGCACGTTCGACTGTGAGCTTTGCCCTGTGAGCTCGAGTACAGCACGTTCGACTGTGAGCTTTGCCGCTCTGAGCTCGAGTACAGCAGGTTCGACTGTGAGCTTTGCCCCTGTGAGCTCGAGTACAGCACGTTCGACCATGAGCTTCGCCCCTGTGAGCTCGAGTACAGCACGTTCGACCGTGAGATTCGCCCTGTGAGCTCGAGTACAGCACGTTCGACTGTGAGCTTTACTCCTGTGAGCTCGAGTACAGCACGTTCGACCGTGAGCTTCGCCCTGTGAGCTCGAGTACAGCACGTTCGACTGTGAGCTTCGCCCTGTGAGCTCGAGTACAGCACGTTCGACCATGAGCTTCGCCCTGTGAGCTCGAGTACAGTACGTTCGACTGTGAGCTTTGCCCCTGTGAGCTCGAGTACAGCACGTTCGACTGTGAGCTTTGCCCCTCTGAGCTCGAGTACAGCACGTTCGACCGTGAGCTTTGCCCCTCTGAGCTCGAGTACAGCACGTTCGACCGTGAGCTTTGCCCCTCTGAGCTCGAGTACAGCACGTTCGACTGTGAGCTTTGCCCCTCTGAGCTCGAGTACAGCACGTTCGACTGTGAGCTTTGCCCCTGTGAGCTCGAGTACAGCACGTTCGATCGTGAGCTTTGCCCCTCTGAGCTCGAGTACAGCACATTCGACCGTGAGCTTTGCCCCTCTGAGCTTGAGTACAGCACGTTCGACTGTGAGCTTCGCCCCTGTAAGCTCGAGTACAGCACGTTCGACTGTGAGCTTCGCCCTGTGAGCTCGAGTACAGCACGTTCGACCGTGAGCTTTGCCCCTGTGAGCTCGAGTACAGCACGTTCGACTGTGAGCTTTGCCCCTGTGAGCTCGAGTACAGCACGTTGGACTGTGAGCTTTGCCCCTCTGAGCTCGAGTACAGCACGTTCGACTGTGAGCTTCGCCCTGTGAGCTCGAGTACAGCACGTTCGACTGTGAGCTTTGCCCCTCTGATCTCGAGTACAGCACGTTCGACCGTGAGCTTTGCCCCTCTGAGCTCGAGTACAGCACGTTCGACCGTGAGCTTTGCACCTGTGAGCTCGAGTACAGCACGTTCGACTGTGAGCTTCGCCCTGTGAGCTCGAGTACAGCACGTTCGACTGTGAGCTTCGCCCCTCTGAGCTTGAGTACAGCACGTTCGACCGTGAGCTTAGCCCCTGTGAGCTCGAGTACAGCACGTTCGACCGTGAGCTTTGCCCCTCTGTGCTCGAGTACAGCACGTTCGACTGTGAGTTTTGCCCCTCTGAGCTCGAGTACAGCACGTTCGACTGTGAGCTTCGCCCTGTGAGCTCGAGTACAGCACGTTCGACCGTGAGCTTTGCCCCTGTGAGCTCGAGTACAGCACGTTCGACCGTGAGCTTTGCCCCTGTGAGCTCGAGTACAGCACGTTGGACTGTGAGCTTTGCCCCTCTGAGCTCGAGTACAGCACGTTCGACTGTGAGCTTCGCCCTGTGAGCTCCAGTACAGCACGTTCGACTGTGAGCTTTGCCCCTCTGATCTCGAGTACAGCACGTTCGACCGTGAGCTTTGCCCCTCTGAGCTCGAGTACAGCACGTTCGACTGTGAGCTTTGCACCTGTGAGCTCGAGTACAGCACGTTCGACTGTGAGCTTCGCCCTGTGAGCTCGAGTACAGCACGTTCGACTGTGAGCTTCGCCCCTCTGAGCTTGAGTACAGCACGTTCGACCGTGAGCTTTGCCCCTCTGAGCTCGAGTACAGCACGTTCGACTGTGAGCTTCGCCCCTCTGAGCTTGAGTACAGCACGTTCGACTGTGAGCTTCGCCCCTCTGAGCTCGAGTACAGCACGTTCGACTGTGAACTTTGCACCTGTGAGCTCGAGTACAGCACGTTCGACCGTGAGCTTCGCCCTGTGAGCTCGAGTACAGCACGTTCGACCGTGAGCTTTGCCCGTGTGAGCTCGAGTACAGCACGTTCGACTGTGAGCTTTGCCCGTGTGAGCTCGAGTACAGCACGTTCGACTGTGAGCTTTGCCCGTGTGAGCTCGAGTACAGCACGTTCGACTGTGAGCTTTGCCCCTCTGAGCTTGAGTACAGCACGTTCGACCGTGAGCTTTGCCCCTCTGAGCTCGAGTACAGCACGTTCGACTGTGAGCTTTGCACCTGTGAGCTCGAGTACAGCACGTTCGACCGTGAGCTTGGCCCTGTGAGCTCAAGTACAGCACGTTCGACTGTGAGCTTCGCCCTGTGAGCTCAAGTACAGCACGTTCGACCGTGAGCTTTGCCCCTCTGAGCTCGAGTACAGCACGTTCGACCGTGAGCTTTGCCCCTGTGAGCTCGAGTACAGCACGTTCGACTGTGAGCTTTGCCCCTCTGAGCTCGAGTACAGCACGTTCGACTGTGAGCTTTGCCCTGTGAGCTCGAGTACAGCACGTTCGACTGTGAGCTTTGCCGCTCTGAGCTCGAGTACAGCAGGTTCGACTGTGAGCTTTGCCCCTGTGAGCTCGAGTACAGCACGTTCGACCATGAGCTTCGCCCCTGTGAGCTCGAGTACAGCACGTTCGACCGTGAGATTCGCCCTGTGAGCTCGAGTACAGCACGTTCGACTGTGAGCTTTACTCCTGTGAGCTCGAGTACAGCACGTTCGACCGTGAGCTTCGCCCTGTGAGCTCGAGTACAGCACGTTCGACTGTGAGCTTCGCCCTGTGAGCTCGAGTACAGCACGTTCGACCATGAGCTTCGCCCTGTGAGCTCGAGTACAGTACGTTCGACTGTGAGCTTTGCCCCTGTGAGCTCGAGTACAGCACGTTCGACTGTGAGCTTTGCCCCTCTGAGCTCGAGTACAGCACGTTCGACCGTGAGCTTTGCCCCTCTGAGCTCGAGTACAGCACGTTCGACCGTGAGCTTTGCCCCTCTGAGCTCGAGTACAGCACGTTCGACTGTGAGCTTTGCCCCTCTGAGCTCGAGTACAGCACGTTCGACTGTGAGCTTTGCCCCTGTGAGCTCGAGTACAGCACGTTCGATCGTGAGCTTTGCCCCTCTGAGCTCGAGTACAGCACATTCGACCGTGAGCTTTGCCCCTCTGAGCTTGAGTACAGCACGTTCGACTGTGAGCTTCGCCCCTGTAAGCTCGAGTACAGCACGTTCGACTGTGAGCTTCGCCCTGTGAGCTCGAGTACAGCACGTTCGACTGTGAGCTTTGACCCTGTGAGCTCGAGTACAGCACGTTCGACCGTGAGCTTTGCCCCTCTGAGCTTGAGTACAGCACGTTCGACCGTGAGCTTTGCCCCTGTGAGCTCGAGTACAGCACGTTCGACTGTGAGCTTTGCCCCTGTGAGCTCGAGTACAGCACGTTCGACTGTGAGCTTCGCCCTGTGAGCTCGAGTACAGCACGTTCGACTGTGAGCTTCGCCCTGTGAGCTCGAGTACAGCACGTTGGACTGTGAGCTTTGCCCCTCTGAGCTCGAGTACAGCACGTTCGACTGTGAGCTTCGCCCTGTGAGCTCGAGTACAGCACGTTCGACTGTGAGCTTTGCCCCTCTGATCTCGAGTACAGCACGTTCGACCGTGAGCTTTGCCCCTCTGAGCTCGAGTACAGCACGTTCGACTGTGAGCTTTGCACCTGTGAGCTCGAGTACAGCACGTTCGACTGTGAGCTTCGCCCTGTGAGCTCGAGTACAGCACGTTCGACTGTGAGCTTCGCCCCTCTGAGCTTGAGTACAGCACGTTCGACCGTGAGCTTTGCCCCTCTGAGCTCGATTACAGCACGTTCGACTGTGAGCTTCGCCCCTCTGAGCTTGAGTACAGCACGTTCGACCGTGAGCTTCGCCCCTCTGAGCTCGAGTACAGCACGTTCGACTGTGAACTTTGCACCTGTGAGCTCGAGTACAGCACGTTCGACCGTGAGCTTCGCCCTGTGAGCTCGAGTACAGCACGTTCGACCGTGAGCTTTGCCCGTGTGAGCTCGAGTACAGCACGTTCGACTGTGAGCTTTGCCCGTGTGAGCTCGAGTACAGCACGTTCGACTGTGAGCTTTGCCCGTGTGAGCTCGAGTACAGCACGTTCGACTGTGAGCTTTGCCCCTCTGAGCTTGAGTACAGCACGTTCGACCGTGAGCTTTGCCCCTCTGAGCTCGAGTACAGCACGTTCGACTGTGAGCTTTGCACCTGTGAGCTCGAGTACAGCACGTTCGACCGTGAGCTTGGCCCTGTGAGCTCAAGTACAGCACGTTCGACTGTGAGCTTCGCCCTGTGAGCTCAAGTACAGCACGTTCGACCGTGAGCTTTGCCCCTCTGAGCTCGAGTACAGCACGTTCGACCGTGAGCTTTGCCCCTGTGAGCTCGAGTACAGCACGTTCGACTGTGAGCTTTGCCCCTCTGAGCTCGAGTACAGCACGTTCGACTGTGAGCTTTGCCCTGTGAGCTCGAGTACAGCACGTTCGACTGTGAGCTTTGCCGCTCTGAGCTCGAGTACAGCACGTTCGACTGTGAGCTTTGCCCCTGTGAGCTCGAGTACAGCACGTTCGACCATGAGCTTCGCCCCTGTGAGCTCGAGTACAGCACGTTCGACCGTGAGATTCGCCCTGTGAGCTCGAGTACAGCACGTTCGACTGTGAGCTTTACTCCTGTGAGCTCGAGTACAGCACGTTCGACCGTGAGCTTCGCCCTGTGAGCTCGAGTACAGCACGTTCGACTGTGAGCTTCGCCCTGTGAGCTCGAGTACAGCACGTTCGACCATGAGCTTCGCCCTGTGAGCTCGAGTACAGTACGTTCGACTGTGAGCTTTGCCCCTGTGAGCTCGAGTACAGCACGTTCGACTGTGAGCTTTGCCCCTCTGAGCTCGAGTACAGCACGTTCGACCGTGAGCTTTGCCCCTCTGAGCTCGAGTACAGCACGTTCGACCGTGAGCTTTGCCCCTCTGATCTCGAGTACAGCACGTTCGACTGTGAGCTTTGCCCCTCTGAGCTCGAGTACAGCACGTTCGACTGTGAGCTTTGCCCCTGTGAGCTCGAGTACAGCACGTTCGATCGTGAGCTTTGCCCCTCTGAGCTCGAGTACAGCACATTCGACCGTGAGCTTTGCCCCTCTGAGCTTGAGTACAGCACGTTCGACTGTGAGCTTCGCCCCTGTAAGCTCGAGTACAGCACGTTCGACTGTGAGCTTCGCCCTGTGAGCTCGAGTACAGCACGTTCGACTGTGAGCTTTGACCCTGTGAGCTCGAGTACAGCACGTTCGACCGTGAGCTTTGCCCCTCTGAGCTTGAGTACAGCACGTTCGACCGTGAGCTTTGCCCCTGTGAGCTCGAGTACAGCACGTTCGACTGTGAGCTTTGCCCCTGTGAGCTCGAGTACAGCACGTTCGACTGTGAGCTTCGCCCTGTGAGCTCGAGTACAGCACGTTCGACTGTGAGCTTCGCCCTGTGAGCTCGAGTACAGCACGTTCGACTGTGAGCTTTGCCCCTCTGATCTCGAGTACAGCACATTCGACTGTGAGCTTTGCCCCTCTGAGCTCGAGTACAGCACGTTCGACCGTGAGATTTGCCCCTCTGAGCTCGAGTACAGCTCGTTCGACTGTGAGCTTTGCCCCTGTGAGCTTGAGTACAGCACGTTCGACCGTGAGCTTTGCCCCTGTGAGCTCGAGTACAGCACGTTCGACTGTGAGCTTTGCCCCTGTGAGCTCGAGTACAGCACGTTCGACTGTGAGCTTTGCCCCTCTGATCTCGAGTACAGCACATTCGACTGTGAGCTTTGCCCCTCTGAGCTCGAGTACAGCACGTTCGACCGTGAGATTTGCCCCTCTGAGCTCGAGTACAGCACGTTCGACTGTGAGCTTTGCCCCTCTGAGCTCGAGTACAGCACGTTCGACCGTGAGCTTCTCGGCTGTAGTTGGCAGTGCTGCAGTTTCATTTCCTGCAGGAGGCCCATCCATTTATGCCTTTTGTGGATCATACGCCCCAAACATTCGCCATGGGTAAGGTTTCTGAACCTTGGTCTGCTCGACAGCAGTGCCATCTCTCTTTTATTTCAGAGTTCACCGCAGACATCCAGCATATTATGGGGATATGTAACCTCATGGCTGACTGACTTTCCCGGTCCTTCACTGGTGCTGTCCTTTTGGGCGCGGACTACACTCCAATGGCGACAGACCAGGTTTTGGACCCGAGCGTGCAGATGCTGCGTTCGGCAGACACAGTGTTGAAATCGGTTGAAATCAACTCACAGTCCTCCGTTAATACCCCTGCCCCCCCTTACCCCCATCCCTATCTATTATTTTAGTCTGGCTCTCTTTTTCTTTTTTCCCCCCTCACTATAATCTCCCCCCAGCCCTACCTTTCTTTCTCTTTCATTTCCCATAATTCTCCACCTTCCCCCTAGCCCATTTCCCTCCAGCCTATCACTTGCTAGCTCTCTACTTCATCCCTCCCCACACTTCTTATCCCCCCTTGACCATCCCATGTTACTTCACTCCTGATGAAGGGTTTCAGCCTGAAACGTCATTATTACCTCCTCCAATAGATGCTGTCTGGCCTGCTGAGTTCTGCCAGCATTTTGTGTTTTTATTTATTTCCAGCATCTGCAGATTCACTTGTGTTGCCTTTGAAATCGGTGGACGTTGTTTTTGATGACATTGGCATTTCACTACTGTGTGATGTGTCATCAGGGTGACCCAGGCCAGTTGCTCCAGCGAGCTAGCAGAGGTGCGTTTTCGATGCAGTCTCACCCAAACTGGAGGGTATCACTGGAGCTGGTGACAGAAAAGTTGGTGAGGCACGGGCTTAAGAAGGATGTCAAGGACTGGGCTAGTGCTTCTCTGGCATGTCAACATGTGAAGGTGCATCGGCATGCCAAGGCTCCTTTGGCTCTTTCCGCAGATGCTGAGCGGCGTTTCGACAGTGTGGATGTGGATTTGGTTGGCCTGTTGCCCCCATCCACGGGTTTACTCACCTCCTCGCCATCGTTGATAGGACCGCATGTTGGCCGGAGGCAGTACCATTGCCACTCACTTCAGCCATGGAGGTGGCGTGAGTGTTCGTTGACTCATGGATCGCTCAGTTCGGCATCCCATTGGTTACCTCTTCAGACCGAGGGACGCAGTTTACATCCGAGCTTTGGTGTCTGGTTGCCCATGATCTGGGGTGAAACTGCACTGGACCATGGCTTATCACTTTCAGGCCAATGGTTCGCATGAGCGGTTCCACCGTTCAGTGAAAGCCACTCTGCCTCAGTGACAGTTGTTGTGTGGACAGACTGCCAAGGGTCATGTTGGGCCCGAGGACCTTCACTCCTCTTCTGAGGAGCTCGCTTTCGGGCAATCCCTGCAGGTGCGAGGAGAGTTTTTCCCAGCATCCACAGTCCCATGGTCTGCTTCACACCACCGGTCGGTTTCATGGACAGCACCAAAACTTTCACTCCAGTGCCTATGATGCAGCATGGCCTGCCGCGGTCACACCTGTTGCCGGGTCTGCAGGAGAGGCAATATGTGTGTGTGCGTCATGATTGACATTTGGGTCCCCTGAGGCCGCTTATGACAGCTTGTTCTGCGTGTTGGAAGTGGGGGTAAGATTTTTATGACGGAATAGGAGATATCGCAGACAGTGCTTTTGTGGATCATCCCAAGCCTGCCCATTTAGACCTGGACTCTCCAGTGGAAATGGCACAGCCACCGTGGATGGCTGGCCTCCCACATCCAGTCCTTCTGACATTGACTGTTCTTTCTCCCCAGCACCTATCCATGAAGGCAAGAGTAGGTTTGGCTGAGTTTAGTGGGCCCCTGATCATTTGACTTTGTCTGCTAGGGTGAATTCTTGGGGGAGTGTGGCATGTGTAGGAACTCCTTAATTTCATTAGATAGAATTCACCCAGACTGTTAAGGGTTAAGTTCACCATGTATGTTACGTGTTATGTTGTACGTTATTATGTTTCGGGACATTTTTTCCATTACATATACAACGTCGCCATTTGTTTGTGTGGGAATAAAGAAGACATTAGCTGTAATTACACTCATGTCAATTTTTGTCGACACTCTTCAGTACAATAGATTTGATGCTCAGTTTACACACATTGTGATGTCTGTTATCTGATGCTAGCTAACTGGTGAGATGTATTCAGAAATCCCACTTGCCTGCTAGGTTTTAATGACAATCTTGTAGTCATTTACAAAACATCTTGATTGCGAATTTGTGAAGCAGAGTTGTCTTTGTATTTGTGTGTCTGAGCAGAAATAAAGAGAAACTGTCGATGCTTAATACTCGGGTCTCGTAATCCTCCAGCCCCCTCTGACAGTGAGGGGCTTACTCCACCTCTCTCCTAATCCTCCACCCTTTTCTGACAGGGAGGGGTTTAGTACTCTGGTCTCCTAATCCTCCACCCCACCCTGACAGTGATGGGCCAGTTCTCAAAGGCAGCCGATTTCATTGCCCTCCCCATACCTCCCTTAGCCACTGAGACAGTGGACCTGATTCTCCAACATGTAGCTTCTCTCTGTTTCTCTCTGGACGTTGTCAGACTGGGGCCCGCAATTTGTCTCCCGTTTCTGGTGAGTTATATGCTCCCTCCTCCACACCTCAGTGAACTTGTCCTCTGGCTATCTTCTATAGAACAATAGTCAATTAGAAAGAGACAGTCAGCAAGTGGAGACATTTCTGTATCATCTCTCCACCTCTAGCCCTTGACCATGGAAGTGGCATCTGTAACATCTGCTCTGAGCTGACCTGTCCACAAGCTACATACACACTCTGCCAAGGGTATGTCACCCTTCAAAGAGCTTCTTGGCTATCAACCCCTGTGGTTCCCCATGGAGGAGCCAACAGTGGAGGTTCCATCAGCCAGGGTCCTGGTTCTCCAAAGCCAGAATGCTTGGAGGAGGGCAAGGAGGACCATCTTAGCTGCCAGCCACACCTACTGCCACCAGCCTAACTGTTGTTTGCACCTAGCGAAAGTACTCTGGCCAGGGGACCATGCCTGGCTGTCCATCCAAGATCTGCCCCTGTGTATCTACTCCCTCCAGTCTTCATTGGTCCCTTTTACATCACAGCAAACCAGTCCCTTCTCGTCTCCAGCTGGCACTGTCCCTCAGGATCACACCTACTTTCTACTTGCTCTGCCTCAAACCCATTGTCCATGGCCACTCAACACACCTGGGGCTTCACCTCCAGAGCCAAGGATGGTCAAAGGTGGCCCAGTGTACACAGTTCACTGGTTGATTTATTCATGTCATCATAGATAGGGACTGCTGTACCTGGTATGGCCGGGAGGAGAGCTCTTTGGTGCCATCCAGTTTCATCTTGGATCTAACACTCATCCAGGAGTTTCATTGGACCCATCTGAATTGTCCTGTGCTGTCGGGTGCCAGCCATAGGAACAGGTCTTCTCAGGCTTGCACAGATAGGGAATTCCAAGCTATCAGTAGTTACCTGCTACTCATTTCCAACTTATCACCTGCAGCCTATTTAAACCCAGCTCTCGTCCCCAGTCCTTGTTCACTCATTGAACCAGTCAGCCTCAACCAGTCACTCCTGGTCTTCTGTTACTTTGTTGCCTTGTTTTCTTAAGTATCTGTTCTCTCTTGTTTTCCGGCTACCTGTGGCTTGTTATTTTGCACATTTTTAGTAAGATATTGCTTACTGCTAAATCAATTTCCTTTGCTCTGCTTTCACTACATTTCACTCTCATATCTTAGGAACTCACAAGCCTCTCTACAACAACAAGGTGCCGATCCTCGCAGAACATTCCACTAACAGCACTTTATATCAAGGCAGTGTATGGTACTCGGCTACAAGAATGTATTCTGATCAATTTCTCTCATCAAAGCTGACGGAATAGATGTCAGAGGTAGCATATGCAGTGTGCCTCTATGTCTATGCACCATGGCTACAGCTATACAGGTGTGAATTTATAAACAAGTCTGCCCAAGGATTCATACATAGGATTTAGGAGTAACATCCTTACTTCCTTGAACCTGCTTTGTCCTTATGCAGCAGATGAACTGTAGCCAGGACAGAGTCAATCTACCTAATTCTGACTAGACACTAGTGACTGCGCAGAACCATCCAACACCAGTGTAAGACTAGACACCAGTGACTGCGCAGAACCATCCAACACCAGCGTAAGACTAGACACTGGTGACTGCATTGAACGATCCAATACCAGTGTACGACTAGACACCGGTGACTGCGTTCAACCACCCAAAACCAGTGTACGACTAGACACCGGTGACTGCGTTGAACATTTAATTCCCTTGTTTATTACTAGCTGTTTTATGTGAATCAGCACAGTAACGTGCCCTGGCCAAACAAGCCCACAGCAACCAATTACACCCATCTGATCAACTAACCTACTAAGCCGTGCATCTTTGGAAGTAGGAGGAAACTGGAACGCCCGGAGGAAACCCATGCCATCACAGACAGGGGAAGAACTGAACCTGGGTTGCTGACACTGTAATAGTGTTACCCTAACTGCTATGCTACCATGTGACCCAAATTTATGTGGCAAGGTACCAGTCTATCAGAAATTCTAATTAAATCCAAATGCATGTCTTAAAATAAATAACACAAGAGATTCTGCAGATGCTGGAACTCCAGAGTAACACACTAATTGCTGGAGGAACTCAGCAGGTCAGGCAGCATCTATGGAAAGGAATAACCAGTTGAAATTTTGGGCTGAGACTCAGTATCAGGACATGGTGAAGGGTTAGAGCCTGAAACATCCTCTGAAGAATATTCCCTGAGAAATGTTCTTCCAGTGTTTTGTGTATTAAAATAATTTCCAAGAAAATATTCCAAAAATTTATTATCAAAGGAAATTGAACCTCACCCCTTTGTTTCTTCCCAGGCAAGGTAAGGACTAGAAGTCTAATGATAGCAGAATCAGGATGTCACATTACGCAAATATAATTAAGTATATATTACCTAAAGGAAAAGTAAAGAAAGGTCAATGAGATCCATGGGATTTTGATCTGACCCAGACACAATGTCAGGTGAGAAATAGGCCACAATACGTTATTACCTGGCCATCTCTGGAGTGCAGTTTCAACAGTACCATCTGGTAGAATCGAAAGCATAAGACAACTTCTTGGCTTCTTCAGCAATAAATATTTAAATAGTTGCTGTTCCAGTCCTTCAAGGGCACAATATGGAAATATCATGCTGCTGCAGAATTACTTTTTCCGGGCAGATCTTCAACCAAAATAAATACATTGCGGCAAATTACTGGAAGGTTCAAACTTCCAGGGACAAGTTAACCTTGGAGAGTGATATATTACTAACTAATAACTAAGGGCTTATTTGGCAAAATTATGTCAATGATTTCTATTTTTAGCATAGGTCATCTATGCTATATCTGGGCCTGTACTCACTGAAGTTCAGAAGAATGAGTTGTGGGGGGGGGTGGTGGTTGGCAGGGAGGGATCTCATTGAGACCTACTGAACATTGCAAGGTCTAAATAGAGTGGATGTGTAGAGGATGGTTCCTATAGGGGGAGCATCTAGGACCAGAGAGCACACTCTCAGAATCAGATTTCATATCACTAGCATATGTCATGAAATTTGTCATTTTGTAGCAGCAGTACATGGCAATATATAATAATAAAAACTATAAATTACAAAAAGTATTTATAAAAAAGGGCATGTCCTGTGTGATGGAGGCCCTTAAAGACAAATGTCACCTTTTTGAAGCATTGTCTTTTGAAGTTGTACTCATTGTTGGGGAGACTAGTGCCATAAATGAGTTGGCTGAGTTTACAACTTTCCGCAGCTTTTTCCGATCCTTTGCATTGATTCATCCATAACAGACGGTGATGAACCTGGTCAGAATGCTCTCTACAGTACATCGCTAGAAATATGTGAGAGTCTTTGGTGACATGCCAAATCTCCTCAAACTCCTGATGAAATATAGCTGCTGTCTTGCCCACTTTATAATTCAATCAACATGTTGGGTCCAGGATAGGTCTTAAGAGATACTGACACCCAGGAACTTGAAAATGCCCATCCTTTCTACTGCTGACCCCTCAGTGAGGGCTGGTGTGTGTTCCCCTGATTTTCCCTTCCTGAAATCCACAATCAATTCCTTAGTCTTACTGACGTTGAGTGCAAAGTTGTTGCAACACCACTCCACCATCTGATCTATGTCACTCCTAAATGAGGAGCCAGCTGATCAACCAGCTGATCTATCTTCCTCATGTTTGCCTCCTCAGCACCAACTGAAATTCTACTAACACTAGTTCTGTCATTGGCAAAACTCCATAATTTGGAGTATTATGTACAATTCTGGTCACCGAGTTATAGGAAAGATGTCAAAAGAATAGAGAGAGTACAGAGGAGATTTACTAGAATGTTACCTGGGTTTCAGCACCTAAGTTACAGAGAAAGGTTGAACAAGTTAGGTCTTTATTCTTTGGAGCATAGAAGGTTGAGGGGGACTTGATAGAGGTATTTAAAATTATGAGGGGGATAGATAGAGTTGACGTGGATAGGCTTTTTCCATTGAGAGTAAGGGAGATTCAAACAAGAGGACATGAGTTCAGAGTTAAGGGGCAAAAATTTAAGGGTAACACGAGGGGCAACTTCTTTACTCAAGGAGTGGTAGCTGTGTGGAACGAGCTTCCAGTAGAAGTGTTAGAGGCAGGTTCGATTTTGTAACTTAAAAAAAATGGATCGGTATATGGACAGGAAAGGAATGGAGGCTTATGGGCTGAGTGCAGGTTGGTGGGACTAGATGAGAGTAAGCGTTCGGCACAGACTAGAAGGGCCGAGATGGTCTGTTTCCATGCTGTAATTGTTATATAGTTATATGGTTATAAAGTAGATGGCATTTGAGCTGAGCCCAGCCACACAGTGGGGGTGCTGAAAGAGTAGAACAGTGGGCTAAGCATGCATCCTTGAGGTGTGCCAGTGTTGATTGTTGATGAGGAAGAGATGTTATTTCCAATCCTCACTGACTGTAGTCCCGACAAGGAAGTCAAAGATCCAGTTGCAGAGGGAGGTACAGAAGCCCAGGTTTTGGAGCTTGTTGATTAATATTGAGAGTATGATGGTGTTGAACGTTGAGCTGTAATCAATAAACAGCAGCCTCATGTAGGTATGGCTATTGTCCAAGTGATGCAAGGCTCATTGGAGAACCAGTGAGAACACATCCACTGTGGACCTATTGTGGTGATAGGTGGGTCTAGGTCTTTGCATAGATATGAATTGATTCTGGCCATGATCGACGTCTCAAAGCACTTCATCACAGTAGATGTGGGATCTACTGGGCGATGGCTCACACTGCTCTTCTTGGGCACTGGTGTGATTGCCGCCTTTTTGAAGCAGGTGGGAACCCCCACCTCCAGCAGTGAGAAACTAAAGATGATCTACCACCAGTTGTTTGGCACAGGTTTTCAGTGTACACTCCGAACAAAGTGATGTTCCTTTATAACAGATGAGGAGGAATTTCTCCTAACCAGAGGGTGATGGATCTGTAGAATCCTTTGCCACAGATGATAATGGAAGCCAAGTCATTGGGTATATTTAAAGTGGAGGTTGATAAGTTCTTGATTAGTCAGAACATCAAACGTTACAAGGAGGGATCAGGAGAATGGAGTTGAGAGGGATAATAAATCAACCATGATACAATGCTGGGACAGACTCAATGGGCTGAATGGCTTACTTCTGCTCCTATCTTATGGTTTAAAATATACGCACTAGTGGAGCTGCTGCCTCACAGTTCCAGAAAAACCAAGTTCAATCCTGACGTCTATATTGGAGTTTGGATGTTCTCCCTAGGAACTGTCCGCATCTCCTCTTGGTGTTCCAGTTTCCTCACACATCCCAAAGACTTGAATTTGTCAGATTAAATGGCCACTGAGAACTGATGCTTGTGTAGAAGTGAGTGGTAAACCTAGAGGAAGTGAGTATTGAATTCAGAACAATACAACAACAGAGTAACACATCCAAAATTCTGGAGGAACTCAGCAGGTCAGACAGGAAAGAACAACCTCTGTGCCCACCATGATGCTGATCTCCCTGTCCATGATTAATATCCCTCTATTCCCTACACGTGCACTTACCTGTCTAAATACCCTTTGTCTTCCTCCGACTCTTGCCTAGAACCCCTGGCTACCATGTCTACTTCCACCATCACCATTGGCAACATGTTTCAAGCTCCCTACCACTCAGTCAGAAAAAAAAGCTTACCCTGCACATCTCTTCTAAACATTCCCCTTCTCACCTTAAACTATGTTCTCTAACATTTCCCTCCCTGGGGAAATAAATTCTGGCTATCGACCATACATAATTTAACAAACCTCTTTCAGCAATCTACAATGCTCCAGAAAAAAACAAGTCAAGCTTTTCTAACCTCTTTCTGTAGCTAATATTCTAATTCAGGCAATGTCCTGGTGAGTCTCTTCTGCTGCCTCTCTGAAGCCTCCGCATCCTTCCTGTCATGGGATGACTTGAACTATCTATAACTGCAGCTTAACCTTCACTTCACATAATGACTGCCCTGACTGTCAGTGTCCCAGTCTCAGTGAATGTGGAAAAAAATAAGTTCCAGGGAAAAACTAGTGGGGAAAAGGGATCTCTCTGTGACCATCTATCGATTCAATAGGCAAATGTGTCACAAGGAAACATGGAATATGGATAATATGTCAAATCAGCCTTGTAATGGGAATTAATGGATGACAGGGTGGAGATACATCTCTACTAAAGGAGGTGTAAGATGCTCCTTCCTTCTACTAGACAGCAGTTCGCCCTTGGGCAAGGTGTAGTCCCTGCTTAGCCCCCGATCAGAGTCACATGAAGCCATTGGAGCAGCTGGTGCATATCACACGTCCTACTTAAGTGACCACTGACACCAGGCAGACGATCTCTGAAGAGTATTGATAATGGCTGGAGTCACCTGTCTGGTAAAGACACTGCCCAGAAGTTGGCAATGACAAACCACTTTTGTAGAAAAGTTTGCCAAGTACAGTCATGGTCATGGAAAGACTGTGATTGCAAATGTCATGTGACATGGCACATAATGACGATGTTAATGAACGTGGCTTGGAATTAACATCAGATACCTCTGATAATGAAGAACCAGGGTGTAGCTATCTAGTAACCTAGTTGAGAGCTGGCTAGAAATAAGTGAATACATGTTGGAAAGTGGGAAGTTAGAATTAAAATAATGATTGATAAGGGGAAAATGTTGGAGGCTAAAGCCAGAGGTTCTAGGCAAGAATCAAAGGAAGACGAAAGGGTGACAACCTTTGAATTCTTCAAGGTAGTCACTAAATGCTTTGGGTTAATACCCTGATCACTTCAAGAATAATGCAAACCAGTCACCAACTGGATCAATAGAATTATTAAAGCCATAAGAGACTGAGGGAAAGATAAATAAATAAAATGAGTGAAAAGAGGTGGACTGAGATATAGGACAAAGTTGGACAGGCTGGGACTTTATTCCTTGAGGTGTAGAAAACTGAAAAAATGATCTTATAGAGGTAGATAAAATCCTTAAAGGCATATATAGGGTGAATGCTAATAATCTTTTGCCCAGGGTTGGCGAACAAAGAAGGTGAGAGAGAAGAGATTTAATAGGAACCTGAGGGTCAACTTCTTTTTCCCCCACCTAGGGTGATGCATATGTGGAATGAGCTGGCAAGCTGCCAGGGGAAGTGGTGAAGGCAGGTACAATGACAACATTTTAAAAACAAAAGGATGCAAAAGGTTTGAAAGTTATGGGCCAAACATGGGTCAATGGGACTAGCTTAGCTGGTCTGGCATGGACTAATTGGGCTGAATGGCCTGTTTCCATGTTCTATAACTCTATGAGCTTCTTCTTCCACTTATGTGGAATTATGTGGCTAGTGGGATTGTCTGAGTATTTATTTTTTTAAAGAGTACAACTTTTACAAACATTTATCTGCCATCAGCAAGGATAACTGTCTGGGTAAAATAGACCTCTAGATAGGTTTCTTTCTTCCCTTTTCAAGGTGGATGGGGTCTGTCAGAGTCCTTGATCTACAGCTGCACTCAAAATGTGGTTCTTTACAGTGATGGTTCTCACTCCTGGGGCTCAACGACCAGCCACTTTTCAATATCCCAAAGACTTGGACTGGAAGATGAGCATGCGTCTGGGGTTCTGAGGCCCTGTAGACGAGCTGATTTGGCCGATGTCACCGAGAGAAAATGGACATCACAAACCGCAGATCTGCTGTGAGAGGTCTCTGTGCTCAGCTCGTTCTCTCACTCTCAATGGTGGGGGAGAGTTTGCTGCCAATTCTAGAGTTGTTTTTAGTTTTGTTAATCTCCCCTCTCACTGTGTGGCACCTCTCTGGAAGCTGACAGAGTCTGTGGCATGTCGAATTGTCAGATGAGCGATTAGTTTACTGCAGATCATGGTCTCTCTTTGGCAGCTTTGTTATTGCTTGCTTGGTGGGAGGTGGGTGCTGATGATTTTTGGTGAAATAACTAAGGTGTGGGGGGGGGGTAGTGCTGACACGTTGCTGCTGCTTGTGCGTGGGAGTGGGGAGAAGGGGGCTTTGGGGTTCTAACAGTTTTCTGTTACTCATTCTTTGGAGCACTCTTCTGTTTTTCAAGGATGTCTGTGAAGAGTGAGAATTTCAGGTTGTATAGTGTCCACAGACTTCACTATTAAATGGAACCATTGAACAGATTTTTTAGCAACAGACAACCGCCTTTTACATATTTATAAAGACATATAGCACTGAAATAGACCTTTTGGCCCATCTAATCCACACTGGCCATCAACCATTTATTCATACTTACCTTATAGTACATGGAATATATATAAAATGTAACCTGGTTCAACACAGCCATACCAGAGCTTGTTCTGCACAACCTTTCTTGGTTTCATTCATCTTATCCAATTAATATAATTTTACCCCCACTGATACCATCACAAGTCTGAGAGGAAAGGATCCCTCGGTAATTAACTTACACCAAGAGGTAATTTACAGCCACCAATAGACCTACTAGAACAGTTTTAGCAGTCAAAACATGTTGCACTGTGCTATTAAAATTCAGAACCATTGACATCATTGGTGCCAAATTTCAGACTGGAAACGTCAGATTCTCCCACCTCCCATAACTTCACTTCACCTAGAGTCATAGACTACAGCACAGAAACAGGTCCTTTGGCCCATCTAGTCTGTGCCAAACCATTAATCTGCCTAGTCTCTTTGACCCACACTTGGACCATAGCCTTGCATAACCCTCCCATCCATGTACCTATCCAAACTTCTACTAACTGTTACAATTGAGCCTGCATCCACCACTTCTGCTGGCAACTCATTCCACACTCACACCAGCTTCTGAGTGAGGAAGTTCCCCATCAGATTCCCCTCAAGTATTTCACCTTTCACCCTTAACCTATGATCTTTAGTTCAGGTCTCGCCCAACCTCAGTGGAAAAGCCTGCTTACATTTACCCTGTCTGTACCCCTCATAATAGTGTATACCTCAATCAAATCTCCTCTCATTTTTCAACGTTCCAGGGAATAATCTCCTAACCTATTCAATCTTTCCAAAAAACTCAAGTTGCCAATCCCAGAAACATCCTTGTAAATTTTCTCTGCATTCTTAACCTTATTTATATCTTTCCTGTAGGTAGTTGACCAAAACTGCACATAATACTCCAAATTAGGCCTCAACAGTATCTAGTACAACTCCAACTCTTTCATTCAATACTTTGATTTATGAAGGCCAGTGTGCTAAAAGCTCAACAGTCCCTATCTTCTGTGACACTCCATCTCTCCTTTCCTCATGTTTGACTCCCTCCCTCTTCCTGCCGTTGAAGGATTTCCAACCTAGCCCTTTTGGCAAGGAGGGAAAGGAGGGAGTTGGCTTGTGAGTCAATAAATGTGAGACAATAAATTTCAGCCATGTGTGAGATGAGTTAAGCGCGACCTCACAAACAAACATTAATTGATGGGATGTACTCCTGATCAGCAGCTCTGGTGAAGGTCCACTAATGAACATATGGGGCTGCCAGCTTTGGAGGAAGTGGTCAAGGTCAGTGGGCGGACAGGAGGAAAATAAAGCAGCCGATCTGCGTGGGTTGTTAATGAAGATCTAAAGCAGCAGGCCAATCTGGCGCAGCAAAATAGTCTATCCACAGTTCAAATTTATCTGCTTATTAACTATCCAAAACTCTGATTATTTTGGCTTATTTTCATGTCTCAGAAGCTCACACTTAACTGCAAGTTATTAGAGAGTGAACAATATTGAATTCAAAGCCATATTCTTGTTAGCAACTCCAGCCTCCAACAGCAGGGCCAAGGTGACACAACACTTCCTATGTTTAGTTTGATGAGTTGCCAAAATCCCATTGTGGATTAAGTCCTGTTGCTTTGTTAACTTCCAAATTCAGAAATAAATGAAGTTGCTGCACTAGCATTCCCTGTAGTGTCATGTAAAAGAAAAATTAATTCTCTGATTTGTTTTTCAGAGAGTGCAGGTGGAACACTAATGCTGCAGTGGAAGTTCTCCATCAAAGTGTGCAGTCTACTCATTTGAAACTAATGTAGAAAGGAATAAACAATGTACCAAAGTACTTGGTTAATTCAACACCTTCTTCAAAGAGAAAAACAAAGCTAACATTCCATTAAGACATTCCCTCAAAAATCTTTGAGAGTTTCCCCACAGTCTATGGCTGTACTCCAGATTTCCAGCATGCGCAGTAAGTTATAATAATCTCCCAATGGTAGCATCATAACACTAATGTATTCCAAAAGTCCCATAGCATCATAAAGGGATACATCAAAATAGGCTCTTCTGCCCATTGAGTCCATGCTAACTATGAAGCACCATTTTCACATACCCCAATCTATTGTATTCTCTCCACATTTCCATCAATTCCCAGCACCAAGCACCCACTCCACCCACCCCCTCCCCTAACCCATACATCAGGGATAACTTACAGTGACCATTTAACCTCGTATTTTTGGAATATGGGAAGAAATCAGATCAGTTGGAGGACACTCACATGGAGAACATGCAAATTCCACAAAGGCAGCACCAAGTCAAGACTGAACTGAGGTCACTGGGAGTGTAGCCAGCAGCTTTATTAAGTGCATTACTTTTTCTTTCCTCTGCCCATCATCCACCTACTCGTGTGCCATACCTGTGTGACTTCATTAAAAACATCGAGAAAAATTAGAAGGAATCATGGCCCACGTCATTCCCTGTTCACATATGTATCAATGTTGTATAATAATTAACCCCACAAAGAATATAAAGACGGGTGATCAAATTCTCTGTCGATGAGGACGGTTTAGGGATAATTTTAAACATGGAGGAAAGAGAGATTGAAGATTCAAGAGTGTTTAGTACACAGGTGTAAAGGATAATGAAATAATTGCAACTCCAGATCTATTGCAGTATAAACAAAACAGAATAAATATAAATACATAAGATTAGCTCATATACTGTGCATAGACCGATTATAATGTATGTAAATAAAGTGTTGCTAGGTGCAGGAGTATTTGTACACAAGGTGACTCTGACAGGAAATTATATAGCTGTGGGGGGTGGGTTAGTAGGTAGAGATTCAGAATCAGAATCAGGTTAATTATCACTGGCATGTGACGTGAAATTTAGTTCAATACAATACATAATCCAGCAGAGACAGAAAAAATACCAATAAATAAAACAAAACAATAAATAAACAAGTAAATCAATTATGTATATTGAATAGATTTTTTTTTTAATGTGCAAAAGCAAATACTGTATATTAAAAAAAGTGAGGTAGTGTCCAAAGATTCAATGTCTATTTAGGAATCGGATGGCAGAGGGGAAGAAGCTATTCCTGAATTGTTGAGTATGTGCCATCAGGTTTCTGTACCTCCTACCTGATGGTAACAGTGAGAAAAGGGGATGCCCTGGATGCTGGACATCCTCAATAATGGATGCTGTCTTTCCAAGACACCGCTCCCTAAAGATGTTCTGGGTACTTTGTAGGCTAGTGCCCAAGATGGAGCTGATTAGATTTACAACCTTCTACAGCTTCTTTTGGTCCTGTGCCGTAGTCCCTTCTTACTAGACAGTGATGCAGCCTGTCAGAATGCTCTCCATGGTACAACTATAGAGGTTTTTGAGTGTATTTGTTGACATGCCAAATCTCTTCAAACTCCTAATAAAGTATAGCCACTGTCTTGCCTCCTTTATGACTGCATCAATATGTTGGGACCAGATTAGATCCTCAGAGATCTTGACACTGCTCACTTTCTCCACTTCTGATCCCTTGAGGATTGGTATGTTTTCCTTCGTCTTATCCTTTCTGAAGTCCACAATCAACTCTTTTGTCTTACTGACATTGAGTGCCAGGTTGTTGCTGCAGCACCATTCCGTTAGTTGGCACATCTCACTCCTGTATGCCCCCTAGTCACCACCTGAATTTCTACCAACAATGGTTGTACTATCAGCAAATCTGTAGATGGTATTTGAGCTATCCCTAGCCATACAGTCATGTGTACACAGAGAGTAGAGCAGTTGGGCTAAGCACACACCCTTGAGGTGCGCCAGTGTTGATCATCAGCGAGGAGGATATGTTATCACCAATCCTCACAGTTTGTGGTCTTCTGGTTAGGAAGTTGAGGATCCAATTGCAGAGGGAGGTACAGAGGCCCAGGTTCTGAAACTTCTCAATCAGGATTGTGGGAATGATGGTATTAAATGCTGAGCTATAGTTGATGAACAGCATCCTGACAGAGGTGCTTGTGTTGGTCTAAAGCCATGTGGAGAGCCATTGAGATTGTGTCTGATGTTGAACTATTGTGGCAATAGGCAAATTGCAATGGGTCCAGTTCCTTGCTGAGGCAGGAGTTCAGTCTAGTCATAACCAGCCTCTCAGAGCATTTCATCATTGTCAATGTGAGTGCTACTGGGTGATAGTCATTAAGGCGGTTCACATTCTTCTTTGGCACTGGTATAATTGTTGCCTTTTTGAAGCAAGTGGGAACTTCTGCCTGTAGCATTGAGAGGTTAAAAATGTCCTTGAATACTGCTTGGGGAAAGTAACTATTTTTGAGTCTGATGGTTCTGGCGTGGATGCTACGTAACCTCCTCCCTGATGGGAGTGGATCAAATAGTTAATGAGCAGGGTGGGTGGGAGGGATTCTTCATGATATTGCCAGCAGAAGTAATTTAAAGTGGGAACTCCAGAACTCAGTAACTGAAGGCATGGCCAGTATTGGAATGAATAATGACTCTTGTAGAATTTACAACCACTGATAATTTATTTGAGCTGAGTAGTGTTGACAAATGGACACGCTATAAATTTAAAGTCACATTAAGTGTGCTGTAGAACTCTTCTGCTCCAATTGAAATGCTTGTGTTAAAATGAGACCAGTGTGAGACAGATACATGTACACAGCAGACTGTGTGAACAGTGAGCAGAGCTCCAGAGAGACTCGGGCAGGGGAGGCTGGCATCAGGAGAAGTGGGCTGCCCAGGGATGTACAGTCATCTGTCCTGGGAAGGGCTGGCTCTATTTATTCTGGAAGATAAGGACATGCTCACGAGGGTTAAATGAAGCAGCATTGCCAAATGTTTGGTGATGGTGGCAAAAGGGATTGATGGGAAGCCAGTTGAGTAAAATGGCCCCCTTTTGTTGCCGAAGGATCTCACCCTGAAACATCGACTGTACTTTTTTCCATAGACACTGCCTGACCTGCTGAGTTCCCCCGGCCTTTTGTGTGTGTTGCTCCCTTTTGTTGTGTAACTCTACATTACACTTGCACTCAAATATACTATGGGAACAAATTGTGTCCTGCAAACAGCTGACTGTGATTTTGACATCCTGCTATGAGGCCTCTCAGAGGAACATTGACATTTGGCATGAATACAGATTACATGGGTCAATATCTGACCCTACAAGGCAGGGGCCAGCAGCTTGGGGTGCTCAGAGAAGGAAAAAGACTCCCAATAAGCTGATTAATCTCTTTCTAATTACTAACCCCAGACACTGGCATACACCCTTAAAGATCTTTAGAATGGTATAATGAAAAGTTTAAGGGATTAACCAAAGAAGTGCTATTGTAAAATACCTCCATACCTAATACGACCTAGCTACTTCTCAGATATTTAACTTTACATTGTGATGCTGTCATGGGTAATGAGATTGCAGGTTTGACTCCATTAAGGCTTTTTGTCTATCCTGTTAATACAGAATTGGATTATATATTATTTATAGAACATTTACAACATTGGAATGGACCACACTGCCCCTAAGCTGTCTGTAGTATTGGAAATGTTCCCTCTTTTCTAACGACCCCGTTCTTCACCTAGCAGCACTCCAAGATGGCAGCTGCATTCATCACAACTCTTAGCAAACCTCCTTATAGAAGATTTCAGTGAGGGATGGCATTATTTGGCCCGTTCCATGGACTGATGCTGCACAACTACTTTATTTAGAGATACAGCACAGTAACAGTTCCTTCCAACCCAATGGGCCTGCACCTCCCAATTGCACCCATGTGGCCAATTACTACTAATCCTACACTAATCCTAATTTATTCTGCATTTAGACAAAGGTGCTGCCAGTTTAGCCTGAAATCAGACAGACTAGGTCTCTCCTACAAGCTATGCTGATCACAAACACAGTGGTCCTGGAGATCAGAGGAAGAAACTGGACTCTTGCTGCTTATTGATAATCATTAGTCCTCTTTGGAAAGTCTCCCAACAATGAAAGACCACAAGGCATTGGAGAAAAATTAGGCTATTTGATCCATCAGGTGTGTGGGGCAACACAGTAGTGCAGTGGTTAGCACAAAACTTTCAATGCCAATTGTTCAATTGGGAGTCAATTCCAAATGCTATCTGAAAGGAATCTGTATGCTCTCCCCATGACCATGTGGGTTTCCTCCTGGTGCTCTGGTTTCCTCCCACATTCCAAAGACATACAGGTTAAGGTTAGTAAGTTGTGGACGTGCTGTGTTGCGATACTTGCGGGCTGCCCCAGCACATCTTCACTGATTTGATTTGGCACTAATGACAAATGACTCGATGTACATAGGATAAATAAAGCTAATCTTTCTTTTGTTTCACTGTTCAGTTATGGCCAATTTATTTTCCCTCTCTGCCCCATTCTCCAACATTGTTTGTAAATAGACCCATTTATAAAAAAAAGGTATTATAAAGTGCTTCTTAATCACTGCAGTAATCCCCAATAAGGATGAGATGTGATAGAATGTCTTCATAAGATAATAAGATATAGGAGCAGAATTAGGCCATTTGGCCCATCAAATCTGCTCTGCCATTTCACCTTGGCTGATCCAATTTTTCCTCACAGCCCCAATCTTCTGCCTTCTCCCCATGTCCCCTCATGACCTGACCAATCAAGAATCAACCTCTGCCTTAAATATATATTAACACTTGACCTCCACTGGCAAAGAATTCCCCAGGTTCATCATTCTCTGGCTAAAGAAATCCCTTCTCATCTCTATTCTAAAAGGACGCCCTTCAATGCTGAGGCTGTGTTCTCTGGTCTTAGACACATCCTCTCCACATTGACTCTATCAAGGCCTTTCACCATTTAACATGTTTTAATGAGGTCACCCCTCATTCTTCTTAAATCAGGCCCAGAGCCATTAAATGCTCTTCAATTAGCCTTTAGGGAATACTGCAGAAGGGCTCTTTGTGCATCAGTTTTTTGTATTTTCTCTCCATTTAGAAAATAGTCAACACTTCTACCAAAGTACATGACCATACACTTCCAGACACTATATTCTATCTGCTATTTCTTTGCCCATTCTCCTAAACTGTCTCCATCTGTAGCCTCTCTACTTCCTCAAAACTACCTGACCCTTCACTTATCTTCATACTGTCTGCAAACTTCTCAACAAAGCTACCAATTCCATCATCCAAAACATTAACATATAACATAAAAAGCATCTTTCCCAACACAGAACCCTCTAGTCACCAGCAGCCAACCAGAAAAGGCTCCCTTTATTTCCACTTTGTCTCCGGCCAATCAGCCACTGATTTTTCCATGCTAGAATCTTTTCTGTAGTACTATTTATTTCAAGGGGAATAGACTATAACAAGGAGTTAATGCTGAAGCTTTATAAGACACTAGTCAGGCCACACTTGGAGTATTGTCAACAAATTTGGGCCGCTTATCTCAGAAAGGATGTATTGTCATTGGAGACAGTCCAGAGAAGGCTCACGAGGATGATTCGGGAATGAAGTGGTTAACATATGAGGAGCGTTTGCCAGCTTTGGGCCTGTACTCACTGGAATTCAGGAGAGTGTGTGGGGATCTCATTGAAACCTACCAAATGTTGAAAGGACTAGATAAGGTGAATATGGACAGGATGTTTTCTCTAGTTAGGGTATCCAGAACTAGAGGGCACAGACTCAAAATTGAGGTGTTTCCTTTTAGAACGGAAGTAAGGAGGAATTTTTTTTAGCCAAAGAGCTGTGAATCTGTGGGATGCTCTGCCACAGACTGCAGTGGAGACCAGGTCCGTTGGTATATTTAAAGTGGAAGGATAAGTTTTCTGATTGGTCAGGGCATCAAAGGATATGGTGAGATGGCAGGTGTATGCGGTTGAATGGGATCTGGAATCAGCTATCATGAAATGGCAGAGCAGACTCGATGGGCTGAATGGCCTAATTCTGCTCATATGTCTTGTGTTCTTATGGCATTATACCATGGACTTGTAGCTTGTTAAGTAGCCTCCTGTGTGGCACCTTGTCAAATCATGTTAAGAATGAACCTGAGAAGATGTCTGCAAGTTGGATACCTACTTGCAATAAAATAATATAAGGACTTTGACACATTCGAAGAGGAGTTTTCTTTATTACTTTTGGGAAATCAGGTCATTTGCTGCAGACAGAAGGATGATGAGGAGAGCCCAAGAAGTGAATTCTATTTTGTCAGTGTGCATTGAATTATCACCGTGATACAGCACAGCATAGAGACAGCACACTACCCGGGTGCTTTGCTGAGGAAGTTGGGCCAGTGCTCCTTACCAACGTGTGGTAATGAATGCTGTTGTCAGCATACTTTGATTTTTTTCAGACATTACCATGGAATCTTAAATAAGTACTGGAACACAAAGATACAACTTAAAACCTCAACAAAAGCTCCACCATGGATGGTCCCAAGCCCAGCTGTGAAAGGAAGAGGGTTGGGCATAGGGCTCGCAACCTCATCCCAGAAAAACCCAAAGCTACAGAAATGTCAACAGAAACTCCAAAGGTTTAATCCCTGGGAGTGGAAGGGTCTTCGAAGATGGGCTACAGCTGTGGACAACTTGAAAAGCTGGCCAGTACAGAGTACGCTGGGGAGCCCCAGCAGCGGTGGTGGGCTGAAATAGATCAGAGTCCTACAGCATGGAGTCTTTTCAGCACCGACTTACACTGACCCCACAATAATCTCCCCACACTCCCAACAATCCTGCCATACTCTACCACTCACTTACACACCACGCAGTTTAGAGTGTCTGACTTCGGACCCACACCTCTTTCGGATGTGGGAAGAAACCCAGAGGGTCACAGAGATGTGTAAACCACACAGCCGTCACTGGAGGTCTGGACTGCCTGTGGGACACAGGAATTGTGTAAACCGCGCACACAGCACTGGAGGTCTAGATAGCTCGTGGGACTCTGGAATTGTATAAATTTCACGCAGAGGTCTGAACTGTTCATAGGTCACTGGAATTGTGTAAACCACACAGACACCACTGGAGGTCTGGACTGCTCTTGGATCACTGGAATTGTTTTGCAGCAGATTCATTATCTGCATCACTGTGATGTCCTATTTACTGTAAATGCAACAAAAAGCTGCAAAGGTGCATCAGAGAAATGTGAACAAACAGATGAAGAAATGGATGCTGAGCTACACCAGGTGATATCTGGGCAGACAAGGAATCATTTGATGAAAAGGAGGAAAGTGAGGAAGAGATTCTACGGAAAGGAATTCCAGAATTTAGGATCTTTGGCTTCCGATGGCATGACAAGCAATAAAGACCGGAATGTGCTGCCCAAAGAGGAGTGGGGAAGTACTCTTAACATTTATGAAGCATCTAGACCATGGCATAAGAAAATGTTGGGCACCCCTGATCTAGACAAACTCTTGAATTGTCAAGATAGAAAATGCTATGAATCAAATTGAAGATTCAAGGTTGCTTACTGGCATTCTCCAGTACATGAGTGTAAAAGAGAACAAAATGATTATTACTCCGGATCCGATGTAACTTAAATAAACACAATAGACATAAACATCACAATAAAAAGAACAAAAGTACAGTACATAACATGAGTAAAGTTGCTTGCAATTATGAAGAGAGTGTCCCGATGCTTGTTTCGTTGAAACATAATGATACTGTAAAGCTCTCCCAGTATATCCTTGGCATATAGCAGTGATAAACACAATAAACAGTGATAAACACAGTGATAAACAGCAGTGATAAACACAACCATAAACTCCCTGAGCAGTCAGTGTGACTGGTATTCAACGACATGATGTTTAATTGTCACAGAACAGTGACTGCCCACTCCAGCTGGTGAATAGGGCTGGTGAAGTAGGTGAATAGGGCTGGTACAATGGTCAGCATGGACATGATGGGCTGGATGGCCTGATTCTGGGCTCTATGACTCTATGGTTCTATAGCATGATTAAATTCAGAGACTGGAACTGGAGGAGTACAGGTCCTCAGGAGGTAAGACTCCCCCTGCACAGTGATAGACCATCAATGGTCATCACAAATTGTAAGCAGAGCCATATCCTTTCTTGTTGAGTGTCAGGAACGCGGCCGGATGGACCCAAACGCAGGACACAGACACTGAAGTACTAGGGGGAGGGCAAGATGGGGATGCCATGGCATTTAAGGGTAGAGCTGGGGTTCAGGTAGATACAGTGTCAGACAGGCAGAGCGGAGCGGGCTCCCGGAGTTCAGGCAGGCAGAGCGGAGCGGGCTCCCGGAGTTTGAGTTCAGGCAGACAGTACCCCGGGGTTCAGGCAGGCAGGCTGGTAGACAGGTCCCTGGGTTTCAGGCAGGCAGGCAGGTAGACAGGTCCCTGGGGTTCAGGCAGGCAGGCAGGTAGACAGGTCCCTGGGGTTCAGGCAGGCAGGCAGGTAGGTCTAGGTAGCTAGATAGGCTGGCGGAGAGCCCTCCCTGGGCAGGCCGCATATATCCCGGGACGGGCCGCCTCCCAGGCGGAAACACTAGAGGCCTGGGCACGACGCAGACCCCTAGGCGGGTGCGGGGCACAATCCCAGGGTTCGGGCAGAAGAGGAGGACAGGGCAGAACCCCCGCTGGGCAGCGGCAGACCAGTCGGGCCTGCCCGATGGAGGCAAGGGATAGGAATGGGCAGAACCACCGCCGGGCAGCAGCGGGTCGGCCAGACCTGCCCGATGGAGGCAAGGGGTAGGAACAGGCAGAACCCCCGCTGGGCAGCGGCAGACCAGTCGGGCCTGCCCGATGGAGGCAAGGGATAGGAATGGGCAGAACCACCGCCGGGCAGCAGCGGGTCGGCCAGACCTGCCCGATGGAGGCAAGGGATAGGAATGGGCAGAACCACCGCCGGGCAGCGGGAGACCGGCCGGACCTGCCCGACGGGGGCAAGGGGTAGGAACGGGCATAGGTCCTGGGTGACCAACACAACAGTCATGATAACGGGAAAATCGGGAACGGCCGGCAGACAGCGCGACCGCACGAACAAAACAAATGAGTGGAGAAGCGGGACCAGCGCATGGGAAGAAAGGTGGGGGAGTGGACCAACCTGGCAGTACTGGTACGTGGCAGAGAAGCATGATGAAGAGTAGATCTGAGCCCGGGCGGGATAACAGAATGCAGAGAAGAGTTCAGAGCCAGCAGAGAAACAGAACAAAACGACCACCCGCCTGGTCCCAGTCCCAAGGCCCCTTATAAACACCTGCAGCTCAATGAGTCACAGGTGTGCCTCCTTGAGCCAGGAGGGTCCTAACTAGATCACGGGTGATGGGAGGGACAACTGCAGGACCCGGAGTCCGGAGCCCCCGGACCGGATCAAGACCCGGAATGCGGATTATGGATCGGATCCTGACATTGAGGCACACTGTCCAAATGCATTTCCATGACAGTAATATAAGCATAGGCGTGAGGAAGGAATGGGAACATGCTACTGACTGCACCAGGCTGATGTACAGGAGAGATTAAATGGAAAATCTCAGCTACGCGGTCCTCAACATCAACACCAAAAAATAGAGAGATTTGTTTTCTTGCAGGAGCAAACTGCCTTACTTATCTCCACAGCTCAATGGGAAGTCTATTTTGACTGAACAAAGAATAGTATTTCTCTTCCTGCTGTACATGAAAAGTGCAGTAAACATGACTAAAGGACATCAGACTGCCTCTGAAACATATACACTGGCCCAGAGGAAGCACTTTCTCAAACACTTGTGCATGGCTCTTCAATATCCTCATTAGCAATCCAGTCAGAATTTTGAGCAGCCAAGAACAGAGAGCATTTCGACAGGAGAAGCAGGGGGTGACAGATGCAGAATCAAATCTGAAAGAACCAAGCACAGCCAAAACACGGCTATTGATAAATTAATTATTTAGGATCAAAATATAACAATCACAGAACTCAGTTGCCAACCATGAGTGACTACATCATGATGTTTTTAAAAAAATACATAACATCTCTTCTCTCTTGTAGATTACAGCATTCAGAATTTGTATTTTTAGGATTACTGTGTTGGTTGTCAAAGAGTGCTGTAATGGCCTGAATGGACTCATGTGCTACTAGGAGAAAACAAAGTGCGTAGTGCTCAGATGCATGTGATCATTTCCCTCAGATCTGCATTTACTTGCATTCCTTTTAGTCTTCAAGACCAGCTCATTCCATCCAAATCAAATTGCTTCAAGTTTCTGTAGATGTGCCGTGGAGAGCATTCTAACTGGCTCCATCACCATCCAGTATGGATGGGCCACTGTACAGGATCAGTAAAAGCTGCAGAGGGTTGCAAACAAGGCCCCCTCCATCATAGGCACTGACCTCCCCAGCACTGAGGACACCTTCAAAAGACGATGGTGCAATAAGGTGCATCTGTCATTAAGGACCCCCATCACCCACAACATCCCCCCTTCTCATTGCTACCATCAGGGAGGAGGTACAGGAGCCTGAAAACATACACTCATAGATTCAGAAGCATCTTCTTCCCTCCACCATCAGAGTTCTAAGTGAATAATGAACCCATGAACACTACCTCAGTATTTTTGCTCTCTTTTTGCACTAGTTATTTAATATATAAATATTTCTTATTGTAATTTATAGTTTGTTTTTGTCTATTACACAGCTATCAATCAACAAATTTCATGGCATACGTCAGTGATATTAAACCTGATTCCAGTTCTGACCATCGGGAATTTGGGAGAGTACGGTGCTTACCAATGCATGGGTAAAAAAGGTGCATTATGCAATGGTCCGTCTCAGCCTCACTCAAAGCAGCACAGCTCGGTGGGTGGATAGTGACTCAGCTGAACTCATGGGCATGAAGAGAACCCCAAAGTAGCACCAAAGTGAGAGTGTCAGAGAGCAGATTAGTTCTTTGTGCGCCAGCAGACACAGAGGAAATGGGTATCACTTGCTCTGTTTCCAATGAGTCGCTAATGATGTAAGTGAAAATCACAGACCACGCCGAGGTCATGTGAAGGAGAATTGTCGCAGTGCACAAGCAGTGCAATTGTGAGATAATTGAATGAGTTACTAGAAAAATGGCTATGTTTCATTAGGAATTAGAGGAGATTTGGTATGTCACCAAAAACTCTAGAAAATTTCCACAGATGTACCATGGAGAGCATTCTGACTGAGATCAGACACAAAAGCTGTAGAAAGTTGTTAAACTCAGACAGCTCCATCATGAGCTCCAGCCTCCTCAGTTTTGAGGACATCTTCAAAAAGCATCCATCATTAAGGACACTCATCATTCAGGACATGCCCTCTTCTTGTTACTGCCATCAGAGAGGAGGTACAGGAGCTTGAACAGATACACTTAGCATTTTAGGAACCATATCTTCCCCTCTGCCAACAGATTTCTGAACAGCCCATGAACCCAGGAACACTACCTCACTTGCTCTGTTTTGGTACTACATATTTATGCTTTGATATAAATTTCTTATGGTAATGTTTGATATATTGCACTGTATTGTTGCTGCAAAACAACCAAATTCATGGTGAATCAGTGATAATAGACCTGATTCTGAATGTTGTTATTCTCCATCAAATTGCAATTGACTGCAGGAATGTCTTTAATTTCATTTGGAGAAGTTGTAGTTTTTGTCTAGATACAGATTCTAACCGGGGAAGATTCAAAAACGACACAGCCTTATATAATGGGCAGCGCCGTTTTGCGGGCAGTGGAGTGAGCTGGGAGCAGTGTGAAGGCTTAAGTGCTTGGGCTGAACGGGCTTAGGTGGAAATGGGCGAGGCAAAGTAGGATTAGATTTCAGTTTTTCCTGTTATTTGAGGAAAGGGTAAGTATGAGTGTGAGGACAGCTTGTTGTTCTCGGTGTCGGATGTGGGAGGTCCTGGAGTCTCCTAGCCTCCCGGACGTCCATATCTGCACCAGGTGCACCGAGCTGCAGCTCCTAAGGGACCATGTTAGGGAACTGGAGCTGCAGCTCGATGACCTTCATCTGGTCAGGGAGAGTGAGGAATTGATAGAGAGGAGTTACAGGCAGGTGGTCACACGGGACCACGGGTGGCAGACAGGTGGGTCATGGTTAGGAGGGGGAAGGGGAAGAGTAAGGTACTAGAGAGTACCCCAGTGGCTGTACCCCTTGACAATAAGTACTCCTGTTTGAGTACTGTTGGGGGGGGGAACAGCCTACCTGGGGGAAGCAACAGTGGCCGTGCCTCTGGCACAGAGTCCCACTCTGTAGCTCAGAAGGGTAGGGAAAGGAAGAAAGTTAGGGGGTCAGATAGGCGATTCTGTGGATGCGATCAGGAGACCTGGATGGTAGTTTGCCTCCCTGGTGCCAGGGTTCGGGATGTTACTGTCGCGTCCAAGATATCCTGAAGTGGGAGGGTGAGGAGCCAGAGGTTGTGGTACATGTAGGTACCAATGACATAGGTAGGAAAAGGGAAGAGGTCCTGAAAGGAGAATATGAGCAGTTAGGAAGGCAGTTGAGAAGAAGGACCGCAAAGGTAGTAATCTCAGGATTACTGCCTGTGCCACGCAACAGTGAAAGTAGGAATGGAATGAGGTGGAGGATAAATGTGTGGCTGAGGGATTGGAGCAAGGGTCAGGGATTCAAGTTTCTGGATCATTGGGATCTCTTTTGGGGCAGGTGTGACCTGTACAAAAAGGACAGGTTACACTTGAATCCTAGGGGGACCAATATCCTGGTGTGGAGATTTGCTAAGGCTACTGGGGAGACTTTAAACTAGAATGGTTGGGGGGTGGGAATCAATTTGAAGAGACTAGGGGAGAGGAGGTTAGTTCACAAATAGAGAACATGTGTGAGGGAGGATAGGCAGGTGATAGAGAAGAGGAGCGCTCAGACTAAGGATGTAGGGGAGAAGGAAGAAAAAGATAATAAAGTTGATCACATTGTTAGGGATAAATAGAGTGGAAGAGGTGGTGAGTTTCTTAAATGCATCTATTTTAATGCTAGGAGCGTTGTAAGAAAGGTGGATGAGCTTAGAGCATGGATTGATACCTGGAAATATGATTTTGTAGCTATTAATGAAACATGGTTGCAGGAGGGGTGTGATTGGCAACTAAATATTCCTGGATTTTGTTGCTTCAGATGTGATAGAATCGGAGGGACAAGAGGAGGAGGTGTTGCATTGCTTGTCGGAGAAAATATTACAGCGGTGCCCTGGCAGGATAGATTACAGGGCTCGTCTAGGGAGACTATTTGGGTGGAATTGAGGAATGGGAAAGGTGTAGTAACACTTATAGGGGTGTATTATAGACCACCTAATGGGGAGCGAGAATTGGAGGAGCAAATTTGTAAGGAGATAGCAGATATTTGTAGTAAGCACAAGATTGTGATTGTGGGAGATTTTAATTTTCCACACATAGACTGGAAAGCCCATTCTGTAAAAGAGCTGGATGGTTTGGAGCTTTTAAAATGTGTGCAGGATAGTTTTTTGCAGCAATACATAGAGGTACCGACTAGAGAAGGGGCAGTGTTGGATCTCCTGTTAGGCAATGAGATAAATCAGGTGACGGAGCACTTCAAGTCCAGTGATCACAATGCCATTAGGCAACACGAGTGAATCTGCAGATGCTGGAAATAAATAAAAACACAAAATGCTGGCAGAACTCAGCAGGCCAGACAGCATCTATGGGAGGAGATAGTAACGACTAGTCTGTAGGTTTGTAGTAGACATCGGTGGATAGGCTGTCTCCAGAGATAGAAACAGAAAGATCTAGAAAGGGGAGGGAGGTGTTGGAAATAGACCAGGTGAATTTGAGGGCGGGGTGAAAGTTGGAGGCGAAGTTAATGAAGTCGACGAGCTCAGCATGTGTGCAGGAAGCAGCGCCGATGCAGTCGTCGATATAACGCAAGAAAAGAGGAGGACAGATACCGGTGTAGGCTTGGAACATAGATTGCTCCACACGGCTGACAAAAAGGCAGGCATAGCTAGGACCCATGAGGGTGCCCATGGCTACACCTTTAGTTTGGAGGAAGTGGGAGGAGCCAAAGGAGAAATTGTTAAGGGTGAGGACTAATTCCGCAAGGCGGAGAAGAGTGGTGGTAGAGGGTGACTGGCTGGATCTGGAATCCAGGAAGGAACGGAGAGCTTGGAGACCTTCCTGGTGGGGGATAGAGGTATATAGGGACTGGACGTCCATGGTGAAAATGAGGCGGTGGGGGCCAGGGAACTTGAAATCTTTGAAGAGATGTAAAGCATGGGAAGTATCACGGACATAGGTGGGAAGGGACTGAACAAGGGGAGATAAAACAGAGTCGAGATAGGCAGAAATGAGTTCAGTGGGGTAGGAGCAAGCAGAGACAATGGGTCTGTCTGGACAGGCAGGTTTGTGAATCTTAGGTAGGAGGTAGAAACAGGAAGTGCGGGGTGTGGGAACTATAAATTTGGTGGCCTTGGATGGGAGATCTCCTGAGCTGATGAGATCGGAAATGGTTTGGGAGACAATGGACTGGTGCTCCCTAGTGGGGTCGTGGTCCAGGGGTAGATAAGAGGAGGTGTTAGCGAGTTGTCGTCGTGCCTCCGCTATGTACAGGTCAGTGAACCAGACAACAACAGTACCCCCCTTATCAGCGGGTTTGATGGTTGTGATTGTTGCGGAGGGAATGGAGAGCAGAGCATTCAGAGGGGGTAAGGTTGGAATTGGAGCAAGGGGTGGTGAAGTTGAGATCGTTAATGTCCCGATGGCAATTAGAGATAAACAGATCCAGGGCGGGTAGAAGTCCTGGGTGGGGAGTCCATGAGGAGGAAGAGGGTTGGAGACGGGAGAACGGGTCATCTGTGGGGGTGGGAGAGTCCCTATTGAAGAAGTGGGCTCGAAGATGGAGCCGGTGGAAGAGCTGGCGCACGCGGAACTCACTGAGGTGAGGGCGAAGGGGGACAAAGGTGAGGCCCTTACTAAGAACAAAGCGCTCAGCCTCAGAGAGAGGAAGGTCGGAGGGGATGATGAAGACCCGGCAGGGTTGAGAGCTCAGGTCCAAGTGGGGTGGGAGGCTGGTGGAGTCAGTGGGGAAGGGGTGGGGGTGAGAGGAAGCTGAAGTCCCCGAGGGTCCGGGAACCGGTGATTGAACCTCAGGCTCAGAAAGATCCGATGGCAGCGTGGTGGTGGGGGAAGGGGAGACGGCAGGCATGTAGGTCCAGCTCGGGGGTCAAGGCTGGGATCCAGCGTGCTGGTGGGAGGAGGGGGGAGACGGCAGGCGTGGAGGTCCAGCTCGGGGGTCAAGGCTGGGATCCAGTGTGGTGGTGGGGGAAGGGGAGACGGCAGGCATGTAGGTCCAGCTCGGGGGTCAAGGCTGGGATCCAGCATGGTGGTGGGGGAAGGGGAGATGGCAGGCTTGGAGCTCCAGCTCAGGAGTCATGGCTGGGATCCAGCGTGGTGGTGGGGGAAGGGGAGACAGCAGGCATGTAGGTCCAGCTCGGGGGTCAAGGCTGGGATCCAGCGTGCTGGTGGGAGGAGGGGGGAGACGGCAGGCGTGGAGCTCCAGCTCGGGGGTCAAGGCTGGGATCCAGCGTGCTGGTGGGGGGAGGGGGGATCCAGAGAATTGGCCTCCACTGCCTTCCGAGGCAGTGCATTCCAGACCCCCACAACTCTCTGGGAGAAGAAGTTTTTCCTTAACTCTGTCCTAAATGACCTACCCCTTATTCTCAAACCATGCCCTCTGGTACTGGACTCTCCCAGCATCTGGAACATATTTCCTGCCTCTATCTTGTCCAATCCCTTAATAATCTTATATGTTGCAATCAGATCCCCTCTCAATCTCCTTAATTCCAGCATGTACAAGCCCAGTCTCTCTAACCTCTCTGCGTAAGACAGTCCGGACATCCCAGGAATTAACCTTGTGAATCTATGCTGCACTTCCTCTACAGCCAGGATGTCCTTCCTTAACCCTGGAGACCAAAACTGTACACAATACTCCAGGTGTGGTAGGTGGCATTGTGGATAATGAAGTAGGTTTTCAAAGCTTGCAGAGAGATTTAGGTCAGTTAGAAGAGTGGGCCGAACGATGGCAGATGGAGTTTAATGCTGATAAATGTGAGGTGCAGGGAAAGGCTGAACAAGTTAGGTCTTTATTCTTTGGAGCATAGAAGGTTAAGGGGGGACTTGATAGAATTATTTAAAATAATGAAGGGAATAGATCGAGTTGACGTGGATAGGCTTTTTCCATTGAGAGTAGGGGAGATTCAAACAAGAGAACATGATTTGAGAGTTAAGGGACAAAAGTTTAAGGGTAACCAAAGAGGGAATTTCTTTACTCAGAGAGTGGTAGCTGTGTGGAATGAGCTTCCAGGAGAAGTGGTAGAGGCAGGTTCAGTATTGTCATTTAAAGTAAAATTGGATAGGTATATGGACAGGAAAGGAATGGAGGGTTATGGGCTCAGTGTGGGCCACTGGGACTAGGTGAGTGTAAGCGTCGGCATGGACTAGAAGGGCCGAGGTGGCCTGTTTCCGTGCTGTAATTGTTATATGGTTATAATTAAATTACTGTAACAAACCAATTGCCAGAGGAACTCAGTAGATTGGGCTAAAAAGGAACAGTAGTTATTTTGAGCTAAAATGTCGACAATTCCTTCCCTCTGATCAACCTGCTGAGTTCCTCCGGTAGGTTGTTTATTTCTCCAGGTACCCAGCATCAACAGCCTCTTGTTTCTCACTAATAAACTGTTAATTTCTAGTCTAATATACCTCCCCACCTTCAATCCATTGTCTGACTGTGGTCAATGAAACTGAATTACTAACAGTCTCCCCTTCCCTCAATTTATGCTGAAAACTCTTGCTCCTTACTCGCCATAAATTGGAAAGCCATCCTGGACTACTTTTCAAGGATCTGGCCAGCCTACGAATGTCTTAGCCAAGTGAACAAGCCTCACCAGAAGAGGATTGATGAGCATCTGACAGACCAGGAACATGTACAGGACAACACACACCCATGTGCACTGTCCCAAAGTATCAGCAGTCAAAACCCTCTACCATTCGTTGTGCAAGCCATACCAGCTAACTTTTGTCCCAGACAGCTAACACCTCAGTTTAATGTTATATTCCCTTTGTGTCACAGTCCCGATTGTTAATTCCCTATCTTTCTCCTAATTTCCTTTGATTGTGCCACAGTTCAGACCATTAATTTCCCATTTGCTTCTAATTCTCTTTGCTGATGGCGCACCGGGTTTCCATCAAGACCTGCAGCCTAAGAACTCCGGCATTACAATCACTAGTTGCCAGATTGTTGGTTTTGCCTGTGTGGTGATTAAAGTTTCTGGCCACTTAGGACCATGTGTTCTAAGTTTTGCACCAGTTTCAAGGTTTACCTATGAAACTCCATCTCTTTGTATTAAGGCTCCGTTTCAAGGCTCCGTGTCAAGGCTCCATGTCAAAATCCCTCCTGTTTACTGTTCAACATTCATGACTGTATAAGCATCCTAACTCAATCTCCGTGCCTGTGTCCTGCACTTGGGTTCACTTCATTTGCTCTTTGCAACAGAACGATCTGGTCACAATGGACTCAGCAGACATGAATACCCTGCAGCAAGCCCTCGCCAGCCAGGTCTCCCTACTGGGTCTGCACGATCAACTTCTCCCAGATGTCATGGAGAACCTCCGTTCCCTGTTTGCTAACATATTGAAGATCGGTGACCAGGTGGACCGTGTATCCACTCATTTTACCCTATCCACTCCTGGAACTCTGTCTAACCAGCCCAGATAGCCTATAGTGGCAACCCCCTACGTGTCAGCAACACCCCCGCAAGAGAGCCGCACATATCTGAACCAGAACACTACTCTGGGTATTTGGGAAGTGCCGGGCCTTCCTTCTGCAATGCTTCTCGGTGTTTGATCAGCAGTCATCCATGTACTCCACATATAAGTCAAAGATAGCTTATATCATGGGGTTTTTGCGGGGAAGTGCCTTAGCATGGGCTACAGCTGCTTAGAATAATCAACCAGATATCTGCTCTTCTTTCCCCACCTTTATCATGGAAATGAGAAAGATCTTTGACCACCCCGTCCGTGGTAAAGATGCTGCTAAGCGTCAGGGCTCACACAGTGTTGCCGAATATTCAGTGGAGTTCCGGACATTAGCGGCCGACTTGGCGTGGAACGATAAGGCACTCCAAGGGGTATTTCGGAATAGTCTCAGTGACATGATGAAAGACGAGTTGGAGGCAAGAGATGTCACCAACAGCCTGGGTTCCTTAATCTCCCTAGCCACCAGGTTGGACAATCGTCTCCGAGAACGCCATAGGGAGACATCTGGTTGTCCACCACCCTTGGCCACTCCATGGCACTCATTACCATCCCCCACCAGCACAAGCCTCTCTTCTCCTCCTGCTCCTAGATTAGCACCCAGCCCGGCTGTTTCCACAACTCCAGGAGAGGAACCCATGCAGCTGGGACAGAACCATCTTTCTCCAACAGAGCAACTCTGGAGACTGAGAGTGGGGGAGTGTCTCTATTGTGGCCAGTTTGACCACTTCCATGCTACCTGTTCCCTTTGGCCCAAAGAGAAAGCTCACCAGTAGAAAGGGGGACCCTGCTGAGCCAGACAACATTCCCTTCCATCCCCCGAACCCAGATGCAGATCCAAGCTACTTTACGTTACAACCAACAGTCCCTGCCTCTGTCAGCTCTAGTATACTCCGGCGCTGAGGGAAACCTTTTGGATGAAAACATAGCTTCCTGGGCTGGAATTCCTTGGAAGCCGTTGAGTACCCCTCTGGAAGCCCGGGCACAGGACGGTAGACTTCTGGCCCGAGCCACACACTGTACACCACTCCTGTCTCTTATTCTCTCCAGGAACCAATGGGAACAGGTACAATTTAACCTAATTTTCTCTCCTCAAGCTCCTATAGTTCTTGGGTACCCCTGGTTAAGCCGCCATAATCCCCACATTGACTGGTCCACCGGGAAGATAGTCATGCAAACACGAGGAAATCTGCAGATGCTGGAAATTCAAACAACACACACAAAATACTGGTGGAACACAGCAGGCCAGGCAGCATCAATAAGGAGAAGCACTGTCGAGGTTTCGGGCCAAGACCCTTCATCAGGACTTATAGAGGCTTACCCAAATGACTCTCTCGCGGTGGGCATTATCCGACCCTCACCTTCCCCTGTAGGCGCAGGTTTCTTCTTTGTGGGGAAGAAAGATGGCTCACTGCACCCCTGCATTGACTACCAGAGCCTGGATAGCATAACCATAATGAATAAGTATCCACTGCCCCTTATCAACTCTGCTTTCAAACCCTTTCATGGAGCCATTATCTTCTCTAAGTTGAACCTACAAAGTGCCTACCACCTGGTCAGGAAAAGGGAGGGAGATGAGTGGAAAACAGCTTTTAACACCCCTCTTGGTCACTTCAAATACCTGGTCATGCCATTCGGTCTCACTAATGCCCCCGCCGTTCTCCAAGTTCTGATAAACAATGTCCTTAAGGACTTTATTAACCGTTTCATTTTTGTTTATTTGGACGATATCTTAGTCTTCTCCCACAGTCTTCAGGGATACACCCACCATGTCCGTCAGGTTCTACAGAGGCTTTGGGGGAACAAACTATTCATGAAGGCAGAGAAATGCGACTTTCATGTCCCTTCTGTCAGTTTCTTAGGGTACATCATCAAGAGCGGGCAAGTGAGAGTGGATCCCGAAAAGATCTGGGAAGTGCCGGATTGGCCAACACCTACGACACTCAAGCAACTCCATTGATTTCTGGGGTTCGCAAACTTTTATCGCTCTTTATCCGACTCACCTTTCCCACGACCCCTTTTCACTGGGACCCTGAAGCGGACTCAACCTTCTTGGAGCTGAAGAGGCGTTTCACCTCCGCTCCCATCCTGGCCCAACCAGACCCCTCTCACCAATTCATTGTGGTAGTTGACACCTCCGACTCCTGGGTGGGAGCAGTCCTCTCCCAATGCTCTGGCCCAGACCTAAAACTCCATTCCTGCGCCTTCTTTTCTCGCCGGCTATCCCCTGCCAAATGGAACTACAACGTAGGGAACGGGGAGTTACTGGCCATCAAACTCGCTTTGGAGGAGTGGAGGCACTGGCTGGAGGGAGCGGAACATCCATTTATCATCTGGACTGATCACAAGAATCTCGCATACATCCAAACTGCCAAATGCCTGAATTCCCACCAAGCCCATTGGGCATTATTTTTTGGCCATTTTAGATTCACACTCACCTATCGTCCGGGTCCAAAAACAGGAAGCCCGATGCTCTCTCCCAACAATACGTCTCCAAGGAGGGCCTTCCCAACCCCTAGACCATCCTTCCACCATCCTGTGTAGTGGCTGCCCTCACCTGGGAGATCGAATCCATAGTCAAAGAGGCCCAATGGACTCAACCTGACCCAGGCAATGGACCCTGCAGTCGCCTCTTTGTGCCTGACTCAGTTCGGTCTCAGGTTCCCCAGTGGGGGCACACTTCTCATTTCACCTGCCATCCCAGAATCCATTGAACCCTGTCCCTTCTGAAGAGGTGGCCCTCTATGGGCGCTGGCACCTGTTCCTTTGTCTCTGCCTGTCCTGTTTGTGCCCATGGAAAAGCCTCCCACTGACCACCTGCTAGATTGCTTCATCCCCTACCTGTTCCTAGCCACCCTTGGTCTCACATTGCGCTGGATTTTGTCACTAGGCTACCCCCTTCACATGGGAACACTGTCATACTCACCGTGGTGGACCGCTTCTCCAAAGCTGTGCATTTTGTAGCCTTTCCCAAACTCCCTACAGCCCTCCTTGTTCATCACATCTTCTGCCTTCACGGAATTCCCACTGACATTATTTCTGACCGGGGTCCCCAATTCATCTCTTAAGTCTGGAGATCCTTTTGTCAAGCCTTTGGTGCCTCAGTAAACCTGTCTTCTGGCTTCCATCTGCAGACTAATGGTCAAACAGAAAGAATAAACCAGGATTTGGAAGCAGCACTGTGCTGCATAACTGCTAACAACCCATCATCCTGGAGCAACCATCTCATTTGGGTTGAGTACGCCCACAACTCCCTGGTTAGCACCGCCACCGGAATGTCTCCCTTTGAATGCTCCCTCGGTTACCAATCCTCTCTGTTTTCCGCACATGAAGATGCTGTGCCTTCAGTTCAGGCCCATCTCCACTGATGCCACAAGATCTGGAAGGATGCACACGCGGCCCTGCTCCGCTCGGCTGACTGCAACCAGAGGATTGCCGATCACCATCAAAATCCTGCACCAAATTATCGGCCTGGGCAGAAGGTTTGACTCTCGTCAAAAGACATCCCCCTCAAGAAGGAACCCAAGAAACTCGCCCCTCGCTACCTGGGACCATTCGAGTTTGAGAGCGTCATCATCCCCTTGGTGGTCAGACTTAAACTGCCTGGATCCATGCACATTCATCCCATGTTCCACGTCTCCCAATTGAAACCTGTATCTGTCAGTCCTTTGTGCCCTCCTGCTGAACCCCCTCCGCCTGACCGGATCATTGACGACCACCCAGCATACACCGTCCAAATGTGCGCCACCGAGGCAGGGACCTCCAGTACCTAGTCAATTGGGAGGGATACAGACTGGAGGAACGCTCCTGGATTCCCCGTTCCTTCATCCTGGACCCTTCCTCCTCTGTGATTTCCATCGAGACAATCCGGACAAGCCCGGTGGTTCACCTGGAGGCTCCCTTTGGGAGAGGGGTATTGTCACGGTCCCAATCATTAATTCCCTATCTTTCTCCAAATTTCTTTTGATTGTGCCACAGTTCTGACCGCTAATTTCTCATTTGCTTCTAATTCTCTTTGATGATGGCGCACCGGGTTTCCATCACGACCGGCAGCATAAGAACCCTGGCGTGACAACAACTAGTCGCCAGATCATTGGTTTTGCCTGTGTGGTAATTAACGTTTCCCAGCTGCTTAGGACAGTGTGTTCTAAGTTTTGCTCCAGTTTCAAAGTTTACCTATGAATCTCCATCGCTCTGTGTCAAGGCTCCATGTCAAGATTCCTGCTGTTTGCTGTTTAACGTTCACATCCGCGTAAGCATCCTAACTCAATCTCCATGCCTGTGTCCTGCACGTGGGTTCACTTCATTCACTCTTTGCAACACTTTGTTCTAGTATCTGTCTTCCCCCACACACCATCAGAAGAGAACAAATTCTATCTAACACACACCAAATCCATCAATCAAACCATCCATAATCTCACAAAGAATAGAAACCTAATCCCTTCCGGTTTATTTATTCAGAGATACTGCACAGTAACAGGCCCCCACTGCCCAATCATACCCATGTGATCAATTAACCTACTAACCCATACATTAATGGGATGTGGGAGAAACTCATATGGTCACAGGGTGAATGTCCAAATTCCTTATAGACAGCGGCGGAATCAAAGCTTGGTATTTGGTGTTGTAATAGTGTTATGCTAACGACTATATTACCATGCTGCCCCTTCTTGAAGTGGACTTCAAGAAATTACAACCCATTTTGGAATAATTGAGGACTCTGGGCCTCTTTATTATAACAGCATTGCTCCCTCAGCTGATCTCACCTGTAACCTTCCAGCTTGTACTCATTCCTCTAGACTCACCTTTTTATTCTGGCCTATTTCCCCTTCCTTTGCAGTCCTGATGAAGTCTTGGCCTGAAACGTCAACTGTTTATTCATTTCCTGACTACTGAGATCCCCCAGCATTTTCCAGCATCTGCAGAATCTCTTGTGTTTATACAATTCCAAATGTTTGGAGGATTTTCTAGTGAAATAAATGTAGGAAGGGAAGAAATCCCTCAGTAATTGGGTTAGGTCAATATCATCACTGTAAATGATGGCCTTAAATAAAAGGTGGAACTTTGAGTAATGAGGAACTGTTCTCATTTTATAATGCAAAGGTTAAATTCAGCTCTGCATCATAAAATAGCAATTAGTGCTACAATTCGGATCTCGTGGGACTAAGCTTATTAGAACTGCAAAGAATAGAGGTCAAGCACATAGCAGCACGGTGGAGGGGTGAGATGGAAGCAATCACTCCCACAAGCTTCTCTCAGGCTAGGTGTCAGGCCCGTAAACAGGAGCGTGGCTCCTGCAAGCCATCACTGTCAGAGTTAATGATATTACAGCCCATTGTAAAGTCTGCATTGGGAAGCAGATAATTACCAGCTGAAGCTCCCTGATACAACTCACAGTCCACAAAATACCCAAACAGTCACCAAAGATTTTTTGACAGCCAATTAGGCAAAGGAGGCAGACTGAATAAAAGTTTTTGACCTACTTGATAAGAGTGGCAAAGTTCTTTATATAAAAGAAATGTGCATGGTTATAGACAATACAAGCAATTTGGAGCCAGTGTATTATTTAAATTCTGCATAGTTCTAAAATCACAATTGCGTTCCACTATTTATCTTCTAGGTGGATAAGTAAACCTGAAGGTATTTATTTTGTTTAGTCATTGCTGGAGAAATCACTAGGCAAGTTTGAACCAACCAGCTATCCAGCTTCTGCTTTCTGTTTACATTGGCCAAGCACTTAGAGAGAGGGTACTACAGAAACAGGCCTTTTGGCTCATCTAGTCCATGTTGTTCTGCCGTCAACTTACACCTGGACCATAGACCTGCACACTCCTCTCATTCTGTACTTATCCAAATTTCTCTTAAATTTTGCAATCGTATCTGCATCCATTTCCACTGGCAGCTCATTCCATACCTACACCACCTTCAGGTTCCCCTTAAATATTTAACCTTTAACCCATGACCTCTAGTTATAATCCCACCCAACCTCAGTGGAAAAAGCCTGCTTGCATTTTCCTCATAATTTTATATACATATCATATTTCCCCTCATTTTCCTACGCTCCAAGGGATAAAGTCTTAACCTATTCAGTCTTGCTCTATAACTCAGGTCCTCAAGACACAGTGACGTCCTTGTAAATTCTCTTTGTGTTCTTTCAATGCTATTAGTATCTTTCCTGAAGGATGGTGGCAAGAACTGCACACAATATTCCAGGTTTTGACTCAGTAACTTCAACAGTGATGAACTTTGCACTTCCTGTTCTGCTGAATATTGATTGTGAGACCAAGGCAGTGGTTGCAGCCTTGAGAAAGATCTTCTTTCAGGAGATAATGATCTCAGATTTGGGAGATGCTGTTGGAGAAGAGTTGGAGTGCATTTTGAGGATGTCACTCTCCATAGCTATGGTACACCAGCAGTAGAGAGAGCAAATGTTTCAGGTAGTGAATGGAGGATACAGTCAAGCAGGCTGCTCTGCCTCGGTTTTTCTGCAGTTTTGAAGATTTTGCAGATTTTGGAGATATAATCACATTCACATTGAGATATTCAACAAGCCTAAACAATGGGTGAAAGTCTTTGGGTGAGAAGAGATAAATAGGTCATTAAATGAAATCCATATTCTTGTACTTACACATTTGATCTAGTTGAGGATTTTCCAACCTGAAGCCCATGGATTAGGAGCCTATGGCATAAAAAAGGTTGGGAACTCCTGGACTAATCAAATCTCTGTTCTTTGTGATGCTCCCAGACTCAATGGGCTAAATGGCCTTTTTTCTACTCCTTCCTATGTCTTACAGATATGAACCTTGTATCGGTAAGTGTTGCAATGTCCAAGAGAAGGCGTTAGACCATCTTGCTGAGCAAGATTATTGCTAGCCACTTACATGATACCATTTGTTACATACCATGTTGGAAAATATAACAGATTATGGTTTCATCATCAGAAGAGGTATGATTGGAATTGAGGATGGTAATTATCATTAAACGTTACCATCCCTGATGGAGGAAAAGTTCAAATGAGGAAACCGACGCGGTTAGACCTGGAGCATTGCCTTAAATATCTGGACTAGAACCTAAAGTCATTTAGGGGAAGTCAGGAAGCACAGGGGACAGAGAGGCCCCAGTGACAGCAGATAAAGAATTCAAGCTCTCCATTAAGAAATATACAAGATGAAATGTTAAATAATTGGTAAATTGCAAAACTTGCATGGAATTTCTTCTGAGATTAAACACTTATTCTCAACATTAAATCCCATCTGCCATTTGACTTGGTACATGTACAAATAGACTGAGGTTACCCAGCTCAATGGGTTGCTCATTCAGGATAATGGTGTAGATGTGAATGACAGAAAAATTAAATGATTAAATCTATGGGATATTGTGGAAGGGACAGAATACTTGAAGAGAGAATTAGGCATAAAAAATTATTTCCATGGCAGAGTGATTGAGCGGAATAGAATGTGATTTTCTGCTGCAGAAATCTAGGCTGCTATCTTAAGACTCCCTTTCCAAGTCAAGAATAAGATACTCACTGGGGCCAAGACTCAGGGGAGATGTTAAATGTTCCATCACGTTAATCAATTTGCATTCAGAGGAGAGCTCTGAATGCTAGCCAGAAAGGAACAGAAGAATTGAAAATCAAAACATTACAGAAGCTGGAAATCTGAAAGAAAAATCAGAAAACGCTAGAAATATTCAGTGGGTCAGGCAGCATCTGTAGAGGGAGAAACAGAATTACCATTGAGTCAAGGACCCTCATGTAATGCATGAACAGAAGAACCTTGGTCAGACTGGTTGACACAGTTATTTGAGCTGTTATCTCAGTCTCCAACACTGCTGGTGTCTGTATTCGCTGTGACCATGTGGGTTTCTCTTGACTGTTTCAGTTTTTTCCTACATTTCGAGGACAAGTAGACTGGGAGGGTGGGTGCCACTTTAATTTTTTTCCTGGCATGTAGGTAGAGTGGAAAACTGAGGGAAATGTGGGAGCTCATAGTGAAATACGTCTGCCCTCTTAGTCGATGAGCTGCCCCCCCTTAGTCAGCATTGAGTCGATGGGCTGCAATAGCTTCATTCCAGAGAATAAGGAAGTATGGATCTCACCTTCCTAATACTGACAATTTGTTTCAAAGGACACAGGCAAAGACTGTTATAAGAATTTCCAATCCAGGAGGTGATTGTGCTGATTCTCTTTCCAAGAGCTGACTCATTGCTGATGTTTGCTTGCTACCCATTTACTTCAGGGATTCATCCTGCTCCCTTTTATAAATGCACCAATTTTACAGCTCGTTCCAGGTCCAACCATCTCTGAGCTGAAAGACAATTATCTCCTTATCTCCCTTCAAAATCCTTTTGCAATGATCTTGTATCTTTAACCTCTCATTAATTACTCTTTTTTTACTCTCTGGGCTCTTATCATTGTGAAAACTTGCAATAAATTATGTTGATATTTTCTGTTCCCAGAGGTATGCTATCTTTTCTGAAATATCTGCTCCCTCTGCAAGTCCCTCCTGCTTGGTAACATCCCAGTGAACCTTCCTTATACCTTTCAAGATCTTTATATAATTCAAAAAGTATGGGCTGGTAGATTTCCATTATCTTCCCTAAGGCCCAGCAATGATTACAGAAAACTAAGAAGATCTCTCTGCTAATACATTCTGCTCCTATTTTTAATTCAGACTGGAGTGATGTTTATTTAAAAATACACTGAAGAACTTGCTTTTTTATTTGAATGAGGTTAAAGCTTAATAGTTTATTTAAAAGCTGAAGATATACTTAGTTTAAAGAAAAAGTGATGCCACTCTTTTTTTCTTGATTGGTCAGGGCATGAAGGGATACAAGAAGAGGGCAGGAGACTGGGGTTGAGAGGGAAATGGATCAGCCATGATGAAATGGCAGAGCGGACTCGATGGGCCAAATGGCCTAGTTCTGTTCCTATATCTTATGGTCTTTGAAAGATGCCCACTTGGTACAGATTAGTATGGTGGGCAACACAGCTGGTATGAATGAGTTGGGTTGGAAGGCTCATTTCCGTGCTGAAACTCTCTAAAGACTCAATTGGCTAATTGAGAAAGTAACTTGCTTCAAATAGTCTCCTCAGCTTCTCGCAAAGGGATAACCATTAAATTTTCAGACCCTCCTTGTACATTAGAGGCTTTTGTTTAATTACTTAATTTGGAATACAAAGGAAATCTGACATTGGGATACCCCTATAATTAATGGACAAGATGTATCCTGCAGTCTTCAACATTATCAGCTCCATTCCTGGTACACGAAGCACTGGAACAGTCCAGTTAAAGGTGCAGATGGTACTGGAGCACAAGCCTACAGCATAGTAGAACAGCATTATTACTGTGCACTGGTTCAGTTCCATCACTGTATATAAGGAGTTTGCACGTTCTCCCGTGACCATGCGGGTTTCTTCCAGGTGCTCGGGTTTCCTCCCACATTCCAAACATGTAGGTTAATTTGGTACATAAATGCAACTGGGTGGTACGGGCTCATTGGGCCGGGAGGCCTGGTACCATTTTGTATCTCTAAATAAAGTCCTTGGTACTACTGCCAGGATATTTTATGATCCCATAACTCTTGTTACGTTCAGCACCCTCACCTTTTTATAGAAAATGATTTAATGAAGACTGCCCTTTAAGAAGATGGAGATCAAGGAAGAAAACAAGCAGTGCAACATATTAATACTGGCTGTCAACAAGTACTGCTGTTTTAAGGCTTTGTCACAAGAGGGGAGATGTTCCATTGCTAACAACTCTTTGTTTTGTTGCAATAATCGAAGCAAAAGAGGGAGAGGGAAGAGGTAAAAGAAGCTCGGAGAGAAGCTTTTTTTAAAACTGATTGGGGCAAAGAGGTTAGACTGCGCAGGCATGTGACATAGTGTGCCAAAGGTTTAAAAGAAAGACCGCCATATACAGCGGCCATCGGTGCAGCGGCCATCGTCGGAGTGGACTGAGGCAGAGTGGGTCGGCGTTGGCTCAATCAGGCTTCGGCGAGAACAGGCAGAGGCGAAGTTTGAATGGGGCACAACTGCGCAAGCGCGTGAAAGTCGACCTCTGAGATCAGTGGGGGAATTTAAAAAGCGAGCAGAGGCTGAGTATGAGCTTCACTCCATGTGAGGTAAGGCCGGGTAAACTCCTTTAATTAATCTAATTAGCTTAGGAGTAGGTAATGGAGGCAGCAGCTAGGGCAGTTGAGTGCTCCGTTTGCAGTATGTGGGAAGTCAGGGTGAGCACAGCTGTCCCTGATGACTACACCTGCAAAAGGTGCATCCAGCTGCAGCTCCTGACAAATCATGTTAGGGAACTGGAGCTGGAGCTGGATGAACTTCAGATCATTCGGGAGGCAGAGGCAGAAATAGACAGAAGTTTCAGGAAGATAGTCACCCCTAATAGTGAGGAGACAGGTAGTTGGGTGACTGTCAGGAGAGGGAAGGGGAATAGACAGGAAGAGCAGAGCACCCCTGTGGCCATTCCCATCAACAATAAATATGCCGTTTTGGATACTGTTGGTGGGGACGACCTACCAGGGACAAGTTGCAGTGATTGCATCTCTGGCACTGAGATGGGACCCTCAGCACAGAAGGGAAGAAGGGAAAAGAGGAGAGCAGTAGTGATATGGGATTCGATAGTTAGGAGGACAGATAGGAGGTTCTGTGGAAGATATCGAGAATCCCGGATGGTCTGTTGCCTCCCTGGTGCCAGGGTCCGAGATATCTCGGATCGAGTTCTCAGTATTCTCAAGAGAGAGGATGTCGTGGTCCATGTAGGGACCAATGATGTGGATAGGAAGAGTGAGGAGGTCGTGAAAGGTGAGTTTAGGGAGCTAGGTACCAAGTTAAAGGGCAGGACCTCCAGGATAGCAATCTCAGGATTGCTACCAGTGCCAAATGCAAGTGGGTTTAGAAATAGTAAGATAGTGCTGATCAACACGTGGCTGAAGACATGATGCAGGAGGCAGAGCTTCAGATTTATAGATAAATGGGTAGTTTTCCAAGGAAGGTGGGATCTGTTCCGATGGGACGGTTTACATCTGAACTGGAGGGGGACAAATATTCTTGCGGGTAGGTTTGCTAGAGAGGCTCCAGTGGATTTAAACTAGATACGAGTGGGGAGGGGAACCAGAGTGTAGGAACAGATGTATGGGAGAAGGAAGAAAAAGAAGACAGTAAAGTTCTTTGTACTGTTAGAGATAAACAGAGAGGAAGAGGTGGAGAATTTCTTAAATACATTTATTTTAAAGCTAGGAGCATTGGAAGTTCCTAACCAAGTTTCCAATATCCCTTGAAAACCATGGCTCTCTCAAACTTTTAACCTTTCCTTTCAACCTAACAGGAACATAAAGATTCTGTACCCTCAAAATTTCACCTTAAAATGACCTCCATTTCTCTATTACATCCTTCCCATAAAACAAATTGTCCCAATCCACTCCTTCTAAATCCTTTTGCATCTCCTCTAAGTTAGCCTTTCGGTGGATGAGCTTAGAGCATGGATTGATACCTGGAAATATGATGTTGTAGCTATTAGTGAAACATGGTTGCAGGAGGAGTGTGATTGGCAACTAAATATTCCTGGATTTCGTTGCTTCACGTCTGATAGAATTGGAGGGACAAGAGGGGGAGGTGTTGTGTTGCTTGTCAGAGAAAATATTACAGCGGTGCTCTGGCAAGATAGATTAGAGGGCCTATCTAGGGAGGCTATTTGGATGGTATTGAGGAATGGCAAAGGTGTAGTAACACTTATAGGGGTGTATTATAGACCACCTAATGGGGAGCGAGAATTGGAGAAGCAAATTTGCAAGGAGATAGCAGATATTTATAGTAAGCACAGGGTTGTGATTGTGGGAGATTTTAATTTTCCACACATAGACTGGGAAGCCCATACTGTAAAAGGGATGGATGTTTCGGAATTTGTAAAATGTGCGCAGGATAGTTTTTTGCAACAATACATAGAGGTACCAACCAGAGAAGGGGCAGTGTTGGATCTTCTGTTAGGGAATGAAATAGGTCAGGTGACGGAGGTATGTGTTGGGTAGCACTTTGGGTCCAGTGATCACAATGCCATTAGTTTCAATATAATTATGGAGAAGGGTAGAACTGGACCCAGGGCGAAAGGATTTAGAAGGAGTGGATTGGGACAATTTGTTTTATGGGAAGAATGTAATAGAGAAATGGAGGTAATTTAAAAGTGAAATTCTGAGGGTACAGAATTTTTATGTTCCTGTTAGGTTGAAAGGAAAGGTTAATAGTTTGAGAGAGCCATGGTTTTCAAGGATATTGAAAACTTGGTTAGGAAAAAGAGAGAGATCTACAATAAATATAGGCAGCATGGTGTAAATGAGGTGCTCAAGGAATATAAAGAATGTATGAAGAATCTTAAGAAAGAAATTAGAAAAGCTAAAAGAAGATACGAGGTTGCTTTGGCAAGTAAGGTGAAAATAAATCCGAAGGGTTTATTAATATTAATAGCAAAAGGATAGTGAGGGATAAAATTGGTCCCTTAGAGAATCAGAGTGGACAGCTATGTGTGGAGCCGGAAGAGATAGGGGAGATTTTGAACAATTTCTTTTGTTCAGTATTCACTAAGGAGAAGGATACTGAATTGTGTAAGGTAAGGGAAATAAGTAGGGACATTATGGAAACTATGACAATTAAAGAGGAGGAAGTACTGGCACTTTCAAGGAATATAAAAGTGGATAAATCTCCGGGTCCTGACAGGATATTCCCTAAGACCTTGAGGGAGGTTAGTGTAGAAATAGCAGGGGTTCTGACAGAAATATTCCAAATGTCAATAGAAACAGGGATGGTGCCGGAGGATTGGCGTATTGCTCATGTGGTTCCATTGTTTAAAAAGGGTTCTAAGAGTAAACTTAGCAATTATAGGCCTGTCAGTTTGACGTCAGTGGTGGGTAAATTGATGGAAAGTATTCTTAGAGATGGTATCTATAATTATCTGGATAAACAGGGTTTGATTAGGAACAGTCAGCATGGATTTGTGCGTGGAAGGTCATGTTTGACAAATCTTATTGAATTTTTTGAAGAAGTTACGAGGAAAGTTGACGAGGGTAAAGCAGTGGATGTTGTCTATATGGACCTAAGTAAGGCCTTTGACAAGGTTCCACATGGAAGGTTAGTTAGGAAGGTTCAATCATTAGGTATTAATATTGAAGTAGTAAAATAGATTCAACAGTGGTTGGATGGGAGATGCCAGAGAGTAGTGGTGGATAACTGTTTGTCAGGTTGGAGGCCGGTGACTAGTGGTGTGCCTTGGATCTGTGCTGGGTCCAATGTTGTTTGTCATATACATTAATGATCTGGATGATGGGCTGGTAACTTGAATTAGTAAGTATGAAGATGATACTAAGGTAGGTGGCATTGTGGATAATGAAGTAGGTTTTCAAAGCTTGCAGTGAGATTTTGGCCAGTTAGAAGAGTGGGTTGAACAATGGCAGATGGAGTTTAATGCTGATAAGTGTGAGGTGCTACATTTTGGTAGGAATAATCCAAATAGGACATACATGGTAAATGGTAGGGTATTGAGGAATGCAGTAGAACAGAGTGATCTAGGAATAATAGTGCATAGTTCCCTGAAGGTGGAATCTCATGTGGATAGGGTGGTGAAGAAAGCTTTTGGTATGCTGGCCTTTATAAATCAGAGCATTGAGTATAGGAGTTGGGATGTAATGTTAAAATTGTACAAGGCATTGGTAAGGCCGAATTTGGAGTATTGTGTACAGTTCTGGTCACCGAATTATAGGAAAGATGTCAACAAAATAGAGAGAGTACAGAGAAGATTTACTAGAATGTTACCTGGGTTTCAGCACCTAAGTTACAGGGAAAGGTTGAACAAGTTAGGTCTTTATTCTTCAGAGTGGAGAAAGTTGAGGGGGGACTTGATAGAGGTATTTAAAATTATGAGGGGGATGGAGTTGACGTGGATAGGCTTTTTCCATTGAGAGTAGGGGAGATTCAAACAAGAGGACATGAGTTGAGAGTTAGGGGGCAAAAGTTTAAGGGTAACACGAGAGGGAATTTCTTTACTCAGAGAGTGGTAGCTGTGTGGAACGAGCTTCCAGTAGAAGTGGTAGAGGCAGGTTCGGTATTGTCATTTAAAGTAAAATTGGATAGGTATATGGACAGGAAAGGAATGGAGGGTTATGGGCTGAGTGCGGGCCAGTGGGAATAGGTGAGAGTAAGCGTTTGGCACGGACTAGAAGGGCTGAGATGGCCTGTTTCTCTGCTGTAATTGTTATATTGTTATATAATGTTCTCATGTGATAAGAGCCTGAGAAAGCATGTCTAGAAGGGAGCTTCTTGATATGATAAGCTTACTTTTATTTTCAAAAAATAAAATTTACTCTTTGAATTACTAACTGATTACCATTAGCTCAGAAAGTAAAAAAGATACTGTGACAATATGAATTATCAATTAAGCTTCAGGTTCCATCAATTGCTTGTTCTGGTCCAATACATAGACACCATGGCCAAGAAAGTGCAAGGTATTCCCATTCTCCTGGAAGTTTGAGAAATTCTACAGGTCCTTGTTCATCTCTAATTTTTATCAATGTCCCGCAGAAAGCATCTTATCCATACCCATCACCGCTTTGTTTGGCAACTTCCCTGTCCAAGACTGCACAGAACTGTAGAGTTGTGAACACAGCTCAGCATATTACAGAAACCAGCCTCCCTTTCATGGACTCTGCCTTCACTTTTCTTTGCTTCAGTAAAACAGCCAGCATAATCAAAGACCCTTCCCATCCTGGGCATTCTCTCTTCTTCTCCCAATAACACCTCCCATGGTCACAAAAGCCTGAAAGCACCTACCATCAGCTTCAGTCCCACTGCTATCAGACTATCGGACAGTGCTTTGTACAACAAGATGAACTCTTGATCTCAAACCTTTACCTTGTTTACCCTTGCACCTTATTTTCTACCTGCACTGCACTTACTCTGTGACTGCAACACTTTATTCTGCATTGTTATTGCCTTGTACTACTGCCATTCACTGATGTGAATAAATTAAATGTGATTAAGTCTATTTTTCTCCCATCCTGATGAAGAGCCTCGGCCTGAAACATCGACTGTACTCTTTTCCATAGATGCTGCCTGACCTGCTGAGTTCCTCCAGCATTTTGTGTGTGTTGCTTGGATTTCCAGCATCTGCAGATTTTCTCTTGTTTGTGATTGAATTATCTGTATGGAATGCAAAACAATGTTTTTCACTGTACAGGTGACAGCAACAAATCAATCACTAAGCATTCTGGACTAAATGTGATTGAAAAAGATTTATCTTTGCTACAGGCACTTACATACTTAAACACACACAAACAGAAAATGCAGGAAGCACTCAGCATGTTGGGAAGCATCCTTGAAAAGAGAAATTAATTCAACATTGTAGATCAAAGTCCCTTTGTCAGGGTAACTGTTGGAACAGCTTGCCTAAAGGCAAAGCTTGTTCATTCTGAAAGTACTAATTGTATTGCTCACCACAGATACTGCCTGGTTCATTGACTATTCAAAGTAGATCTTGTTTTTGTTACAGATATTCAATATCTACTGTTTATTCTCATTATCATTCACATGCTGTAATTCACCAGAGTTGAAATTAGGAACATACACGAAATGCTGGGGGAACTCAGGAGGCCTGGTACGCATCTATGGAAAAGAGTACAGATAATTTATAATTATCTGGATAGACAGGATCTGATTAGGAGTAGCCAGCATGGATTTGTGCGTGGAAGGTCATGTTTGACAAACCTTATTGAATTTTTTGAAGTAGTTACGAGGAATGTTGACGAGGGTAAGGCAGTGGATGTAGTCTATATGGACTTCAGCAAGGCCTTTGACAAGGTTCCGCACGGAAGGTTAGTTAAGAAGGTTCAGTCGTTAGGTATTAATGCTGGAGTAATAAAATGGATTTAACAGTGGCTAGATGGGAGATGCCAGAGAGTAGTGGTGGATAATTGTTTATCGGGATGGAGGCTGGTGACTAGCGGGGTGCCTCAGGGATCTGTTTTGGGCCCAATGTTGTTTGTAATATACATAAATGATCTGGATGATGGGGTGGTAAATTGGATTAGTAAGTATGCTGATGATACTAAGGTAGGAGGTGTTGTGGATAATGAGATGGGTTTTCAAAGCTTGCAGGGAGATTTATGCCGGTTAGAAGAATGGGCTGAACGTTGGCAGATGGAGTTTAATGCTGAGAAGTGTGAGGTTCTACATTTTGGCAGGAATAATCCAAATAGAACATACAGGGTAAATGGTAGGGCATTGAGGAATGCAGTGGAACAGAGAGATCTAGGAATATCAGTGCATTGTTCCCTGAAGGTGGAGTCTCATGTAGATAGGGTGGTGAAGAAGGCTTTTGGAACGCTGGCCTTTATAAATCAGAGCATTGAGTACAGAAGTTGGGATGTAATGTTAAAATTGTACAAGGCATTGGTAAGGCCAAATTTGGAATATTGTGTACAGTTCTGGTCACCGAATTATAGGAAAGATATCAATAAATTAGAGAGAGTGCAGCGAAGATTTACTAGGATGTTACCTGGGTTTCAGCACTTAAGTTACAGAGAAAGGTTGAACAAGTTAGGTCTCTATTCATTGGAGCGTAGAAGGTTGAGGGGGGATTTGATCGAGGTATTTAAAATGTTGAGAGGGATAGATAGAGTTGACGTGAATAGGCTGTTTCCATTGAGAGTAGGGGAGATTCAAACGAGTGGACATGATTTGAGAGTTAGGGGGCAAAAGTTTAAGGGAAACACGAGGGGGTATTTCTTTTCTCAGAGAGTGATAGCTGTGTGGAATGAGCTTCCTGTAGAAGTAGTAGAGGCCAGTTCAGTTGTGTCATTTAAGGTAAAATTGGATAGGTATATGGACAGGAAAGGAGTGGAGGGTTATGGGCTGAGTGCGGGTAGGTGGGACTAGGTGAGATTAAGAGTTCGGCACGGACTAGAAGGGCCGGAATGGCCTGTTTTCCGTGCTGTGATTGTTATATGGTTATATGGTTATATGGATGTTTCAGGCCAAGACCCCTCATCAGGACACTGCACTAATGCTCTTGGAAATGTTGCATCCTTTTAGCTGTATCATTACGCACCACTGATGTTACACAGAGAGCCCAGGTTTATTCTAACCATGCTGTACTGCATCTTGATGCAGGATGGCAAACCATTTCATGTTTAGGAGTCAAATTGCTGAACCAGCAGACTCTGAAGGTCTAGATGACAGATTTCATTCCCCAAAGATTATTAGTGAATTGGTAATATGATTAGGTTTTTTTCCTAAATCACAACCCAGTAGTTTTGTAACCACTTTTACTATTTGGTTCATATACCTAATTCAAAATTAATGTTATTAGGTTACTTCTGGTAAGTTTTTGCTTGATGTACTGTGTGTGATGTATGTATTATGGGTGCACCATGATCCAGGGGAACATTGTTTCATTTGGTTGTATATATGCACAGTCGGTGACAATAACCTTGAACTTGAAAATTTAATTTCACCAGATATTATGGTGGGATTTGTACATGTATCTATAGATTATTACTCCAAACCTCAGGAATATTGATTCAGTATCATAACTGCTATGATGACATATCTGAATGATATTGTGGAAATGCATTTAATAAGAAAAATATTCTACTCTCAAGTGACTGATATTATGATCTGAAAGTTGACGAGAGAGAGAGAGAGAGAGAGAGAGAGAGCGCAACAGGGATATAGAACATCACACCTAGGAAATGAGATTCACACATTTTAGCACTAAGGTAGCATGCAAGTTGAGCATTAATCCGGACTTTGCTTCATACCACTGATTTGAACAGCATGACTGTTCATCTGTCTGATAACTACTTATTAACCACTTAGATATAAGAGATGGCTCCTGTCCCATTGTTACCACAGGCAGCTGTGGACGTTAGATTGTTGGGTGTATTTAAGGCAGAGCTTGATAGTTTCTTGATTGGACACGGCATCAAAAGTTACAGGGAGAAGGCTGGGGAGTGGGGCTGAGGAGGGAAAAAAGGATCAGCTATGATTGAATAGCGGAGTAGACTTGATGGGCCAATTGGCCTTCTGTTTTCGGACAGCTGCTCAAATTTCTTTTAATATTCTACTGAATGAAAGGATTCATGTCATGTCTTGAAAACTCATTTCTGTGTGTGATCTCATTTTTAAAAGAGAAAAGAAAGCATTTAAATTTAATGCTGAGGCTAAACATTGTTTACTCTTTTCCATAGATGCTGCCTGGCCTGCTGAGTTCCTCCAGCATTTTGTGTGTGTTGCTTAGATTTTCAGCATCTGCAGAATTCCTCTTGTTTGTGATTGACTTTCCATAGTCAGCTCTCTTTTAAAATGGCTGGAATTCACTGAATGCACGTAGTCTTTTACCCAGGTTTGGGGAATCAGGGGCATAGGTTTAGAGTGAGAGGGAAGATATTTACTAGGAAGCTGAGGGACAACTTTTCACCTAAAGGATGGTCAGTATGTGGAATGAACTGCCAGAGGAAGTGGTTGATACATGAATATTAATAGTATTTAAAAGATACTTCTGATGAGACTTGCAGCTTTCAAATGGATTCTGCCCTTCAAGATGCCGTTCTCTCACTCGCTACTTCAAACAGTGCAGATGGATCTAACCTAAATTAGATGGCTGTCTTGGTTAGTATGGACCAGCTGGGCCAAAGGGTCGTTTTCCATGATGTACGACTCAAATTGACCTTTTACAATGGTTGGTCAACTGCATACAACAGTCCATTGGCTAAAATAGGAGGCAAGTTTACAATGCATTACTTGCATTACTCTACATACAAGAGGCTTTCTGAAGGATAAAAACTGATGGACAGGCAGAAAATTATGTAGTGAGAAACATGGGAATATCTGGGAATACAGGTACATAACTCAATGAAAGTGGCTTCACTGGTAGATAGGGTCATAAAAAATCTTTTGGCACATTGGCTTTCAGTGTACTGAGTACAGAAGATGGGCTGTTATGTTGAAGTTGTACAAGATGTTGTGAGGCCAAATTCAGAGTATTGTGTGCAGTTTTGGTCACCTACCTACAGGAAAGATGTAAACAAGGTTGAACGAGCACAGAGAAAATATACAAGAATGTTGCCGGGTCTAGAGGACCTGAGTTATAAGAAAAGATTGAATAGGTTAGGACTGTATTTTTTGGAACATAGAAGATTTAGAGGAGATTTGATAAAGGTATACAAAATTATGAGGGGCATAGATAGGGTGAATGCAAGCAGGCTTTTTCCACTAAGCTGCAGAGGGTCAGTCTAGTCAGCTCCATCTTAGGCACTAGCCTACAAAATACCCAGGACATCGTCAGGGAGTGATGTCTCAGAAAGGCAGCGTCCATTAAGGACCTCCAGCACCCAGGGCATGCCCTTTTCTCACTGTTACCATCAAGTAGGAAATACAGAAGCCTGAAGGCACACACTCAGTGATTCAGGAACAGCTTCTTCCCCTCTGCCATCTAATTCCTAAATGGACTTTGAAGCTTTGGACACTTCCTCACTTTTTTAATATACAGTATTTCTGTTTTTGCACATTTTGAATAATCTATTCAATATGTGTAATTTACTTGTTTATTTATTATTATATTTTATTTTATTTATAATTACTATTTTTCTGTCTCTGCTAGATTATGTATCGCATTGAACTGCTGCTGCTAAGTTAACAAATGTCATGTCACATGATAATAAACCTGATTCTGATTCTGAGGTTGGTTGGGACTAGAATCAGAGGTCATAGATTAAGGTGAAACCTTTAAGGGGAAGATGAGGGGAAACTTCTTCACTCAGAGGGTTGTGAGTGTGTGGAACGAGCTGCACGCAAGTGGTGCATCCAAGCTCAATTTCAATGTTTAAGCGAAGTTTGGATAGGCACATGGATGGTAGGGGTATGGAAGACTATGGTCCTGGTGCAGGTTGTTGGGAGTAGGCAGTTTAAGTGGTTTTGTCATGGACTAAATGGGCTGAAGGGCCTGTTCCTGTGCTATACTTCTTGATGACTTCATGATTCCAAAAGCTTCCAAACTGGACCATTGTTTTGGACAAGTTAGAATCCCACTGCAGTAGCCGGTAACTAAACTCATCTGGAATAACGTGGTAATGTTACCAGCGGGTGCACATGAAACTGAGCTGTTTGTTGTAACATGGTTCACTAAAGTCCTTCAGGAAATAAAACCCATCATCCATACCAGGTTAGGGCTGTATGCAACTGTGGGTTACCAGGGTGTTTGGATTCTAAACATGAGAGATTGTGCAGATGCTGGAAATCCAGAGCAACACACACAAAATGCAAAAGGAACTCAGCAGGTCAGGTAGCATCAATGGAAATGAACAGACTAGTTGGATTCCACCTGCCTTCAAAGTTCAGGCCAATTATGGGTGGCATTCCACATCTTGCACATGCATAAACTAAAACAAAAAGTATCAATGCCTAGTTTCTGAGTAGCAACTTTATATTATTGCCTGCATGGGTAAAGGAATGGCACAGATGTGCTTGTCTGTGCGGTGTGAAAGATCAAGAGTGGTCTAAATTATAAACACAAGAAATTCTGCTGATGCTGGAAATACAGAGCAACACTCACAAAATGCTGGAGGAACTTAGTAGGTCAGGCAGTACCCATGGAAAGGAATAAACAGTTGATGATTTGGGCCAAGACCCTTCTTTGGGACTGGAAAGAGGAGGAAGCCAGAATAAAAATGTGGGGGCAGGGGAAGGAGGGTAGCTGGAAGGTGATAGGTGAAGCCAAGGGGTTAGGAAAGGTAAACGAACATTTACCAGAGAAGGTTTGGAACATGGACTGTTCTATGTATTATCCAAATTATCCACTGCATACATGCACCAACGCCATGCTTGGATGACATACAGTAGTTAACCAAGCCATCCTGTAAGAACTTTGGTGAAAGGCTACAGTGATTAGGCAGAGCATGCCATTCAGGAAAGAAAATTGAGTTAGAACCATAATGGTTCAGTACAGAAGGCCATTCAGCCCATTGAGTTTCTACTGGGTCGCTTCTACATCAATATCTCCAACTCTTTATCCACAGTCTTTTTATTTTTTGAAATGTTCCTGTCAGTTTATTTAATGTTATTTGAGGATAATTGATGTCTCTCTCATAAATACATGTTCTGTAAAACTAATATTTTATGGAGATTACATTGTAAATTAAGGTCACCAATGAAGTTTCATCAATGTATTCTGACACTAAATAAATATTATATTTCACTGTGCTTTAGTACTTCATAGGATAACAGCTGTGAAGATGTATGTTGGTTTGTTGGGATTAGCTGTTCCCCTGCAATTACAGAATGAAAAAAAACATGTGGAACACAAAAAAATCATGCATTTTCCTTATTTAATTAGCTCCAATGCCATTGAGAATTATTCAAAAGTTTCAGTTGAAGCCCCATATTTCTGGAACAGCCTTGTTTACGGGATGAGAAACAGATATTCTGATCAATAGTTCAGTTTGATTTGGCACCAGACTGTGATAATTCCTCAAGACTCACACTGTCCAGATACAGGTTCCTGTATTTCTTCTGGCCAAAGTAAAATTTAGCAAAACTGCAAGTTCTCTTTTAAAGAGACAGAATTCTGACAAATTAAATTACACTTACATTTACCAGTTCTTCTGCAAAGGAGGGTGATGGAATCTGAATTGGAATAACTGCAGACACAACGATACTCAGGAAGTCCCACACTTTTGGGTCAGAGAAGCATAGATATCAGCTGCTTGATATGGTACACTTGCTACTCAGCTTTTAGAATTACTGTAAAGACGTGAGCATGTCACACTAAACTTTTAAAGCTGAATACACGCAGACATCAGTCATGAGGGTGGAGTATTTCCAAAAAACATGCCTCAAAGCTGATAGATCACTTGAAACAAAACAGGACTGAAAAACATTTTAATAGAAAACAAAATAAAGGTACAACAACTGAAGCAGCATAAACAATTACAGTAAAATATTGCAGTGGAGAATATCCTTAGAGTGTCTGTAATAGCCTACAATGTCTTCTTCAATAGTACGTTATGGTATTTGACTGTTATAGTATCGACAGAGTGTCCGTGATGGGAGGGTATTGACAGAGTGTAATGGGATAGTATCGTTAGAGTGTCGGTAACAGAAGAATATCAATTTTGAGCTACAGTATTATATCTATAGGGGTTTGTAACAGGACAGTGTCGATAGAGTCTATGTAATGGGACAGTGTCGCTAGAACGTCCGTAACTGGAGAATATTCATACAGTGCAACGCGGTGGCATCGACTGAGTGTAACAAGTTCGTATCGGTAGAGCGCCTGCAATGGGAGCGCGTCGACAGGGCAACGGCATAGCATGGATAGAGTGTGTTACCAGGTTCGGATATGGCCCAAGTGCAGAATGAGAGACACTGAAGCAGGTCTACAGTTCACAAACTTTAATATGAACAGTGTTATAGGAAAAATAAAATAATAAATACTCGGCCAAAACAGGGCCGTTAACTAAGACTCTCAAAAGGAAAACAAAGCCTACACTGCAGCTGAAAAGAACATCTAAACATTAAACGAATACCATTAGTCTTCAGAGTCAGTTGTCTTGAAAGTCGAAAATCTCAGGGAAGGCTGAATGCAAAACAACAGTGAAGCATTGCTGTGCTCTGTCCAAGTCTCAACAAGCACTACGACAACAAGTATGGAGTTAAATACTACCATGATTAAATAATAATTAGCTGACATGTGCAAATTCACAAGCGCAATTGCCGTACTGTTCTGTTGAATCCGTGGTTGTGACAGGGCCCCTCTCTCTAGGCACAGCCCCTGAGGCGCCACAGACCTGTGTCCACTGGAAGTCCCAGATCAGAGACTTGTCCAAGATGTCCTTTGCCAGGATCCAAGTACATTCTTCTGGACCATACCCTCCCAGTCCACAAGGTACTGGACCTTACCACGTACCCGGTGAGATGCCAGGAGGTGCCGCACAGTATAGACAAGGGAACCATCAACCAGGCGGGGAGGAGGGAGAGGTGGGGTGACCGGATTAAGCTAGGAAACATGGAATACTGGGTGGATCTTCAGTGATACCGGTAGATACGATCTATAGGAGATCTTGTTGACAGCCTTTTCCACTACAAACAGTCCCACATAGCGTGGTGCCAATTTCCAGTTCTCGACTTTCAGGGGAAGATCCCTTGATGCCAACCAGACCTCCTCCCCCGACTTGAATGGCCTTACCTGTCAATGGAGCTGATCAGCCTGCTGGGAACGCTGTTTCTGAGCGGGCAGCAGAGAAGCACTGGCTCCTCTCCAGGTGCACTTGTACTGCTGGATCAGCTGTTCAGTAGCAGGAACTCCTACATCGATCTCCTGATCAGGAAAGAGTGGGGACTGGAATCCTTTCTGGCATTCAAAGGGAGATATACCAGTGAAGGATGACTAGAGGTTATTGTGTGCGATCTCTGCTCAAACCAATTGGGAGCTCCAGGACGTGGGGTTGGAAGAGGCAAGACAGCGCAGAATTGTCTCCAACTCCTGGTTCACTCTCTCAGTCTGGCCATTAGACTGGGGGGTAGAATCCAGACGAGAGGCTGACCATGGCTCCTACAAGGGAGCAGAAAGCCTTCCAAAAGCGAGAAGTGAACTGTGGTCCACGATCAGACACTATGTCTTGAGGAAAGCCATGGAGCCTGAACACATGTTGAACCATGAGTGTGGCAGTCTCATGAGCCGATGGGAGCTTGTGGAGGGTAATGAAGTGGGCAGCTTTGGAAAATCGATCCACAACGACCAAAGTGGTGGTGTTTCCATTAGACGGGGGCAGACCAGGGGTGGTGGGGCACAGGTAGTGGATATAACAGACCCACAGGATGCTGGCATGATATTTTGTTCCAAGCGCAGGTGAGACAGGCAGATACAAAATCATGAATATCCTGGGACATAGATGGCCACCAAAATTGTCTCCTTATAAACTCCTGAGTCCGTTGAATTCCCGGATGTCTAGCCAAACAGGAGGAGTGACCCCATTCCAACACTTTGGAACACACCACAGCAGGGACAAACAGCCAGTTGGGAGGATCCCCATCCGGGCTTGGATCTGCTTGTTGGGCAGCCCTCACCTCTGATCTATTCCCCAGATCAGCAGAGCAGCAATACACCAGATCCTCAGATCCATCGAACTGCAGGAAGTGTGTGTCGACCTTTGTAATCTTGCTGCCAGGACGATAAGCAAGGATGAAGTGGAACGAGAGTTGAGTCTCTTAGCATCCTGAATATAGAAGAGGTTCTTATGATCTGTTCAGACCAAGAATGGATGCTCCGTCCCCTCCAGCCAGTGTCGCCATTCCTCCAGGGCCTCCTTGACTGCCAGAAGTTCCCAGTTCCCAATATTGTAATTCCTCTCAGCCGGAGTCGAGCGACGGGAAAGAAAGGCACAGGGGTGCAGCCGGCTATCCGCAGACGAGCGCTGAGAGAGGACAGCTCCAATGCCGACATCGGATGCATCCACCTCGACAGTGATTGGCTGAGATGGGTCTGGGTGTTGCAGCAGCGGGGCAGCGGTGAAACGTCGCTTTAGCTCGGAAAATGCTTGGTCGGCATCATCCGTCCAATGGAACCCTGCCGAGGTCTTCCTGGTGAGCGCATTAATTGGAGCCGCGACAGAGCCGAAATTCCAGATGAAGCGACGATAAAAGTTCACAAACCCCATGAAGCACCGTACCTGTTTGACTGTAGACGGTTTGGGTCACTCTGCAACTGCCTGAACTTTACTAGGTCTAGTTGAACACTGGGTGGGGTAAGTATACAGCCCAGAAACGACACCTGGTCTTTATGGAATTCACATTTTTCAGGCTTGACGTATAAGTTATTTTCAAAAAGCCATCTGAGTACTCTCCGGACATGCTGGATGTGCTCCTGAGTGGGAGAGTGGGAATAGATAAGGACGTCATCTAAATACACAAACACAAACTGGTTCAACATGAACATCGTTAACCAAGGCCTGGAATACAGTCTGGGCATTGGCCAGACCAAAAGGTCAGTTTATTTGAGGATAATTGATGAAAAATGTGAATTCCTGAGTTAGAACTCCCCATCTTTAAGTGAGAGAGACGTCCATAAGATACCCGGCTGCACCGGAGTCAATAAATTCCTTAAATTCACGGGTCTGAGACCTCCACGACAAGGAAGCTGCGAACATTACAGAATTAGGGGTTAGGGGAAGCTGACCGAAGAGAGAACCGACCTGTCAGGATTCCCCTCCCTGCTGACGGGTATCCTCTTTTACTGGACGCTTGGAACATGCAGCCTGGAAGTGTCCTGGATCACCACGATAGAGGCAGGAACCTGTTCTCCGGCACCGCTCTCGTTCCTCTTGAGACAGGCGCACGTTCCCCACTTGCATAGGCTCTTCCTTGGGCTGGGTGCTGGGTGGTGAGGGAGGGAGAGAGGGTGAGGAAAGACAGTGATCTGGTTGCATGTAGGAAGTTCGAAACATTCTTTCCCCTGCGCCACTCAATTATCCAGTTGTCAATTCGAATAGCCAGATTAATCAGGTCATTCTAACTATCCTGCTTGTCCTGCACAGCGATCTCATGCTGGACCCCTGCATTCAATCCACTTCTGGGTCCATCTTTGTGGTCAAGACTTGCTGATACCAGGTTTGGTTATGGCCTAAATGCGGAGTGAGAGACACTGAAACAGCTCGATGATTCACTGAGTTTAATGCGAACAGTGTTATAGGGAAAATAAAACAATAAATGCTGGGCCAAAACAGGGCCATTAACTAAAACTTACAAAAGGAAAACAGCATTGGTAACAGGATAGTATCAATAGAGTGTAACAGAATGGTATCAATAGAGTGTCTGTGATGCACCATAACTCTCAGAGACGTGAGTAGAGAGATAGGCTTTTATTAGCTGGAAGAGAGCAGTCAGCAGCAAGAGACCATCACATAACATCCTGGAGACTGAGGGAGGAGCCGTGCCTCCAATCGCCTTTATACAAGGGTCTGTGGGAGGAGCCACAGGAGCAGTCAGCAGGGGGGTGGGGGGGGGGGGGGGAGTGTGTCCAGACAGGTATATGTAGTTCACCACAGTCTGTAACAGGATGGTATTGATAGAGTGTAACTAGATAGTGTTGATAGAGTTTCTGTAACATGATAGTATCGAAATAGTATCTGTAACAGGATAGTATCGAGAGAGTGTCTGTAATGGGATATTATCGATAAAGTCTTTAACAGGAGAGTAACATTAGAGTGTCTGTAACTGTTGCAGTGAACAGCTGGAAGCAGACCCAGCTGCAGGACACAGAAGACTTAACATGGAGACAGACTTAGACATGACTTGGACTTGGAGCCTGGACTTGGACTTGACCTTGAGCCTGTAACCAAGCCGGGGCTTGGAACTTGGACTTGGACTCGGAACACGGAGCCTGGAAGTGGAACACGGAGACAACATATTGGTATCGGTATCGGTAACAGGGTACTTTCAAAAGAATGTAAGTAACAGGATAGTATTGATAGAGTGTCCGTAACAGGATAGTATCGATAGAATGTACGGAACAGGATAGTATCGATTGTGTCTCTAACAGAATAGTATTGACAGAGTGCCTGCAACAGCATAGTATCGATGGAGTGTCTGTAACAGGATAGTATCGATAGAGTCTCTGTAACAGGATAGTGTAGATAAAGTGTCTGTAACAGGATAGTATCAGTAGAGTGTCTGTGAAAGGATAGTATTGAGAGAGTGTCTGTAACAGGCATGATTTGATACAATGTAATGGGATAGTATCGTTAGAGTATTTGTAACAGAATAGTATCGATAGAGTCTGTAATAGGATAGTATGGATAAAGTGTCTGTAACAGGATAGTATCAGTAGAGTGTCTGTAACAAGAACGTATCGATAGAATGTATTGTGATAGTATCGTTAGAATATTGGTAACAGAAGAGCATCAATAGAGTGTAACAGGATTATATCTATAAGGCATTGGTAACAAAATATTATCGATAGTGTAACAGGATAGTATCACTAGAATGTCTATAACAGGGTAGTATCAATAGAGCCTTTGTACCAGAATAGTATTGATAGACTATCTGTAACAGAATAAGAATAGTATCACCAGAGTGTAACACTATACTATTGATAGAGTATCTGTAACAGGACAGATTCGATATAATGTCTGTAACAGGATAGTGTCGATAGTGTGTCTGTAAGTGTGTAGTGTGTCATTAGAGTGTCTGTGAAAGGACAGGATCGATACAGTATCAGTAACAGGATAGTATTGATAGAGTGTCTATAGCAGGAGAGAATTGATAGCGTGCCTGTACCAGGATAGTATTGAAAAGGTGTCTGTAATAGGACACTCTTGATAGAGTGTAACCGGATAGAATCAATAGAGCATTTGTCACAGGATAGTATTGATAGAGAGTCTATAACAGGAGAGAATTGATAGAGTCTGTAATACGATTGTATCAATAGAGTGTCTGTAATAGGGTAGCATCGATAGAGACTGTAATGGGATACCATAGATAAAGTGTTCATAGCAGTATAGTATCAATAGAGTCTCTGTAATAGGATAGTATCGATGGGGTGTGTAACAGGATAGTATCGATAGAATGTCTGTAAGTGGATAGTATCATTAGAGTGTCTGTGAAAGGATAGTATCGGTACAGTATCGGTAACAAGATAGTATCGATAGAGTGTCTGTAACAGGGTAGTATTGTTAGAGTGCCGGTGACAGGAGAGTATCAGTAGAGTGCAACGGGATTATATCTATAGGCTATCTGTAACATTATAGTATGGATAGTGTAACAGGATTGCATTACAAGAGAGTCTGCAAAAGGATAGTATCAATTGAGTCTCTGTACCAGGGTAGTATTGATAGACTGCCTGTAACAGAATAGTATCACCAGAGTGTTACAGTATACTATGAATTGAGTACCGGTAAAATGATAGTATCGATGGTGTGTGTAACAGGATAATATCGATAGAGTGTCTGTAACAGGATAGTATTGATAGAGTGTAACAGGATAGTATCCATAGAGTCTGTATCCAGAGAGTCTGTATCAGGAAAGTATCAACTAAGTGTTGGTAACAGGATAGTATTGATAAGGTACCTATAGCAGGATACTATTGATAGAGTGTAGCTGGATAGTGTTGATAGAGTTTCTGTAACACAATAGTATTGATAGAGTGTCTGGAACAGGATAGCGTAGATAGACTGCCTGTGAAAGGATAGTATCGGTACAATATCGGTAATAGTAGAGTGTCAATGGAGTGTCCGTAACAGGATACTATTGATAGAGTGTCTGTAACAGGATGGTATCGATAGAGTGTATATGACAGGTTAGTTTCAATAGAGTGTAACAGGATAATATCAATAGGGTGTCTGTAATGGGATAATATCAACTGAGTGTCTGCAACAGGATAGTATTGATAGTGTCTCCATAACAGGATAGTATTGATTGAGTGTCCGTAACAGGACAGTATCGATAGAGTGTCCGTAGCAGGATACTATCAATAGAGTGTCTGTAACTGGATAGTGTAGATAGAGTGTAACAGGATGGTATCGATAGAGTGTCTGTAACAGCATAGTATCAATAAGGTGTTCGTAACAGGATAGTAATGATAGAGTCTGTAACAAGATAATATCGATAGAGTATCAGCAACAGGATAGCATCCATAGAGTGTATAAACAGGATAGTTTCAATAGAATGGAATGGGATAATATCGATTGAGTGTCTGTAATGGGCTAATATCGATTGAGTGTCTGCACCAGGATAGTATTGATATTGTAACAGGATAGTATCCATAGAGTGTCACTAACAAGTATCGATAGGGTGTCTGTAACTGGATAGTATCGATAGAGTGTCTATAACAAGAGAGTACCGATAGAGTTTCTGTAACAGCTTACCATAACTTCTTCAAAATTATCAGATGAAAAGAACAAGTTTCATGAGATCTGTATGCCTCAAAATACACCCCCCAGCCATCACATCTGACACCTTTACACTGCTGAAGGAACGGGAATCTTGTCCAACAATCAATGTCACTTAGTTGTCCAACCTAAATAGACCGAGGGTTTACCTTTATTGTACAGAGTCAGAATCCGCTTTATCATCAGTGTGACATGTATCATGAATTGTGTTGCTTTGTGGCAGCAGTACAGTGCAATGCATCACCATCAGTACAAATAACGTTAAGAGATAAAGAGATAAATGAGTAGAGTTATAGGAGAGCAGACTGATGAGGTGCTCATGGGTTTATGGACTGTTCAGAAATCAGATGACGGAGGGAAGAAGCTGTTCGTAAAACATTAACTTTTGTTTGAGGTACGATTGCGCAGGCGTGTGGACGTAACCGAGTTAGACTTGTGGGAATAATTTAAAAGGAGAGCACTTTTTCTTCAGCAGTTTGATCGAGGCATGACTATGCAGGTGCATGGAATTCAGCAAGTTAGACTGGTGGTAAGAATTTAAAAAGAGTACAGCTTTAAAGAGCAGGCATCAGAGTACAGGTAATGATAAAGATCTAGAAAATTATAAGGCTAGCAGGAAGGAGTTTAAGATTGAAATTAGGAGAGCCAGAAATTGCCATGAGAAGGCCTTGGAGAGGTGGATGAAGGAAAACCCCAAGGCATTCTACAAGTATGTGAAGAACAAGAGGATAAGACATGAGAGAATAGAACCAATTGTGTCAGTGTAAAATTGTATATGGAACTGGAGGAGGCAGCGGAGGTATTAATGAATACTTTGCTTCACTATTCACTATGGAAAAGGATCTTGGTGATTGTAGGGATGACTTAGAGTGGACTGAAAAGCTTGAACATATAGACATTAAGAAAGAGCACTAGAGCTTTTGTAAAGCATCATGTTGGATAAGTCACCAGAATTGGACCAGATATACCCCAGGTAACTGTGGGAGGTGAGGAAGGAGACTGCTGAGCTTCTGGTGATGATCTTTGCATCATCAGTTGGGTCAGGAGAGGTTCTGGAGGACTGGAGGGTTGTGGATGTTGTTCCCTTATTCAAGAAAGGGAGTAGAGATAGCCCAGGAAATTGTAGACCAGTGAGTCTTATTTCAGTGGTTTGTAAGTTGATGGAGAAGACTCTGAGAGGCAGGATTTATGAACATTTGTAGAGGCATAACATGATTAGGAATAGTCACCATGGCTTTATCAAAGGCAGGTTACAGGCCTTACGGGCCTGGCTGATTTTTTGAGGATATGACTAAACATATTGATGAAGGAAGAGCAATAGATGTAGTGTATATGGATTTCAGCAAGGCATTTGATAAGGTAACCATGCAAGGCTTATTGAGAAAGTAAGGAGGAATGGGATCCAAGAGGATCTTGCTTTGTGGATCCAGAATTTGCTTGCCCACAGAAGGCAAAGAATGGTTGTAGATGGGTCATATTCTGCATGGAGATCGGTGACCAGTGGTGTGCCTCAGGGATCTGTTCTGGGACCCCTTCTCTTTGTGATTTTTATAAATGACCTGGATGAGGAAGTGGAGGAATGGGTTAGTAAATTTGCTGATGACACAAAGGTTGGGGTGTTGTGGATAGTGTGGAGGGCTGTCAGAGGTTACAGCCAGACATTAATAGGATGCAAAACTGGGCTGAGAAGTGGCAGATGGAGTTCAACCCAGGTAAGTGTGAGGTGGTTCATTTCAGTAGCTCAAATATGATGACAGAATATAGTATTAATGGTAAGACTCTTGACAGTGTGGAGGATCAGAGGGATCTTGGGGTCCGAGTCCATAGAACACTCAAAGCTGCTGCATAGGTTGACTGTGTGGTTAAGAAGGCATATGGTGCATTGGCCTTCATCAATCATGGGATTGAGTTTAAGAGCCAAGAGGTAATGTTGCAGCTATATAGGACCCTGGGCAGACCCCACTTGGAGTACTGTGCTCAGTTCTGGTCACCTCACTACAGGAAGGATGTGGAAACTATAGAAAGGGTGCAGAGGAGACTTACAAGGATGTTGCCTGGATTGGGTTGAGTGAACTTGGCCTTTTCTCCTTGGAGCAACGGAGGATGAGAGGTGACCTGATAGAGGTGTATAAGATGATGAGAGGCATTGATCATGTGTATGTGTATTGCAGCATAAAGAAACACAGTTAAATGGAGACTCAAGAGAGCCCTTTTTCCTAGGGCTGAAATGGCTAACACGAGAGGGCACAGTTTTAAGGTGCTTGAAAGTTGGTACAGAGGAGATGTCAGGGGTAAGATTTTACGTAGAGAGTGGCGAGTGCGTGGAATAGGCTGCCAGCGATGGTGGTGGATGTGGATAGAGACTCTTGGAGCTTAGAAAAATAGAGGGCTATGGGTCATCCTAGGTAATTTCTACATTAAGTACATGTTCGGCACAGCATTATGGGCCAAAGGGCCTGTATTGTGGGGTGTTTTCAATGTATCTAAGTGTGTCTCTTCAGGCTCCTGCACCTCCTCTCTGATGGTAGTAAGGAGAAGAGGGCAGGCCCTGGAAGGTGAGGATGTTTAATGATGGGTGCCCACCTTCATTTTGGGGTATTGCCTGTTGAAGAAGCCCTCGAAGGCTTGTGGCTGTGATGGAGCTGCAGTTCAACGTGGGAGATCAGCATCACCTTGCTGGGACCAACGGCAAATGTTGGCACAGCTGAAATGCTGGTCTTGGATATCTGCAGAAACCGATAGTGGCGGAGTACATTATAAGCTTGGATTGACCAAGTGCGAAGCTTGTGAAATGCTAATCTAAAATAGGAAAACAGTCACCATTTCTCGAGACATTGGTCTTAAAGTACACATCACTCATTCAGCAATGTTGTGGGCAGATTTTCTATTTGTGTTGCTTCCAGTTAAGTTTATAAATGCAGTTGGAAGAAGTTTCCAACCTTGATGCAGTAATAATGCAGAACTTTGAAATAAACTGGGCAAACAGTTAAAACGATAGATAAATCGGAGCTGTTATCACTAGAAGAAACTAATGATTTGGGTCAAAATTTCTTATTCAGAATGTACAATAAAACACCCATATATTACCAGGTGATTGTGTTGTTTTCCGCTTTCAGAATTCAGTTCCACAATGAATGAAAGAAGCAGAAACACAAGAGATTTTACACATGGTGAAAATCCAGAGTAACACAAACAAAATGCTGGAGGAACTAATGTAACAGTTGTTTGATAACAGAATACAGAAGTGTTTAATAAAAGTGAAGGGCAAATTTCCAATCTAGTATACAATAGGTTTTCCTTCTGAAATTTCCCATTTTGTGATGCATATTTAAATCCAGTGATTTGGCAGTGTTTAATGATTCTGGCACAAAACAAGGTTTTGCACCACATGTCAGCTTGTATGTCTTGACCTCTCCCACCTTCTGACTTCTTCTCCCTTCTGCTCGACTCCTGATGAAGGATCTTGGCTCAAACTTCATCCATTTATTCCCCTCCATAGATGCTGCCTGACCTGTTGAGTTCCTCCAGCACTTTGTATGTGTTGGTTAAGATTTCCAGCATCAATGGAATCTCTTGATTAGTTGAACTTTGATCTTGCTTAGAAAAGAGATCACGCTCATGAGGTGAACTATTCATCACAAGGAGTTTGCACTTTTCTTGACACATTATGTAGTTCGGAAGCTGACCATTGTAATGTAGATGATGCAGTTATATTCTTAACTACATAATTCAAAATGTATCAAGTACTGCCCTTACATCCATATATTACAGCCCAGTCTTTGGACCCTCTTGCCAGTTTGCAAACAAAATGATTCAAAATACTTTGTGATGATCAGTTCACCACTAGAGCATGGCCTGTTTATTGAGTAAGGCCAAAGTTTCAATGTTGTTGCAAATAGGTTTGGATGCTCATTTTGCACTGGCTGCAATTTTTGGTTAAAGTGCCACCACAGCAAAAGAAAAATCAAAAGAACTCATGAAAATAAACTCTGGCTTCAGCCCCCTTGCTTTCCAGTCTTGATGAAGGGTCTCAGCCAAAACAATGACTATATTCCCCTCCATAAGTGCTGCCAGATATGCTGGGTTCCTCTAGCATTTTGTGTGTGTTGCTCAAGATTTCCAGCATTGTGCAAAAGAACTCCAAACGCTGAAAAAGATTCAGCAGGCCACGTTGCATCTGCAGAAAGAGAAACAGTTTGATGAAAGCTTGCAGATCCGAAACATTGAGCACTTTTCTTCCAGATGCTCATCTACCTGGTGAGATTTTGTTTAAAAGTCTGTGATCTTCCACATTAATGCTGATGGAATTGCAACATAAAGAAACACAGTTAAATGGAGACACCAGAGAGCCCAGATGCTGGAATCTGGAGCAATGTGCAAAAAGCTAGAGGAACTCAGCAGGTCAGGTTATATCTATGAAGAGATTCCATGTCCCTCCTCATCCCCCTTCCCATTGTTTCATCTTCATCGTCCTCTCTTTTTCAGCCCTTTGTCTCATCCACCTATCACCTGTTTACATCATTCTCACTCACCCCTCCCTCACCTGCCAAGCTATCCACTAGCTCTCGAATCACTGCTTCCTTTCTATACTGTCTCCCCTCTGTCCTTCTCATCCCTTCTATACTGACTGTCTCCACTCTGTCCTCCTTGTCCTTTTTATACTGACTGTTTCCCCTCTGTCTGTCTTGTCCTTTCTATACTGATTGTCTCCCCTCTGTCTGTCTTGTCCTTTCTATACTGATTGTCTCCCCTCTGACCATCTCGTCATTTTTATATTGACTGTCTCCCCTCTGTCTGTCTTGTCCTTTCTATACTGATTGTCTCCCCTCTGACCATCTCGTCATTTTTATATTGACTGTCTCCCCTCTGTCTGTCTTGTCCTTTCTATACTGATTGTCTCCCCTCTGACCATCTCGTCATTTTTATATTGACTGTCTCCCCTCTGTCTGTCTCATCCTTTCTATACTGATTGTCTCCCCTCCGTCTGTCTCGTCCTTTCTATACTGATTGTCTCCCCTCCGTCTGTCTCGTCCTTTCTATACTGATTGTCTCCCCTCTGACCATCTCGTCATTTTTATACTGACTGTCTCCTCTCTGTCCTTCTCGTCCTGATGAAGGGTCCCAGCCTTAAATGGTGACTGTCCTTTCCACTCAATAGACAGTAAAATGGCAAGTAGATTGGAGGCTTATTTAAACTAAAAGGGACATGATGTTTGTTCCAACAATCACACAGGTTATATTGTCACAATGGAAGGGAAATTCACAAATACTCCTACCCACACTAATTTTATTAAGCAAGACATCACACCCTTGCTTTGAAGACATTATCCCTGTTACAGCAATTACCTAGATGAGAATTGCTTTGAAGCTTTGGTTGAGAGAAAAGCCAATGGACTGCTGAAAGCTTCAAGGGTGTGATTTCAGTTTGTTTTAATATTGTTTAATTTTACCTAATGGCTGTTATGATCACACATTTATTTGCTATTGGCAGCACTACATGAAAGTATGTTTACTGATTACACTCCAGAAGCCAAGAGAGATCACGACCTTTCAGATTAATTCAAATTAGGTTTTATTTTTTTCAGCCAGGTGTCATGAGACATGTGGAAACTAGTCACTTATTTGGAGATTAGATTTTGCTCTTTTGTGTGCACTAAGCAGGAGTGCCAGTAAAAATTTGTGAAGCTGTTCCAATGGGACCTAATTCTGACCAGTCTAAGGTGATGCATTTCCCACAGACACAATAAGCATCAGGGCCCCATCAGTGCCCCCTAGGGCACAGTAGATTATCAACAATGGAACCTTGGGGGTCAAGAGTTCATAAGTGGTCATAGAGCAATATACATGGACGTTGGTCTTTTGGCTCATCCATGCTGGTCACATTCTCCACCCAGCTGGTATCAATGTGTTCAGCCCATATCCCTCCATGTACCTGTCCAAGTGCTTCTTAAACAACATTATTGTACATGCCTCAACCACTTCCCTGGCAGCTTGTTGCATAAACTGACCACCCTCTGTCAGAACAAGTCACCCCTTCAGGTCCCTTTTAAATCTCCCCCCCCCCCCACCAAAACTATACACCTTAGTTTAGTTCTCTCCCCTACCCTGGGTAAAAATCTATTATTTTATTTATGCCTCTCACAATCTTACCCCCTCATTGTCAGACATTCCAAGGAGCAGACCTCTCCTGACCAACCTATTCCCAACAACTCAGCCACTCAAGTCCTGGAAACATCCTTGCAAAACTTTTCTTCATTCTTTCCAGTTAATCTCGTCTTTTCTGTCAAAGGGTGACTAAAACTGTCCTCCAAGTGTGGCCTCACCAATGACTTACACAACTGCAACATAACTCCCCAATTCAATGTCCTGACTGAGACAAAGCCAATGTGCCTAACTCATTTCTCACAACCCTATCACTGGTGACAGCACTTTCAATGAAGGATGAAATGCTACTCCGGGTCTCTGGTTCCATTAGCCTCCCTAGAGCCCTACCATTCAATGGAGACAAGAGCAGGGGCATCACTTTATAAGAATGATTAGCCACACCTGTGTGCAATGCCTATCAACACCCAATAGGAAGGATGTGGCTACACAGGAGAGGATACAGAGAATTCCCGGCACTGTCTGTAAGGAGTTTGTACATTCTCCCTGTGACCGTGTGGGTTTCCTCCAGCTGCTCCGGTTTCCTCCCACATTCTAAAGACACACTGGTTGGTAGGTCATTGTAAGTGGTCCCATGATTAGGCTAGGGTTAAATTAGGGGATTCTCGGCAGCGTGGCTCGAATGGCAGGAAGGGCTGATGGACGGGTGGATGGGTGTGAGGGTGGATGGATGGATGGGTGGGTAGATGGATGGACGAATGGGTGGGTGGACGGATGGGTGGGTGGATGGATGGATGGATGGATGGGTGGATGGGTGGATGGATGGATGGGTGGGTGGGTGGATGGATGGTTGGATGGATGGGTGGATGGGTGGATGGATGGATGGGTGGATGGGTGGATTGGTGGATGGATGGATGGATGAATGGATGGATGGATGGATGGATGGATAGATGGGTGGATGGATGGGTGGATGGATAGATGGGTGAGTGGATGGGTGGATGGATGGATGAATGGATGGGTGGATAGATGGGTGGATAGACGGGTGGATGGATAGATGGGTGAGTGGATGGGTGGATGGATGGATGAATGGATGGGTGGATAGATGGGTAGATAGACGGGTGGATGTGTGAATGGATAGCTGGGTGGGTGGATGGGTGGATGGATGGATGGATGGGTGGATGGATGGATGGATAGGTGGATCAATGGGTGGATAGGTGAATGGATAGATGAGTGGGTATATGGAATAATGGATGGATGGATGGATGGAAGGACAGGTGGATGGGTTGATAAATAACTCTGCCACACTGTTGTCTGTGTTGGAGAACTTCACTTATAAGGTTAAACTGGTTAGATTGGGTTTGATTTCCCTGCCGCTGAGAAATGACCTGAATTTTGAGGGAGATTGATACAATAGATAGAACAAATCTTTTATTCCCCCAAATTGTGATACCTAGTGCAAGAGGACATGTTTAAATTTGGAGAATAGAGGAGAACTGAATGGCTGGAATCTGGAATCTGCTGCGTGAAGAGATGGTGGAGGTAGATACTCTCACCAATATTTAAGAAGCTTCTTGGCAAACATTTGAAATCACCATGGTTTAGAAGGCATGGGATTTAATATGGATAAAATGGAAGTGGTTGGAATGGACATAATGAAAGCTTTTGGCACATTAGCCTTTAAAAATCAAAGTATCAATCACTGGAAATGGGAAGTTATGTTGAAGTTGTATAAGACATTGGTGAGGCCTAATTTGAAATGTGAGTAGTTTTGGTCACCTACCTACAGGAAAAATGTAAATAATGTTGAAAGAGTTCACAGAAAATTTACAAGGATGTTGCCGGGACTGGAGGTCCTGAGTTAATAAGGAAAGACTGAATAGTTTAGGACTTCATGCCTTGGAATACAGAAGATTGAGAGAAGATTTGATAGAGGTGTACCACATTATGAGGGGTATAGGTAGGGAAATGCACCAGTCTTTTACCCTGGCGTCATGGGCTAAGGTTGAAGAGTGAAAAGTTTAAGGGGAATATGAGGGGAAACTTGTTCACTCAGAGAGTTGTGTGAGTGTGGAATGAACTGCCAGCACAAGTGTATGTTTTAGGGAAGTTTGGATAGATACATGGATAGCAGGGATATGGAGGGCTATGGTCCTGATGCAGGTCAATAGGAATAAGCTGTTTAAATGGTTTCAGCATGGACTAGATGGGCTGAAAGGTCAGTTTCAGTGCTGTACTTTTCTATGATTCTCTGACATGGTGGGCAAGCTGGCCCGTATCTACTGTAGTGTGGTTAAAATCTAGCAGCCATTACAACAGTTACTGTGCTGATGAGTCTGAAAGCGGACAGATCACAAAGGTCAGCACAGCACAGCTGAATAAAGAGGCAAGACAAAATGTAGGAGGGAGTTTCAGCCAAATCCCAGCATGCTCCACTCACGGAACCAATCACTCCAAGCACCAACCAGTACTATAAGTGGCCCCTCACTGATCAAGTGGGCAGAGAGAGAAAAGGAATATTGTAAAGATAAATACAATGGAAGCAAGTCTCTCCTGTTAAAGTGTAAGGCCAATCAAGGCTCAAGGAGCACTAAGATATTGCTAGAATGAGATGGTGCAAGATACAGAATGCAAATTGCTGACTGACCTAGAAAGAAGGGGGACAATGGGAGACCAGTTAGAGCAACACAGCCCAGTCTATTGCAGGCAAAGCTCTCCCCACCATTGAGTACATCTACAAGAAGTGCTGCCATAAGAAAGCAGCATCCATCATCAAGGGCCCACATCATCCAGGCTATGCTCCCTTCTCACTGCTACACTGGGCAGGAGGTACAGAAGCCTTAGGTCTCACATCAACAGGTTAAGGAACAGATACCACTCTACAACCACTAGGCTCCTGAACCAGCATGGTTAACTTCACTCAGCTCAATGCTGAACTGATTCGACAACCTACAGACTCACTTTCAAGAACTCTACAACTCGTGTTCTCAATATTAGTTATTTACTCTTTTATTACTTGCATGATTTGTTTTCTTTGGCACATTAGTTGACAGTCCTTGTAATGTATACTTTTTGATAAGATCTATAGTATTTCTTTATGTTCCTATAAATACCTGCATGAAAATGAATCTTGATATGACATGTATGTATTTTGATAAATGTACTTTGAACCGCACTAGGCAAACCCGCAGGGACAATAAAACAAAACTAATGTCACCTCCAATTATTCAATTAAGGGGATTTTGGGGAGGAGAAAAATACTCCTTCACCTGGCTTAACAGGACTAGATCTTAATTCAGGTGCACTCTCAAACATATATATCAATGAGGAAGAAATTCAATCTAATTAACGTAATTAATTAAAATTGTAGACTATCAACTAGTGGAAGCTGGTGATCCCAGGGGATCATGGGTTTGCCCCTCCGGTGGACTGTGTCCTCTCCAGGGTGCAAGCCTGAGTGGGAAGATTTGAAGAACCGGCTGTTGCCCATGCAACATGTCACTGATGTAGTTCAAGGGAAGGGCAAGCGCCGATGCAGCTTGGCACCAATATCATCGCAGAGGTTGCCAGAGCGAAGTTGTAAACAACATCAAACTGCCTTAGGGACACCGGCTCTGGATTTCTTCCTCGGGGTTTACCCCTGAAGCCTTTCCCACGGGTGGGTGCGGCCACAAGATTAAAATCCTTCTCCTAGGTGGGCTGCGTCCAAGGCTGAAGCAACTGGCTTTGAGGCACCAATGGTCCAGCTTTGCCCCGTCTCTTGTCAGCAGAAGTAGTTGCACTGGGCAGATCCATAATTCCTTGCAAGTGGTGTCACAGGTAACAAACAAAAGAAAATCTGCAGATATTGGAAATCCGAGCAGCACGCACAAAATGCTGGAGGGACGCGACAGGTCAGGCAGCATCTAAGGTAAGGAGTAAACAGTTGACAGTTCGGGCCAAGACCCTTTATTGGAACTGGAGAAAAAAGATGAGAAGTCAGAGTAAGAAGTTGGGGGGTAGGGGAGGAAGAAATACAAGGTGGTCAGTGATATGCAGTGTTGAGGTATGCAGATGTGAGTTCAGTGGGGCAGGAACAAGCTGAAATAATGGGTCTATCTGTACAAATGGGTTTCTGGATCTTGGGTAGGAGGTAGAAACAGGAGGTGCAGGGTGAGGGAACTATGAGGTTGGTGGCAGTGGATGGGAGATCCCCAGAGTTAATAAGGTCAGTGATGGTATGGAAAACAATGGCCTGGTGTTCCTTAGTGGAATCCAGTTCGAGGGGTAAGTAAGAGGAAGTGGCACTGGGTCTCAGTTCATCAGACCACTACTACACCTCTCTTACCTGCAGGTTTGTGGTGAGGTTGGGATTAGTGCAGAGGGAGTGGAGAGCCAAGCATTAGGAAGGAGTACGGCTTGAATTTGAGAGTGGAGCATTGAAGTTGAGACGGTTGGTGTCTTGTTGGCATTTGGCAATGAAAAGACCCAGAACAGAGCAGGGTGTCCAACAAGAGGAGGAGGGTTGAAGACAGGAGAAGGGGTCATCAGTGTGGGATGGAGAGTCCTTGCCAAAGTTAGTAGATGGAGATGGTGTTACGAACCCATAGGTTTGGTTTGCTGTGGACTGTCACTATAAGGGGATGCCTAAGTAAGGCAGGACTGTGACATCAGTCACAGACTGAAATGGTTTGCTTCAGGCTTTTATACGGAAGGAGAGAGAGCAACCTTCAGTAGTAGCAGAGAGAGAGAGAGGGAAGGAGGGATGGGGAGAGGGAGAGAGAGAGAAACTGAAAAGCCAGTAGCTTCAGCTTGTCGTAGCTGGGGTCGGGAACTTGCCTATGCCCACAAGGGTGGGTTGATTATCGATCCAGTGCACATCGAATGTGTGGCCGTCTCGTATAATCCGTAGGAGTGGATTTTTTTTGGGATATCCTGTGGAGACCACTTATGTGTTAACCCTTGACTGGGTATGTTGTGTGGTAATCGCTTCAAGACGATACCCCTGTGACAGGTCACTTTCAGTGATAATTCGTATGTGGATTTGGACTGATGATGGACAAGATCTGTGGTGATTGTGATCTTGTTACCAGTGTGGAACCTGTGGAATATCTCGTACTTACCTTTTCTCTCCGTTACAACCTGGATTACAAATATCTCTCTCCCATCATTTATTTTGTGGATTACTGAACTTTCCTAGTTTACCATGCCAAAGACTTTAAGCCTTGATCCCACCCAAGCTCAATATAGTTTGGGAGTTGTATTTATACACATAAATACACATAACCCTGTTAACTTCTGTTTATCTTGCTTTAAGTTACTATATTATAAGTAGTTACTAATAAAGACAATGGTTTTAACATCCAAACCAGACTCCATGTGTAGTCTGTTGCTGCTGAAACATTTCTAAAACATTACAGTTCGTAACAAATTGGGGGCACATCTGTGAAATGAACAAAAATTGGAGCTTATTGATTGATTAAGTATCGATCTCATAGACCACTTTGATTTATTTGTGTGTGGAAATCAGCAGCAATGGATATTAGTATTGAGGCATTTCTGGAAGAGCCAACCCCTGAGCATTAGGAAAAGCCAAAAAGCATGAAGTGTTAGCTATTGCTAATACACTGAACCTTACAGGAATAAAGCGGGCTATGAGGAAGCCAGAGATTCAGAGGAAAATAGTTGAGCACTATATATCTATGCAGGTGTTTGATGAGGAGGTGTTAAACAAGTTTCCTGTGAGTAAAGAGGAGATCCAGTTGGGACTGAAACAATTGAAGTTTGATATGTTTAAAGTAGAGGCTGAGGAAAAAGAAAGACAGAGGCAGTTTGATGCCAGAGAAACAGATAAATAGAGGGAGGAAGCAGAAAGACAGAGGTGGTTTGAATTGGATAAGTTAAGGCTCAAGAAAGAAGTTGATGGCTCTAAGGAACTGGTCATAGCATTTATTGCCAGCCAGGAAGTTAAACTGGTCCCTCCATTTGATGAGACTGAGGTTGATAAATACTTCCAGCATTTTGAGAAAGTGGCTCAGAGTCAAAAGTGGCTGAAAGAAAGCTGGTCTCTCTTGAGTGTAATTAAGGGTAAGGCTCAACAAGCTTACTTGGCCTTATCAATTGGAGATACAGCTAATTATGAGATCATGAATCCGGCTGTACTTAAAGCCTATGAATTGGTTCCAGAAGCCTATAGACCAAGTTTCAGAAATTTGAAGAAATCTGTGAATCAGACTCTGGTGAAATTTGCTTACGAGAAGTTTGTGTGCTTTGACCGTTGGTGCAAACCTAAAAACATGAATGATGATTTTAACAGCTTGAAAGAGTTGGTTTTAATTGAAGAATTTAAGAGGTGTGTCCCTAATGACATAAAGGCATACTTAGATGAAAAGGATACTGTCACCTTGCAGGAGTCTGCTAAATTAGCAGATGAGTTTGCTTTAACCCACAAGGTTAAATTTACCCCGAGAAAACGCTTCCAAAAGAGTAGCATGGATAGTCAGGGTAAACCAGAAATTAAATCTGGGACTAGTGACAAAAGTAAGGATGAAGGGAAGCAAGTGAAGGAGAAATATTCTGGTGTTACTTGTTACTATTGTAGGAAAGCTGATCATGTTATGGCTAATTGTTCCATCCTGAAGAAGAAAGAGGAAAAGGAGGCCATCCCAGATGATTGTACTCAGCGTTGTGAAACACCTATAAACCCATTGGGTTCTGCACATTCTGATGAGGCTCATTTAAGGACTGAGAGGTCTGACTGAATTAGGAAGGGATTTGATCATTTTATGTCAGATGGGTTGTGTCAGTGAATGAAGGGATAACCCTGGTACCAGTGAAAATTATTCGAGATACTGGGGCTTCTCTGTCACTTATATTGGATATCATTCTACAGTTTAGCGATGAGACTGATGCTGGTGAGGTAAATCTTATTAAAGGCATCGGAGCCGGCATTGTTTTTCTGCCACTGCACAAGGTAACTTTAGAGTCAGGGTTGGTTTCGGGACCTGTTAAGATAGAACTATGCTCTAGTTTACCGGTGGAAGATGTTACTTTGTTGTTAGGGAATGACCTAGCAGGTGGTAAAGTTGTTCCTGCAGTGCAGCTGATGACTAAGCCAATCACTGATGACCCACAGATGGATTCTACCATTTACCCCTCCTGCGCAGTAACTCGAAGTATGGCTAAGAATTCAGTCAATGCAGATAGTTCTGTGAAGCATGATTCTGCTACCCCTGATAGCCAAAATTGGGATTCAGGTTATGATGACTTGTCAGGGACTTTTCTACCTTCATTTTTTCATCAGGATTCAGGTATTAAATCTGATAAGAAAGATTTGTCTCTGTCTAGGAAGGAGTTTATAGCAGAACAGAACTGAGACCCTAAGACTGAAGCTTTAAAAGAAAGAGCTCTCTCAGATGATGAGATAAAGAAAATGCCAGTAGGGTACTATCTCAAGGATGGAATGTTAATGAGGAAGTGGAGACCACCTGCTATACCTGTAAGTGAGAATGGGCAATTGTTCACCAAGTTGTAGTTCCTAAAGTTTATAGGAACAAAATTTTAACTTTAGCACACAATATGCCCTTAGGTGGCCACCTAGGTGTGAATAAAACTGTAAACAAGGTTATGAAAGAATTTTACTGGCCTAATTTGAGGAAAGATGTTGTGACCTTTTGCAGAACCTGTCACACTTGTCAAGTTGTGGGTAAACCTAATCAGGTCACCCCAGTGGCCCCATTCTGGCCTATACCTGCATTCGGTGAACTCTTTTCCAAAGTTACAGTGGATTGTGTTAGCCCATTGACAAAGACTAAAGCTGGCCATCAGTATTTGCTGACAATCATGTGCACAGCATCCAGATTTCCGGAAGCCATACCTCTCAGAAATATCAAGACTAAAATTGTGGCAAAACTGCTCATAAAATTTTTTACTTTGTTTGGTTTGCCTAAAGAAATCCAGTCTGATCAAGGAAGTAATTTTACATCTGGATTATTCCAGCAGGTAGTTTATGAACTGGGAGCCAAACAAATTACGTCATCTGTGTACCATTCAGAATCACAAGGGGCTTTGGAAAAATTCCATTCTACCCTTAAAACCATGATTAAGGCATTCTGTGTTGAAAATGGAAAAGGTTGGGATGAGGGAGTTCATTTGCTTTTATTCGCAATAAGAGAATCAGTGGAGGAATCATTAGATTTTAGTCCGTTTGAACTTGTATTCATTCATAAAGTTTGGGGATCTTTGACCTTGTTAAAGGAACAGTGGATTAATGAGGATGTACATATCAATTTGCTTGACTATGTTTTGCAATTTAAGGACAGGCTGTACAAAGTTTGCGAGTTAGCAATGTTACGTTCTCCGTAACTGGGTGACTTACCAGCAAAGATAGAGAGGTCCGCTGAAGTCTGATGCTACTATTTTCAAATGTTTTTTTATTTATAAAGGGGCACAAACGTATGGTTAATACAAAACATTCAGATCATATACGTCATCAATACTCAATCTAAAGCACAGGTATAGTAATAATCAATCAGAAATAAGCTCTATCATTGTCTAGGGGATAATACTGAGTCCAATTGAAATTTAAAAGTCACTCAGAAGTCTGCAGGCTTTTCCGTTTGGGAACCGCTAGCATTTCACGTGTTGGAGAGAGGGATTGGTGAGAGAAAGGAACATTTGCCCGTTGTCTTTGCGAAGCAAATCCCTGTTGTTAGTTAAAAACGGTTTTTCCTTTGGTTTCAGCCACAGACTCCCGATCCGGAATCTAACGCACGTGGCTTCCTTCAAAATGGCTTCCCGCTCCAACGGGAAGCGCTATCGTGTCTTCTTAGTGTGTCTCCTTGGTGCGTCTGAGGGGCCGCCTCGGCAGCCCACCTTTTATCGGGACTTGTAGGGTTATAGCTGTCAATCAGGGTGGGGTGAGGCAATCTTTCCCCATCACCCAGCCCACGTTGCCCTGAGGGTTTGCACGTAGTCCAGTCCCCATTCCACAAAGGTGTCTCCAAGAGACAATGGCCATGTCCGTGGCTTTTGTCTGGCTGAGAGGCCAGACCACATTCCAAACCTTAAGGCTTCTCTCTTATTTTCCTGAGTCCAATTTCAGCACGTTGCTCTCTCTCTTGGGTCATTGACCCCCCCCCCTTTACTAGGGCTCTTATGATTCTCACAAAGGAAGGGGACTGGGGTCATAACAGCAAGACAAAACTTAAAATTTTCTCATGTTATAATATGGCAACAATGAATATAGAATTGAAACAGGTATTCTTTATAAACATAGAAACATTTATTTAAACTCAGCTTAACAACAAATGAAAAGTAAACAAACGACTAACTTAAATAGAAGTTAACTGCTATATGGCAACTCAAACAGTTTTTAAAGCAATAAATGCAAACACAATTCTTAAAGCGATAAATGCGAACAGTTCTTAAAAGTGGTAAATGCGAAAGTCAAAATGATTTACACAGTCAATTAGGAGAGACTTTCCTGGAGTAACGAATTTCTCGACAACGTGACGTTACTGCTGATCCCAGCTGAAATATGCCTTGCCCAAAGGATTTATGATGAAGGAAATGAAAACGGCTTAAAGAAACTGACCTTTTCCTTGGTGAATGATGCTGCCCCAACCCTTTCTGCCCTTACACAAGACAGGGGTTATCTCGGATGCAGGTTACTAATTCCAGAATGAAAATCCAATAAGGTCATTCCTGTATTACCACTGACGACACCAACTTTACACAATCCATCGGGTTCCTGTATTTCGATAAATCTTCACACTCTGACTGGACTAAAACTGGTAGCGTTGTTGCGAAACTGCCGGCAATAACCTTTGTGACTTAAGACAGACAGTAAAACTCCACTTTAAAACAAAACTGCATTATGAGACAAATACACAGCATAACAGAGTCACTGACGAATTAAACAATGAACTGACCTGTGTCACAGAAAGGCTTTCCCGTTTTATACCTGTTGGAACAGGCCATCACATGACCTCTTACTGGCAGGAAAATTACATCATGTGACTTCACACTGGTGGGAAATTACATCACCCCACCATCACAAGACCATTACATCATGCTCAGCAGATACTCATCATGGTCATGAGACAGTCACAAGATACCCACGGGGTATGTAACACCTACCTCCAAAAAAAAAAATTTTGGTCTGTCATGAGCAAAATTTTAACAATTAACTATTTACAAAAAATACAAATGTATAAAATTAACAACATACACAATATACATAGTATTATCATATAGCACCTTACAAACTGATATTCAGTAGGAGTGTTACAAATGTTAAAATATCACTCTATTAAAAAAAATTACATTGTACATTCAACATCTAGATAGACAATTGGCAATCACATTATCTTTGCCTTTAATATGAGTTATCAAAATATTGTACTCCTCTAACATCAAACCTTTGTTGCTAAATTGGAGTCTGATTTATTTCCTTAACCATTTTTCTTAACCAAGCCCAGACCTACAACATAACTAAGATAAGTCACAGTGTCATGCCCAAATTCACTTTTAGCTAAGTTAATAGTTAAGTTAGCTTTTGAAAGCCTTTCAAATAGTTTCTCCACCACAGTAATATGTGCTTCCCAAGTATCATTTCCTGTAACTAAATCATCAATATAGCCATCTGTATCTTTTATCCCATGAATTACAGAGTTAATCATCTGCTGGAAAGTACCTGGGGCGTTCTTCATCCCAAATGGAAGAACATTATATCCATATAACCCAGATGGGGTTACAAATGCGGAAATCTCTCTTCCTCTATCTGTCAATGGAACACACCAATACCCTTTTAATAAATCAATCTTTGTAAGGAACTTTGCTTTTCCAACTTTATCTACACAATCATCCACTCTAGGGATTGGATATGCATCTATTTTTGTTACAGCATTCACCATCCTGTAGTCAGTACAAAACCAAATACTACCGTCTGACTTAGGCACCATGACACAAGGTGAACTCCAATTCAAATCAAAAGGTCTAATAATATTATTCTCTAACATATAATTTCTTTCTCAGCAAGTTCACATTTTTCAATGTTCATCCTATATGAATGTTGCTTTATGGGTTTGGCATCTCCAACATCTACATCATGTGAAGCTACTGTGGTTCTTCTAAGAACATCTGGAAATAAATCCCTATATTTGAAAATTAATTGCTTCATCTGCTGCTTCTGCTCTGGCTGTAAATGAGCTAATTTATCATCAATATTTTCCAGAATTGTTGAATTTGGTAATCTGGCAGAAACGATGTTTGGTTTAGAATGAGTTTTAGATGAATCATCCATTATGTTCCTAGTGAGATCAGACTCATTACTATTGACCACAACAGTCATAGTAGCAGACTGTTTCTCATAAAATGGTTTTATCATATTTATATGGCAAAGTTGTGATGGCCTTCTTCGATTTGGAGTTTTTATCACATAATCCACATCATTAACTTCAGACATAATTTCATAAGGACCATGAAATTTTGCTTGTAAAGGATTCGTTTGCACTGAGAAAAGAACCAACACCCTACCTTCAGGCTTAAATGTCCTTATCCTAGCTTCTTTATCATACCAGGTTTTCATTTTCTCCTGAGCTGTTTCAAATTTTTCCTGGCTAAGCTACAAGCTTTATGTAATCTGTCCTTAAATTTCAAAACATAATCCAGCAAATTAGTGTGTACCTCTTTATTAGTCCATTGTTCTTTTAATAGGGCCAAAGGTCCTCTAACTCTATGCCCAAATACAAGTTCAAGTGGACTAAAACCTAATGATTCCTATACTGACTCCTGCACTACAAATAGAAGTATGCCCTCATCCCAATCATTTACATTTTCCACACAATACGTCCTAATCATAGTCTTGAGAGTAGAATGAAACCTCTCCAAGGCTCCTTGTGATTCTGGATGGTATGCAGAAGAGGAAAACTGCTTACCTCCCAGTTTATAAACTATCTGTTGAAACAATTCAGACATAAAATTACTACCTTGATCAGATTGTATTTCCTTAGGCAACCCAAAACAAGTAAAGAATTTTATAAGATCCTTTATTACAGTTTTAGTTATTATATTCCCAAGAGGTACTGCTTCTGGAAACCTAGACACAGTGCACATGATGGTCAGCAAGTATTGATGGCCAGTTTTTGTTTTTGGTAATGGGCCTACACAATCTATAATAATTTTGGAAAACGGAAATGCAGGAATAGGTTGCAGTGGGGCCACTGGAGTAACTTGATTAGGTTTACCCACAATTTGGCAAGTATGACATCTCTGTAAAACATTGCCACATCTTTTCTCAAACCAGGCCAGTAAAAATGTTTAAAAACCTTGTCCATAGTTTTCTTTTCTACTTGATGTCCACCCAAGGGCACACTATGGGCTAAAGTTAGAATCTCATTTCAATAAACTTTAGGAACAACTACCTGGTGAGCAACCTTCTATTCATCTCTTACAGGAATTGTAGGTGATCTCCACTTCCTCATCAACACTCCTTTCTCAAAGTAATATCCTACTGGCACCTTATCAATTTCACTACCTAGAAGAGCTTGTTCCTTTAATTTGATAATCTCAGGGTCTCTACTCTGCTCTGCTATCATCTCCTTCCGAGACAGAGACAAATCTTCATGGTCAGACTTACTCCAAGAATCTTATTCAAACAATGAAGGTAAGAAAGTTTCTGACACATCCTCAAAATTCAAATCCTGAATTGAACAGTCATGGGGAACAACCTCATTCTGCACATCAAGCCTTTTAGCCATAGCTTGAGTTACAACACAGGAGGAATCTGTGTTAGAATCCATCCGTGGTTCCTCTGACTTTATTGTCAAATGCACTTCAGGAAAAACTTGTCCATCTGCCAAGTCATTTACTAACAATAAAGAAACATTATTCACAGGTAAGATAGGTTGTAGTCCTACTTTAATAAGTCCTGTAACTATCCCTGACCTTAAATTTACTCTATGCAAATGTACAGGCATAAGGGCACTCCCAAAACCTCGTATATAGTTTACCTTGCCAGTGTCAGACTCATCATTAAACTTTAGCACACTGTCTAACATCAGTGATTGAGAAGCTTCAGTATCCCTAAGGATTTTTATTGGCACCGGAGTGGATCCATCTTTCAAGGATACAAATCCTTCAGTTATAAAATGATCATGTCCCCGCTTAACTTGGTCAGAACTCTAACAAAGCTTCATTTGTATTCAAAGAACCCTGTGGATTTACAGGTTTTTCAGTATGTTGCACACAAGCATCTGGGACTGCTTCCTTCTCCTTCTTCTTTAATCGGAAACAGTTAGCTATTACGTGACCAGGCTTCTTACAATAATTACAAATGGGACCAAACTGTCTTTCCTTCACAGGCTTTCCTTCATCCTTACCTTTCTCACTAACTTCTGATTTAATTTCTGGTTTACCTTGACTCTCTGTGCTATTTTTCCTTTTAAAAATTCTGCCCTGAGGAAATTTATTCTTGTGGATTAAAGCATACTCATCAGCTAATTTAGCAGACACCTGTGATATAGCAGTGTTTCTCTCATTTAAGTATGTCCTTACTTCAACAGGGATGCTCCTTTGAAATTCCTCCATTAAAATCAACTCTTTCAATTTATTATAGTCCCCATTTACATTTTTAGAGGAAATACATCTCTCAAAACACACAGCTTTGTCGTAGGCAAACTCCACCTAAGTTTTTTCACAGATTTCTTCAAATTTCTGAATCTTTCTCTATATGCTTCTGGAACCAGTTCACAAAACTTCAGTATATGCTGCCTCACAATATCATAATCAAGTGCTTGCTTTATACAGCAGTTAAAGCTGTATAAACTTGCCTTGCCTTTAATTACACTCTGTAACATCACTGGCCATTTCTCTTTCGGCCACTCTGAAATCAGAGTAACAGTTTCAAAATGTTGAAAATATTTCTCAACTTCTGTTTCACGAAATGGAGGAACCAATTTAATTTCCTGACTAACAACAAATGTTTTTCTAGAACCAGAGGACTGATTCTTGGACCTTAATTCCGCCATCACAAGTTCAAATTCCCTCTTTTTATTTTCAGCTTCTAACCGACTTAGTTCCAAGTTAGCTTCCAATTGTTTCTGCTTTAACTCAGCTTCTATTCTAAGCTTTTTTAATGCTACCTGCTCCAGGTGTAACTGGATCGCTGGTTTACTTACAGAAAACCTATCTAACACTGTTTCATCAAAAACACTCGAATCTATATAGTGTTCCTCAATTTTCCTCTGAATTACAGGCTTTGTTGTACTCTTTGAAATACCTTTAAGATCCAATCTCAGATACAGCACTCTTTTTCACCTTTGCTAATACCTCCAGGTCAGGCGATGCCAGAAAATCGTCAATATTCATTGTTGCCGAATACAACCCACAAACCAATCAAACAAAATAATTGGGTATTTCCCTTTCCAAAACAGACTGAGAATCAAACAAGCATTTCAGCACAAAGACGGATTATATCCTGAGAGCCCCCAGCTGTTATGACACAGCAACAATGAACATAGAATTGAGAGAGGTTTTTTTTTATAAACAAAGAAACATTTATTTAAACTCAGCTCAACAACAAGTGAAAAGTAAACAAACAATTAATTTAACCAGAAGTTAACTGCTATACGGCAACTCGAACAGTTCTTAAAGTGATAAATGCGAACACAGTTCTTAAAAGTGGTAAATGCGAAAGTCCAAATGATTTACACAGTCAATTAGGAGAGACTATCCTGAAGTAATGAATTCCTCAACGACGTGACGTTACTACTGATCCCAGCTGAAATATGCCTTGCCCAAAGGATTTACGATGAAGGAAATGAAAATGGCTTAAAGGAACTGACCTTTTCCTTGGCGAATGATGCTGCCCCAACCCATTCTGCCCTTACACGAGACAGAGGTTATCTCGGATGCAGGTTACTAATTCTGGAAAGAAGATCCAATAAGGTAATTCTTGTATAACTGCTGATGACACCAACTTTACTCGATCCTTCTGGTTCCCATATTTCGATAAATCTTCACTCTCTGACTGGTCGAAAACTAGCAGTGTAGTGGCGAAACTGTGAGACTTAAGACAAAAAGTAAAACTCTACTTTAAAACAAAACTGCGTCATGAGATGAATACGCAGAATAACGGAGTCACTGATGAGTTAAACAATGAACTGATCTGTGTCACAGCAAGGCTTTCCCATTTTATACCTGTTGGAACAGGCCGTCACATGACCTCTCACTGGCGGGAAAATTACATCATGTGACCTCACACTGGTGGGAAATTACATCACCCCACCATCACAAGACCTTTGCATCATGCTTACCAGATACTCAATTACATCATTGTCCTGAGACAGTCACAAGGTACCCTTGGGGTATGTAACACTCAAAACAAAATGAAGTATTGGTATGATAAATAGGCTCGCATAAGGAATTTCCAGGTGGGTGATCAGGCGCTTGTGTTATTACCAATTCAGAGACCCACTTGAAGCGAAATACCATGGACCATATCAGATAGTGTCTAAAATAGCTGATATAAATTTTAGAAACATGGAAACATAGAAAACCTAGAGCACAATACAGGCCTTCAGCCTACAAAGTTGTGCCGAACATGTCCCTACCTTAGAAATTACTAGGCTTACCTATAGCCCTCTATTTTTCTAAGTTCCATGTACCTATCTAAAAGTATCTTAAAAGACGCTATCGTATCCACCTCCACCACTGTTGCTGGCAGCCCATTCTATGCACTCACCACTCTCTGAGTAAAAAACTTAACCCTGATATCTCCTCTGTACCTTCTCCCCAGCACCTTAAACCTGTGTCCTTTTGTGGCAACCATTTCAGCCCTGGGTAAGAGCCTCCGACTATCCATATGATCAATGCTTCTCATCATCTTATACACCTCTATCAGGTCACCTCTCATCCTCCATCACTCCAAGGAGAAAAGGCCGAGTTCACTCAACCTATTCTCATAAGGCATGCTCCCCAATCCAGGCAACATCCTTGTAAATCTCCTCTGCACCCTTTCAATGGCTTCCACATCCTTCCTGTAGTGAGGTGACCAGAACTGAACATAATACTCCAAGTGGGGTCTGACCAGGGTCCTATATAGCTGCAACATTACCTCTCGGCTCCCAAATTTTATCATCAAAACACACGACCGACATAAGCCAACACAGCTGGTACATATAAATATGTTGAAGCCTTATTTTGAAAAACAACAAGTAGCAGCTGTGACAAGGGTGGAAAATAACAATGGCAACCCTGGGAACGAATTATTTAATTCATCCGAGGTTTATTCTAAGACCAACATTGTCTCCACGAGATTAACAAATTTGATTGTTTTAGAAAACATTGATAACAATAGACTTACAGACACAGCAGCAACAACAAATGAAGGAATTAAATTTGAAGTTTAAAAATTTATTTCCTGATGTTCCAAACCAAACCATAGTCACATCACATGATGTGAATGTCGGGGATGCCAAACCCCCTATTGCATGAATATGGGAAAACATAAATTGGCTGAACAAGAAATTGAGTACATGTTGAAAAATGGTATTATTAGGCCTTCAACTTCAGATTGGAGTTCACCTTGTGTTATGGTACCTAAACCAGATGGTAGTATTAGGTTTTGCACTGACTATAGAAAGGTGAATGCAATAACAGAAACAGCTGCTTATCCCATCCCTAGGGTGGATGATTGCATAGATAAGGTTGGAAAAGCTAAATTTCTTTCAAAGGTTAATCTGTGGAAAGGGTATTGGTGTGATCCATTGACAGATGGGGTAGAGAAATTTCTGCGTTTGTGACACCTTCTGGGTTGTATGAATACAATGTTTTTCCGTTTGGGATGAAAAATGCTCCAGGAACGTTCCAGAGAATGATTAATTCTGTAATTCAAGGGCTAGAACACACAGATGCCTATATTGATGATTTAGTCACCGGAAATGACACTTGGGAAGCTCATATCTCTGCTGTAGAAAAGCTGTTTGACAGGCTTTCCAAGGCCAACCTTACAGTTAACTTAGCTAAGAGTGAATTTGGCCCCATGCCACTGTGACCTATCTTGGTTATGTGGTGGGTCAAGGTGAATTAGCTCCTGTTCAGGCAGAAGTTCAGGCAATTTCTAAAGTTCCCATTCCAATGAGTAAAAAGGCTCTTAGAAGGTTTCTGGGAATGGTTGGATATTATCATAAGTTCTGTAAGAACTTTGCTGATATCGCTGTTGGTTCGTTTCTAAAACTTTACAGTTCGTAACAATGGAAACAGTGGAAGAGGAACTGAGCATCATGGCAGGCACAGAACTCACTGAAGTGTGGGTGTAGGAGGACAAAGGTGATGCCCTTACTGAGGACAGAACATTGTATCTCAGAGAAGGGAAGTTCAGAGGGGATGGTGAAGACCCAGCAGATGAGATCTGCCGCTGGAACCCCAGAAACTCTGGCAAACCATCATCTGAGAAGGAACAGCATCTTTCAAAGCCAATAGATGTGCAGAATTAGAAGAAAAGAGAATGGAAAGAGAGGCAACAACAACCAAAGCATGATCTGCCATCAGAAACTACCTGTCCTGAATGCGGAAGAACTTTCAAAGCCAAGATTGGACTCATAAGCCACTTGAGAGCGCATAAGTAGATCAACGGAATGAAGACCATTATCCTTGACCTCAACGGATAGCCACGACGATGAGTCTCCCCTACCCCCACCATCACTCTGCAATCCCGTGACACCTGTCACCAACTACCTTGTATGTCTTCCTCCCCTTCTCACACCTTCTTACTCTGACTTCTTATCTTTTTTCTCCAGTCCTGATGAAGGCTCTCAGCACGAAACATCGACTGTTTACTCTTTTCCATAGATTCTGCCTGACCTGTTGAGTTCCTCCAGCATTTTGTGTGTGTCCGTGTGGCAAGTAGATAGAGTTGTAAAGAGACCTTTTGACATGCTGACCTTCATAAATCAATGTATTGAGTCCAGTTGGGATGTTACGTTGAAATTTATAAGATGTTGGTGAGATCTAATTTAGAGTATCGTGTCCAGTTTTGGTCACCTCCTACAGGAAAGATGTAAGTGTGATTGAAAGCATGCAAAGAAAATTTACAAGAATGTTGCTGGGACTTGAAGATCTCAGTTGAAAGGAAAGATTGAATAGGTGAGGACTTTATTCCTTGGAACATAGAAGACTGAGGAGATTTAATAGAGGGATACAAAATTATGAAAGGTATAGATAAGGTAAATGCAAGCAGGAATTTTCTACTGAAGTTGGATGGGACTACAACTGGAGGTTATAGATTAAGGGTGAAAAGTGGAATGGCAGGGCTGAATGGCCTAATTCTGCTCCTATGTCTTATGGGCTAAGGTGAAATGTTTAAGGGGAACATGAGGATAAACCTTTTCACTCTGAGGTTGGTGAGAGTGTGGAATGAGCTGCCAGTGGAAGTGGTGAATGTGGGGTCGATTTCAACATTTAAGAGAAATTTGGACAGGTACTTAGTTGGGAGGGGTATGGAGGGCTATTGACCATGTGCAGGTTGATAGGACCAGACAGATTAATGTTTTGGCACAGACCAGATGGGCTGAAAGACCTGTTTTTGTACTGCAGTGTTCTATGATTCTATGTCTGTTTATATTTCCAACAATAACAGTGTTGTGTTACATGGTCAGCACAACAGTCCGAACATACACTGACTAGATTTGCAGGGGGAGGGGGACCAGAGTGTTAGAGCAGATAGTGAGGAGTAGGAGGATAAAGGTCATGTGAGAACTGCAAGTATAGTGCATGGAGTAAAGCCAGATCTAACATATAAAGAGGCTTTGAGCAAAGAGAAGCAGAATAAAGGGTGTAAAGGTAGTAAGGTAGAAGGGCTAAAGTGTGTGTACTTCAATGCAAGAAGCATCAGGAACAAAGGTGATGAACTGAGAGCTTGGATACATACATGGAATTATGATGTAGTGGCCATTACAGAGACTTGGCTGGCACCAGGGCAGGAATGGATTCTCAATATTCCTGGATTTCAGTGCTTTAAAAGGGATAGAGAGGCGGGGAAGGGGAGGAGGGGTGGCATTACTGATCAGGGATACTATTACAGCTACAGAAAGGGTGGGTAATGTAGCAGGATCCTCTTTTGAGTCGGTATGGGTGGAAGTCAGGAACAGGAAGAGAGCAGTTACTCTACTGGGGGTATTCTATAGGCCCTCTGGTAGCAGCAGAGATACCAAGGAGCAGATTGGGAGGCAGATTTTGGAAAGGTGCAAAAATAACAGGATTGTTATCATGGGTGACTTTAACTTCCCTAATATTGATTGGCACCTGATTAGTTCTAATGGTTTAGATGGGGCAGAGTTTGTTAAGTGTGTCCAGGACAGATTCCTGTCACAGTATATTGACAGGCCAACTAGGGGGAATGCCATATTGGATCTAGTATTAGGTAATAACGAACCAGGTCAGGTCACAGATCTCTCAGTGGATGAGCATCTGGGGGCACAGTGACCACTGCTCCCTGGCCTTTAGCATTATCATAGAAAAGGAAAGAATCAGAGAGGACAGGAAAATTTTTAATTGGAGAAGGGCAAATTATGAGGCTATAAGGCTAGAACTTGCGGGTGTGAATTGGGATGATGTTTTTGCAGGGAAATGTACTATGGACATGTGGTCGATGTTTAAGGATCTCTTGCAGCATGTTAGGGATAAATTTGTCCCGGAGAGAAAGAGAAAGAATGGTTGTTCGTCTTTCAGAGTCGAAGACGACCACAACTTCTGTCAGGTGGAGGGTTTGTGACTGTGGGTCCGGAGGTGACTGGTGAGGCCAATCTGGGCCCTGAAAACTTGCCCACATGTGGGACACATGAGGGTAGGTGCTGCAGTGGAAGTGGAGGTAGCTCGAGCCTTGCATGCGGCGCATTTCCTCTGAGCCTCTGCGGTGCGTCTGATTTCTGCTGCATATACTCCTTTAGTGGTCCTGCTCCACCAGGTCGGGTGGTCCAGAGCAAGCGATTCCCAGCTACTGAGATTGATGTTGAGGTCTTTGAGGGACACTTTGAGGCATTCTTTGAAACGTTTCTTCTGCCCTCCAGCTGAGCGCTTGCCCTGGCCCAGCTCTCCATACAGCAGCTGTTTTGGTAGTCGACTGTCAGACATCCTGACGACATGGCCAGCCCATCTGGCTTGGGCTTTCTGTAGGAGGGTGTAGACGCTGTGGGTGTTAGCCCGCTCCAGGACCTCCGTGTCTGGGACTTTGTCCTGCCATCGTACGTGGAGAAGTCTGCGGAGGCAGCTCAAGTGGAAGTGGTTGAGCTGTTTAGCGTGTCTGCTGTAGACAGTCCAGGTCTCGCTGGCAAAGAGGAGGGTGGTGAGAACCACTGCTCGGTAGACCTTCAGCTTGGTGGTAAGGCTGAGTCCTCTCCGCTCCCATACATTCTCACGGAGTCTCCCAAAGGCGGCACTGGCTTTGACAATTCTGTTGCTGATCTCTGCATCTATGTTCACCGCTCGTGATAGAGTACTGCCCAGATAAGTAAAGCTGTCGACTGCCAGTAGCTTCTGCCCCTTTACTGTGATGTGTGGTTCCTGGTAGGGCTTTCCGGGTGCGGGCTGGTACATAACTTTGGTCTTTTTGGTGCTGATTGTAAGTCCAAAGTTGTCACAGGCTCGTGAGAAGCAGTCCATTTCTCGCTGCATCTTCTGTTCTGTGCTGGCGTTGAGGGCACAATCATCAGCGAATAAGAGGTCTCTGACGACGGTCTCCTTTACCTTTGTAACAGCCTATAGATGCCAGAGTTTTAATAGCCCACCGCCGGTCCTGTATCTGACGTGTATACCATCCTGAAAATCACGGAAGGCATCATTCAGCATAGCAGAGAAGACCATGCTAAAGAGTGTAGGGGTGAGAACGCATCCTTGCTTTACACCGTTCATCACTGGGAAGGCTTCTGACTCGTCACCATCATCCAAAACTTTCACCATCATGCCATCGTGGAACCGCCGAACAATTGTGATGAAGCTGCCAGGGCAGCCAAACTTCTCCATTATCTTCCATAAGCCATCTCTGCTGACCGTATCAAATGCTGTCGTCAGATCGACAAAGGTCATAAAGAGGTCGCTGTGCGGCTCTTGACATTTTTCCTGGAGTTTGTGTGCAGTAAATATCATGTCGACAGTTCCTTGCCCTGCACGGAAGCCACACTGGCTTTCTGGGAGGAGACTTTGCTCAAGGTGTTGGAGAAGGCGATTAAGCAGGATGCGAGCCAAGAACTTCCCAGCTATGGACAGGAGGGAGATGCCTCGGTGATTGTCACAAGACTGGTGGTTGCCTTTCCTCTTATAGATGTGGACTATAATGGCATCTTTCAATTGTTGCGGGACCTTTCCTTCGTTCCACATAGACTGGAAGAGCTCAGTCAATTTCTACATCATGAATGTGCCTCCTGCTTTGTAGACTTCAGCAGGGATTGCATCTGATCCTGGTGCTTTGCTACAAGAAAGTTGCCTGATGGCTTTTCTGACTTCTTCTTCTGTGGGGAGGTTGTCAAGGTCCAGGTTGATCTCCACCCGAGGTAGGCGAGCAATGGCCTCATCATTGATTTCGGCAGGGTGGTTGAGGACCTGGTTGAAGTGTTCAGCCCATCTCTCCAAAATCTGCTTTTTCTCTGTCAGCAGCCGAGTCCCATCTGCACTGAGGAGGGGGGAGGAGCCAGAGGAATGAGGTCCATACATAGCCTTCAAAGCGTCATAGAAACGCTTGGTGTCATGACTGTCTGCGTAGCCCTGGATCTCATCGGCCTTATTGCTGAACCAGACATCCTGCATCTCACGGAGTTTCTTCTGCACTTTCCGTCTTGCACTGGCGAAGGCATCTATCTTTGCTTGTGATGTGGGATCATTCTGGTGCGCTCTGAACAGTTGGTGTTTCTCTGACAACAGTGCCTGTATCTCCTTGTCGTTCTCATTGAACCAGTCTTGATGTCTACGGATCGCTGGTCTGAGATGTTTGACAGCGGTAGAGTAGACAGCATCTCTGAAAGCTGTCCACTGCTCTTCAATGCTGGTGTGGTCATCCTGGGGTGTGTCAAGCAGCCTGCTATCTAGGTCTTCAGAAAATTCTTCTGCAACTACGCTGCTCTTCAGCTTGGAGACATTGAGCCTCTTTGCAGTCTTCTGACCTTGGGGTCTTCTCACAGGCAGGATGCGAAGTTTAAATTTGGACACTATGAGTCGATGATCCGTCCAGCAGTCAGCAACGCACATGGCCTTTGTCACTCTCACATCTTCCCAGTCCGTCTTTCTGGTGATGACATAGTCGATCAGATGCCAGTGCCTAGAGTGTGGATGCATCTAAGATGTCTTGTTATGGGTAGGGAGGCGGAATAGGGTGTTGGTGATGACAAGGTCATGCGTAGCGCATGTCTTGAGGAGCAGCAGGCCATTGCTGTTACACTTGCCAATACCATGTCTTCCAATAATCCTTTCCCAGGTCTGGTAATCTGTCCCCACTCTGGCGTTAAAGTCCCCGAGGACAATAAGCTTCTCTGACTGTGGGACTGCTGCTATGAGGGTGTCGAGTTCTTCATAGAATTTATCTTTGATGTCATCTGGGTTGGTCATTGTTGGGGCATATGCACTGATCAGCGTTGCACTCCTCTTATTGCCAAGTGGGAGCCGAAGCGTCATCAGGCGATCATTCATGCCCTCTGGAAGCTTGGCAAGTTTACGAGCGAGGTGGGATTGGATGGCAAATCCAACGCCATCCTCTCGTCATTCAGTGCTGCTGCGACTGCTCCAGAAGAAGGTGTACCCACCACCATGTTCTGTAAGCTGGCCCTTGTCTGCTAGGCGTGTTTCGCTGAGTGCTGCAATGTCCACGTTATAGCGGGCTAGTTCTTTGGCGACCAGTGCTGTTCTTCTTTCTGGTCTGACAGCCTTGGTGATGTCAAGCAGAGTTCGCACGTTCCACGTGCTAAGGTTGAGCACCTTCACTTTCATCTTCTTTGTAGTTCGACCGCTGACTGGGATCCCTGCCAGCCGTGGTGTGCTGGCCAGGGTAAGATGAAGCAGGCTATGTCTGAGGCACCTTTTCTAGCCCCTTCCTCCATGGAGGTGAGCAGAGCGATTACTAAAGAGGACTGCTCAGACACCCAGGGGGCTGCCGAGCTCCACTGCTGCTTCACTTCAGCGGAGAATGACCCAATGCCCTGGGCCGCCTGTGTGCAGGTTTGTGACTACAGCTTCCAGTTTATCCACACCTGCTGCTTCGCCACTCGCCCATCGCCACAGGACTTGAAGTTTTTAGCGGAATGGGTTTGGAGTCGTGACTTGCGCTTGACTTGGATTAAAGTGAGGGAGAGTTGCGCAAATCATCAGCCTCACTCTCTCATCCCGACCTATCTGTATCCAGTTGCAAGACGGAGTCAAGACGGCTGGAGATAAGTCGGGATGCAGTGGATGGCCAGCAGTGCCCTACATGTCTCACTGTGCCCTGAATGCGCTCCACAATGCTTTGCTGGGTCCGCCTTTCTACTCGTTGGACCGCCAAGTGGTGGTCTCTTCCACATAGACTGCCGAATTCAGTCTTCACATGCGTAGGTAGACAAGCTCTAACTCACCAAGGGTTTGAGGCCTATCAGCTACCCTTACCAGGTTTTGCCGGCCAGTCGAAGCCGTTGCCCGGGGTGTGGCCGCTGTTGCATGCAAACAGCTACGAGGAACCACTGGTGAGAGCTGAGTGTCAGGTGAGGACCAATGCGGACGAACTACTCAGAAGAGTACGACGTGTTCCCCGTCAGAGGTACTACCTCTCCCTGACACCCCATACACCCCTGGTAGGGGTAGGTATGAAGGTGAATGGTAGGGTGAAGGTGACAAGTGAGTTGGAAAATCTAGTCAGGTGGAAGAAGGCAGCATACATGAGGTTTAGGAAGCAAGGATCAGATGGGGCTATTGAGGAATATAGGGTAGCAAGAAAGGAGCTTAAGAAGGGGCTGAGGAGAGCAAGAAGGGGGCATGAGAAGGCCTTGGCGAGTACGTAAAGGAAGACCCCAAGGCATTCTTCAATTATGTGAAGAACAAAAGGACGACAGGAGTGAAGGTAGGACCGATTAGAGATAAAAGTGGGAAGATGTGCCTGGAGGCTGTGGAAGGAGCGAGGTCCTCAGTGAATACTTCTCTTCGGTATTCACCAATGAGAGGGAATTTGATGACGGTGAGGACAATTTGAGTGAGGTTGATGTTCTGGAGCATGTTGATATTAAGGAAGAAGGGGTGTTGGAGTTGTTAAAATACATTAGGACGGATAAGTCTCCGGGGCCTGACGGAATATTCCCCAGGCTGCTCCATGAGGTGAGGGAAGAGATTGCTGAGCCTCTGGCTAGGATCTTTATGTCCTCGTTGTCCACGGGATGGTACCAGTGGATTGGAGTGAGGCGAATGTTGTCCCCTTGTTCAAAAAAGGTAGTAGGGATAGTCCGGGTAATTATAGACCAGTGAGCCTTACGTCTGTGGTGGGAAAGCTGTTGAAAAAGATTTTTAGAGATAGGATCTATGGGCATTTAGAGAATCGTGGTCTGATCAGGGACAGTCAACATGGCTTTGTGAAGGACAAATCGTGTCTAACAAGCCTGGTAGAGTTCTTTGAGGAGGTGACCAGGCATATAGATGAGGGTAGTGCAATGGATGTGATCTACATGGATTTTAGTAAGGCATTTGATAAGGTTCCACATGGTAGGTTTATTCAGAAAGTCAGAAGACATGGGATCCAGGGAATTTTGGCCAGGTGGATTCAGAATTGGCTTGCCTGCAGAAAGCAGAGGGTCGTGGTGGAGGGAGTGCATTTGGATTGGAGGGTTGTGACTAGTGGTATCCCACAAGGATTGGTTCTGGGACCCCTACTTTTCGGGATTTTTATTAACGACCTGGATGTGGGGGTAGAAGGGTGGGTTGGCAAGTTTGCAGACGACACAAAGGTTGGTGGTGTTGTGGATAGTGTTGAGGATTGTCGAAGAATACAGAGAGACATTGATAGGATGCAGAAGTGGGCTGAGAAGTGGCAGATGGAGTTCAACCCAGAGAAGTGTGAGGTGGTACACTTTGGAAGGACAAACTCCAAGGCAGAGTACAAAGAAAATGGCAGGATACTTGGAAGTGTGGAGGAGCAGAGGGATCTGGGGGTACATGTCCACAGATCTCTGAAAGTTGCCTCACAGGTAGACAGGGTAGTTAAGAAAGCTTATGGGGTGTTAGCTTTCATAAGTCGAGGGATAGAGTTTAAGAGTCGCGAGGTAATGATGCTGCTCTATAAAACTCTGTTTAGGTCACACTTGGAGTACTGTGTCCAGTTCTGGTCACCTCTCTATAGGAAGGATGTGGAAGCATTGGAAAGAGTATAGAGGAGATTTACCAGGATGCTGCCTAGTTTAGAGAGTATGCATTATGATCAGAGATTAAGGGAGCTAGGGCTTTACTCTCTGGAGAGAGACAGGATGAGAGGAGACATGATAAAGGTATACAAGATATTAAGAGGAATAGATAGAGTGGACAGCCAGCGCCTCTTCCCCAGGGCACCATTGCTCAGTACAAGAGGACATGGCTTTAAGGTAAGGGGAGGGAAGTTCAAGGGGGATATTAGAGGAAGATTTTTTACTCAGAGTGGTTGGTGTGTGGAATGCACTTCCTGGGTCAGTGGTGGAGGCAGATACACTAGTGAAATTTAAGAGACTACTAGACAGGTATATGGAGGAATTTAAGGTGGAGGGTTATATGGGAGGTAGGGTTTAAGAGTCGACATAACATTGCGGGCCAAAGGGCCTGTACTGTGTTGTACTATCCTATGTTCTATGATTCATCTCTCACTCAGTCCTGACACACACTGACCACTTCATCTCTCACTCTCTGTCCGAATATGCACTGACCCCATCACCCTTTGCTTGTTAATCTATATTAGCTGCTGGCGAAGAAGTGGTTCAGTTTTAAATTCCTCAAAGCCTCATTGCTCTTACCACTGTAAATGCTTCCAGCTGCTGTAATCCTCCACACTCCTCCAGGTCGGGTGTCCCATGTTTTCCAGATGTTTATCTCTTCCCCTGTAGGCAAGCATTTGGACTGAGGTTGCTGAATTTTGGTAATGTTAGAGCATCAAGGAAACCTGATTCTAACTGGAAGAACAGAGTTGACAGGCTAAATGAACTACCTCTGCTCCTGTGAGCAAGACAATAAGACATAGGAGCAGAATTAGGCCATTCAGGCCATTGAGTCTGCTCTGCCATTATTATTGCAATGACCTGGGTCAATGCCGTCTGTGGCAATGAATTTCACAGATTCACCACTATCTTTTTTTTTAATTAGTTTTTTAATGCATTTTCTACATCGCTACAGATAAAAAAAAACAAATCAAAATGAAGAACCTTAATACAGTGCAAAAATAAACATACAATAATAATATAATACAAAAAAAGATAGTTCAGAAAGCACCCAAATTGAAGACATGTAAAATTAGTATCCTCCCCAAGCCCCACAACAATAAAGAGCTCCAGATCAACCACAACACAATATAGAGAATATAAATCAGGACATTCAAACCCCCAAAACTGTAAGTGCACTTAAAAACAGAAGGTATTAATGCCTACTACCAAAAAAAAAGGAGCTGAAAGCAAGGGACCGGAAAAAAAACCTTAGTTAAGAGGAAGGTTATGAAAGTACTCAATAAAAGGTCCCCAGACCTTATGGAACTTTATATCCGAATTAAGAACTGAATAATGAATTTTTTCAAGGTCTAAGCAGGACATAATATCATTAAGCTATTGAGCATGTGTGGGCGGGGCAACATCTCTCCATCTAAGGAGGATTAAACGTCTAGCCAGGAGAGAAGCAAAAGATAATATTCGACACTTAGTCGGACTCAAACGTAAATCTGTCTCACCCAAAAAACCAAACAGAGCAATTAAAGGGTTAGGTTCTAGGTGGTGATTCAGAATATAAGATAAAATTATGAAGACATCTTTCTAAAATTTCTCCAAGCTAGGACAGAACCAGTACATATGAATAAGAGAGGCCTCGCCCCTTTTGCATTTATCACAAAGAGGACTAATATTAGGGTAAAATCGAGATAGTTTAGATTTAGACATATGGGCTCTATGAACAATCTTAAACTGTAAAAGGCAATGGCGAGCACAAAGAGAGGTTGAATTAACCGATTTGAGAATCGAGTCCCAAGTCTCATCAGATAAGGAGATATTTAAATCATGCTCCCAAGCCATTCTAATTTTATCCGCAGGGGCACGTCGTAAGAGTGCTAATTTATCATGAATAAATGATATTAAACCTTTACCCAGTGGATTAATAGAAAGAAATAAATCCATAACATATTTCTCAGGCATTTCAGGGAAGTTAGGAATTAAAGGATTAATAAAGTGTCTAATTTGGAGATATCTAAAAAAATGAGCATTAGGCAGATTGAACTTAGCAGAGAGCTGTTGAAAGGATGCGAAGCGATTATCATTAAAAAGATCTTCAAAATGTCTAATGCCCTTCCTATACCAATCATGGAATGCTGAATCATACATAGTAGGTAAAAAAAGGTGATTATGTAAGATAGGGCTAGAAAAGGAAAAACCATAGAAACCATAAAATTTCCTAAACTGAGCCCATATACGCAAAGTGTGTCTAACAAGAGGGTTAACAATTAATCTGGACAAGGTACTAGGGAGTACAGAGCCAAGAAGTGCAGAAATAGATAAATCTTTAGTGGAACTCAACTCCATTGCCACCCAATTAGGGCACTCGGGTTGGCCATGGAAAAAAGACCAAAAGGTAGCACAACGTATATTGGCTGCCCAATAATATAAACGAAAGTTAGGTAAAGCCATGCCACCCTCTTTTTTAGATTTTTGGAGATAGACTTTATTAATTCTAGAATGCTTATTTTTTCACAGATATGACAAAATGATAGAGTCTAAGGAATCAAAAAAAGACTTAGGAATAAAAATTGGGATTGATTGAAATAAATATAAAAATTTAGGGAGAACATACATTTTAACAACATTAATACGACCTACCAAAGACATAGATAGAGGTGACCATTGTAACAGATTCTGTTTTATAGTATATGAAAGATTGGCAAAATTTTCACGAAAAAGATCTTTAAACTTCCTTGTGACTGTAATCCCAAGATAAGTAAATTGATTATGAACTACTTTAAAAGGGAGATCACGAAATGTTAATTCTTGTGCTTCTTTATTAATTGGGAAAAGTTCACTCTTATGTAAATTAAGTTTATAGCCAGAGAACTGGCTAAACTGATAAAGAAGTGAAAACATTGGAGGTAAGGATGTAGACGGATTTGAAAGAAAAAGTAATAAGTCATCAGCATAAAGAGAAACTTTATGCTCAACACCCCCCCTCCAAATCCCGGTCAGTTCAGGACAGTTTCGAAATGCTATCGCCAAAGGTTCTATAGCCAGATCAAAGAGAAAGGGACTTAAAGGGCATCCCTGACGAGTGCCACGTTTGAGGTTAAATAACTGGGATTTCTGAAAATTAGTCAAAACAGAGGCAGTAGGACACAGATACAGCAATTTGATCCAAGAGATAAAACTTTGACCGAGGTCAAATTTTTCTAAAACTGCAAAAAGGTAGTTCCACTTTATACGATCAAATGCTTTCTCCGCATCGAGGGAAATAACACATTCAGGAATCCCAGTTGAAGGTGAATATAAAATGTTAAATAAACGCCAAATATTAAAAAAAGGGAGACAGTTTTTAATAAAACCAGTTTGATCATCAGAAATAATAGAGGGAATAACAGTTTCTAATCTATAAGCCAAAACTTTGGCCAAGATTTTAACATCAACATTAAGCAAAGAAATCGGCCTATACGAGGAACACTCTGTTGGGTCTTTACCTTTTTTTAATAAAAGAATAATAGATGCCTCATTAAAAGAGGGTGGCAATTTACCATAATTAAACAAATCAGATAATACTGAGAATAACTGAGGAGAAAGAAGTGAAGAGAATGATTTATAAAATTCTATGGGGAACCCATCAGGTCCAGGAGATTTCCCTGAAGACAATGCAGAAATTGCAAAAGATATTTCTTCTGATGATATAGGCGCATTAAGTTTGGCTTTAAAATCAAATGAAAGCGAAGGAATGTTCAGATTGTTTAAAAAATGATCAACAGAGATATTCTCATTCAGAGATTCAGAGGAATAAAGTCGAGAATAAAAATTTTTAAATGTGTCATTGATTTCTAAGTGATCCGATGTAAAGTCTCATTTCTCCTTCCGGATCCTTGTAATATGTTGTTTAGCTTTGGAACACCTCAGCTGATTGGCTAGAAATTTACCAGATTTGTCACCATGAATACAAAAGTGACTCTTACTTTCAAGAAGTTGGCATTCAACAGGTTGAGTAGACAGAAGATTAAATTTAGTTTGAAGTTCTACATGCTTCTTGTATAATTCAGGATTCTTAGTTTGAGCATACAGTTGAACTAATTCTTTAATCTGATTAATGAGGTCTAATCGATCTGCACAGGACTTTCTATTAAGATTTGCTGTATAGGAGATTATTTGACCCCTCAAATATGCTTTCATGGCATCCCAGACAATCTGGGATGACATTTCAGATGACGTATTGGTGTTAAAATAAAAGGTTATCTGATCCTTGATAAATTTTAGAAAATCATCATCCGATAATAAAGTTGAGTCAAAACGCCAGTGTTTGTTCCTCTGAGGGAGACCAGGAAAGTTTAAAGACAAAGTAATTGGGGCATGGTCAAAGATCAGTATACTCTGATAATCACAAGAATAGACAAATGGAATAAGTTGATTATCAAGTAAGAAGTAGTCAATTCTAGTAAAGGTATGGTGAACATGTGAAAAAAAAGAATAATCTCTCTCAGTAGGATGAAGGAAACGCCATATATCAGAGATACCATAATTAGAGAGAAAAGAGTGAATAGCTAAGGAAGATTTAGTAGGTAATCTAGTAACAGAGGATGATCGATCCAAATTAGGATCTAACCAACAATTAAAATTGCCACCCAGTATAAGAGAGTATGAGTTTAAATCTGGTAGTGAGGAGAAAAAACGTTCTAAAAAATTAACATCATCAAAATTGGGAGCATACAGGTTTGCTAGTACAACTTTAGTATTATATAATTTACCAGAAACAATAATAAAACGGCTATTTGTATCAGATATCTTATTATGGAGTTCAAAAGGAATATTTGAATTAATAAGGATGGAGACCCCCCTAGCTTTGGCGGCAAAGGATGAATGAAAATGCTGACCCGCCCACTTTGACAAAAGCCGAGAATTATCAACACTACGAATATGAGTTTCTTGAAGGAAAGCAATGTCAGCTTTGAGTTGTTTAATATGCGAGAAGACCTTCCTTCTTTTAACAGGATGATTCAATCCCTTTACATTCCAGCTCACAAATTTAAGTGTATTAACCATTATCAATTGTTAGTGCATAGAAGGTAGTAGGCATATAAAAAATCAAGCAGTACAATAACAGTCTGGGAGCAAAAATGTAAACATAGATTCGTAGAATCAAAACAGAGACATGTCCTGAATAACAAAGGAAAACAAAAGAAACAGTGAGTAGTGTTGGAACTGGAGAAACCACCGCATCCTCGCAACCCAAAACTAGATGGCTACCTAAAAAAGCAGCTAGCTCTACAAAAAAAGTTAACCCAAATATGACTTCCAGTTCCGTATCGTTAACAAAAGTTCCGTATAGATAATGTAGCAAATAATAACTAATTTATGCACCAGAAAACAGAATTACAAATAAGAACAACTTCAACAGAAGTATAAAACTTAATACAAAAAAATCAGAAGAGAACTAAAACTAACCTACCCACGAAAAATTATAAAAGATTAAAAGAAAAGAAAAAAGGAAGGGGGAAAAGGGGGAAATTATAAATTTAAAGAGAGTACTTATCAACCATTTACAGAAAAAAAAGCAAAACTTAAACTATAAATCAGCCAACAGGGAGGCCTTCAATAAAAACTCCAAACCTCCAAAACAAGTTAAAGTCAATTGGAGTTCTCTATAGATAAAGTTATACAAAAATAAGATAGATTACACAAGTAAAATCTAAAAGTCCGCAGGGAAATATTAAACTCAAATTGTCTATTTAGAAAAAACGCACCAAGTCCAGGGAGAGATTGACTACAGCCCTTAGAGTTTCAATAGTTAATGTCTGAATTATTCAAGTAAAGTCTGGGTTCGGAAAAAATAGTTTTACTTTGAGAAGTACTTATCAACCATTTTAGAAGGTCAGGCCGGTTCTGAAGAAGACAAGGTGGCCGGAAGACTTCCAACAAACGCCTCAGCCTCCTTCACTGATTTAAACCATTTATATTCTCCAGCAGTAAGCGTAATTCAAAGATCGGCTGGGTTTCGGAGAGAGAGTCTGAATCCACGATCAAAAAGCACTTTCGTTACACCTTTAAACTCAGCACGCATCTTCAGAACCTGGGGGGCATAATCCTCCACAAAACGAATGACCGTATTTTGAAAAGCAAAAGTACCTCTGCGGCGTGCCTCCATAGTCAAACGGTTTTTCACCTGGTATCGATGAAAGCATAAAATAACCGGCCGTGGACGGGAACCCAGAGTTGCACGAGGAACATAAATTCTGTGAGCCCTTTCAAGCTCAGGTGGAGTTGGAAGAAATTCTTTCCCGAAAATCTCACAGAGAAAATCAGAAAAAAATTCAACGGGAGAGCCCTTTTTGGTGGCCTCTGGCAAACCTAGAATTCGTAGATTGCAACGTTTGCTCCGATTTTCAAGATCCATCATTTTGGAAGAAAGTTTACTGTTCTTCTCCTCTAGGTTGGAGCAGAAAGTTTCAAAATGTTGAACACGGCATTTCAGGTCTTCAGAAGTTAAGTCAATGCGAGACAAATGTTCAGCATGTTCATCCACTCTAGCATTAATCCGATCCAATTTGGAATCCAGCTGGTTGAAATAAATTCTAAGTTCAGTTCTAAAATCCATTAAAGTATCTTGTCGATGTTGTTCCAAAACAACGAGAATCTCAGCCGGCAAAGCCGTGGAAGTTTCCTTTTTCCCGGTTTTAGAACTTTTGGTAGCCATTATAAGATAGATGTGTTCGCAGGCAGGTACAAGAGAACTAATAAAATACCTAACTAAGGTTTAAGAAGGGAGACATGGTGCAAAGATAAAAAAGAATAACGGAGCAAAAGTTCGGAGCGCCTAAACAATCGCCATCTTACCGGAAATCAGATTCACCACTATCTGGCTAAAGAACTTCTTCCTTACCTCTGTCCTTAGAATATAAGAATATAAGATATAAGGACACTGCGATCTCTGGTCCTAGACTTTCGCATTATTGAAAGCACCCTCTGCATGTCCACTCTATCTAGATCTTTCAATATTCCAATCCATTAACAATTTCAAAACCATAAATGCCTGATCAATAAGAAAGAAGAAAATTGTTTGTCATGCACACTATACAACTGAACAGAGAAACAAATAGTGAGTGAAGTGTAGGGAAAGGTAAAATGGTGAAAAGGAGAGAGATTTGAGACTGACGGAAAGAGTCATAGAAGATGATTGATATACATGAATAGGTTGGCATACTGACAAATATATGACCAGAAAGGTGGGGACACAGACAAACAAATGATCGTGTAGACAGGCACACAGGTAGAAGTACAAATAGACAAATTAATAGATGGGGATTTACCAAGACAGACATACATAAACAGACACAGCCCCTAGGTAGATGGTCAGACAAGTGTACAGGGAACAGACAGCTGATGTAGAAAAGAATATCAATACCAATCAATAACTTTGCTGGGTAGATAAGATGGATACATTGGCTTTCATCCGTGTTATCTCAGACAATATTGATGTCCATTGGATATAATGAGTTATCAGTCATCAACAAAATTTATGTCCATTTAAGATTAGCCACAGCTATGGTCCTCGAATTTCTTCAGAAAACTATCCAAACCACATTTACCAAAGCTCAGCCATGTCAATGATAAGCCGAGCTGCATCTCTGCATTTTCCCTTCTGCTCCCATTGAAACCTACCGAGTATTGAAAGGGCTAGATTGAGTGGACGTGTAGAAGATGTTTTCCTATAGTGCAAGGGTTCCCAACCTTCATTATGCCATGGACCCCTGCATTAACTAAGGAGCCCATGGACCCCAGGTAGGAACCCCTGCTATAGTGGGAGATTCTAGGATCAGAGGGCACTGCCTCCAAATAGAATAACGTAACTTTAGAACAGAGATGAAGAGGAAGTATTTTAGGCCGAGGATGGTGAATCTGTGGATTTTATGGTGGAGGCCAAGTCAATAGGTTACAGGGAGAAGACAGGAGAGTGGGGTTGAGAAGTAAAATAAACCAGCCATGATCAAATAGCAGAGCAGACAATGGGCCAAATGGCCTAACTCTGCTCCTATATCTTATGGTCTTATAACAACTAGCTCAGTCTAGTTAAAATTCCAAAGTGAACTGCAGTTTATAGCAATATCATTTACTGGTGCCAAGGGAATGTGCTATGCACTGCAATGTATTCTAAAGCAGCTTCAACCACTCTTCTTTCCAGTCCTGATGAAGTGTCTCAGCTCAAAACATCAACTGTTTATTCCTCTCCATAGACACTGCCTGACCTGCTGAGTTCTTCCAACAATTTATGTGTGTTGCTCAAGATTCCCAACTTCTGCAGAATCCCTTGTGCCTAAGATTCCAAACCTTGCCCGACAGCACACCATGATCTACCAACTTGATTTTCCTTCCCAGCCTGGACTCTAGCTGTGGGATGTGCTACAATGCATTTTGCTTTTCCACCAGAGATCAAGAGGCTTGAGTGAGCTTGATTTTATGAAAAGAGAGCTGTCTGTCAGAGTGTTGTGCAGATTCTAACAGTCCATGACAGATTTGCCCAGCTCTGGGGACGAAAAGGGCCCATTGGTGACAAGGCACGACACTTGACAGGTGCCATATTGAGACTGCCAGCTGCAGGCTCCTGGTGAAACAACTTTTCACTGAGCAACAAGACATAATCAGCGAGGAGGCAGCTTGAAAAGAAATGGGTCTGTGGAAGACAACTCAGCTGAGATGTTGATCACCATGCATAGCCAATAACAAGTTGCAAGCCTCGGGACCGATGGTGCCACACTTACAGCCTTTCTTTAATACAGCCTCTTCCTCTCTACTCTCAACTCAATTAAAAAAAACTTTTGTTTCATCTGATAGTTTAAGCAGACTTCCTGTGGAACTGCTCTTCCACAGCTAGCTCAGATTCAGGTTACTTATCACATATATCAAAACACACCATGAAATGAATCATTTACATTAACGACCAATGCATCCCAAAGATGTGCTAGGAGCAGCCCACTAGAATTGCCACATATTCTGGTGTGAACATAGCATGCCCACTATGATCTGCAGAGCACCACAACTAAAGCAACACAACAAAAGAACAACAGAACAAAACAGGACAACAACACCAAAACAAACTGTTCTGTTTGTGATGCAGAGAAGCCGTCCGGGCATAAATAACAACCGAGAGATGGCGGATGTAAAGAAACAAAATGTGTACAGATTATTTTACTTGCAAGATGCCCACCCAGAATGCTCTTTCATGCCACGTCATTGCACTCAGTATGTAATACACAGGGAAGCTTGACAGCGGCCCGTAAGGTTCAAAATATACACGATTACGTAACAAGCCTCTTTACCATCCTTACACACAGTCAGGCTTCCCCATTCCCAGGGCAGGCAGCCTCCAGGCCTCCAGTTCTTTGCTCTTGAATCAGACTCACAGACATTATGCCTCCATCCTCCAGTCCCTGGGTTGGACCTGCAGTCAACCTTCAGGCCTCTGTGATGGATGTACACTGTCCAGGGCCCAGGGGGCCTTTTTGCCAAGCTCAGCTTTCTAACACATCATCTGACACTTCCTGGGGTCAAAGAGTCATTAGTGGTAAGTTAAACTCCCAAACACTACTCCTTGCTCAGCTTCATGTTGTAAACAGAACCATTTTTTGGTTCTTAATGTAATTTGCAAGTAATAATCAAGCTGAAGTTACAAGGACAGTTTTGCAAACAAACAGCATGGTCTATAAAACACAAGATCCTGGCCCAAAGCATGAGACAGGTTTTCAAGAGATGCAGAATGGGGTTATGCTAATTGGCCTGCATCAAACCAGACAACATTGGCTAAGTTATTTAATTCAAGCAAGCTTGCAGACCAGATTTATACTATTACTTAGCATATTAAATAGCTGATCTATCAATAGTTGGGAGATTTATGTACTCAGAGAATCAGGACCAACAGTATTAATTTTTGGTGTTTGTGATCTCTGTCCCCAGAAGCTTTTAAATGATCTGTGTGAATTTTCCAACAAAGGTATCTAGAAAAAGATCACATACATGTGAAATCACCATGTCATGAAAAAAAAATCAGTATACATGTCAGGCTTGTTAGAAATGGTCAACAAACAATAAGAAGAATGACAGAAAGATGGGTCTGTTCCTCTGCCTTCAGTTTCTGTGATTGGAGACTCGTTCATCTGCAACTCGTGGTATGTTTTTTTTAAGCTTATACAGAATTGTACCTATGTATTGGAAATCCTTTGTGTTTTAGAAATCATTTGTAATTTGGAAACTTTTATAAGATAAAAATCCTCTGTGAGTTTTAAATGTGCTTTAAGAATTTTATCTAAATTTAAATATGTATTACTAAAAGTAAATCAACTGTGTTTAGACCATAAGACCACAAGACACAAGAGTGGAATTGGGCCACTCGGCCCAACGAGCCTGCTCCGCTATTCAATCATGACTGATCCTTGTTTCCCCCTCCTCAGCCCCACTCCCCGGCCTTCTCCCCATAACCTTTGATGCCATGTCCAATCAAGAACCTATCAAGCTCTGCCTTAAATACAACCAACGACCTGGCCTCCACAGTTTCCTGTGTTAACAAATCCCACAAATCCACCACCCTTTGGTTATTCTCTGTATCTCTGTTTTAAATGAATGCCTCTCTATTCTGAGGCTGTAACCTCTTGTCCTAGACTCCCCTACTAAGGGGAACATCCTTTCCACATCTCCTCTGTTTAGGTCTTTCAACATTCGAACGGTTTTGATGAGATCCCCTCAACCTTCTAAATCCTGGTGGGTGCAGACCCAGAGCCATCAATCATTCCTCGTATGATAACCCTTTCATTCCTCAAATCATCTTTGTGAACCTCCTCTGAACTCTCTCCAATGTCAGCATATCTTTTCTTTGATGAGGAGCCGTAAACTTTGTGCCTTATAAAGCCCCAGCAGCATCACATCCATGCTCTTGTATACTGGACCTCTTGAAATGAATGCTAACATGGCATTTGTTTTCCTCACAACTGACTCTACCTGCAAGTTAACCTTTAGGGTGTTCTGCACAAAGACTCCCAAGTCCCTTTGCATCTCAGATTTTTAGATTTTCTCCATTTAGAGAATAGTCTGCACATTTATTTCTACTACCAAAGTGCATGACCATACATTTTCCAACATTGTATTGCATTTGCCACTTTCTTGTCTATTCTCCTAATCTGTCTAAGTCCTTCTGCAGCCTACCTGTCCCTCCACCAATCCGCATATCATCTACAAACTTGGTGACAAAGCCATCTATTCCGTCATCTAAATCATTAATAAATATAAGCATAAAAGAAACCTATCCCAACACCGATCATTGTGGAACACTACTAGTCACTGGTAGCCAACCAGAAAAAGATTATTTTATTCCCACTCACTGCCTCTTACGAATCAGCCAAAGCTCTAACCATGCCAGTAACTTACCTGTAATACCATGGGCTCTTAACTTGGTAAGCAACCTCATGTGTGGCACCTTGTCAAAGGCCTTCTGGAAGTCCAAATATACAATGTCCACTTATCTCCTCAAAGAATTCCAACAGGTTCATCAGGCAGGTTTTCCCCTCAGAAAACCATGCTGACTTTGTCCTATCTTGTCCTGTGTCACCAAATACTCCATAACCTCATCCTTAACAATTGACTCCATCATCTTCCCAACCACTGAGGTCAGGCAAACTGGTCTATAATTCCCTTTCAGCTGTTTCCCTCCTTTCTTAAAGAATGGAGTGACAAATGCAGTTCTTCTTGTACCATGTCCAAGTCCAATGATTTTTAAAGATCATTACTAATACCTCCAACATCTCTACCACTACCTCTTTCAGGACCCTAGTGTGCAGTTCTTCTGGTCCGGGTGACTTGGGTCTTTTAGTTTTTTGAGCACCTTCTCGCTTGTAATAGTAACTGCATTCACTTCTCTTCCCTCACATCCTTCAACACCTGGCACACTGCTAATGTCTTCCACAATGAAAACTGCTGCAAAGTACTCATTTAGTTCATCTGCTATCTCCTTGTTCCCTGCTATTATTTCTCCAGCCTCATTTTCTAATGGTCCTATATCCACTCTCGTCTCTCTTTTATTTTTACATATTTGAAAAGGCTTTTACTGTCCACTTTGATATTGTTTGTTAGTTTGCATTCATATTTCATCTTTTCCCTCCTAATGATTCTTTTAGTTGTTCTCTGTAGGTTATTAAAAGTTTCCTAATCCTCTATCTTCCAGCTAATTCTTGCTTTGTTGTATGCCCTCTTTTTTGCTTTTACATTACCTTTGACTTCCCTTATCAGCTATGGTTGTATTATTTTGCCATTTAAGTATTTCTTTGTTTTTGAAATATATCTACCCTGCACCTTCCTCATTTTTCCCAGAAACTCAAGTCATTGCTGCTCTGCTGTCATCCCTGCCAGCATCTCCCTCCAAAATTTACTTTGGCCAACTCTTCTCTCATAACACTGTAATTTCCTTTACTCCACCGAAATACCGTTAGGTCAGACTTTATTTTTTCCCTATCAAATTTCAAGTTGAACTCAATCATGTTGCGATCATTGCCTCCTAAGGGTGCTTTTACCTTAAGCTCCTTAATCACCTCCTTTTCATTGCATAACACCCAATCCAGTATAGCTGATCCTCTAGTAGGCTCAATGACAAACTGCTCTAAAAAGTCATCTCTTAGGCATTCAACGGACTTACTCTCTTGATATCCATTACCAACCATTTTGACATGCCTTTTATATTTCCCTTTGTAATCTGTGGTCCACATCTCAGCTACTGTTGGGAGGCCTGTATATAACTACCACCTGGGTCCTTTTACCCTTGCAGTGTCTTAACTTAACCAACAAGGATTCAACATCTTCCAGTCCTATGTCACATCTTTCTACTGATTTGACACCATTCTTTACCAACAGAGTCACACCTTCCTTCTTCTGATAGCCTACCTTCCTATTCCTCTGATAACTATTTTGTTAGTTGGAAGTATCTCCTCCTTGGTAGGGAGGGAAATCCATTTCTTAAATAGTGATCATTGGCAGCTAAACTTGCCATGGAGGATAAACAGGGAAGTGAACCAGTCTTTGAAGAGTAGGCGGCTGCAGTATAACCTTCCCTTAGAGAGGGTACTCATAGCTATCTATAACAGATAGAGCTTCAGATCTTTGTTTGAGTTCAGAACTTCAGACAGCAAACCCAATACCATTACACCTCTGCCACTGAACATGTCATGCTCTGAACTTATCACCCTGTTACTCTGTGTCTAAGTGCACACAGACCACATCTATAACCTAGTAGTACACAATCAGTTGGGAACTTTGCATTGGTTCACCAGACAATAAATTTATTGACGAAAGTGAGAAAATCTGCAGTTGCTGGATATCCAAAGCAACTGACAAAAGATTCTGGAGAAACTCAGCAGGCCAGGTAACATCTATGGAGAAAGTGTCTTTATCCAGGATGCTGCCTGGCCTGCTGAATTCCTTCAACATTTTGTGTGTGTTGCAAAAAATTATTGACTTGATCACACATTGTATGGCATGAATTCCAATTGATCTCAATGCCAAAATTCCCAATACTACCTAAACTCAGCAGCTGAGAAGTGATGGAAACAGGTGCAATTCCTTTTTTATAGCCTGCCCAATTTTACTTTCCACTTTTAAGCATCGACAGGGAAGTCTCTCTCTGTTTACCTCCTCCCTTTCCCCCACCTCAGCAGCTGAATCAGTCCTCCTCCATATTGGACAATGCTGTAGCATTCAAGGCTCCATTTCCCAATGAGTAGTTGTGGGTAAAATTCCCTTATCTCAGTTCATTTCCCTTGTCATTCCAAGGAGTTTTAAATGGAGAATCAGTAAGAACAGTCTGTTAGCCTAACTACTAAAGAAATGGCAATAAAATATCATTCAGTGACAAATTTACATCTCTACATTGTTAGTTTTTTTTTCATAGCAATTCCACTTGGATGTTGCTGTTGAGGTTGAGAGGGTTGAGAACTTCAAGTTCCAAGCCTCCAGGATCTAATGAAATTTGGCATGCCCCCATTAACCCTTACTATTTTTTATCTTTGCTACATAGAAAGCATTCTGCCTGGATGTATAAGAGTTTGGTATGGCAACTGCTCCAATTGTGACCACAAAAAACAAGAGTTATTAATACAGCTCAGCACATCACAGGGACCAACCTCCCCTCTATGAACATCACCTATGCTTCTCACTGCTTCAGTAAATCAGTCAGTATAATCCAAGACCCCACCCACCACAGGCATTCTCTCTTCTCCTCCCTACCATCAGGCGGAAGCCTGAAAGCACATACCACCTTGCTCAAGGACAGCTTCTATCTCTCTGTTATCAGAACCTTGAATGGACCTCATGTTTGATAACATGGACACTTGGCCACACAATCTACCTCATTATGATCTTGCACTTTGTCGTTCTCTTTCTCGGTAGCTGTTACACTTTATTCTGCATAGTTATTATGTTATCCTGTTCTACCCAGAGCACTGTGTAAAGATTTGATCTGTATGATGAGCAATATGCAGGAGAGGTTTTTATGGACATCTTGGTACATTTGATAATAAACCGATACCAATATCCCACTGGATGAACACACAGCACTGAATTTGCTCGTCCAACTACTGTCTTGTAGTCATTCCATTCCATCTGAGAAGTTATTAAGCTCAAATTACAATGTGGTAATGGTGGACTGGGCAGAATTAATCTTTGACATCAACATAACGGGTAGGAAATATCTTGAAACAGCTTTATGGAACGCACAATATTATTTTTTAATGACGCCTGCGATGATGAATTTCTCAAGGCTGTCCATTATCATAATCAAGTCATTGACTTGAGTCCCAGCATTCTGCCTGAAGAGCTTCTCAGACGGTATGCTGCAGGCGCTCAGGGCTTCTTTCAGCCTGGCTGGGGCCAGCCAGCACTAAGCTCCATGGAAAATCTTCACCCATACCTGACTCCAATTACTTTTTTCACGTTCTTGATGTCCTGGGCTCATTTCACTCACAGCCTCAGTTACTGTCATTTGCAAATCTGCTCTTGCATTACTAAATTCATTGGTTGCCTCCAGCATGATGTCAGCATATAACAACTGCTATCCACCCATGGTACATTGACATGGTGTCAACATGAACCTATTTTCTGATTGAGAGAGTCTCACAAAATGAGTTTGTAGCTCAATGAGACAGAAAGCCAGTTCAGTTAAGGACTCCTCCTATTACTGCAATGCGATGAAACTGGAATTCAGCAAACAGAAAAAGCTTGAATTTGTCTGGCAGCCTCAGTTTACATAATGAAGTAGCAGGTGCCCTGCATTTGTACTGTGAACTAATGACTGTTGACTGCACTGTGTCCTTGAACTTCAACTGGCCTTTATTCCTGTGTGACAAGAAAAGACAGTCAGCAGTTGCTGGTATCACTATCATCACCACTGTAATTAGGACAATGAATGATTATTAACACTAAGTATTATAGTGAATGATCAGTAAAGCCTTGGTTGTATGACTGTACTTTTCCGTTGAGTTCCAGTGCAATGAGTGTGTAACGAGTTCTGCAAACAGGAACATTGAATGCATTCTCCATCTTCCAATGTACACAGGATCATGAGCTTCCCCATCTCATCTGCAAGATACAGACTTTGCAAATAGAATTTGGAATTGCTAATCAACATCCTGTCCTCCCACCTGTTATAACCGTGGCATCATCCTCACCAATTCAGATTCAGATCTGTTTATCAAATGGACATCGAAACATGCAGTGAAATGCATTGTTTGCGTTCACAACCAACACACCCAGAAGTGTGTTGGGTGACTGGGGGAGCAGCCTGCAGGCATTGCCACAGATTCAAATGCCTATGTAGCTTGTCCATAATGTTCAGCAGAGCAACACAAGCAGTAACATCAACAATCATCTGCACAACCCCCTCATCAACCATCTTGCTGCTGAGGTGGTGAGCTGCCTGCTTGAACTGCTGATCCTACAATGTTGAGGATGGAGTTGAGGAATATAAACCCAGTAAAGACTATTTTGCTCCATCTCTTCTCAACAAGAGAAACATTGCTTCTACCTTTTGACTCGATTGCACTTGGGGTATTGTTTTAGGTACGTTAACGAAGAAGGGATGTGCTGGCATCATGAGAATTATCCTGGGAGTGAAAGGTTTATTGTATGAGGAACACTTGATGGCTCTGGGTCTGCACTCGCTGGAGTTTAGGAGAATGAGGGGGATCTCATTGAAACTGAACAGATATTCGAAGGCCTACATAGATGTGGAGAGAATGTTTCCTATAGTGGGTGATTCTAGGGCCAGAGGGTACAGCTAAAGAATAAAAGGATGTCCCTTTAGAACAGAGATGAGGAGAAATTTCTTTAGCCAGAGGTTAAATCTGGAATTCATTTATGAATCTGTGAAATTCATTACAGCAGATGGCTGTGGAGGCCGGGTTATTGGGTTATTAAAGCAGAGATTGATGGGTTCTTGATTAGTAAGGATGCCAAAGATTAAGGGAGAGGTCAGGGGAATGGGGTTGAGGATGTTAATAAATCAGTAATTCTGCTCCTTTGTGTTTTGTGTTATGATGCTGGACCAAGTTGGTTGCTGTAGGATAGAATCAAGAGCACAGATGGTGAACCATTGTATCTGTTTCTGTGCTCTAGGACACTACATCAAGGGCAGAGTCATGGCTGATGAGGACTTCAAAGCATTTCTCACTGTGGGCATTGTCTGATTCCATGTCCTCTTCTTGGTGTGGGCTGGAGACTTGGATGTTTGGACTGTTGTTCACCTTAACAACACTGAAGACTATATGCATTACATGTGCACTTGGCAGGTCGCTGAGCCTTCTGTGAATTGTCCATCCACATCATGAATTTTATGTGGTGCCTCTGTCCTAAGGTGTCTGTTGAGTAGTTTCTTTTCCCTTGAGGAAGGGCAAAGCTTCCAATTAAGGAATGCCTCATGTCCATGGTCTCATTCTATTGGTCATTCTCCTGGTAGAGAAGCCAAGAGCCTATACAGACAGGTGCCAATTTCATTGGCCTTGAAAGCAGCCCACATCCTGTGTAACTGGAAAATGTCATTGCATCAAGGGGAAAGGGACATTTCATTATACTACTCTTGGTTATTACAGACAACACTGACTGAATCAGTCATCGTCTTTGAGGAAAGCTATTGGGAAATTAGAACCCCTGAATAAGTAAAGTACCAGACCTTGAGAAACAGTGCTCCCCCTCAGCCCCCACCGACACACAGAAATGTACACTCAGTGCCCACTTAGTCAGCTACATCTGCTCGTTAATGCAAATAACTAATCAGCCAATCAGGTGGCAGCAACTCAAAACATAAAAGCCACAGATGTGGTCAAGAGGTTCAATTGTTGTTCAGAATGGGTAAGAAATATAATCTAAGTGACTTTGACTGTGGAATGTTTGATGGTGCCAGAAAGGGTCATTTGAGTATCTCAGAAACTGCTGATCTCCTGGGATTTTCACTCATTTCTAGAATTTACAGAGAATGCTGTGAAGAGCAAAAAAAAAATCCAGTGAATGGCATTTCTGTGGCAAAAAACACCTTGTTTATGAGAGAGGTCAGAGGAGAATTGCCAGATTAATTCAAGCTGTCAGGAAGTCAACAGTAACTCAAATAACCACGTATTACAACAGTGGTGTGCAGAAGAGCATCTCTGAATGCACACAATGTCGCACCTTGAAGTGGGTGGGCTACAGCAGCAGAAGCCCAGAAACACGCACTCAAGGCCATGAAGTACTACAATACCACAGGAGGCACTGAGAGACTGGTCACTGAGTTTGAGCTACACATTCACTCATAGGTAGGAATTCACTGTATTGATCTATCATTTTCTGTCTATTATACAAATTAATCTAATTTATACAAATAAATCATAAATTATGACACACAAAATGCTGGGGGAGCTCAGCAGGTCAGGCAGTATCTATGGAAATGAATAAACAGTTGATGTTTTGTGCTGAGAATCTTCATTAGAACTGAAAATGAAAGGGGAATAAGTCAGACTAAGACCTACCTTCCCTCTCACCTGCCAGCTTCCCCACCCCTACCTGCTGCTTATTCTGCCTTCTCCTTCTTCCTTTACAAAGCTGATGAAAGGTATTGACACGTAGCAGAGAAAACCTGATGGGTCGAATGGCCTGATTCTGTATTGATGTCTTATTCTGGCCCGAAATGTTGACTACTTATTCCACTCCTGGCCTGCCGAGTTCCACCAGCATTTTGTGTGTGTTGCTCTGGATTTCCAGCATCTGCAAAATCTCATGTGTTAACAAATAGCGTCAAAGGCTTCAGAAGGATCTTAAAATCATTTTATTCAGAACAATCAAGATAATGTTTGCAATAAAAGTCTTATTAAGTAGACATTACTGAGAGTAAAATAAACTGTTTTAAAGAGAGCTAATGCCTTGTTGTGCAGTTAGCCAAACATATATATATATATATATATATATATATATATATTTACATTTATATATTTACAACTTCAATTATTTCAAAGTAAAGTTATTCTGGCTTCTTTCCCCTTCTTTTCCAATCCCAATGAAGGATCTTGACTGAAATGTCGACTCTTTATTCCTCTCCACAGATGCTGCCTGCCCTGCTGAGTTCCTCTAGCATCTTGTATTTGTTACTCTGGATATCAGAATCTCTTTAGAATAAGTGAATGATATCTGAAGGCAGCAGAACAGGTTGATATCCAAGTTAAGAGACATGGGTTATAATTTACTGGCTGATGCTGAGAGTCCAGGTGCAGAGAGGTCATTCTAGATGTGTACAAGTCACTATTACAATCTTGTTTGCAGAACATACTTCAGAAAGTACCAGATATAGACTGGAAATGATGCAGAGGAGATCAAGAGGATCTTTCTGTTTCCATTCCCCATTCTGACTCCCCTTTCACCTCTTTTCCTCACCTGCCCTTCACCTCCCTCAAATCCCCCTTATCCTTCCCTTTCCCTCATGGTCCAATCTCCTCTCCTATCAGATTCAAGACTGAGTAGAGGACAGTACAGGACCCACAATATTGTGCTGAACATTTAACCTACTCTAAGAAGAAACCTAATAGGAGAGGACAGTGGACCATGGAACAAAGGGAAGGAGGAGGGGAACCAGAGGGAGGTATGGCATCTGAGAAGAGAAGGGGTGTGAGGGGAACCAGAATGGAAAATTGAAAAAGAGACAGAAGGGGGGAGAAGATTTCACCTTCTTCAGCTCTTTGCCTCTTCTACTTCTGTACCCCCTCCCAGCTTCTTACCTCATTCTTCCTCCCCACTCACCTACCTTCTCCCTCACCTATCACCTGCCAGTCTGTACTCATTCCCTCACCCCACCTCTTATTTGGGCTTCTTCCCCCCTCCTTCCCAGTCCTGATGAAGGGTCTCAGCTCAAAACATTGACTGTTTATTCTTCTCCACTGATGCACCTGGCCTGCAGAGTTCCTCAAGCATTTTGTGTGTGTTTCTCTAGATTAGTGAGGCTATTACCAGGAATGAAGGATTTTACTCCTGAGGACAGATATGCTAGACAAGGGTTGTATTGTTTTAAACAGTGAAGGCCAAGGAAAAAACTATTCAAAGTGTATAAAACTATAGGAGACACAGCCCAGGTGACTAAGAAATAATAATTTTTCTTGGCCTCAGGATTAATGAAATTGGAGGCATAAAATTAAAATCAATAGAAGGACTATAGAATCATAAGGTTATGATACAGGAGAACATTTAGGCCACATGACTAATCATCAGGGAATTAAAGAAGGAAAAATCACACAGAGAGAAGAATCTAGAATATTACATCAGATTATCGGCCATTTGATCCACAATTTTGTGCTAACCTTTTAAGACCAATATTGTTCTGAGCTCAATCTAACCCTCTCCTCCTACATAGCCTTCTATTTTCCTACCATCCAATAGACATAAGAAATTCTGCAAGTAAGGAGCTGAACCAGAAGTGAAGGCAGAAGAGTTTGCCACTATAATAGCACTCAGGGAACACAAGTGTCCTGTGACCTGGCTTTTTGAACTTCCTTGTTTCTAGACTGAGACAGAGTTTCTCAAGTCTGTGTGGTAGTTGGTGTGCAAAGGATACCCAGATGAAAAGTAATAATGCACAGTGTTTGAGCAATGTAAACGTGATAATTGGAAACATGGTTGGTAGGTGGAGACACAGATGACAGAATTTCGAGGTGCTGGAGGTTAGGCAACATCGATGATGGGAAATGGATAGTGAATGATTTAGATTGAGACCTTTCACCTGCACTCAAGTTGAAATGTTGACTGTCCATACACTGATAGATTACTGGATAATAAAGGAACTCAGGGACATGGGTGCAGGAAAAGTGTGCTGTATAGAACAGCTACAACCTTGATCAATGACCCACTCCTGCTGATAATTCTTCTGTTCCCACACACTCCTTCCCTCTCTCCCTCCACTTCCTCATCCCCTCCTCTTCCCTCATTCTCTCTCATTCCTCATTCCCTCCTCCTCCCTCTCTCTCCTATGTTGCAGATCTCAGAAACAAGTGGAGATAGATCATCCTCTTAGCAGTAATGCATGTTCCTGCCTTGTCTGGGACTAGGCTCTGCCATCATTGTGGATGAGGATATTCTTGGAACTTCTGATCATTCACCTGTTAGGCCATCACTCCTATCCATGATTAGATGTGTTAGGACTGCAGACCTCTGACCTGGAGGTGGTGTTGTGTGATAAAGCATTTCAGCCCCATTGCCTAGAAGGAGTTTATATGTTCCGCCTGTTCTCCAGGTGCACTGGTAGATAGTAGAATTATAAAGCTCAATTGTTTAATTGCACATTGTGTACTGTTTGTTATTTCGTTGTACTGATTTGTAACATAGCGCAGCATCCACCCAAACGAGATTTCTTAAGTTTGACTGGGCTGGGGGTGGGATGCTATCATCCCCTATATTAAGCTGCTTGCCAAAGCGAGAGTTACATAGGAAAGATTAAGGACTGGAGAGGAAGGAATCTGATAGGAGAGGAGAGTGAACCAGAGGAGAAAGGAAAGGAGGAGGGAACCAGCGGAAGGTGACAGACAGGTGGAAAAGGTATAACACCAGAGTGCGGAATAAAAAAAGAGGGGAGGATGATAGAATTTTTTAACCAGAAGGAGAAATCGATAATCCCTTTTGCCTACACAATATCCATATCATTCCATTTTCCTCACATTCATGTCCCAACCTGAACATCTCTTAAAAGTCCCTGAAGTATCTACCTTTACCATTACCCCAGGCAGCTAATTCCAGCCACCCACCACTCTCTGTGTAAAAAACTTGCTCCTCATATCTCCTTTAAAATTACTTCTTCTCAGCCTAAATGCATGCCCTCTGCTAATAGGCATTTCAAAGCTGAGAAAGATGCTGTCTGTCTTGTTCTGCAGCTTCACCAGGTGGACACTTCATTTTTTTAAATGTCCCATTCTGCTCATCGAGGGTAGTCCTTAAAGGTTTTACTCTTTAACAAAGTTTTTGGTTTTCTGCTCCAATACCTCCATCTGAAACTGGGTGCCAAGCTGTCTGATGACACTCAAAGAGATGAACACAATGATGAGGATGATAGATTGGGTGAACGTATACAATCTTTTTCCAAGAGAAGGGGAACTAAAAGCCAAAGGCTGTAGTGGGAAGTTGGAGGATTGGGAAGCTGTTAAAAACCAACACAAAACAACTAAAAATGTCATTAAGAAGGTAAACATGGAATATGAAAATAAGCTAGCCAATAATATTAAAGAGAGTACCAAAGGTTTCTTCAGATAAAGTGTGAAAGAGACACAAAAGTAGATACTGGACCACTGGAAAGTGATACTGGAGAGGTCATAGAGGGGGACAACGAAATGGCAGATGAACTGAATAAGTATTTTGCATCAGCCTTCACTGTGGAAGACACTAGCAGTATGGTGGGAGCTCCAGGTGTCAGGGGTCATGAAGTGTGCGATGCTACCATAACTCGAGAGAAGGTTCTTGGGAAACTGAAAGGTCTGAAGGTAGATAAGTCACCTGGCCCAGATGGTGTACACCCCAGAGTTCTGAAAGAGGTGGCTGAAGAGATTGTGAAGGCATTAGTAATGATCTTTCAAGAATCACTAGATTCTGGAGTGGTTCCAGAAGACTGGAGAATTGCAAATGTCACTCCAGTCTTCAAGAAGGGAGAGAGGCAAAAGAAAGGAAACTATAGGCCAGTTAGTCTGACCTCAGTGGTTGGGAAGATGTTGTTGGAGTCAATTGTTAAGGATGAGGTTTCAAAGTTACAAAGGTACATTTAATGTCAGAGAAATGTATACAATATACACCCTGAAATGCTTTCTCTTCACAATCATCCATGAAAACAGAGGAGTGCCCACAAAGAATGAATGACAGTTAAATGTTATCACCCCAGAGCCCCCCCAAAGCTCCCCCTCCCACATGTAAGCAGCAGCAAAGCAACAATCCCCCACCCCCACCAGCAAAAAAAGCATCGACACCCACCATCAAGCTCTCAAGTGTGCAGACAAGCATCAGCAAAGACACAGACTTGCAGTACCCCAGAGACTACTTGTTCACCTGGTGTTCAACATACCACAGGCTCTCTCCCTTCATAATAAGGAAGAAAGAGATGTATCCATTTCACAGTGAGAAGGGAGATGGAGACATCTCTTTCAGGGTTCAGGTCTCAGGGTACTTGGAGGCATATGATAAAATAGACCACAGTTAGCATGGTTTCCTCCAGGGAAAATCTTGCCTGACAAATCTGTTGGAATTCTTTGAAGAAATAAAAAACAGGATAGACAATGGAGAATTGGTTGAGGTTGTGTACTTGGATTTTCAGAATATCTTTTACAAGGTGCCATACACGAGGCTGCTTAACAAGATTTCAGCCCATGGTATTAAAGGGAAGATTCTAGCCTGGATAATGCAATGACTGATTGGCAAGAGGCAAAGAGTGGGAATAAATGGAGTCTATTCTGGCTCTCACCTGGTGACTAGAGGTGTTCCACAGAGGTCTGTGTTGGGGCCGATTCTTTTTACGTTATATATTAATGATGGAATTGATGGCTTTGTTGCAAAGTTTGTAGATGATATGAAGGTAGGTGGAGAGGCAGGTAGTTACAGGCAGGGTGAGAAGGCTACAGACAGAGACAGATTAAGAGAATGGGCAAAGGAATGGCAGATAGAATATAACGTCTGGAAGCGTATGGTCATGCACTTTGGTAGAAGAAATGAAGGTTTTGACTATTTTCTAAATGGAGAGAAAATACTAAAAACTGAGATGCAAAGGGACTTGGGAGTCCTTGTGCAGGATTCCCTAATTTGCAGTTTGAGTCTGTGGTGAGGAAGGCAAATGCGATGTTGGCATTCATTTCAAGAGGACTAGAATATAAAAGCAAGGATGTAATGTTGAGACTTTATAAAGCACTGGTGAGGCCTCACTTGGAGTATTGTGAGCAGTTTTGGGCCCCTTATCTTAGAAAGGGTGTGCTTTAACTGGAGAGGGTTCAATGGAGATTCACAAAAATGATTGCAGGATTCTGGCCCTGTATTTGCTGGAATTCAGAAAGAAGAGGGGTGCCCTCATTGAAACTTATCAAATGGTGAAAGGCCTTGGCAGAGTGGATGTCTCCTATGGTGGAAGAGTCTAAGACCAGAGGACACAGCCTCAGAATAGAGGGGCATTCTTTTAGAACGGAGATTAGGAGGAATTTCTTTAGCCAGAGAGTGGTGAATCTGTGGAATTCATTGCCACAGGCAGCTGTGGAGGCCAAGTCTTTATGTATATTTAAGGCAGAGATTGATAAATTCTTGATGGGTCAGGGCATGAAGGGATACAAAGGAAAGGCAGGAAATCGAGGATGAGAGGAAAATTGGATCAGCCATGATGAAATGACGGAGCAGGCTCGATGGCATACTTCTGCTCCTATATTCTATGGTCTTATGGTTTAAGGAGAGAGGTGAAAATTTTAAAAATGACCCAAGGAGAGGATACTCTTCATGCAGAGTATGGATGAGTATATGGAATGAGTTTCTGGAGAAAATGGTTGAAGCAGGAACAGTAACAACATTAAATAGACATTTGGGTAAGGAGATGGATAGATTAAAGGGATTAGCTTTGTTGGTCCCATGTGCATTGAAACATACAGTGCATGTGTCAGGGAGCAAAGGAGGGTGAAGTTGCCATTACTAGGAAGAAGGTGCTTGGGAACCTTTAAGGTCTGAAGGTAGATAGGTCACCTGGGACAACTTCCCAAGATTCTAAAAAGGACTCTGAGAGATTTTTGAGACATTAGTAATTATTTTTCAAGAATCACTAGACTTGGGAGTGGTTGAGGAGGACCGGAAAATTGTAAAAGCTACTCCACTCTTCAAGAAGGGAGGGAGGCAGAAGACAGGAGATTATAGGACAGTTAGTCTGATCTCAGTGGTTTGCTAGATGTTAGAGTCCATTTTTAAGGAAGAGGTTTCAGGGTACATGAAGGAAAATGAGAAAATAAGCAAAATTTAGCATGGTTTCCTTAAGGGAAAATCTTGCCTGCAAAATCTATTGGAATTCTTTGAAGAAACAACGAACAGGATGGACAAAGGAAAGTCAGTGGATGTTGTATTTGGATTTTTAGAAGGTGCTACATATGAGGCTGCAAGTTAAAAACCTGTGACACTACAAGATACTAGGCTAGATAGAAACTTGCTATATCTGGCAGAAGGCAAAGAGTGGAAATAAAATGGACCTTTCTTGCTTGCCTGCCATTTGGACAGATTATGAGAATGGGCAAAGAAGTATCACATGGATTGCAGTGTAAGGAAGTGTATAGTCTTGCATGGTAGAAGAAATAAAGGCTTAGACTATTTTCTAAATGGGGAGCAAATTCAGAAATCTGAGGTGTAGATGGACCTAAGAGTCCTTGTGCAGGATTCCCTAAAGGTTAACTTGCAGATTGAGTCAGTAACAAGACCATAATATTATAAGATATAGGAGCAGAATTAGGCCATTTGGCCATCGAGTCTGCTCTGCCATTTCATCATGGCTGATCCATTTTTTCTCACAGCCCCAATCACCTGCCTGCTCCTCGTATCCCTTCATGCCCTAATCAATCAAGAATCTGTCTTAAATATATAGTTTGTAAACACTTGGCCGCCACAGCTACCAATGGCAACAAATTCCACAGATACACCAATCTCTGGTTAAAGAAATTCCTCCACATCTCTGTTTTAAAAGGATGCCCCTCTATTCTGAGGCTCTGTCCTCTGTCCTAGACTCTCCCACTATAGGAAATATCCTCTCTACATCCACTCTGTCAAGGTCTTTCAACATTTGATAGGTTTCAATTAGGTCTCACCTCATTCTTCTGAATTCCAGCGAATACATGCCCAGAGCCTTCAAACACTCTTCATAGGACAAATCATTCAATCCTGGAATCATATTCATGAATCCCCTTTGAACACTCTGCAGTGTCAGCATATCTTTTCTAAGAAAGGGGCCCAAAACTGCTCACAATATTCCAAGTGAGACCACACCTGTGCTGTATAAAGCCTCAACATTACACCTTTGCATTTATATTCTCGTCCTCTTGAAATGAATGCTAACATCGCACTCACATTCCTCACCACAGACTCAAACTGCAAATTAATCTTTAGAGAATCCTGCATGAGGACTCCCAAATCCCTCTGCATTTCAGATTTTTGAATTTTCTTTCCATTTAGAAAATAGTCAACCCTTTCATTTCTTCTACCAAAGTGCATGACCATACACTTCCCAACCCTATGTTCCATCTGCCATTTCTTTGCCTATTCTTCAAATCTAAGTACTTCTGTAACCTCTCTATTTCCTCAAAACTATCTACCCCTCCATCTAACTTCATATCATCTGCAAACTTTGCAACAAAGCTATCAATTCTGTCATCCAAGTTACAATCAGAATCTGAATCAGGTTTATTATCACTGGCCAGTGTCATGAAATCTGCTAACTTAGCAGCAGCAGCTCAATGCAATACATAATATAGAAGAAGAAAAGAATAATAAAATAATAATAAATAATAATAAATAAGAAATCAATTACACTATACGCATATTGAATAGATTAAAATAGTGCTAAAAACAGAAGTAATATATATTAAAAAAGTGAGGCAGAGTTCACAGGTTCAATCTCCATTTAGGAATCGGATGGCAGAGGGGAAGAAGCTGTTCCTGAATTGTTGAGTGTGTGCCTTCAGGATTCTGTACCTCCTTCCTAATGGTAACAGTGAGAAAAGGGTATGTCCTGGGTGCTGGAGTCCTTAATAATGGATGCTGCCTTTCTGAGACACCACTCATTAAAGATGGCCTGGGTACTTCGTAGGCTAGTACCCAGATGGAGCCAACTAAATTTACAACCCTCTGCAGCTTCCTTCAGTCCTATGCAGTAGCTCCCCCCAACCCCTCCACCATACCAGACAGTCATGCAACCTGTCAGAATGCTCTCCATGGTACATCTATCAAAGTTTTTGAGTGTATTTGTTAACATACCAAATCTGTTCAAACTCCTAATGAAGTATAGTCACTGTCTTGTCTTCTTTATAACTGCATTGATATGTTGGGACCAGATTAGGTCCTCAGAGATCATGTCACCCAGGAATGTGAAACTGCTCATTCTCTCCAATTCTGATCCCTCTATGAGGATTGGTATGTGTTCCTTCATCTTACCCTTCCTGAAGTTCACAATCAGCTCTTTCATCTAACTGACATTAAATGCAAGGTTGTTGCTGCGATACCACTCCGCTAGTCGACATATCTCACTCCTGTGCACCCTCTCGCCTCCATCTGAGATTCTACCAACAATGGTTGCATCATCAGCAAATTTATAGATGCTATTTGAGCTGTGCCTCACCACACTGTCATGGGTATAGAGAGAGTATGGAGAAGGTATTGACATATAACATAAAAAAAGCAGTCCCAGCACAGACCCCTGTGGAACATCTCTAGACACTGGCAGCCAGCCAGAAAAGGCTCCCTTTATTCCCACCCTTTGCTTCCTTCCAACCAATCACTGCTTTATCCATGTTAATATCTTTCCTGTAATACAATGGGTTCTTAACTTGTTAAGCAGCTTCATGTGTGGCACCTTGTCAAAGGCTTTCTGAATATCCAAGTACACAACATCAACCGATTCTCCTTTGTCTATTCTGCTTGTTATTTCTTCAAAGAATTCCAACAAATTTGTCAGACAGGATTTTCTCTTGAGGAAACCATGCTGACTATGGTCTGTATTATCATGTGCCTCCAAATACCTGAAACCACATCTTTAACAATCGTCTCCAACATCTTCCCTACCACTGAGGTCAGACTAACTGGCTATAATTTCCTTTCTTCTACCTGCTTCCCTTCTTGAAGAGTAGAGTGACATTTGCAATTTTCCAATCTTCCAGAACCATTCTAGAATGCAGTGATTCTTGAAAAATCATTACTAATACTCTGTAGCCACCTCATAGAGAACTCTGGGGTTTACTTAATCTGGTCCAGGTGACCTAGTTACCTTCAGACTTTTTAGGTTTGGGAGGATGGGCGGATGAATACATGGCCCTGGTGGAGAACTTTGTTAAATGGTGCAAGCTGAATCTTCTGCACCTCAACATCAGTAAAACAAAGACGGCGGCAATGGACTTTAGGAAGATTAAGACTGCACTGCACCCTATTACTATTGATGGTGAGGATGCGGATGTCATGAGGACCTACAAATTTCTGGATGACAGACTTGAGTGGAGCACCAACACAGAGGCTGTATACAAGAAGGGCAAGGGTCACCTCTAGTTCCTGAGGAGGCTGAGGTTTTTTGGAGTATGCAGACCTCTCCTTCAAATGTTCCACCAGTCTGTTGTCGCCAGTATAATCTTCCACGTGGTAGTGTGCTGGGCAATGGCGTCAACACGGGTGATGCCAACAGGCTCAAAAAACTGATTAAAAAGGCTGGCCATGTTATAGGATTCAAACTGGACACACTGGAGGCTGTGGTAGAACAAAGGACCCTATGGAAAATCCTGGCAATTTTGGACAATGTTTCTCACCCTCTGCATACCACCTTGGCTGAACAGAGGAGCACTTTTAGTAATAGACTAAGACAACTGCGCTGCTCCAAAGAGTGCTATATGAAGTCATTCTTACCTTAGGCTATTAGGCTTTATAATGAGTCTGCCTATAGCCAGGGAAGTGATGACCCCCTCCTGTTAAGGCTGTTTGAGGTAACTTTTTTATTCTTTCTTACTTCTCTTCTAATATTTGAATATCTGTACACTTGTACATGCATCCCAGTGGCTCCAATGACTAGGGACCAGTGGCATTGACCTCCCACATCATGAAGACCCTGGAGAGACTTGTTCTAGAGCAGCTCCAGCCTATGGTTAGGCCACACTTAGACCCCCTCCAATTTGCCTACCAGCCCCGACTAGGAGTTGAGGATGCCATCGTCCACCTGCTGAACCGTGTTTACGCCCACCTGGACAAGCCAGCGAGCACTGTGAGGGTCATGTTTTTTGACTTCTCCAGTGTGTTCAACACCATCTGCCCTGCTCTGCTGGGTGAGAAACTGACAGTGATACAGGTGGATGCTTCCCTGGTGTCATGGATTATTGATTACCTGACTGGCAGACCACAGTACGTGTGCTTGCAACACTGTGTGTCAGACAGTTGTCAGCAGCACTGGGGCTCCACGGGGGACTGTCCTGTCTCCCTTTCTCTTCACCATCTACACTTCGGACTTCAACTACTGCACAGAGTCTTGCCATCTTCAGAAATTTTCTGATGACTCTGCCATAGTTGGATGCATCAGCAAGAGAGATGAGGCTGAGTACAGGGCTACGGTGGGAAACTTTGTCACATGGTGTGAGCAGAATCATCTGCAGCTTAATGTGAAAAAGACTAAGGAGCTGGTGGTGGATCTGAGGAGGGCTAAGGCACCGGTGACCCCTGTTTCCATCCAAGGGGTCAGTGTGGACATGGTGGAGGATTACAAATACCTGGGGATACTAATGGACAATAAACTGGACTGATCAAAGAACACTGAGGCTGACTACAAGAAGAATCAGAGCCGTCTGTACTTCCTGAGTAGACTGAGGTCCTTTAACATCTGCTGTATGATGCTGAGGATGTTCTATGAGTCTGTGGTGGCCAGTGCTATCATATTTGTTGTTGTGTGTTGGGGCAGCAGGCTGAGGGTAGCAGACACCAACAGAATCAACAAACTCATTCGTAAGGCCAGTGATGTTGTGGGGTGGAACTGGACTCTCTGATGGTGGTGGCTGAAAAGAGGATGCTGTCCAAGTTGCATGCCATCTTGGACAATGACTCCCATCCACTTCATAATGTACTGGTTAGGCACAGGAGTACGTTCAGCCAGAGACTCATTTCACCGAGATGCAACACTGAACTTCATAGGAAGTCATTCCTGCCTGTGGCCATCAAACATTACAACTCCTCCCTTGGAGGGTCAGGCACCCTGAGCCAATAGGCTGTTCCTGGACTTATTTCCACTTGGCATAATTTACTTATTATTATTTAATTACTTATGGTTTTATATTGCTATATTTCTACACTATTCTTGGTTGGTGCGACTGTAACAAAACCCAATTTCCCTCGGGATCAATAAAGTATGTCTGTCTGTCTGTCTATCTGTAATGCTACTGTGACACAGTCATTTCCTTTGGGATCAATAAATCATCTATCTATCTTACTTTCATATTCCATCTCTTCTTTCTTAATGACTTTTCAGTTGCCTCCTGTTGGTTTTTAAATGCCTCCCAATCCTCTAAAACTTCCCATTAGTTTTTTCTCTATTATATGCCCTCTCTTCGGCTTATATGTTGGCTTTGACTTCACTTGTTAGCCACGGTCGTGTCATCTTGCCTTTACAATACTTCTTCCCCTTTAGGATGTATATATCCCAAACTGCTTCCTAAAATTGCAGCCTTTGCTGCTCTGCTGCCATTACTACCAATTCTTTCCCAATCAATTCTGGCCAACTGCTCTGTCATGCCTCTGTAATCCCCTTTACTCCATTGTAATACTGATACATCTGACTTTAGCTTCTCCTTCTCACATTTCAGGGTGAATTTGATCAAATTATGATCACTTTCCCCTAAGGGTCCTTTTGCCTTAAAATCTCTAATCAATTCCAGTTCATTGAACACTCAATCCAAAATAGCTGATCCCTTGTGGGCTCAACCACAAGCTGCTGTAAAAAGCCATCTCATCGGCATTCTAGAAATTCACCCTCTTGGGATTCGGCACCAACCTGATTTTCCCAAATTAACATGCATATTGAAATCTCCCATGACTTTGTAACATTGCCCTTTTGGCATGCGTTTTCCCTTCAGAGCATGGAGGGATACAGGGAGATGGCAGGAGACCGGGGCTGAGAGGAAAAATGGATCAGACATGATGTAATGGCAGAGAAAGGCAAATAGAATGTTGGCATTCGTTTTGAGAGGACTATGATATAAAAGCAAGGATGTAATGCTGAGACTTTATAAGGCATTGGTCTGACTGCAATTGGAGTATCGTGAGCACTTCAATGCCCTTTATCTAAGAATGGATGTGGTGCCATTGGAAAGTGTTCAGAAAAGGTTCATGAGAATGATCCCAGGAATGAAAGGGTTAATGTACCAGGAGTGTTTGATGGCTTTAGGCCTGTTCTCACTGGAGTTTAGAAGAATGAAGGGGGATCTCATTCAAACCCTCTGAATATTGAAGGGCCTGAGTGGATGTGCAGACAATATTTCAAATAGTGAGAAAGTCTAGGACCAGAGGCCAAGTCTTCAGAACCAAAGAACATTTCTTAAGAACAGAGATGAAGAGGAATTTCTTTAACCAGAGGGTGGTGAATCTGTGGAATTCATTGCCACAGGCGTATGTTGAGGCCAGCTCATTGGGTATATTTAAAACAGAGATTAGTTCTTGATTAGTCAGGGCTGCAAAGGTTATGGGGAAAAGGCAGGAGAGTGGGGTTGAGAGGGTTAACAAATTAACCATGATCAAATGGCATAACAGATTTGTTGGGATGAATGGCCTAATTCTACTCCTATGGCTTTATGCTATAGGTGGAGATGAAAATAAATTGGCACAGGTTGATACGATGTCCCAAAGAATGGCCATAACATTTCATTCAAGTGGTAAGGTGAGGCTACAGTGTTATCAGGAAGAAACTCAAGTTACTCTCACCACTGCTTAAAGGTGCTATATAAATGTAAATTGCTACCAATGCAGCCTCTGCTGTTATCATTGGGATGGTGACCCACAGAGTCAGTGTCTATTATTTCTTACCTTTTAAAATATTTCCACTTAATATTCATTCAGTTTCACAGAGAATATTGTGCATTTAGTTTGTATGTATAACTCACAATAGGACTGGAGAAAATGAAAACAATTAAAATATCATATCCCAAACTGCAAACACATGTAATCTGGTTTAATCTTTCCGGTTGGTGTGTGCATAAATAATTTTGTCTTTTATATTAATCTCTGGAACATAGCCACAGAGAGAATACCATAAAAGGGATACTGTCTATTTAATATTTAATCACTTTCTTATGAGACTTGCAATACATTTCTGTGATGAATTATATATTCAAGAGACTGTCTTCAGAAACATTTGATTTTGCTGTGATTTCTTCAAAATGAACAGCTATGCTGGTCCCCAGCTGTGGAGGAGTTGAGCGTATATGCAAAAGAACTCTTGTTTAGAACAAATAATCCAGCAAACAATCTATACAGGATGCAGCTTGAATTAATTAATACAGATGACAAAGTTTTGTTTGTCGTGTAATTAAGGTGTTTCTCCATCACGTGAGGTTGATTATTTCTATGGGCATTGAACATATCAAGGCAAAATTGGTGGCAGCAAGCTGAATAATCTTGGAACACTGCCATTTGTACCAATTTTGTAATGGCTTTCAACAGACTTCTCTGTGAATCTCTCTGGAAAACCTTCCACTTACATGGAATCCTCCCCCGCAAATCTCAAAAGTCAGAGTCTTTCTACGGCAGGTTTCCCGTGGAAAATCTTCTGAGTCTTCCAGGCAAAAAGAATCTCAATTCAAGATTTACAGTCAGAGGACAAAGGGAAGAGTCAGAGGTTGTGGAATGTGTGATATCTGACAGGAACAGTAAATGAGGAAAAGAGATGATTGTGTTGTGGGCAAGGATGAGTGAGATCTATTTAACCTCTCTAAAGCAGAAGGAATCGGCGGATATCTCCAACTCCAGTCTTCAAAACTCTAAAGCTGACACCTCACTAAAATTTGCCACATGCTTCAGCCAAAAAAAAATACATTGCTAGTCAGAACAGAATCTCTGCCAGTGACTTTTGAGAGGATTCAGGGGGGCCTTATGCATTCTTCCTCATTGGGAATTGTTCCAGCAGGCTCCTGCTGGATGTGGCCTTATCTGGTCTTCCTCCCAGGTTTTTCTGCTTTGCTTGCTCTGCCAGAGTGGTTGAGTGGAGTCTCAACAACAACCTTACACTCAATGACAGTAAGATCAAAGAATTGGTTGTTGACCAAGAAGGGGAAGTCAAGGGAACACGCGCCAGTCCTCATCGAGGGATCAGTAGTGGAAAGGGTGCTTCAAGTCCTGGGTCTGAAGATCTATCATAGGCCTAACATATTGATGCAAACATGAAGGAGGCATGCCAATGGATATATTTCAAAAGGAGTTTGAGATTTGAAATGTCATAAAAGACTAATGATTTTTACAGATGTACTGTGGAGGGCATTCTAACCGACTGGGCATATTCGACTGGTGTGGAGGGGAACTGCACAGGATTGGAAAAAGCTGCAGAGGGTTGCAATCTCAGCCAGCTTCATCATGGACACTAGTCTCCCCAGCATTGAGGACATGTTCTAAAGGCAATGCCTCAAAATGTGGCACCATTTGTTAAGGGCCCCTATAACCCAGGGCATCTCCTTCAGAAGGGAGACACAAACTCAATATTTTAGCAACAGGCAACACGAGTGAATCTGCAGATGCTGGAAATAAATAAAAACACAAAATGCTGGCAGAACTCAGCAGGCCAGACAGCATCTATGGGAGGAGGTAGTGACGACGTTTTGGGCCCAAACCCTTCATCAGGAGGGTTCACCTGATGAAGGGTTTCAGCCCGAAACGTTGTCACTACCTCCTCCCATAGATGCTGTCTGGCCTGCTGAATTCTGCCAGCATTTTGTGTTTTTATTTTAGCAACAGCTTCTTTCCCTCTGCCATTTGATTTCTAAATGGACAACAAACCAAACCGTGAACACTATTTCACTGTTCTTGCTCACTCTTTGCACTACTCATTTAATTTAATTTTTTATATACCGTATTTCTTATTGCAATTTATGGTGTTTTTATGTAGCAAAACAACAAAGTTTCTGCTGAATTTTTGAAGTCATTCTCTCCAAGCTCTTGCAGCAACATACTCTGAAGACTTTGCCTACTCCAAATAAATCTGGAAGCTACCAACTGATGTACTACCGGAACGAACTAATGAAGAAATTAATCAGCGACTAATATGCACATTATCATGATTAGCGACAGAGGGACAGGAAGTGATGGGACTGTTAATGAATGAGGTACTGAAGATATGATTACTGCACTTGGGCAAGGACTTCACAGAGACTCTCAGTGTATAGATATGGGTAGTCTCCTCTTCTTCCATAGAACCTAAAACAGTACAGAACTGTACAGGCCCTTCAGCCCACAATGTTGTGCCAACCCTTTAACATATGATAAGGAGGAATCTAATTGGAGAGGTCAGTGCTGCATGGAAGAAAGGGAAGGGGGAGGGAAACTAGAGGGAGGTATGTCAGGTGGGGAGAAGAGAAGCAGTGAGAGGGGAACCAGAATGGAAAAAGGAAAAAAAGAGAAGGGAGAGGGGGAGAAATTACCAGAAGTTAGAACTTCCTTCTTCTTCAGTCCCTTACCTCTTCCTCCTACATATCACCACCCAGCTTCTTACTTCATCTACCCCCTCCCACACACACACACCTTCCCCTCATCTGGTCTCACCTATTACCAGCTTGCTTGTATTCCTTCCCGCCCACCTTTCCTTTCCAGTCTTGATGAAGGTTTGACTATTTCTCCATTCCATAGATGCTGTTTGACCTGCTGAGTTCCTCCAGCAATTTGTGTGCGTTAAGGAAGTCCTGTTGGTCTGGTTTGCAAGTTACAGGAATGGTGGAGGGGGAATGGTGATTGAAGTTGAGAGAGTCTTAGTATCAAGTGTGCAAATCTGAATCTCAGGTCTATGATCAAGGCTACCATCTGGTGGAGGAGGTCAAGTAAAGGCCACCAGGAGGAGCAAGGTTTTTGCACACGTACCTGAAGCCAGTTTTCCCATTCACGTTCCTTGAGACTTCTCAATTATTCCCTGCTTCAGCTTCTCCAAGGCAAGCATTCCATTCATAGCAGAAACCATGTCCTGTGTGAGCAGTCTGTAGCAAATTCAGGCCATAGTGCAACAAATAATACAGCAGAAATGGTGCCCAAATATGTTCTGTATGCCAGTGAATATCACAGAACCAGGAGTGAAATTGTGAGCTTTGTGCTTCACAGGCTGAGCCACCCATCTCAATAAAGTCATCAGATGACGTACATCAAGTAACATATGCCAATTAAATATCAAGGCATGATTTCAATTTTTGCTTTTGTACCCTTTTAAGCAAAGAGGGGACAATGTTGTGTTGGCCACTAATGTCAAGTGGCTGTGCATGACATGCCATCGGTTGTTTCGCCTCTCTGACACCAGCTGTCATTCATAAAGCATAGACACAGATCCTATTCCAACCAAGATTCCCATCTAAGCCAGTCGCATCTGCCCACATCTGGCCCCTAACCCTCTAAACCGGGGTTCCCAACTTTTGGACCAATACCATTAAGCAGGGGGTCCATGGGAACCTCTGCTCCTAACCTTTCCTGTCCATGTACTTCTCCAAGTGTTACATTGTTACACTACCTGTCTCAACCACTTCCTCTGACAATTCAGTTCATATATTGACCACTCTCTGGATGAAAAAAAAACTGTCCCTCACGTTCTTATTAAATCTCTCCTCTCTCACCCAAAACCTGCACCCTCTAGCTCTTGATTCTCCAACACTGGGAAAACAGACTGCGTGCATTCCCCCATCTATGTTCTTCATGATTTCAAACACCTCTATAAGATCGCCCAGCTCAACATCCCTCCACAGTTTAGATTCCCAACTCTTGGCAACATCTTTGTAATCTCTTCTGCACTCTTTCCAGCTTAACGGTGTCTTTCCTATGGCAGGCCGACTACAACAAGTCAATGGAACCAAATCTTGAAAGGTGAGTGCTACCAATGACCAATAACAGCATATCTGTTGAAGGCCAGTTTCCTTACCAAAGGCTTCACTGGAAACAGTTACTGGTTGTGAACATGTTCCTCAAACAGATACTCAGCTCTTGCAAGTTGGCCTGTGTTTTGTGAATGCATGGTACCATGCTGCAGCACCATCCTCCCACATAATGGTTCAGAATATTTACATTTCAGGGTTGATTAGGAGTTAGCCTTTCCGATTAATATTGACTGCATTTTAACTTGAAGAGGTTTTAATGAGGCTGTTTCAAAGTTATTTGTGAACATGGTGATGTAGCTTCACACTGAATCATCTTGGGCCCACATTGTATCTTGAGAAAGTATTTGTAGATATGTCACCCTGCTTTGGTTGGTGCCAGTCTATTTAACCCAAGGATAAATTAATGGCAATTCATTTGAACATAAGACATAGGAGTAGGATTAGGCCTTTCTGCCCATCAAGTCTGCTTTGCCATTCCACCATGGCTGATTTATTATCCCTCTTAACCCCACTTTCCTGCCTTCTTCCCGTAACCTTTGATGTCCTGATTAATCAAAAAACTATCAACCACTGCTTTAAATATACCTAATGACTAGGCCTGCACAATGAATTCCACAGATTCATTACCCTATAGCTAAAGGTATTCCTCCTCATCTCTGTTCTAAAGGGACATATCTCTTTTCTGAGACTGTGCCCTCTGGTCTTAGGCTCCCCCACTAGAGGAAACATTCTCTCCAAGTCCACTCTAACTAGGCCTTTTCACATTGTCAACCTTGTCTGTATCCCTACAGAAATCAGAGCATTGATTTTAAGAATTTTGGAGACTTGAGATAAAGTGAGAGCATGTTGGAAGTACTCAGCATGACAGGCAGCATTTGTGGAGAGATAAACATTTCAGACATTAGATCTAGGCCATCATATGAAAGCTGAAACATTGACTCAGATTCTGTCACCACAGATGCTGCCCAACCTGCTGAGTACTTCCAGCATTCTCTGTGTTTATCTCTGACAACTTTACAATTGGATAAAATATTTCCAAAATAAAGGTATCACCTGAATATGTCTTTATTTAAAATAACTTTATAAATTTCTCAAATATTTTCATGCTTTCCAACAGATGGTAAAAGTAGACAAACTGACAAGAACTTTATGTTTTAATTCCATCTCAAGAACCAAAGTCCATCATTTTTATTTAGTGCTGTATTCCTGTTTTCTGCACATTCTTCATGACTGAGTACTGGGGCCGGCACTTTGGCATGAATCAATTCCCACTCTGGCCAAGTTTTCATAATACAAATGCTTCAGGCTGTTGTGGAACAAGAAGGCGGGTCACTTCGAGACTCTGGAAAGAACATTCAGAGTAGTGGTCAGTGAAATCCTGCAGAGGTTTGTGAATGCACAGACTTGCCACCCCTCCATCAATACTTCCAGCTTCCTTGGGACAGCAGCCAAAATAATCAGACTCCTCCCACCCTGGTCATTCTGTCTTCTCCCCTCACCCATTGGGCAGATGATGCTAAAGCTTGACAAGACCATAGACCATGAGACATAGGAGCAGGCTTAAGCCATTCAGCCCATCGAGTCTACTCCACCAAAACCATTCTACCAAGTAGATTCTTACTTAGGTGCTCTAGTCAAACCTTCAGCAGCATTCATATAGTAAGAGTTTCAAGTGCTCAACTGCTCATGTTAAGGGAGTGCAGAGGTAAAGCAGTCAGGCTAACAGAAGTAGGTTTTGAGTGATATGGCAAGGAAACAGGTCTTTCAGCCCATTGAATACACAGCAACCTCTTGAGTATGTCTAGTTAGCACTGATAATTGTTTTACTCAACACCTCCAGTTCACTGCAAACTGAGCTATTTCAGAGAATCCAAGAACTATAACAGTTTAGGAGGAATCTCTCCGGCAAATTGAGTCAATGGGAAATTTAACTTTGGATCTCAGCAGTGTTCAAATGAGATATGTGTATTCCAAGTGTACCTAGACCCAGAGAAATAAAAGAGGGGCCCTCTAATCCATTTCACCAGAAATCTGTAAAACAAAGTTGCTTAGAACAAAGGCACACGAGTGAATCTGCAGATGCTGGAAATAAATAAAAACACAAAATGCTGGCAGAACTCAGCAGGCCAGACAGCATCTATGGGAGGAGGTAGTGACGACGTTTCAGGCCAAAACCCTTCATCAGGAGTGAAGTAACATGGGATGGTGGAGAGGGGATAAGAAGTGGGGGGGAGGGATGAAGTAGAGAGCTAGGAAGTGATAGGCTGGAGGGAAATGGGCTAGGGGAAGGTGGAGAATTATGGGAAATAAAAGAGAAAGAAAGGTAGGGCTGGGGGGAGATTATAGTGAGGGGGGAAAAAGAGAGAGAAAGAGAACCAGACTAAAATAATAGATAGGGATGGGGGTAGGGGGGGGGCAGGGGTATCAACGGAGGTCTGAACTTGGGATGGTGGCACAGACCTCCGTTGATACCCCTGCCCCCCCTTACCCCCATCCCTATCTATTATTTTAGTCTGGTTCTCTTTCTCTCTCTTTTCCCCCCCTCACTATAATTTTCCCCCGGCCCGACCTTTCTTTCTCTTTTATTTCCCATATTTCTCCACCTTCCCCCTAGCCCATTTCCCTCCAGCCTATCACTTCCCAGCTCTCTACTTCATCCCTCCCCCCACTTCTTATCCCCTCTCCACCATCCCATGTTACTTCACTCCTGATGAAGGGTTTCGGCCCGAAACGTTGTTACTACCTCCTCCCATAGATGCTGTCTGGCATTCTGATTTCTGCCAGCATTGTGTGTTTTTATTTTGCTTAGAACAATGGGTGTCATGATCCATAAACCCAGTTCTATTCAAACTCAATGCATCATTATTCTATTAAGGTCCATTCTATTACTGTAAAACACCTGAATCAGATCAGACATGTAAAAGAAAATCTATTACATTCCTTCTAACTATCTTTGCTGGACATTCACCTTACTTTTTGCTTGGCTCTTTCAAGTATTTCATCATAACTGAGTTAATATCAACGCTTTCAGACTTCTCTTCAACCCCTTTATTTCCCATGGCATCCAAACCTTCCTTTTCCACTGTTGTGGCAGATGACTTTTCACCTCTTGATCTCTGAACTCCTGGACGGTTTTTGATGCTATCCACACTTTTATACGATATAGTTGACCCAGAGGAAGAAGAGGAGTCTGACAAGTAGCCGAGGGACTCTCTCTCTCCTCTTGAGGTACATGGCCTGACCACCATAGTCTTTGATAATGAGGCTGAACCAGGAGCATCTTTGGAAAGCAAGCTGTCAAAACTAGTGGCAAGAGGTCCCGAGTTTGCCGAGGTGTTCTGTGTGGTTCTGGCTAAGCTGGTTGTGCTTTGGGATCTTCGAATTGCAGGAAGGATATCGTTGTCACTGTTGTCCTTTTGCCGCTCATAGCTAAGGCTTGGCAGCTTCCAGCCGGAATCCTCCTTTCCATCATCCACATTGGGAAGGCTACTGAACCGCTTGCTTTTGAAGACCATGGGTTTGCCACTGAGTAGCACATCAATATCTTTTTCAAGCGATAAATCAAACCACTTGTGTTGAGACTTTAGCCTAGGAGGGAGTGCCCCATCTACTTCACCCATGGAAACACTTGGCTTTTGACCTAAGGCATTGTGAGATTCAGCTAACATTTCACAAGAGCCGTATCTGTTTCTTTTGGCTGTAGCAGTAGAGTCAGGAGATTCTGTGGTGGTCGGCAGAGACCAAAGGCTGGATGATCGGACGAAGCCAGCCCCTCCACGGTCCTTGAGAGATGAGAGGCTTGGGGTCTCCAATCTCAGCAATGAGTCGTCATTATCATCTCTAACAGTTGGGCGCTTTCTGAGTGAGGAAATCCCCGCGGTCTGGTAGATGGGCAACGGGGAACTGTCCTCCATTTGAAAGCTGAGCTGGTCTCTTTCAGTGGCACGTTTTCGTCTTAGCTCATCGAGAAACTCAGACAGAGCAACTGAGGAGCTTGGAGACTTCTCCTCTGCTGAAGGAGGTCTTCTTCCAGACAGACGTGTGGGTCGGTTAACCTCAAGCTGGTCGGGACTCTTTGCAAATTCTCGGTTTCTGATGCTGGGCGTACTCATGGAAGAGCTGGGTCTGCTGATGCCTTGATCCATTTCACCTCTGACTGACCTGGGGATGGCAAGATTGGACAGATAATATTAATGGGAGGGTGTCAAACATCATGCACAAGAACTGCTTCTTGTTTAAATGCAAGTAAAGCCCAAGAGAAAAATGTCAAAATAACCATCACTTGACTTGAACATAAATGCTTATGAGAGTTAGTCATGACAATGACATCTCACTCAAATTCAGCAAAACCAAACAGCTGGCCTCAGGCTTCAGGTGAGTGGTAGTGCACATGGTGTCATACCCACATGGCTGAGGTTGAGAGGGTTGACAGCTTCAAGTTCTTAGCTGTGAATATCACCTAGGTCCTGGAAAGCTTCCTGGTCTTAGAAAGCTCACCAATGCCACTACGTCCTCAGGAGGCTAAAGAAATTTGGTATGTCCCATCGACTCTTACCAATTTTTATTGGTGCACCATAAAAACATTCTGTCTGGATGCAACTGCTCCGCACATGATCTCAAGAAACTACAGCTCAGTACACCACGGAAACCAGCCTCCTCTGTCTGTACTTCTCACTCCTTCAGTAAAGCATCCAACATAATAAAAGACCCCACCTTCTTTTCTCCCCCTCCCATCAGATAGAAGATACAAAACCCAGAAAGCACGTACCACCAGACTCATAGACTGCTTCCAAATGAACGTTATCAGATTCTTGAACAGACCTCTTGTACAATAATGTGGACATCTGGCCTCACAATCTACCTCGTTATGATTTTGCACCTCATTGTTTACCTGCACTGACTGCACTTTCTCAGTAGCTGTTACACTTTATTCTGCACTGTTATTGTTTTACCTTGTTCTAGCTCAGCGCATTGTGTAATGATATTATCTGTATGAACGGTATGCAGGACAAGCTGTTCACTGTAAATGTGACAATAATAATAATAAACTGAATAACAATAAACCACAGATTTTCATACCTGGGGTCTGACACTGGATATTTGATTGGTGATGCCATTCGTCACATCCAAGTTTTAACCAGGTCAATCTTTCCAGTAATGTACTTGGCATCCCTAACATAACCAACAAGTGATCTTGTCCACATAATTGGTAACACATTCTGCAAGTAAAGGCAACAACTCATTCTGATTCTTCCTATTGAAACTTGCTTCCTTGCTGATTTCAAGTATGAAAATTTGCAGTTAATATCCATCCCAAAAGAAATGCTAACATTGAAAACCTTGTAAATGTACCAAAAGAAGTCAATAGTTGTTCACTATTAATCTTTGTAAGTGAGAAAAGACTCATATCGATATAATACATTGCACTGCCTTCTCAGGACTTTCAAAACATCTAACTTCAATTTGTTGGTTTGACGTTGAGGCACTGTTAACATATAGTATTGTAGATAGTTTGGGCACAACAAGTTCTCATAAACACAAGAGATTCTGAAGATGTTGGAAATCTTGAGCAACAAACAAAAAATGTTGAAGTAACTCAGCAAATCAGGCAGCATCTATAGAGGGAATAAACAGTCAATGTTTTGGGCCAAGACCCTTTATCAGGACTGGAGAGGAAGGGGGCAGAAGCCAGAATGAGAAGGTGGAAGGTGAGGAAGGAGCACAAGCTGGGACATGACTGGTGAAACCAGGTGAGAAGGAAGGCAGGTTGGTGGCGAATGGGATGATATAAGAAGCTGGAAGAGGACAGGCGAAGCCAGGTGAGGGGGACTGTAGGTTGGTGGGGAATGTAGGACAATGTAGGTGACGGGTGACAATGTGAGGTGACGGGTGAAGGGGAAGGTAGGTTGGATGGGGAATAGGATGATGTTAGAAGCTGGGAGGGATAGGTGAAGCCAGGTGAGGGTGAATGTAGGTTGGTGGGGAACAGGATGATGTAGGAAGCTGTGAGGGGGCAGGTGAAGCCAGGTGAGGGGGAATGTAGATTGGTGGGAGGGGACAGATGAAGGGGAAGGTAGGTTGGGTAGGAAATGGGATGAAGTGAGAAGTTGGGAGGGATAGGAGGAAGATATAAAGGGGCTGAAAAAGGAGGATTCTAATAGGAGACGACAGTGGTTCATGGAAGAAAGAGATGCAGGAGGGGGAACCAGCAGAGGTGATGGGCAGTGAGGAGCAGAGAAAGGGTAACCAGAATGGGGAATGGAAAAAGAGAAGGAGGGAGGGCATAAGAATCACTAGAGGTTACAGAAACTGATGTTCATGCCATCATGTTGGAGGCCACCCAGACAGAATATTGAGGTGTTTCACCTCCAACCTGAGAGTGGGCTTATCACAGCAGTAGAAGAGGCCATGGGCTGGTATGTTGGAATGGGAATGGGAAGTCAATTTGAAATAGAAATCCTTTCTTTGGGGCTGGATAGAGCAAAGCTCCCACAAACATCAAAGACAATATAATGTATTTGTGTGAAGAATTAATAATGGTTGAGGCACTGGGAATAACCTTCTTGGTCTTCATGGAAGAGTGTTGTTGGGTCTGCTGCATCTAGGAAAGCAAGAAGATGGAGCATGGGTTTTGATGTCTCACTGTGAAGTAGTGCCTTGGACTGTGTAGGAATTCCACTGGGCCGGCAATGTGCTGGCAACTCAGTTTTGCTCAGGTCTCTCAATCACCACAGGAGAAAGAAATGAAAATACATACCAGCCTGCAGTATCCCTGGGTAACTGGTGCATAGAGTACAGGAAGAAAGTACTGAGCCACAGAGTCATACGCCATAGAAACAGATTCACTGATTCTGCACTGACCACCAAGTACTCACTTATATTTATCTCAGTTTATTCTCTCTATGCTCTAATCACCCCACAACTCATACACAGCAGAGGAAATTTACAATGGCCAACTGACCTTCCAACCTGCTCATCTTTGGGACGCAAGAGGAAAGTGAAACTCAGTCAGCAGGAAAAGGTGCAAATAAAGAGCCTTTGTTTTGGGCTAAGACCCTTCACCGCGACTGGACCTCAGCCTGAAATGTCAGCTCTTTATTCGTCTCCATAGATGCTGCCTGACCTGCTGAATTCCTCCAGCATTTTGTATGTTCTTGAATTACTTGTACTGATTCAGATTCAGTTACATTTATCTATCAACATACAGTGAAATGAGTTGTTTGTGTTAACAACCAACACAATCTATGATATGCTGGCATCGCCACACATTCAGTGCCAACATAGCATACCCTCAATGTTTGGTAGAACACAAAGCACATCAAAACAGAACATAACAACCAACTAAACAAAAAAAAAACAAGCCTCTTTCCTCGCTCTCACCCACACACATGGACAGCCCTTCAACTCCAGGACAGAGCTCCAGGGTTCCAGTCTACAGCCTAAGACTGCTCAACTTCTGATCAACCCCCAGCCTCGATCCCTGGCATCGACCTCTGGACTAGCCAACAACAGGACCCAAACTCCATGCTCGAACTCTGAGTATGCTGATTAATCAGCTTCATGCCTCCTGCCATCCACTGAATTGGGATAGCGCACAGCTGTCTTGCACCCCATTTCCAGATTGCTAGTTCCTCAAGCACAGAGAAGAGGTCTGGACTCTGGATGTCTTTTGCCCCATTTCCAGACCACTGGTCCCTTGAGTATGGAGAGGAGGTCTGGACTCCCAATGTCTTCCACTGTAATAGCATTACACTAAGCACTATGGTATCATGCTGCCCCCATCACTGGCCTTTCAAGCGCATGAGGAGGTCTAGACTGCGGATGTTGTTGGTCACCTATTCACATTGCTGGCTTTGAAACACAGATCGCACAGCAGAGGCCTGACCTCCAAGTCCTCCACATCCTGACCCCAAACACCAATATAACCCCCATCCCATATCACTGTCCCTAAATCCTAGCCTGATCCATAATTCCCCTCTTTGACCCCAAAACCATAGGGCCTACTCTGCACCGCATCGCCAAATAAATAAATATCTTTCCAAGTACAAGTTAATGGAGGAGTAGGGAATGTGGCCATTGAAACCTGAGTCATCAGTGTAATCAATCTGTATAACTCATTCTGGGGAATGCAGTTATCTTACAGTCAGACCCAGATGACTAACATGAATGAGATGGAATATATCAAATGAAATTCAATTTCTCTCTCATAAAGGTTCCAGGATCTGGCTTATCCCATGTTCTGTTGCAAGGCAAGTTTGTATGTTATTAGTGTTTTTATATCCGCCTGCAGATGGGATAAACTAATTTCAATATAGTGCTCTCCAATAGTTCTCAAACTGGCCTTAGGTAAGCCACATATTCTGTCTGACATAACAAGGCTTTGGAGAACACAAGAGATTCTGCAGTTGCTGGAAATCCAGAGCAACATACACAAAATTCTGGAGGAACTCAGTAGGTCAGGCAGCACCTATGGAGGGGAATAAGTAGCCAGCATTTTGGGCCAAGGCCCTTCATCAGGTCTTGGGGAGGCAAAGGAGTACAAGAACCCGAATCACCGGCATAAGTCATGAAATTTGTTGTTATGTTGCAGCAGTACATTGCAATAAATAACAATAAAAACTGTGAATTACAGTAAGAAGTGTATATGTATTACAAAAAGTTAAATTAAATAAGAAGGCATGTCTTGGATGATGGCCGGTGATAGGAGAAGATTTGGAGAGCAGCAAAGATCACAGAGAGGGAGCAGTAAGAGAGGGACTCACTGAACTCCTGTCAAAGAGAAGATTCTTCAGGATAGGCTCAAAGAGACTTCACAGTGGAGCAGCAGGTCATATAAACACTGCAGAATATCTCAAGGGTGATTGACTATAATATTCCTGCACAGGTGTTGAGAGTTCTGGGAGGCACTGCTTTATAGATTCATAACACAGAAACAGGCCCTTTGGCCTATCTAGTACATGCTGAATTGCTATTTTGCCCAGTCTCATCAACCCTCACCTCCGTGCCACAGCAGCATAGCAGTTAGTGGGATGCTATTACAGTTCAGGGCGTTGGAGCTCGGAGCTCAGTGTTCAAATCCAGAAGTCCTTCCCATATGTTTGTAGGTCTCCTCTGGGTGCTTTAGTTTCCTCACATATTTCAAAGACACATTCGTTGGTAGACCAATTTACCATTGGTCATGGTAAATTGTCCTTTGTTTAGGCTAGACTGGATTGATGGGCAGTGTGGCTCTAAATAAGTAAATAAAATACCCCTCCCGTACAAATACTTATGCAATCAGATGAAATTGAACCAACATCCAGCACTTCCTCTGGCAGCTAATTCCACACTCTCACCACCCTCTGAGTGAAGAAGTTTCCTCTTAAACATTTCGCCTTTCACCCTTAACCCATGACCTCTAGTTGCAGTCCCATCCAACCTCAGTGGAAAACACCTGCTTGCATTTACCTTTTCTATACCCATCATATTTTTATATACCTCTATCAAATCTCACCTATGCTGCAGGGAATCAAGTCATAATTTATTCACCCTTTCCCTATACAGTTCATGATGGACACATGGACACTCTCACTGGTACTAGTGAGTTCATGTGCTTAGGAAATGAACATGTTGCTATCGTTCTGTAGTCAAGTTACATCAATGTCATGGTCCCCTTGTACCTAAAGCACCTCTGCTTTGGGTCCCTCATCTTCTATGGTATTTTAAAACACTTACCAGATTTGCACATTAATTAAATGACTCAGTTTCTTGCAAAAGATTAGCCCATGGCTTCCTTTGTAATCATGTGATCATTGTTAACACGTAGAACAGTACAGGAGAGGATCACGTCCTTCAGGCCATAGAGTTTTCACTGAACATGATGCTGATTTAATTAACTCTCTTCTGCCTGTACATGATGATCTCTCTCCATTCCCTACATATTCATGCATCTATCAGTCTCTTAAGCCTCACTATCATAACCTACCCCAGGCAGCTCATTCCAGACACTTACTGTACCCTTTGCAAAACATCTCCTTTAAACTTTTCCCCTCTCACCCTAAATGCATCTCTCTAGTATCTGGCATTTCTACCTGGCCTCCCATTAACTTCTAATCCTTCAGAGAAAACAACCCAAGCTTGTGCAATCTCTCCTATCCGCTCTTTCAGGCAGTATCCTGGTGAACCTCTCCTGCGCCTTTTTCAAAACGCTTCCTTGATGGGGCAATCAGGATTACATACAATATTCAACACACAGAACTCTTCTGCCCATCAAGAGAACTATTTAAACGAGTAGAAAATTCTGATTAAAATTTATCATGCCTTACTTTTTTCTCTGCTTCCTTGTCCCCCCTTATTTATTTTTTTGGCCTGATCTTCAATTCAAGTAATCTTTTTCAGCTCCTTTTTTTAAAGTCTTAAATCATTAAGGGACACATGTTAAGGAGCTACCCTCTTGGACTTATTTAATATGATCCCAGATGTTGCCATAATGTCATCCATTCTCACTCACAGCACATTACCATATATATTATATTTGAGTCACAGGATGCTGGTGGAAATCTAACCCTGTGGAATGCAAGGTCCTTGTCTAATAAGATTCAATCCAATGTGAAAACCTGGATGAAGGTAATGATTAAGAAGAAGGTTAAGGGTTGGAGGTGATCTGAGAACATTAGCATATCTTGGAAGGGATGGAACCTGTTTAGATAAATATCTGATATAGAATAATTCAGTCTGAAGAATCGTACGATACCGAGTTAATAGAAGAGACTTGTTCAGAGGTAGTACTCTTGACTCTGGGTTGGGTTGTTGCGCTTCCATGCTCACTTCGGATATTGACAACATTTCAATGCAGGACTGTGGTGATTCCTCACATTCCCAATGAACAGAGATCCCAAGTAACCACTGAGGTTCCATTGATCCAAGAGGAGCAACAGAGATCCCTCAGCTGAAAGCACCTGAAAAGATTATCTGACCTCGATCGTATTAGCAGGCTGGCAAAGCTGCCGCCTCATACTTCAGATCTAACCTACCATGGTGTACGTGTGTGGAATTTGCACGTTCTCCCTGTTGCTGCCCGGGATACCCATCATGTTCCTGTTTCCTCCCACATCCCACATTTGCTAGGTTAGCTGGTACCTCTAAACTGCCCCAAGAGTGTATGCAAGGAATATAATCTGGAGAGGAGCTAATAGTGTAAAAATGGGTGGTTGATGATCAGAACAGACTTGATGGGCTGAAGGGACTTTCTCCATGCTACATCTCCCTAGGACTCTACATTAATGACTGTGAGACCTTGCTAATGGCAAACACTGGGTCACACTGGAATTTCAGGTGAATGTAAAATATCGCATGGTGCTCTTTGAAGAATAAGGAAGTTCTCCTGAGCATCTGGGCCAATATTTATTCCTCAGTCTACATTTCTCATTCAAATTTATTGCCATTCAACCACATACATGTATACAACTAAATTAAACATTGCTTGCCTGGGACCAGTACATGTAATCACACAAAGCATATATATAGTTACAACCCAGCACATGCAGTCCCAAAATCTTATTAACACAAGTCCTTGAGCGGCATGGCCTGAAGATTGACAGGTTGACATAAAGTGCGTGGTGCATAAGGCACTACTATTTCTAAGGTAGAAGTCTGAATATCTGTGCATTGCTGTTGGAGGGAAACCAGATTTCACATTTATCTAAACCATAACATAAATTACATTATAAAAGTACTTCCCTACTACAAAGGGCATTGAGCCATGTGGTCATGAAAGGTGTGTCACCCAAGTCTTGTGTTCTTTGTGTTAGATTCCCATGGAGCTTTGCTTTATTCCCCACCATCTCACCTTTAAAATAAATCTTATTAAGTGATTGCCCAAAAGTATTTTGTTGGCTGTGAAATAATTTGATTAGGACACTATTACTGATGGGGGGTTTACTATCTATGTTAAGGTGCATATACCTTTTAATTATAACAATGGTACATTTTTACAGTAATTCACTCACTGGACCACTGGACCCTTCGTATAAACACAAGGGATTCTGCAAATCCCGAGTAACACACACTAGTTGCTGGAGGAGCTCAGCAGGCCAGGCAGCATCTATGAAGGGGAATAAAGAGTTGATATTTTGGGCTGAGACCTTTCATCAGGATGGGAAAGGAAGGGTGGAAAAACCAGATTAAGAAAGTGGGGAGGAGGAAAAAATACAAGCAGGTGAAGCCAAGTGAGGGAGAAGGTAGGTGGTGGGGGAAGGGAGAGGAAGTGAGAAGATGGGAGGTGATAGGTGGAAAAGGTAAATGGCTGAAGAAGGAGGAATCTGATAGAAGAGGGGAGTGGACCATTGAAGTGAGGGAAGGAAGAGGGGCTCCAGAAGAAGATAATAGGCAGGTGAGGAGAGCCAGAATGGGAAATGGAAAAAGAGAAAAGGGGAAGGGGGTAGGAAATTAAATAAATCAATGTAAATGCTGTCAGGTTGGAGGCTATGCTGATGGAATATGAGGTGTTGCTCCTCCAGCCTGAGAGAGGCTTCATCATGGCAGTAATGGAGACTATGGACCAATGTGTCAGAATGGGAAATAGTTGGCCATCAGGAAATCCTGCTTGTTGCAGGTGGAGCAAAGGTTCCAAGTATTGTGCTTTCCTTCACCCTTCTCCTGACCAAGGCCTAATGATTTAAGAAAAAAACTGCAGACAACATCATTTTCTTTTTTAGACATTGCTTGCAATCTGAATGGCTTGACTTCCTCTGGGTCCCTTTGCAGAGTAGACAGGATATGTAAGATTGCAATGACAGCAGCATCATAATTAAATGGACCTCATTGAGCTCTGGAAGAAGCAAGTCAGCAATAAACAAAATGCAAGTGAGAGCTGATGCAGTTGGAAGATTCCTTGTCCAGGTTCATTACAATGTGAATATTATTGAAGGATCCTGTTACTGCCCCCAACTGGGCTGTCAGCTTCTTACTGAAGGTAATTGCTTTGAATAAGGATGGAGGTGAAAGTCAGTAAACCCTTGAATATGCAGACCAGTAATGAAGTTACTTATCATTTATCTGTCTGTCCTTTCCCCTTCTACCATTCACAGAGTAAGGTAGAGCATAAAACAGACCATTGAGACCAGAGTCCATGCCAAGCATCACCTGCACTGATCTGACCTTATGCTCCCATACTCCCAATAACTCCCCCCCCCCCTCCTTATTCCACCACTCCCTGACACAAACAGCAACATACACTCTGTGGCCACTTTACTAGGTACACTTGTATGCCTGCTTGTTAATGTAAATATCTAATCAGCCAATCACTTGAGGACAACTCAATGCACAAAAACATGTAGATATGGTCAAGAGGTTCAGTTGTTGTTCAGACCAAATATCAGAATGGGAAAGAAATGTGATCTAAGTGACTTTGACTGTGTAATTATTGTTGGTCCAGACAGGATGGGTTGAGTATTTTAGAAACTACTGACCTCCTGGGATTTTCATGCACAAGAAACTCCAGAGTTTGCGTGAAAATGGTGTGAAAAACAAAAAAACATCCAGTGAGCAGTAGTTCTGTAGGTGAAAACACTTTGTTAACAAGAGAGAGGTCAGAGGAGAATGGCCAGAATGGTTCAAGCTGACAGGAAGGTGACTGTAACTCAAGTAAGCTCAGTTATAACAGTGGTGTGCAGAAGAGCATCTCTGAATGAACAACACATCAAACCTTGAAGTGGATGGGCTACAGCAGAAGACCACAATGGATTCCACTTTGGTACCTAATAAAGTGGCCACTGAGTGTACAGTGGAGTGGCTAATTAATCCACTGACTTGCACAACTTTGGGATGTGGGAGGAAACCAGAGCACCCAGAGAAAACCAACAGCATCACTATGAGAACATGCAAACCCCACAGAAACAATGCAGCAGGTTGGAATTGAACCTGGTTACTGGAGCTCAAAGATTGCTGTTAGATGTGTTTTACCCATTTGGTCACTTTTGCCATTGTGCCCACTTTTCCAGGTGGCCAAAATGAGCAAGGGAGCAACTAGCAAGTGAACATCTTCTAGACTGCATCCAATGTTGGTGTATCCTTTTATAAACAAGGGAATCAAAACTACACAGAGTTTTTTTTTGGATCTCTCAATCAGAGGAGACTGACCCAGGACCCACCTGTAGCTGTGTAAGCTGATGCTATCCACTGGCGATCCTCGAGACAGACTCCCAGCCGCGCTTGCCCCTGAGGTGGGTGAACGACCCGTAGACGACCCCAACCATGATCTTGTCCCGCCATCAGACATAAGGGACCCCACAGTGGACCGGTTGTCACTTGAAAGAGAGCAGATTTCACATTGTATAAAACAGTGGTAATAAATCTGTGAACACAGATAGATTCTGCAGATGATGGAAATCTGGAGCAATTCACATAACATGCTGGAGGAGCTCAGCTGGTCAGGCAGCATCTATGGAAATGAATAAACATTTGAGGCCCTTCATCAGGACTGGGAAGGAAGGGGGTAGAAACTAGAATAAGTCTGTGTCTCTGCTGTTTTCTAGCTCTTCGACTATCAGATTCCTGCTTTTTCCACCTATCACCTCCCAGCTTCTTACTTCATCCACCCTCCCTGCTCACCTGGTTTCACCTATCACCTGCCAGCTTGCACTCCTTCCTATTCCCCTACCCCACTAATAAACCTGCTTCTGTTTCTGATTCTGAGAACAGTCTACATCTATTTCCCATCGGGGAGGCTGTAACTCAACAATAATACCAGACTAAATTCTACACAGTAATTCTTCAGCAGCAGAACAAATTAGTTTTTATTTCTGCAAGTTTGGATGAGTTGGGTAAGACCTAATAAAGTGCTAGGAATATTATTAACAAAAATGCAAGCTGTAATATGAATTATAAAGAACGGCATATAATTCTGCCTCCGGCTTTCAGGTACTAATTAAGCATTATATGTAGATTCCTCTCCATAGATGCTGCCTGACTTCCTGAGTTCCTCCAACATTTTGTGTGTGTTGCTCTAGATTTCCAGCATCTGGAGAATCTCTTGTGTCCATTACATTTCATGGTTGTTGGAGGCTCCTTAGTCATTTCAACTCTCCATTTCCAAACGTTTGACAAATATCCAGAATCTGTTCCTACCCCTGTTTTGGATAAGGCTTTTGACATCTTAATACTCCCCCTGTAATAAACATCTAACTTGTAGGTCACAGCATTTCAAAAATAAATCCAAGTACTTCATAAATATAATGAGGGTTTTTGCCTCCATCAGCTCTTCTCAGTTTCTCCCACCATTTGAATCAGTCTATGTGATTGAAAGCCATTGAAAGGAGCCTCAAGTGACAATAGTTCAATCTAAGTGTATCAAATTCTTATTAGTTCAAGGTAAATTGGATAGCAAGGTGTTATACTCAGTGACCACTTTATTAATTACAGGATGTGCATAATAAAGTGGCCACTGAGTGTATATTTGTGTTCTTCTGCTGCTGTAGCCCATCCACTTCAAGGTTTGATGTGTTGTGCATTCAGAGATGCTCTTCTGCACACCACTGTTGTAACATGTGATTTGAGTTACTGTCACCTTCCAGTCACCTGGTTCAAGGCCATGCTCCTCTGACCTCTCATTTTCACAAGGCATTTTCACCCATAGAACTGCTGCTCACTGGGTGTTTCTTGTTTCTTGCATCATTCTCTGCAAACTTCAGAGACTGTAGTGTGGGAAAATCCCAGGAGATCAGCAGTTTATGAGTACTTAGAAACTGCTGATCTCCTGGGATTTTCTCAGGAGTATCTCCTGAGTTACTCTGGCACCAACATTCATGCCAATTGGGACATGCCCTCTTTGTGTTACCACCATCAGGGGAAAGTAGAGGACCCACACTCAACATTTTAGGAACAACTTCTTCCTCTCTGTCACTGGATTTCTGAATGGTCTATGAACCATGTACACTATCTCATTTTTCTCCTTCTACACTATTTATTTAATTTTGTAACTTATAGTGATTTTTGTCTCTCGCAGGTACTGCTGCACTAAACAACAAATATTACAGTGTATGTTGGTGACAGAGATCAGATTGGAAGGGAGATAAAGAATTTCAGTGGCAACAAACTAAAAGCTTAGGGTTACTCTGTGTAGGTCTCCGCATCATCTTAGATTCATAGCACAAAGGAGAACCTCTGATCTCAGTGCAGCCCAAAAAAAAGACACAATCTTGTCAACCTAATTCCCAGTTCCTTGTTCTGTAGAAAATATCACATCAAGTGCTCATCCATTGTTAATGTTTGCATTACAAATAAACACCTCATCCTGCACCTTAGAAAGCATCATCACATATCTCTCAATTCATGAATCTAAATAATCTTTGAGATTGGATTGTTGAAACAGAACTGCTTCATCTTGTCAGTGAATCTCAGCTGAGCAAAAGGCAGAAACGGATGAAAATTATCATTGGATTATCATTGAATGTGCACTTGAAGTCATATTACCTACAGACCAAGAGCTGGAGACTCAGATTAGGCTGGCAAGATGAAAATCATTTTGTCAGAATTTTCATTACAACTCTGAAGAGTTTCATAAACACTTCAAACAATAGTATAGCTTCACCATGACCTCCTTGTATAAGAATAGACAGTTTTGTCAGAGCACTGATGGTTGAGTTATTAAAAAGAGGATCTAAATGCAACATATTATCTCTGAGGCAATGAAGCCTCTTGGATGCAAGCTCGTTGCCTGGCAGCTCAGACTTGTGTGCTGAGCTTCATTCACTACTCTGATGTCTTTTTGTTGTGATCACTCAAGCTGAGTATGTTGTTCTCCTCAGGGATAACCCTTTATGGACAATGCCTGTATGTGACTTTGTTTAAGGTGGTGAGGCTGATGCACAGGCAGCCACCACACCATACTTGATAGATCGGGGTCAGGGTCCAGTGCCCTGGAATGCATGGCAGCTGGGAACCCTTCACTGCTGAAGACTTCACTTCCATGGTGATGTGCTATCATCTTCCACCAGCTCCACCGTTGAGGTTTAATTGGATCGGCCTTTGTCTGGGACTTCCCCTTTGACCTTACCTGCCATGGGTGGCCTGACAGGAGCTAAAGTCCAGCCAACATCACTCTCGGGATCTCAGGAACTCACAAACCTCTCCACCGCGAAAAGGTGACAATCCTATTTTGTTATACAAACATGTCGACTCTAAGGTCCTGTTTGTTTTTAATGGAGTGTTGTCCAGTCAGTTTGTAAACATTGCTCTCTCCATTGTAACTTTTGGAAGGGATGACAGGCTAGGAATGGCTTCAGAGCCAAAGTACATCCTGCCACAGATCTACATCCAAATCAGGGTCTCTCTGAATTGCTGATCAGCAAACCAAATGATGCACCTTCTCAGCAAGTCATTGCAAGGGTGTCTACAGTAACCTTGGTAAAAAGAATTTGAAAATTGGAATAAAAGGAAGAGATTAGTTTTATTTGTCACATGTACATTGAAAATGTACAGTGAAATGCATCACTTGCATTAATGACCAACACAGTTCAAGGATGTGCTTCTGGTACCAGCTTGGTATGCCCACAACTCACTAACCCTAACCTGCATCTCTTTGAAATGTGGAGGAAACCGGAGCATCTAGAAGAAACCCACACGGTCATGGGGAGAATATACAAACTTCTTGCAGACAGAGGTAGGTATAAAACTCTGATCTTACTGCTGGCACTGTAAAGCTTTACACTAACCACTCCATTAATTGCTATGCTACCATAGTTAAGATTTAGAGTGAATTACTTGTTTGTTTGAATCTATATCTTTTGTGGAAAGAAATGAAGGGTCGTGAGGGCAGAAACCATTTTACAAAAGATTCACAGACTGCATGGGTCAAAGATCTCCCCTGTAATGTACAGTATAGGAGAGCTTCAACACCTGGCCAGCAGCATTCCCTCTTCCCTTCCCCCAGTATGGGCTGCATGGTTGCCTATACATTATATCAGGTGAACCAGCACCAACACGCAGGGAATACAAACCCAAACAACCAACCTGGCAAAATTCAGAAAATAATACCAACTGCTATCTACAAGCTCTCAGCACACACAAATCATTTGGAAGGGAATCCTGGCTGTTGCAATAAATGGTTTTCTAGTGTGATGAGAAAAAGGAGAAAACTTCATCGATTTGATGAAGTAGGTGAAATCTCAGTTTGAAACACTGTAGAATAATAAACATTCAACATAAACACGACTCCACACCTACCCCCATTCACCATTCTCAACTTAAAATAAAACGATTCACAGGTTTACTCAATAGTGACAGATTAAGCATCACTTAAGTGAGTCGGAGGGACAACAGTAAAGCAGGCGTCACACCACCTCCTAATGTTCTCCTGTACAATCAGCTCAAAGATGCATGTACAATACTTGTTTGCAATATGTCCATTGATCAGTCCTAAGACGTGAGTGATCAGCATGTCTTTGGCACCATATGGGGAAGGCAGCAGGAAGATGTTTTGGCTAGCTTAATATGGATTTCACTTCGATCAGAACATGTAGTATTTATTAATGAATAATGAACAACAATGAACATAGATATCCACAGCTAGTAACTGCTACTTGAAATGATTTGGGTTGTAACTAACAGAGGATAGAGAGCACGTTTTCTTTTTACTGCAGCCATACTTAGCCTTTTCATGCTGCATAATCTAGGATAATTTCTTCTCTCATCCTTCCTACGTTCCAAGCACACCACCAAACATCCTGTGCCATCTGTTCTAAATCTGTTCTAATTCTTGCTTGACAATTTACCATTGTCAATAAAAACTTTTACTTTTCTTTATCTTCTCATACTTGAACCTCATATTCAAAGTTCAAAGTAAATAGATTATTAAAATACTTATATGCTACCATACATTATCCTGTAACTCATACTCTTGCAGGTATTCATAATTGAACAAAAAATTACAATAGAATTAATGAAAAACTATACACAAAGATGGACACACAATCACTGTGCGTATTCCTTTCCAAAGTCAGTTTTTTAAAAAATTATTATTATTTTGCTGAGATCCCAGTCATCATAGTTGACAGAACATCTTTTTCTTGTATATTTATCACAGGTGGATATTGCGAGCACGACCAGGTATTATTGGCCATCCCAAGTTCCTCTTGAGAAGATCGTGGCAAGCCATCATTTTGAAGGTGCGACCACTGTGCTGATAAGGAGGGAGTTCTGGGCACAACAGCAATGAGGAGGGACAGTGACATATTCCTAAATGAGAATGGTATAAAATTTGGGAGAGAATATATATGGACTGGTGTTCCCTGTGTCCTTTTCTTAAGAGAGAATAGTATAAGTGAGTATAAGAATAGAATGAGATGGCAGATAAATGTGTAGCTTAAAAGCAGGGGCAGGGATTCAGATTTCTGGATCACTGGGACCTCTTTGGGGCAGGTAGGACCTGTACAAAAGGGACAGGTTGCACTTCAATCCGACGGGGACCGATATCCTTGTGGGCAGGTTGACTAGAATTGTTGGAAGTAGTTTAAACTAATATTGCAGTAAGATAGAGGTGAGGATGAGCCAGCAGGTTTACAAGTAGATGATGGGTGTAACATGAATGTAAGGAAGGACAAACCAATGATTGAGTACAAATGGAATTATATCTTCAGAAGGAGGTGACACAGGATCGGAGAATGTTGAATCTTTGTGGGTGGAGTTAAGAAACTACAAAGTTGAAAAAATGATTAATGGATTCATATATAGGCCTCCAAATAGTAGCCAAGATGTGGGGTTGAGATTGCAAAGAGAGCTGGAAAAGGCATGTAATAAGGGTAATGTTGCAATTGTAACAGTGGGTTTCAATATGCAAGGGGATTGGAAAAATCAGGTTGGTGTCCAATCGCAAGAGAGAGAATTTGTTGAATGCCTACAAGATGGGTTTTTCTGGTTTGCTGCTGGTAACTAATGGTTTCCTTCAGGGGTCAGTTTTGGGACCCCTACTTTTCACATTGTTTATTAATAATTTAGATGGAATTGATGGCTTTGTGGCAAAGTTTGCAGATGATAAGAAGATAGGTGGAGGTGTAGATAGAGTTGAGGAAGCAACGTGATTGCAGAAGGACATAGAAAAATTGGAAGAATGGGCAAAAAAGTGGCAGATGGAATAGAGCGTTGGGAAATGTATGATAATGCATTTTGGTAAAAGCAATAATAGTGCAAACTTTTATCTAAATGGGGAGAAAATTCAAACATCAGAGGTGCAAAGGGACTTAGGAGTCCTCATGCAAGACTCCCAGAAGTTTAATTTGCAGGTTGAGTCTGTGGTAAAGAAGGCAAATGCAATGTTGGCATTTACTTCAAGGGGAATAGAATATAAAAACAAAAAGATAATGCTGAGGCTTTATAAGACACTAGTCAGGCCGCACTTGGAGTATTGTCAACAATTTTGGGCCCCATATCTCAGAAAGGATGTGTTGTTATTGTACAGAGTCCAGAGGAGATTCACGAGGAAGATTCCAGGAATGAAGGGGTTAATATATGGTGAGCATTTGACAGCTTTGGGCTTGTATTCACTAGAAATTTTTTAGAATTTGGGTGGTGAGGGCAGGGGGAGGATCTCAGTGGAACATGTAGGCCTCCGTTAGTCTCGATAGACCATAGATTTGCACCTTGGAAAGTTTTTTTTTAATGCAAGACCAGCAGTTGCCGAAGCTGCAAGTCTCTCCTCTCCATGCCACCGATGTTGTCCAAGGAGAGGGCATGAGGAGCCATATAGCTTTCAGTGGAACATACTGAATGTTGAAAGAGCTACTAGGATGGATGTGGAGAAGATGTTTCATAGAACCACAGAACCATAGAACATTACATCACAGAAACAGGCCTTTTGGCCCTTCTTGGCTGTGCTGAACCATTTTTCTGCCTAGTCCCACTGACCTGCACCTGGCTCATATCCCTCCATACACCTCTCATCCATGTACCTGTCCAAGTTTTTCTTAAAGGTTAAAAGTGAGCCCGCATTTACCACTTCATCTGGCAGCTCATTCCACACTCTCACCACTCTCTGTGTGAAGAAGCGCCCACCCCCCATGTTCCCTTTAAACTTTTCCCGTGGTGGGAGTGCCCAGAACTAGAGGGCACAGTCTCAAAATTGAGGGCTGACATTTTAGAATAGAGGTAAGGAAGAATTTTTTTTTAGCTAGAAAGTAGCGAATCTGTGTAATGCTCTGCCACAGACTGCAATGGAGTCCAAATTCATGGGTATATTAAAAGCGGAAGTTGATGGTTTCCTGATTGGTCGGGGCATCAAAGGATATGTTGAGAAGGCAGGTGTGTGAGGGAATATGTAGGGACTGGTGATTGCATGTGTCCTTTTTCTAATTGAAAATGATATGTCATTTGGAGTGTATTACTGGGGACTGGTGATCCCGTGTGTCCTTTTTATAATTGAGAACAATATAACATTTGGAGGGAGTACGTAGGGAGTGGTGATCCCCTTTGTCCTTTGCCCTTGTCCTCTCAGTGATTAAGATCAGCGATTCAGGAGGTACTGTACTAATGTTTTAGCATTCATAACAGTAGCACATTTAGTGGATGGTACACATTGCAGCAAATGTACGCCAGGGCTGGAGATGACTAATAATGAGAAGATCGACCATAGAATACTGCAGCAAAGTACAGGCCTTTTGGCCCATGGTGGGTGCTGACCTTTTAACCTAACTCTTCCTTCCTACCTAATCCCCCGTATTTCTTTCAACCATGTGCCTATCTAAGGGTTTCTTCAGTGTCCTTAATGTATCTACTGGCAGGGCTTTCCCTGCACTCAGCACCCTCTGTAAAGAAAACTTGAATCTAACACCCCGCCATACTTCCCTCCAGTCACTTTAGAATAATGCCTTCTGGTATTAGCCATTCTCACACTGGGAAAAATCCTTTGGCTATGCACTCAATTCATATCATCTTGCTCCTCAATTGAGTCACCTCTCATCCAACTTCACTTCAAAGGGAGAAGCCCTAGTTCACTCAACCTTCCCTCATTAAACAATTCAGAATGAGTGTGGTGCTTTGCTTGCTGGTGAAGCAGGCTGCATCATTTGAGATGGTGACGAGCTTCTTAAATGCTGCAGGTAAAATGAATGTTCCTTGTACTGGAGGCTTAACTGCATCTGCATCTCAAAGTTTCAGCATCACAGTCTGGTCCTTCACATTAAAGTATAGAACAGTTTTAAAAATGCTGAACTGCATGCTGTCACAGTCCTTGTATAATTATCTGACTAAGATTAATATTCATGCTCTAATGATTCCGGAATTTCAAATCATATTTCATTTCAATATTACTTGCACATCTGAGCCAAGCATAATTCCTCCTTCTGGTTAAAATGATAAACGTGATTTAACAGCAATTATGAATTCCGCAGGCCACTCTCTTCCCCCACCCTCCTACCACCAATCTACAAGCATTAACACCCAACTTGAATGTCGATTAGTCACTACATTTTCCTCTCTCTCCCACTTGCTTTCTTAATCGTGTTAACTTGTCTTGTGCAATAGCATTTTGATAATGCCCAGCATTCTCAGTAAAATAACACAAAACTTTGAATTCAAGTTACATATGCTGAATATAAACTTGCAAAGATCCAGCAACATTGCATCAAACTGTGCCAGTCTCACAGAAGTACGAGTTTGTGAGAATATTGGGAAAGCTGTTAAATAATCTCTTTGTCATGATTCTGTAGTGACACAGCAAGAGTTACAGAGTAGTGCCGTACAGATATAGTGGACAGCCAGCACTTCTTCCCCAGGGCACCACTGGTCAATACAAGAGGACTTGGCTTTGAGGTAAGGGGTGGGAAGGTCAAGGGGCACTCAAAGAGTGGTTGGTGCGCGGAATACACTGCCTGAGTCAATGGTGGAGGCAGATACACTACTGAAATTTAAGACACTACAGGTATATGGAGGAATTTAAGGTGGGGGTTTAATGGGAGGCAGGGTTTAAGGGTTGGCACAACATTGTGGGCCAAAGGGCCTGTACTGTGCTGTACTATTCTATGTCCTATGTTCTATGAAACAGGCCCTTCAGCCCATTTGACCATGCAACCTACAGCATACCCATTGCTAGTTCCAATTGCCTGCATTCAGCCCATAACCCTCCAAACCCCTTAAATGCTGCAATTGTACCCACCTCAACCACTCCCTCTGGCAGCTTGCTCCAGGGACTCACTGCCCTCAGTGTAAGAGTAACAATGTCATCAGCAGATGCAACCATTAATGACACAGTTCCTGCAACCAGACCTTGGCTGCTGTCAGTATGGAATTTGCACATTATTCCTGTCACCATGTTGATCTCCCCCAGACCTCTGGTTTCTGCCAACATATCCCAAAGATGCTGTGGGCTGGTGGGTTCATCGAATACTATAAAATGCCCCTCAGTCTACATTCAAGATCCAAGCTTATTTATCATTTATACATATAATGAAATGCAGTGCTTGTTCTAACAACCAACACAGCCAGCTGTTGCCACACTTTCCAGTGCCATTGTAACATGCCCACTATGTTTGACAGAACACCACACAACACAACAAAACAGGTCACAAAGATCACAAAGCAAAGCCACCCTTCCAATCCTGCCATGTATATAAACAGTCCTCTAACCCCAAGATTGGCTGTCTTCAATGGGCTCTAGCCTCCAGTCAATTTGGAATCAGACTCTGATGTGGAGACACTGGGCCTTTGACTACCCCAATGGACTCGCAGAGATTCACAGACTCAATACTCCAGCCATCAGCCACCAGTGAATTCGAACTCAGACTCAGAAACATTGACATTGGGCTCTCAATCACTGTAGTGGACTCAGAAATTCTCAGACAAGGGCCTCTGGCCATCAGCCTCCAATGAATTCAAAGTCAGACTCAGATACACAGACATTGGGCCTTCAACTACCCCAGTGGACTCGGAGATTCTCAGACAAGGGACTCTGGTTATCAGCCTCCAATGAATTCAAAGTCAGACTCAGATACACAGACATTGGGCCTTCAACTACCCCAGTGGACTCGGAGATTCTCAATGTGGTGAACTAGATATACCTGTCTGACTGCTCCTGTGGCTCCTCCCACAGACCCTGCTGACTGCTCCTGTGGCTCCTCCCACAGACCCCTGTATAAAGGCGACTGTGGGCTGCTGCTCTCCCTCATTTTCCCCAGGATGTAGTGTTGTTTATTCTTCCAGTCAATAAAAGCCGATATCTTGCTTTCTAAGTCTCAGCGTGAGTTATTGATGGTGCATCACTCAGACAAGGGACTCTGGTTATCAGCCTCCAATGAATTCAAAGTCAGACTCAGATACACAGACATTGGGCCTTCAACTACCCCAGTGGACTCGGAGATTCTCAGACAAGGGACTCTGGTTATCAGCCTCCAGTGAATTTGAACTCAGACTCAGGCACACAGACATTGGGCCTTCAATTCCCCCAGCAGAATTGCAGAGATTTGTGGACTTGGGACTCGGCCATCAGCCTTCTGCGGACTCAGACTCAGACACGGAGACAATGGGCCTTCGACTACCCCAGCGGACTCACAGACCTGGTGCTCTGCCCAATACATACTCAATCCAGACTTTTGCCTCGACCCTAGGCATAGACAATAGGGGTAGACAGATTCGACCCCCATCTCAACAGCTGTGTGTGTTGTTGTGTTAACTGGGTACTGTAGTTGTGCCTCAGTGCAGGTGGGCTTTCTACCCATATCCCGGTCTGTGTGGGTCAGTGCATACTGTAAATCATCCCTTAGCATAGGTGGGTGGCAGGAGAACTAGGAGAAGGGAGAAATCAGACGTATAAGGCTGAAAAGATTACAAAGAGGTAAATTGGATAACGGGGTCGACTGAGAACCAAGAGTGACTCAATTGGTTGAATAGCTTTCTTCTGTGTTGCAAGGAAACTTGGAAATATTTATTAATAACACAGCCCTGATTGTATTCTGATGGTTCTGCAGTTTCATGCTCTTTAAAAGCCACTAGCTACATGATCCAACAGTTGATGCCTAATTCTCTGGGTAAAATAGTCATTTTGGAGTCCGAAAATCACACTCATTTCAAGACATCTTGCACATCTGTACAGGATAATGTTTGGATTGATTGCCTCCCACCGCCCCATGGAGAAAGGGATGAACTGAGGATAATGTTTAGACTGATTCACCCCCCGATGGAGAAAGGGATGAACTGAGGATAATGTTTGGACTGATCGACCCCCCGATGGAGAAAGGGATGAACTGAGGATAATGTTTGGACTGATCGACCCCCCCCCCCCCATGGAGAATGGGATCAACTGAGGATAATGTTTGGACTGATCGACCCCCCCCCATGGAGAACGGGGTGAGCTGAGGATAATGTTTGGACTGATCGACCCCCCCCATGGAAAAAGGGATGAACTGAGTATAATGTTTAGACTGATCGACCCCCCATGGAGAAAGGGATGAACTGAGGGTAATGTTTAGACTGATTGACCCCCCCATGGAGAAAGGGATGAACTGAGGATAATGTTAAACTGATCGACCCCCCATGGAGAATGGGATGAACTGAGGTTAATGTTTGGACTGATCGACCCCCCCCATGGAGAAAGGGATGAACTGAGGATAATGTTAAACTGATCAACCCCCCCATGGAGAAAGGGATGAACTGAGGATAATGTTAAACTGATCAACCCCCCCATGGAGAAAGGGATGAACTGAGGATAATGTTAAACTGATCAACCCCCCCATGGAGAAAGGGATGAACTGAGGATAATGTTAAACTGATCAACCCCCCCATGGAGAAAGGGATGAACTGAGGATAATGTTAAACTGATCAACCCCCCCATGGAGAAAGGGATGAACTGAGGATAATGTTAAACTGATCGACCCCCCCATGGAGAAAGGGATGAACTGAGGATAATGTTTGGACTGATCGACCCCCCCCCCCATGGAGAAAGGGATGAACTGAGGATAATGTTTGGACTGATCGACCCCCCCCCCCATGGAGAAAGGGATGAACTGAGGATAACATCTGAACTGATTGACTATTTGGGTCCAGAATTGAAAAATCTTTCACAAGTTATTAGCCTGCACATTTCACCTTGTCTGCAGCTAAATCCATTGCAGCTTATTTTGTATTCACTTCAGACTGAAGAAATTACCTCTCAGCTTCATTGTCACTCTCATCACTTGACTCCTCCTCCAAGGCTGCCTGCAGGTCTGCGATCCGTTTTATTGATGTTTCAAGATCTGCTTGCAATGTTTGTTTAATTGCCATCAGACTCTCCACCTGTGACCCCTGCCAAGTATAAAACAAAGTGATATGTACGACATGTTATCCTGACATACCATTTAAGTAAGTAGTGTAATCCAGCGGAGATGTCACTCAGAGTCACAGAATAAGACGTTATGGAAACAGAACCTCCAACTCATCTATGCTGGTCAAAATGCCCACATAATACCATAAGATACAAGAGCACTGTTAGGCCATTCTTCTGAGTCTGTTCTGCCATTAATTTTTTTCAACCCCAATTCTCCCTCTTCCTCCTTGTAACTCTTACCTCCATTAATAATCAAGAACCATCAATCTGTCTTAAATGTACTCAATGACTTAGACAACTGTCTATGACAATGAACTGCACAGATTCACCACCCTCTGACTAAAGAAAATCCTTGTATCAATCTTAAAGGATTTCCCTTTATTCTGTGGCTATGCTCTCAGATTGTAGACTCTTCTACTAATGAATCCTCAGAATCAGAATCAGTTTTAATAACATCTGCATATGTTGTGAAATTTGTTGTTTTGAAGCAGCAGTACAAGGCAATCTATATTAATAAAATCTATAAGTTACAATAAGAATAACAAGGACTTTATTGATCCTGAGTGAGGAATTATTACAATAAGAAGTATATTATACCTTTTTGAGATATCACCTTTTGAACGTGTCTTTGATGCTGGGAAGACTAGTGTCCATGATGGAGCTGGCTGAGTTCATAACTTCCTGCAGCTTTTTCCAATCCTGTGCAGTGAGGTTCCCCTCCCCACCCCAACCCCGACATACCAGACAGTGATGCAGCCAGTTATAATGCTCTCCACTGTACATTTCTTTATACGGTATATGTCTTTGGTGACATATCAATTCTCCTCAAATTCCTAGTGAAATATAGCCGCTGTCATGCCTTCTTTGTAATTGCATCTATATGGTGGGTTCAGGAGAGTTCCTCAGAGATGTTGACATCCAAGAACTTGAAACTGCTCACCCTTTCCATTTCTGATCCCTCGATGAGGACTTGAGAGTGCTCCTCTGACTTACCCTTCCTGATGTGCACAATCAGTTCTTTGGTCTTGTCGAGTCTAAGATTGTCATTATGACACCACTCCACCAGCTGATCTATCTTGCTCTGTACACCTTGTCATCAGCATCTAAAATTCTTCCAATAGATGTGTCATCAGCAAATTTATAGATGGCATTTCAGCTATGCCTAGTCATACAGTTATGGGTGTAGAGAGAATAGAGCAGTGCTAAGCTCACATCCCTGCGGTGCACCAGTGTTGATATCAGCATGGAGTCGATATCATTTCCAATCCATGCAGGCTATAGACCTATTGTGGCGATAGGCAAATTGTAGAGAGTCCAGATCCTTGCTTAGACAGCAATTGATTCTAGCCATGACCAATCTCTCACAGTAGATGTGAGTGCCATTGGGCGAAGGTCATAGAGGCAGCTCATCCTGCTCTTCTTGGGCACTGGTATGATTGTCGTCCTTTCAAAGCAGGGGAGGACTTCTGACTGCAGCTGTGAGAGATTGAATATGTCCTTGAACACTCCTGCTAGTAGGCTGGCACAGGTGTTCAGAGCCCTATTAGGTATACATCTTCAGGGTCTGACACCATGTGAGGGTTAACCCTCTTGAAAGGTATTCTAATATTGGCCTCCAAGTCAGAGATCACAGGGTCACCAGATGCTGTTGGGATCCTCACAACTGTAGTTTTGTCCTCTCTGCATTTGGTAGGCTTTAACAAGATCTTTCTTCATCCTTCTGAACTCCATTCAGTACAGGCCCAGTGGCTTCTCATATGTTAAAAGTTTTCATTCTTGTGAGATAAACACAAAATGGTGAAGAAATTCAGGAAGTCAGGCAGCATCAGGGGGATAAACAGCTGATGTTTTGGGCCAAGACTCTTCTTCAGGACTGAATTGTTGAGTTCCTCCAGCATTTTGTGGGTGTTGAAAATTTGCAGCATCTTGTGAGCTGTGGTGCAAAGCTAGTCCCATCTTAAGGAACATCTCTCCACCACAAATTAATTTTCAAAAGTTTAACACATGGTTTGGAGTTACCCTCAATCGTGGGGCTAAGGGTTCAACTCCTGCTCCTGAGACTTGAGCAGGTAACGCTGATGGTATGTTTTTGGATGAGTCAGTAAACTGATATACTGTCCTTTCTTTTGGATAGGCTGCATGGTTGGTGCTGCAGTCTCACTGTTTCAGGTTTCATCCTGGCTAGAAGGTGAACATGTGACCTTGTACATTTCCTTCGGATGCTCTGGCCTTATGGTTGTTAATATGGATGGTGGAGTGGAGACACGATTCTACCGAAGGAGGTGTAAAGTGCTCCTTCTCTCCATTGGCCTACAAGTCACCCTTAGGCAAAGTGTAGCACCTCCTTAGGTGATCAGGGTCATGTGAAGCCATGGGAGCAGGCAGTGGATGGTTGTATGAGCAGCCGGTGCATATCACAAGTCCTGGTGATGCGACTACTGATGCCAAGCAGACAATCTCTGAAGAGTATTGATAATGGCCAGGGTCACCTGTCTTGTAAAGACACTGACCAGAAGAAGGCAATGGCAAACCACTTCTGTAGAAAAAATTGCCAAGAAAAATCATGGTCATGCTTGGGGAGGAGAGTGAGGGTGGTGCCATGGTGGGAAGGGAGGAAGATTGTCATCCCCACAGGTGAAAATCACTCGCTACTTTTCAGATTAAGAACAGATGGAAGACCATGATCGCCCACATCATACGACACGGCACATAATGATGATGCTAGGTTAACGGGCTACTGGAAATGACCCAAATGTTGGTCAGTGTTGAAAGAATCCAAAATTTGATGGGCATGTGGGAGAGAGTTAAAGTACAGGTAAATAAGTTGAGGGGATAATATTGATGAAATCACAAAAAGGGACACACCAGCAGTTATATTTCATTAGGAGCTTGAGGAGCTAAAGACTCTAGTAAACTTCTACAGATGTACCGTGGAGAGCATTCTAACTGGCTATATCATCATCTAGTATTGAGGGGTCACTGCACAGGATTGGAATAAGTTGCAGTTGGTTGTAAACTCAGCCAGCTCCATCCTGGGCAATAGAACCCCCATCCCCCCAGCATTGAGGACACGTTCAAAAGCTGATGCAGTGTCCTTCATCAAGTTGCACATTCAATGATTTAGTAACAATATTTTTATCTTCACCATCAGATTTCTGACAGACAATAAGCCCATGAATTCTACCTCACTATTTTTGCTCACTGTTTCTACTATTTATTGTAATTTCTACTATATTTTATGTTTTGCACTGCTGATACAAAGCAACAAATTTCATGGTGTTTGTCAGTGATAATAAGCCGGATACTGATTCAGAATGGGATTAATGAGATTGGTTTGCTCACAATCAGCATAGACAATGAGTTGAATGGCCTCCTATGTTGCTAGACGTAAATATTTGAAACATCCCATGGCAGTATTTCAAAGATCAGGGAAATAATTTACCTTCGATTAGCATACTTACACTTTGCTCTTCATGGGAGCTTGCTGTGTAAAGGTTTGCTGCCATGTCTCCTTCATTATAACCGTGACTACTCTTCAATGGCTATAAGACATTCTTGAATGAAAGTGCCTAGAATTTTTTCTTTACTCATCGATACAGCCATAGAATCTCTCATACTAAATTTTTGTTAGCGGTTAGCGCAAAGCTATGACAACTCGGAACATTGGGGTTTGGAGTTCAATTTGGTGCTGTCTGTGAGGAGTTTGCACATTCTCCCCATGACCATGTGGGTTTCCTCTGGATGTCCCAGTTTCCTCCCACAGTCCAAAGACATACCAGTTAGTAGGTTAGCTGGTTATTGTAAATTGTCCCATGATTAAGCTAGGGTTAAATTGGGGGATTGCTGGGTGACACAACTCGTTGGGCCAGAAGGGCATGTTCCACACTGCATCTCTAAATAAAATAAAATTAAATTAAAAATAAAATTCCTTGACAAAGCTCTATTGGATTTGATTCCCTGCTATTGGATTTTAATTAAAATGCAATGGCAATAATACATCTGTAATTTTTCTACCCAAATTGCAGATGACAACTTGACAATGCTGTGTTCCCTGATGTAAACCCACTCCTGCATTTACAAACAGTCTCAATTGTTGTACAGCTTTGTTTTGCTGAGGTGTCAGTGCCAAGTCATTGTAGAAATTGGAGCTGGCAGGTAGGGTCACTGGGGTGAGTATTTGATACAATGAACTGTCACTATTACCATTAATCACTGTGGGCTCAATGATATGGAAATCTTCAAGCTAAAATTCACCTTTTTATTAGTTTTACTTGTATGCAACATAGCAATGAAGTGATTTCCTCTTTCTGCATTTACTGGGTGATTGTTCGAGCTTTGACTGATGGCTGGACAGGTTGCCTGAATGTATGTATGTATGTATTTCTATCTATGTTAGAGGTGAGTTCTTTATACAAACAGTGGTGAGTGCCTAGAATGCACTGTCAGTGGTGGTAGAGGCAGAAACATTAGGGACATTTACAAAATTCTTAGACACAAAAATAATAGAAAACTGAAGGGTTATTGAGGAGGGAAGGGTTGGATTGATCTTAAAGTAGGTTAAAAGGTCAGCACAATATCATGAGCTGAAAAGACCACAAGACCATAAGACATAGGAGCAGAATTAGGCCACTTGGCTATCAAGTCTGCTCTGCCATTCAATCATGGCTGATCCTTTTTTCTCTCCTCCTCAACCCCAGTTCTCAGCCTTCTCCCTGTAACCTTTGATGCCATGTCCAATCAAGAACCTATCAATCTCTGCCTTAAATACACCCAATGACCTAGCCTCCACAGCTGCATGTGGCAACAAACTCCACAAATTCACCACCCTTTGGCAAAAGAAATTTCTCTGCGTCTCTGTTTTGAAAGGGCACCTCTTTATCCTGAGGCTGTGCTCTCTTGTCCTCGATTCTCCCATCATGGGAAACATCCTTTCCACATCTACTCTGTTTAGGCCTTTCAACATTCGAAAGGTTTCAATGAGATCCCCCTTCATCCTTCTGAATTCCAGCGAGTACAGACACAGAGCCATCAAACGTTCCTCATACGATAACCCTTTCATTCCTGGAATCATCCTTGTGAACCCCCTCTGGACCCTCTTCAATGCCAACACATTTTTTCTAACAACACACACAGAATGCTGGTGGAACGCAGCAGGCAAGGCAGCATCTATAGGAAGAAGTACACTCGACATTTCAGGCCGAGACCCTTTGTCAGGACTAACTGAAAGAAAAGATAGTAAGAGTTATGAAAGTGGGAGGGGGAGGAGGAAATCCGAAATGATAGGAGAAGACAGGAGGGAGTGGGGTGAAGCTAAGAGCCGGAAAGGTGATTGGCAAAAGAGATACAGAGCTGGAGAGGGAGTGGATCATGGGACGGGAGGCCTAGGGAGAAAGAAAGGGGGAGGGGAAGACCCGAGGGAGATGGAGAACAGGCAAGGAGTGATTGTGAGAGGGACAGAGAGAGAGAAAAAAAAGAGGAAAAAGGAGGAAAACAAATAAATAAATAAGTGATGGGGTAAGAAGGGGAGGAGGGGCATTAACGGAAGTTAGAGAAATCAATGTTCATGCCATCAGGTTGGAGGCTACCCAGACGGAATATAAGGGGTTGTTCCTCCAACCTGAGTGTGGCTTCATCTTGACAGTAGAGGACAGTATACCACACCAGCCGACTCAGAGGTGAAGTGTCGCCTCACCTGGAAGGACTGTCTGGGGCCCTGAATGGTGGTGAGAGAGGAAGTGTAAGGGCAGGTGTAGCACTTGTTCCGCTTACAAGGGTAAGTGCCGGGAGGGAGATCGGTGGGAAAGGATGGGGGGGGGGGAAACGAATGGACAAGGGAGCCGCGTAGGGATCCCACTACCAAGCACATCTTTCCCTCCCCCCACTTCTGCTTTCCACAGGGTTCGCTCCCCCCCCCCCCAACTGTCAAGATGAAGCCACACTCAGGTTTGAAGAACAACACCTTATATTCCGTCTGGGTAGCCTCCAACCTGATGGCATGAACATTGACTTCTCTAACTTCCGTTAATGCCTCTCCTCCCCTTCTTACCCCCATCCCTTATTTATTTATTTCCCCCTTTTTTTTAAAATCTTTTTTCTCTCTCTGCCCCTCTCACAATTCCTCCTTGCTTGTTCTCCATCTCCCTCTGGGGCTCCCCTCCCCCTTTCTTTCTCCCTAGGCCTCCTGTCCCATGATCCTTTCCCTTCTCCAGTTCTGCATCCCTTTTGCCAATCACCTTTCCAGCTTTTAGCTTCATCCCACCCCCCTCCGGTCTTCTCCTATCATTTCAGATTTCCCCCTCCCCCTCCCACTTTCATACCTCTTACTATCCTCTCTTTCAGTTAGTCCTGACAAAGGGTCTCGGTCCGAAACATCAACAGTGCATCTTCCTATAGATGCTGCCTGGCCTGCTGCGTTCCACCAACATTTTGTGTGTGTTGCTTGAATTTCCAGCATCTGCAGATTTCCTCATGTTTACATCTTTTCTAAGATGAGGGGACCAAAACTGTTCACAATACTCAAGGTGAGGCCTCACCAGTGCCTTATAAAGCCTCAGCATCACATCCTTGCTCTTGTATTCTAGACCTCTTGAAATGAATGCTAACATGGCATTTGCCTTCCTCACCACCAACTCAACCTGCAAGTTAACCTTCAAGGTGTTCTGTATAATAACTCCCAGATTTTTGCATTTTCTCCCCATTTAGAAAATAGCCCGCACATTTATTTTTACTGCCAAAGTGCATGACCTTGCACTTCCCAACATTTGCCACTTTCTTGGCCATTCCCCTAATCTGTGTAAGTTCTTCTGCATCCTACCTGTTTCCTCAACACTACCTGCCCCTCCACCAATCTTCATATCATAGAAACATAGAAAACCTGCAGCACAATACAGGCCCTTCAGCCCACAAAGCTGTGCCGAACATGTCCCTACCTTAGAACTACCTAGGTTTACCTATTTTTTCTAAGCTCTATTTTTCTAAGCTCCATGTACCCATCCAGGAGTCTCTTAAAAGACCCTACCATTTACGCCTCCACCACTGCCGCTGGCAGCCCATTCCACGCACTCACCACTCTCTGAGTAAAAAACTTACCCCTGACATCTCCTCTGTACCTACTTCCAAACACTTTAAAAATATGCCCTCTTGTGTTAGCCATTTCAGCCCTGGGAAAAAGCCTCTGGCCATCCACAAGATCAATGCCTCTCATTATCTTGTAAACCACTATCAGGTCACCTTTCATCCTCTTGCTCCAAGGAGAAAAGGCCGGGTTCACACAACCTATTCTCATAAGGCATGCCCCCCAATCTGGGCAACATCCTTGTAAATCTCCTCTGCACCCTTTCTATGGTTTCCATATCCTTCCTGTAGTGAGGCGACCAGAACTGAGCACAGTACTCCAAGTGGGGTCTGACTAGGATCCTATATAGCTGCAACATTACCTCTTGGCTCTTAAACTCAATCCCACGATTTATGAAGGCCAATGCACCATATGCATTCTTAACCACAGAGTCAACCTGTGTAGCAGCTTTTGTGTGTCCTATGGACTCAGACCCAAGAACCCTCTGATCCTCCACACTGCCAAGAGTCTTACCATTAATACTATATTCTGCCATTATATTTGACCTACCAAAATGAACCACTTCACACTTATCTGGGTTGAACTCCATCTGCCACCTCTCAGCCCAGTTTTGCATCCTATCATTGTCCCGCTGTAACCTCTGACAGCCCTCCACACTATCCACAACACCCCCAACCTTTGTGTTATCAGCAAATTTACTAACCCATCCCTCCACTTCCTCATCCAGGTCATTTATAAAAATCACAAACAGAAGGGGTCCCAGAACAAATCCATGAGGCACACCACTGGTCACCACGTAAGGCTCGGAAGGCACGACCTGCCTTTGACAAAGCCATGCTGATTATTCCTAATCATATTATACCTCTCCAAATGTACATAAATCCTGCCTCTCAGGATCTTCTCCATCAACTTACCAACCACTGAAGTAAGACTCACTGGTCTATAATTTCCTGGCTAGGGGAGAAAAAAACCAGAGGTCATGGGTTAAGGGTGAAGGGGGAAAAGTTTAAAGGGAACATTGGGGGGGGGGTGCTTCTTCACGCAGAGAGTGGTGGGAGTGTGGAATGAGCTGCCAGATGAAGTGGTGAATGTGGCCTCACTTCTGACATTTAAGAAAAACTTGGACAGGTATATGGATGAGAGGGGTTTGGAGGGATATGGCCCAGGTGCAGGTCAGTGGGACTAGGCAGAAAAATGGTTCAGCACAGCCAAGAAGGGCCAAAAGTCCTTTTTCTGTGCTGTAATGTTCTATGGTTCTGTGGTTCTATGACTATCCCTACTCCCTTTCTTGAATAAGGGAACAACATTCACAACACTCTAGTCCTCCAGAACCTCTCCTGTCCTCATTGATGATGCAAAGATCATCGCCAGAGGCTCAGCAATCTCCTCCCTTGCCTCCCACAGTAGCCTGGACTACATCCCGTCCAGTCCCGGTGACTTATCCAACTTGATGCTTTCTAAAAGCTCCAGCACATCCTTTTCCTTAATATCTATATGCTCAAGCTTTTCAGTCCAACGCAAGTCATCCCTACAATCACCAAGATACTTCTCTGTAGTGAATACTGAAGCAAAGTATTCATTAAGTACCTCCGCTATTTCATCAGGTTCCATACACATTTTTCCACTGTCACACTTGATTGGTCCTGTTCTGTCACGTCTTATCCTCTTGTTCTTCACATACTTGTAGAATGCCTTAGGGTTTTCCTTAATTCTGTCCACCAAGGCCTTCTCATGGCCCCTTCTGGCTCTCCTAATTTAATTCTTAAGCTCCTTCCTGCTAGCCTTATAATCCTCTAGATCTCTATCATTACCTAGTTTTTTGAGTCTTTCGTTAGCTCCTCTTCTCTTCTTGACTAGATTTACAACAACCTTTGTACACCATGGTTCCTGTACCCTACCATCCTTTCCATGTCTTATTGGAACGTACCTACTCAGAACCCCATGCAAATATAACCATATAACAATTAAAGCACGGAAACAGGTCATCTTGGCCCTTCTAGTCCATGCCGAACGCTTACTATCACCTAGTCCCACCGACATGCATTCAGCCCATAACCCTCCATTCCTTTCCTGTCCATATACCTATCCAATTTTACTTTAAATGACAACATCAAACCTACCTCTACTACTTCTACTGGAAGCTCATTCCACACAGCTACCGCACTCTGAGTAAAGAAAATTCCCCCTCGTGTTACCCCTAAACTTTTGCCCTCTAACTATCTCCTGAACATTTGCCACATTTCTTCTGAATGTTTCCCTGAGAACATCGGTTTCCAATTTATGCTTCCAAGTTCCTGCCTGATAGCCTCATAATTCCCCTTACTCCAACTAAATGTTTCCCTAACTTGTCTGTTCCTATCCCTCTCCAATGCTATGGTAAAGGAGAGAGAACTGTGATCACTATCTCCAAAATGCTCTCCCACTGACAGACCTGACACTTGACCAGGTTCATTTCCGAATACCAAATCAAGTACAGCCTCTCCTCTTGTAGGCTTATCTACATATTGTGTCAGGAAACCTTCCTGAACACACCTAACAAACTGCACCCCATCTAAATTCTTCACTTTAGGGAGATGACAATCAATATTTGGAAAATTAATATCTCCCACCACAACAATCATGATGCTATTACTCCTTTCCAGAATCTGTCTTCCTATCTGCTCCTCGATGTCCCTGTTACTATTGGGTGGTCTATAAAAAACATCCAGTAGAGTTATTGATCTCTTCCTATTCCTAACTTCCACCCACAGAGACTTCGTAGACAACTCCTCCATGACTTCCTCCTCTTCTGCAGCAGTGACACAATCTCTGATCAACAGTGCCATGCCCCACCTCTTTTGCCTCCTTCCCTGTCCTTTCTGAAACATCTAAAGCCTGGCACTTGAAGTAGCCATTCCTGCCCCTGCACCATCCGAGTCTCTGTAATGGCCAGAACGTCATAGCTCCAAGTGCTGATCCACGCTCTAAGCTCATCTTCTTTATTCATAATACTCTGCAAAGTTGGCAACAAAGCCATCTATTCCATCATCTAAATCATTGATATACAGCATAGAAAGAAATGGTCCCAACACCATCCCCTGTGGAACACCACTAGTCACTGGCAGCCAACCAGAAAAGGATCCTTTTATTCCCACTCACTGTCTCCTACCAATCAGCCAATGCTCTAACCACTTTAGTAACTTTCTTGTAATACCATGGGTTCTTAACTTGGTAATTAGCCTCATGTGTGGCACCTTGTCAAAGGCCTTCTGAAAGCCCAAATATACAACATCCACTGCATCCCCTTTATCTATCCTACTTGTAATCTCCTCAAAGAATCCCAACAGGTTTGTCAGGCAGGACTTACCCTGAAGGAAACCATGCTGACTTTGTACTGTCTTGTTCTGTGTCACCAAGTACCCCATCACCTGATCCTTAGCCATTGACCCTAACATCTTTCCAACCTGTGAGGTCAGGCTAACTGGTCTATAATTTCTTATAAAGCCTATGTTCACTTCGAGATACAGCAGGGTAAGGGGCCCATCTGGCCCAAAGTGTCCATACCGCCCAATTGACCAACCCATACATCTTTGGAATGTGGGAGGAAATCCACGTGGTCACAGGTAGACTTACAGACAGCAGTAGAATTGAACCTGGATCACTTGTGCTGTAAATGCGATATGCTAACCACTAGGCTACTGTGCTGCCCCATAAGATCTTAGACTTTTTATATTGTCACTCACCATTAAAGGAATAGTCTACTTCAGCTAAATGATAATGGCCCAACTGTCTCAGTGAGATTTGTCATTTGAAAAATTAATTAAAGTTGAAGTTACTGATTGCAATAACAATGATACAATTTTACAGTGGATTATCCATCCTGTAAACATCTGGCTGCTAGATGATGGCAGGCAAATGAAATATCCAGCAGGGAGCGGGAGAAGGCTGGTGGAGTCATAAAGCAGGAGAGGGCAGGAGCACTGGGTTTGGAGCCAGGACCAGATGCAGCAGAGAGGTCAAGGGGTACAACGGAGATAGCAAGTCTGCATCAGAAAGGGCAAGGGAGAGATCATAGGGTGTGGTGTGGGGAGGTCACAGGGTGGGAGGGAGAGGGAAAGGCCTGGGTTTGAGGGAGAGGTCAAGGGGTGGGAGGAAGAGTGTTTGAGATGGGACTGAGAGGGAGCAGAATGGGTTGGATGGAGGGGGTGGTGTGGAGAGAGCAAGGGGTGGACAGAAAGGGTTTGTTATGTGGTGGGCAAACCATGGACCATTGGAACAATTGTAATTTTGAGCACTGCACAGAGGGGGTGTGTGTGCGTGTGTGTGTGCATATGTGTGAGCTGATGAGCACCTGTTTATTTATGTTTGTGTGTTCATGTGTGCATGTGGTCACATGTACCTGTGTGTGTCTGCGTGTGGTGTATGCATCCGTCTGTGAATATATGTGTTCGCGTGTGTGCGCATGCACATGCGCATGTGTGTGTGTGTGTGTGTGTGTGTGTGTGTGTGTGTGTGTGTGTGTGTGTGTGTGTATTTTAAACTACCCACGTCCGATTCACCTATTGGACAGGACGGCTGCAGTGGTTAAAATCCCACTTAGTTTCGACTGTTGAATTAGGTCAACCTGGAGTCAGCAGTCAGCAGGCAGCGGGCAGACAGTCAGGCGAGTGTCCTGTCAGAACCATACTCGCCTGTTTACTCCCGATGTAAGCATTATTCAATGATTCATCAGTTTGATTTGACAAACTAGCTCAAATGGTAATGAAAGAGACAGTAGAAGGAACACCGCAGGGGTCTAGGAACATCAGAGCCATTCACAATCCTGAGTAATGTATTAATAATATTATACCATTTGAAAAACAAACGCACCCTCATGGAGAAGCTTTACCAGCGTGAAGAGAGAGGGCATCTGATACATAACGGTGAGTAATATTTATTTCCTCTCAAGAAAAGCCAGCTCATATTATGAAGATGCCTGTAAAGGTCTGTCCTACACTGGATTAGAACCCACGGCAGACGAACATCTCACTATACTGAATGACAGAATGCATCTTGGGCAGGAAATCAACAAACGCAGGCTGCAGGAGGAACTCAGCGGGTCAGGCAGCATTTATGGAGAGAAGTAAATGGCCAACATTTCAGCCCCAGGGGTTGGAATGCTGAGTTCCTCCAGTAGTTTTTGATTGTTGCTTTGGATTTCCAGCACCTGCAGAATCTCATGTATTTACAGATAACAAGGCACTGAGCAGATTTTACAAGTACAACCCACCCCTACACCCTCCATATCAGCGGAGACCAGGGAAATTAGAACAAAGGGCAGAGTTGGTGTCCATCTTATGGGTCTGTCACTTGTATCAACATGGTGTCCGTCATGTGGAAATATGGAACAGTTACAGGGCAGATATGGGAGCAGCAGGAAGAAGAGAATGCCTGAGGCTCTGACAGATGTGCTTGTGAAACAGTTGATGCCAAGCCCAGTCTCATATTACTGTCAGAGTGAAGGTCAGTGAGGGAACCAAATAACCAGATTCAATTCCCTCGCCCACCTTGAGGATTCACTCATTACCAAAGAGGATCGGAGGGTCATTTGCAGCCTGAGCGCCAAGAGGAAGTCTTACCCAGTCAAATATCAACACCTACACTTCATAATTTCAGTGGCATAGGAAGAGTTATCAGCTCCATGCCAATTCCTAGAGAAGCAGTCCTGTTAATCCCATCCCCTCTCTTTATTATATCCCCATCCTCTCCAACTTATTCCCTCAAACACATCACGTACCACCAGGGTCAAAGGCAGCTTCCACTCTGCTGTGTAAGATTCATCAATGGACCTCTTGGAGGATAAAGATAAACCCTCGATCGGGGTGTCAAAGGTTACGGAGGGAAGGACAGAGGGGTAATGAATCAGCCACCATGGAATGGCAGAGCAGACTCGATGGGCCAGATAGCCTAATTCTGCTCCTGTGTCTTGTGGTCTTTCAGTCGATCTCAGCATGGCCATGGCCTTTGCATCCTATTGTTTGCCAGCACATCACATTCTCTGTAAATGTAACCCTGAATTCAGCATTCTGTAAGTGCCTTTCCCTTTCCACTACCTCGCATTTCTTAAGTTTGGAATATTTGTTTGGTTGGCATGCAAAGCAAAGTTTTCAGCGAATCTCAGTACATGATAATAATAAATGATTCCTTAATAAATAATAATAATAAATTGATTCCTTTTGCCATTAATAAGATCATAAGACTATAAGATATAAGAGTAGAAGTAGGCCATTCGGCCCATTGGGTCTGCTCCACCATTCAGTCATGGGCTGATTCAATTCTTCTAGCATCCCCCACTCCCCTGCCTTCTCTCCATACTCTTTGATGCCCTGGCTAAACAAGAACCTATCCATCTCTGCCTTAAATACACCCATTGATTTGGCCTCTGCAGCCACTCTTGGCAACAAATTCCACAGATTTACCACCCTCTGACTAAAGTAATTTTTCCACATCTCTGTTCTAAATAGACGTCCATCAAGTCATGCCCTTTTGTCCTAGAATCCCCTACCATGGGAAATAACTTTGCCATATCTAATCTGTTCAGGCCTTTTAACATTCAGAATGTTTTTTATGAGATTCCCCCCCCCCCCCATTCTCCGGAACTCCAAGGAATACAGCCCAAGAGCTGCCAGATGGTCCTCATATGGTAACCCTTTCATTCCTGGAATCATTCACGTGAATCTTCTCTGAAACCTCTCCAATGTCAGTATATCCTTTTTAAAATAAGGAGCCCAAAACTGCACACAATACTCCAAGTGGGGTCTCACGAGTGCCTTATAGAGCCTCAACATCACATCCCTGCTCTTATATTCTATACCTCTAGAAATGAATGCCAACATTGCATTCACCTTCTTCACAACCGACTCAACCTGGAGGCTAACCTTTAGAGTATCTTGCACAAGGACTCCCAAGTCTCTTTGCAACTCTGCATTTTCAATTCTCTCCCCCCATCTAAATAATAGTCTGCCCATTTATTTCTTCCACCAAAGTACATGATAATACACTTTCCAACATTGTATTTCATTTGCCACTTCTTTGCCCTTTCCCCTTACATATCTAAGTCTCTCTGCAGGCTCTGTTTCCTCAACACTACCTGCTCCTCCACATATCTTTGTATTATCAGCAAATTTAGCCACAAGTCCATTAATATGATAGTCCAAGTCATTGGCATGCAGCGGTCCCAACACCAACCCCTGTGGAACTCCACTGGTAACTGGCAGCCAGCCAGAATAGGATCCCTTTATTCCCACTCTTTGTTTTCTGCCGATCAGCCAATGCTCCACCCATGCTAGTAAATCCCCTGTAATTCCATGGACTCTTATCTTGCTAAGCAACCTTATGTGCGGCACCTTGTCAAAGGCCCTCTGGAAATCCAAGTACACCACGTCTATGGCATCCCTTTTGCTTACCCTGCTTGTAATTTCCTCAAACATTTGTCAGGTAGGATTTTCCTTTCAGGAAACCATGCTGGCTTTAGCCTATCTTGTTATGTGCCTCCAGGTATTCCGTAATCTCATCCCTAACAAATGATTCTAACAACTTCCCAACCACTGATGTCAGGCTAACAGGTCCATAGTTTCCTTTCTGTTGCCTTCCCACCCTTCTTAAATAGCGAGGTAACAATTGCAATTTTCCAGTCATCCAGTACAATGCCAGAATGTATTGATACTTGAAAGATCATCATTAATGCCTCCTGAATCTCTCCAGCTATTTCCTTCAGAACCTGAGGGTGCATTTTGTATTGGTCCTATATCTACCCTCGACTCTCTTTTACCCTTTATATACTTAAAAGAGCTTTTAGTATCTTCTTTCATATTAATCGCCAGCTTCCTATCATAATTCATCTTTTCCTTCCTAATGACCTTCTTAGTTTCCTTCTGCAAGTTTTTAAGGGCTTCCCAGTCCTCTATCTTCCCACTAGCTCTGGCTTCCTTGTATGTCCTCTCTTTTGCTTTTACTTCGACTCTGACTTCACTTGTCAGCCACAGTAGTGTCCTTCTTCCCTTTGAAAATTTCTTGTTATTTGGAATATATCTGTCTTGCACTTCCCTCACTTTTCACAGAAACTCCAGCTCTGCTGTCCCTCCTGCAAATGTCCCTTTCCAGTCAACTTCAGCTCGTTCCCCTCTCATTGTAATTTCCTTTATTCCACTGAAATACGGACACATTGGATTTTATTTTTTCCCTCTTAAATTTCAATGTGAACTCAATCATATTGAGATCACTGTTCCTGAAGGGTTCCTTAACCTTAAGCTCTCTCATTACCTCCAGATCATTGCACAACAACCAATCCAGCACAGCCGATCCCCTAGTGGGCTCAACAACGAGCTATTCTAAAAAGCTATCCCTTAGACATTCTATAAATACTCTGTATTGAGATTCAGTACTGGCCTGGTTTTCCCAAACCACTTCCATGTTAAAATCCCCAACAAATATGACATTGCCTTTCTGACATGCCTTTTCTATCTCCTGCTGTAACTTGTAATACACGTCTCGGCTGCTGTTTGGAGGCCTGTATACAACTGTCATTAGGGTCCTTTTACACTTGCCATTTCTTAAGTTAACCCATAAGTTCTGATCCTATGTCATCTCTTTCTATTGATTTAATCTACAATTTGGGGTAAAGTACTGTTGCCAGTTGACCTACCAGCACACCTTTGGGATGTGGGGGGGTGGGGAGTGGAGCACTCGGAGGAAACCCAATTGGTAACAGGGAATATGTGTGAACTCCACACAGACAACACCTGCGCTCAGATCCTAGGATGGCGTATATCATAACTTACAAGCCTCAATTTGTTTTATCAAAAAATAAGCAGTATATTAAAATAAACGATTGCCTTTCAGCATATCTGGGAAAGCCAATGGTCTGGAAATTCATCTATACCATTTAAGTGAGTGTTCAGTAAATGAAAATTGCTTTCATTAATTTGATGTGCATTTCTGATTATGTTCATGCTGGGTGCTCATAAACTCTACAATTTTCTCAATCGCCAATCTGGTGTCTGCTTCCAGCATGCCCAAAGGACATCTTTAGTTGTTTAGTGGTAAGAATTACAATCATATTGGTGTTACTATATCTAACCTAAAAACTGACTACTAGACAGACTACCTAGTCCTAAACATCAACATCTCAGAGGATATATCATGGGCACAACATGCTAATGAAATCACAAAGAAAATATCTCAGCGGCTATATTCATTGGGAGATTGAAGAGATTAGGCATGGCACCAAAGACTCTGGCAGATTTTGACAGATGCACTGTGGAGAGCATTCTGATTGATTGCATCGTAATCTGGTTTGAAAGCTGCAAAGAGGCTGCAGAGGGTTGTAGACTTAGCCAGTTACATCAGGGGCATAACCCTCTTCACCACTGAGGACATCTTCAAAAGATGGTGCCTCTAGAAGATAGCATCCATCTTTAAAAACAGTCATCAGCAGGGATATACCCTCTTCTCTTCCCCACCAGTGGGGAGGAGATACAGGATCCTGAAGACCCACACTCTAACGCTTAGGGAAAAGCTTTTTCTCCTCTGCCATCAAATTTCTGACCGGTCGATGAACACATCAACACCACCTCACTATTTTTATTTTGCACTTTTTATTTCCTTTAAATGCAACTAAGAGCAAATGTTTTAGGTTTTACACAGTACTGCTGCCAGAAAACAATGAATTTCACAATACAAACTGTCAGTGATTTTCATTGTGACTGAGGATCCAGCTGTGAGTGATGCTGAAAGATGTAAGAGAGCTGTAGTTAACAGACCAGGCACAACCCCACAGCAGGGAGAGAGGTCCAGGCTAACCCCCCATGACAGGGATAGAAGGCCAGGTATCCCCTCACAGCAGGGATAGAGGGTCAGTTACACCCCTCATGACAGGGATAGAAGGCCAGGCACACCCCCACGGCAGGGTTAAAGGGCCAGTCACACCCCCCACGACAGGGATAGAGGGCCAGGCACATCCCCCACGACAGGGATAGAGGGTCAAGTAACCCCTCACAGCAGGGATAGAGGGCCAGGCACAGCATTCAGGTTGTTCCTCCAACCTGAATGTGGCTTCATCTTGACAGTAGAGGAGGCCATGGATAGACATATCAGAATGGGAATAGGACAAGGAATTAAAAAGTGTGGCCACTGGGAGATCCTGCTTTCTCTGGTGGACAGAGCGTAGGTGTTCAGTGAAATGGTCTCCCAGTCTGTGTCGGGTCTCACCAATATACAAAAGGCCACACCGGGAGCACCGGATGCAGTATACCACACCAGCTGACTCACAGGTGAAGTGTCGCCTCACCTGGAAAAACTGTCTGGGGCCCTGGATGGTGGTGAGGGAAGAAGTGTAAGGGCAGGTGTAGCACTTGTTCCACTTACAAGGATAAGTGCCAGGAGGGAGATTGGTGGGAAGGGATGAGGGGGGGGGGGGGAACGAGTGGACTAGGGAGTCACGTAGGGAGCGATCCCTGCGGAAAGCAGAAAGGGGGGGAGGGAAAGATGTGCTTGGTAGCGAGATCCTGTTGGAGGTGGCGGAAGTTACGGAGAATTATACGTTGGACCCGGAGGCTGGTGGGGTGGTAGGTAAGGACAAGGGGAACCCTATCCCAAGTGGGGTGGCAGGCAGATGGGGTGAGGACATATGTGCGGGAAATGGGAGAGATGCGTTTGAGAGCAGAGTTGATGGTGGAAGAAGGGAAGCCATCTCCTTCGTATTGGAATGAAAAGCCTCATCCTGAGAGCAGATGTGGCAGAGACGGAGGGATTGTGAGAAGGGGATAGCATTTTTGCAAGAGACAGGGTGGGAAGAGGAATAGTCCAGGTAGCTGTGAGAGTCTGTAGGCTTATAGTAGATATCAGTAGATAAGCCATCTCCAGAGATGGAGATGGAAAGATCAAGAAAGGGGAGGGAGGTGACCAGGTAAATTTGAAGGCAGGGTGAAAATTGGAGGCAAAGTTAATGAAGTCGACGAGCTCAGCCTGCGTGCAGGAGGCAGCGCCAATGCAGTCATCGATGTAGCGAAGGAAAAGAGGGGGACGGATACACTTATAGACTTGGAACATGGACTGTTCCACAAAGCCAACAAAAAGGCAGGCATAACTGGGACCCATGTGGGTGCCCATGGCTACACCCTTGGTTTGGAGGAAGTGGGAGGAGCCAAAGGAGAAATTATTGAGAGTAAGAACTAATTCCGCTAGACGGAGGAGAGTGGTGGTAGAGGGGATTGGTTGGATTCCATGGCCTCCTCTACTGTCAAGATGAAGCCACACTCAGGTTGGAGGAACAACACCTTATATACTGGCTGGATAGCCTCCAACCTGATGGCATGAACATTGACTTCTCTAACTTCCATTAATGCCCCTCCTCCCCTTCTTACCCCATCCCTGACATATTTAGTTGTTTTTTTTCCCTCTCTCTCTGCCCATCACTCTGCCTGTTCTCCATCTCCCTCTGGTGCTCCCCCCCTCCCCTTTCTTTCTCCTGAGGCCTCCCGTCCCATGATCCTTTCCCTTCTCCAGTTCTGTATCACTTGCGCCAATCACTTTTCCATCTCTTAGCTTCATCCCACCCCCTCCGGTCTTCTCCTATCATTTCGCATTTCCCCCTCCCCCCACTACTTTCTAATCTCTTAGTATCTTTCCTTTTAATTAGTCCTGACGAAGGGTCTCGGCCCGAAACGTCGACAGTGCTTCTCCTTATAGATGGTGCCTGGCCTGCTGTGTTCCACCAGCATTGTGTGTGTTGTTTGAATTTCCAGCATCTGCAGATTTCCTTGTGTTTGTATTTTGCATCAACAACCTACTTAGTCCAAAAATGTGCCAGGGACAGTCGTCAAGTGATGCCATGCCTCTGGCGCCAACACAGCATGCCCACAACTTACTAACCCTAACCGTGCAGTACATCTTTGGAATGTAAGAGGAAACCCAAGCAGATACGGGGAGAAGTCCGTGTGCTCAGTTGCAATGATAAACTTACTTGCAGCAGCATCACAGGCACAGAGCATCAGACAAGCAAAAGTAAATTGCATATTTTTTTACAATAAAGAACACAATTATAAATAGAAAAGTAAATTTTCATCTGAAGTATTCAAATAAGTTATAGGTCTGCTAGACTCTTGTGATTAGGGTTTTGCCGGTTGGTTCAGGAAATGAATGGTTGAAGGGAAGTAGCTGTTCCCTCTATAGAAGCTGCCTGTCCCGCTAAGTTCCTCCAGCAATTTGATTTTTTTAAATCATTGATTCAAGAATGTATAACATTATGTCCAGTACACAAGTGTAAAGGAGAAAAAAATAATTGCTACTCTGGATTCAATGCCGCACAAAAACAACACAGTAAGATAAATAATACAATAATTTTAAAAACACAATAAACATAAATACATGATAGCTTATAGAAATAGATGATTATATGCCCCTCAAATGATGCTAGGTATAGGAGTGTCTGTATACAAGGTGACTCTGACAGGAAATGATAAAGTAGTGGTGGCTAGGGGTGTGGAGGTGTTGTTCAGCCTTACTGCTTGGAGAAAGTAATTGTTTTTGAATCTGGTGGTCCTGGCTTGGACACTATGTAGCCTCCTCCCTGATGTGAGTGGGACAAAACATCCATGGGCAGAGTGGTATCATGGTGAGTAAACTTGTCGGCTTCTAATCCTTTCTCTAAACAGAATTACTTAGGCCTCTCAGAACTCTATATCATTAATTAATAAAAGATTAGATGCTCTGTGCAATGATTCACCAGCTAGATAGAGAATGAGGGAATTGTTGACAGGATTTACCTGGTTATATTCAAATCACCGATAACATTATGCTGCATTTTCAATCCAGAAATCCTCAAAGCAGTTATCAATTATCTTGACACCATTAAAACTATGATCAAAACATTATTTATCACTACTTAATTTAGTACCAATTATTCAATTATACTATCTACTCAGTATTTAGGATCATGGACATTGCCATGACAACCAATGGGTTTCTGTTCTCAAATCAATGCAAAAAGCACCTGTTTTCAGAACACTGATGCACTAAAGGAATCAAGCCATAAGTTGTGATTGATGATGAACACCATAAGTTATTCTTAGCCAGTAGTTCCATTGTTATCAATACTATCTACACTTGTCCCATTTGTCCACATTTGGCCCATATACCTCAAAGCCTTTCCTAGCCACGAGTGTCTTTTAAATGTTACTAATATACTACTTCTCCTGACAGTATGTGCCACACAGAACGTGTGAAGAAGTTATCTCCCTAGATCCCCTTTAAATCTTTTCCTTCACCTTAAATGTATACTGCCTGCTTTGTGATACCCTTTCTCCTGGAAAAAGACTGTGTAATGGGGAGGGGAGAATAAAAATGGCGATTAATGTACGATTAGTGTAAATGGTTCAGATTGAAGCTCGAAGGTTGATTGGAAGTCTGGATGGCGAGGGTCAAAGGCCAAGGCCCAATATCTACAGATCTGCAAATTCACTGGAGGCTGGAGGCCCAGAGGTGGCCTGTTCTGGGTTTGGAGGACGACCTGCGTGTGTGAGGTGGCGGGTGGGAGGAAAAGGGCTTGTTTTGCTGTTGTTGTTTCATTGCCCTTGTTCTATTGTTGCTTCTAAGCATGGTGGGCATTCTGTTTTGGTGCCGGAATGTGTGGTGACAGCACATCCTGAGATTGTAATGCCAATGATACATTTCACTGTATGTTTTTATGTACACGTGATAAATAAATGAATCTGAACATGCCTCTTGTGCTTTAAGTCTCCTGTGCTCCAGTGAATAAAATTCTAGCCTACCCAACCTCCCCCTGTAACTCAGGCCCTCAAGTCCTGGCAACGTTCACAAAATCGTTAGTAGCTGGTGAGCTCACATCAGCCAATACCAGACTAAATTCACTGATTCTGAGGAAGAGTTTGTGTCAAAATGTTAACGTCATACCTTTGACCAGACTGGTCTGAATTTCCGATTTGGATTCAAGTGCCCAGCACTTAGAATGCACATGAATTTAAGAAGCTGCAGAGAGTTGTGGAACCGGCCCATTACGTCACAGATCTTTCATATTTTTCATCCCTCCTCACCATCAGGACTATCTACATGAGGTGATACCTCAAAAAGGCAACATCTATCATCAAAGATCCCTACCATCCAGGGCATGTCATCTTCTCACAGCCACCATCGGGCAGGAAACACAGAAGCCCAAAGTCCCACACCAGCATGTTCAGGGACAACTCTTTCCCCTCGTCCACTTGGCTCCTGAACCAGCATGCACAACCCTAACCACTACCTCAGCTTAGCAACAACGTGATCACTTTGCACGACAATGGACCTCCTTTTGTTCTACGTACTTGTTCTTTCATGTATAGTTTTATATAGTTTATGTTTCATGTATATTTGCCTTGCATCTCTGTGATGCTGCTAACAAGTTATTTTTTCATTGTCATGTACTTGTGTGTATGACAATAAACTCAGCTGAACTTTTCCCGGCTTCCTCCGAACCCCTGTGCTGAGATCCCTTGCTCCTTACCAATTCCATGCACCTACAAGAGGCCTCCATCTCCCGCTGAACAAGATCCTCCATTTCAGCCTTCATTTCCTCCATGCGCCGCTGGAAGTGACCGGAGATCTCCTTTTCACGAGCCTCAGCCTCGGCCGCCTGCTCCAGCCCCTCACCCATCTTCATCACGCTGTCCCGCAAACGCAGGACGAGGGTCTACAAAGAGTAGAAGTAAAACCTCAGGTTAGAGAACAATATACTAACTGATGAAATGGGGGAGGGGAGTTTGAGGGAAACCATTCAGCCCTTCCATCTGTTCCACCATTCATCAGTGCAACCATTCATGGCTAATCTTTTACCTCAATGCTACTTCCCAGAACTATCCCTTTGAAGTTCAGAAATCAGAGTGTCATAGAGGGCAGAAAGGAGCCATGAATATACTTTCTGTCAGTCAGTATTGTATTTTGTGTTGAGCATTTATTATGGGTAATTTGTCACGTGGGTTGGAGCATGGTAGAAGCAAAGAGTATAGTTATATATTTACGCTTTGCATTAGTTCAGTTGAATCTAGGTAGAATGAGAGAGGCATCCTATTCCTGCAAATCTTTTCTCAATCCCTATCCATCTTTTCTAAATAAACACAATGGTGATGAAGACATACTTGTTTTCATTAGCCAGGGTATGAAGAACACACAGAAACATAGCAGTTGGTACAATTGCTTTACAGGGCTAGTGAATGCTGATTGGGATTCAATTCCCGCTGCAGTCTATAAGGGGTTTTCCTCTAGGTCAGGAGTTCCCAACCTTACCATTAACCAAGGGGTCCGTCAAGTCCAGTTCAGTAACCCCTGCCCTAGGTGTGCGGTTTCCTCCCGCTGGAGTTAGGGTTAGTGAGTTGTGAGCAGGGGGAATTTCAATATGCAGGTAATTTGGAAAAATAAGGGTAGTACTGGATCCCAAGAGGGAGTATTTCTAGATATGCCTACGAGATAGCTTTTTAGAGCAGCTTGTGGTTGAGCCCTCCTGAGGATCAGCTATTCTAGACTGGGTGTTGTGCCATGAACCAAAATTGATCAGAGAGCTTAACGTAAAAGAACCCTCAGGGGCAAGTGATCATAATATGACAGAATATGATAGAAGGAGATGCTAAAGTCAGATGTATCAGTACTACAGTGGAGTAAAGGGAACTACAGAGGCACGAGAGAATGGCTGGCCAAAATTGATTGGAAAATAACACTGGCAGGGATGATGGTACAGCAGCAATGGCTAGAATTTCTGGAAGCAAATTGGAAGCTGCAGGATGCATATATTAAATAGAGGAAGAAGTATTCTAAAGGCAGGATGAATAACAAGAGTTGACATGGCTAACCAGAGACATCAAAGTCAACATAAGAGCCAAAGAGAGGGCATATCACACAGCAAAAATTAGTGGGAAGTTAGAAGATTGGGAAAGTTGTTTAAATCAACAGAAGGCAACTAAAAAATCATGAAGAAGGAAAAGATGAAATATGAAAGCAAGCTAGCCTATAATATTAAAAAATACCAAAAGTTTCTTCAGATACATAAAGTGTAAAAAAGAGGCGAGTGGATATTGGACCACTGGAGAGATAGTAATGGGGGGACAAGGAAATGGCAGATGAAGTGAATAAGTATTTTGCATCAGTCTTCACTGAGGAAGACACTAGATGTATGGTGGAAGCTTGAGAGTGTCAGGGAGCAGAAATGTGTGAAGTTGCAAATACTGGGGAGAAGATTCTTGGGAAACTGAAAGGTCTGAAGGTAGATAAATCACCTGGACCAGATGGTGTACACCCCAGGGTTCTGAAAGAGGTGGCTGTTGTGTCTGTACACAATCACATATCAATTAAATAAAAGCACACATGGCTTTAACTGGTGTATTGAGGGGAAGGAGGAGGGGGAGCAGATGGAGAGCGATGGAGCGGAGTGGGAGGGGGAGGGGAGAGAGGGGAGGAGAGGATGAGGTGGAGGAGAGGAGGGAGGGGGAGGAGGGGGGAGGAAAGTGGGGTGAGATAAATTAAATAAAAACATACATGCAGGAGAGACAGATGGCTCTAACTATTGTTCCCCCTAAATAGGCAGGTTCCAATTTACGGAAATTTACCTTTTAAATTAGTTAATGATTATTTTATATACTTGGGGATTAAAATCACAAAAAAAAGGATTTATCTAAGGTTAATTTTTTACCCTTAGTTGATCAGATTAAATGTTTGTTTACTAAATGGTCACCATTATCTTTATCATTGATAAGTCGGATTAATGCGATTTAGATGATTATTTTACCTACGTTTTTATATATATTTCAAGCAGTACCAATTTTTATTCCGAAATCCTTTTTTGATAATGTTGATTCCAAAATTTCTTCATATATATGGCAGAATAAAAATCCTAGGTTAGGTAAAAAATATTTACATAAGTCAAAAAAAGGTGGATTGGCATTGCCAAATTTCAGATTTTATGACTGGGCAATTAATATTCGATATTTGAAATGTTGGTTAAGGGATTTGGATTTATCTCTTAGCCCTCACTGGGTAAATTTGGAAATTAAATCTGTACAAGGATCTTCATTGGGTTCTATCTTAGGGACTTCTCTTCCTTTTGCTCTTTCTAAATTACATACGGTAAATGAATTGACAATCTGATAGTTAAACACACTCTATGTACATGGTTTCAATTCCGGAAATTTTTTGGGTTGAATCAATTTGTTTTAACAATTCCTATCATATCCAAGTTCTTTTTTCATCCCTCTATTATAGACCAAGCTTATTTAGTTTGGAAGACTAAAGGTATACTACGATTTTTTGATTATTTTTGGACAATTGTTTCATGTCTTTTTAACAATTATCTAATAAATATAATTTGCTCAGATCTCTTTTTTTTAGATATTTACAGATTAGGAACTTTTTAAACACAGTACTTCCTACCTTTCCAAATCTAGATTCTATGGGTATTTTGGAGAAATTGTTAGAACTAAATCCTTTTCAGAAAGGTGTAATATCAAATGTTTACAATATAATTATGAAAATACATTCAGAGGCCTTTTATAAGATTAAGAATGATTGGGAAAGAGAACTTAACTTTACTATCTCTATTGAGAATTGGGATAAAATTCTTCAACTAGTTAATTCATCCTCTATCTGTTCTAAACATTCATTAATACAGTTTAAAGTTGTGCACAGGGCTCATATATCCAAGCATAAATTAGCTCATTTTAATTTTGTAATTTTGTAATCCCAATAACTATGTATCATGTTGATATTAATAAAAAGATTGAAAAAAGTTCTAACTGGTGTATTCACACTGGAGGGGAAGCAAAAATGAGGGGGAGGGGAAGAGGGTGAGGGTGCAGAGAGGGGTGGGGTGGAAGCGGGTGAGGGGGATGGAGAGGGTGAGGGGAGGAGTGGAAGAGGGGAGGGTTGTGGAGGGGGAGGGGGAGGGGTGGTGCAGGAGTGGTGTGGGAGGGGGATGGGTAGAGGTGGTGGTGGGGTGGAGGGGAGAGGTTGGAGGGGTGGAGGGAGAAGGGTGGGTGGAAGTGGAGTGGGAGAAAACAATGCCCATGCGCAGACAACAGATCATCACATAGTGCGGGGGAGGGGTCATTGCTCTAAAAGAAATAGATTCATACATTACAGAGGCTAAAGAGATTGTGGAGGCATTAGTAATGATCTTTCAAGAATCACTAGATTCTGAAATGGTTCTGGAAGATTAGAAAATTACAAATGTCACTCCAGTCTTCAATAAGGGAGGGAGGCAGAAGAAAGGACAGTATAGGTCAGCTAGCGTGGCCTGAGGCTGGTTAGCAAGATAACAAAGTACACTGCAGATGCTGTGGTCAAATCAAGACGTACAAAAAAGCTGGATGAACTCAGCAGGTCGGGCAGCATCCATTGAAAGGAGCAGTCAACGGATGCTGCCCAACCTGCTGAGTTCATCCAGCTTTTTTGTACGTCTTAGCAAGATAACAGCTATGGTATTACAGGAAATATACTAGCATCTGAAGGGCCTGTTGCTGAGCTTGACTAAATTTCGAGGGGATAGAAACATAGAAAACCTACAGCACCATACAGTCTCTTTGGCCCACAAGGTTGTGCCGAACATGTCCCTACCCTATAAATTACTAGGCTTACCTACAGCCCTCTATTTTTCTAAGCCCCATGTACCTATACAAAAGTCTCTTAAAAGACCCTATCATATCCGCCTCTGCCATCTTTGCCGGCAGCAAATTCCACGCACTCACCACTCTGAGTAAAAAACTTACCCCTGACATCTCCTCTGTACCTACTCCCCAGCACCTTAAACCTGTGTCCTCTTGTGGCAACCATTTCAGCCCTGGGAAAAAGCCTCTGACTGTCCACACGATCAATGCCTCTCATCATCTTATACACCTCTATCAAGTCACCTCTCATCCTCCGTCACTCCAAGGAGAAAAGGCCAAGTTCATTCAACTCATAAGACATGCTCCCCAATCCAGGCAACATCCTTGTAAATCTCCTCCGCACCCTTTCTATGGCATCCACATCCTTTCTGTAGTGAGGCGACCAGAACTGTGCACAGTACTCCAAGTGGGATCTGACCAGGGTCTTATATAGCTGCAACATTACCTCTTGGCTCCTAAATTAAATTCCATGATTGATGAAGGCCAATACACCGTATGCCTTCTTAACCATTAGGTCAACCTGCGCAGCTGCTTTGAGCATCCTATGGACTCAGACCCCAAGATCCCTCTGATCCTCCACACTGCCAAGAGTCTTACCATTAATACTATATTCTGTCATCATATTTGACCTACCAAAATGAACCACTTCACACTTATCTGGGTTGAACTCTATCTGCCACTTCTCAGCCCAGATTTGCATCCTATTAATGTCTGGCTGTAACCTCTGACAGCCCTCCACACTATTCACAACACCTCCAACATTTGCGTCATCAGCAAACTTACTAACCCATTCCTCCACTTCTTCATCTGGGTCATTTATAAAAATCACGAAGAGTAAGTGTCCCAGAACAAATCCCTGAGGCACCCCACTGGTGACCGACCTCCATGCAGAATATGACCTGTCTACAACCACTCTTTGCCTTCTGTGGGCAAGTCTGTTCTGGATCCACAAAGCAATGTCCCCTTGGATCCCATGCCTCCTTACTTTTTCAATAAGCCTTGCGTGGGGTATCTTGCTGAAATCCATATACACTACATCCACTGCTCTTCCTTCATCAATATGTTTAGTCACATCCTCAAAACATTTAATCAGGCTCATAAGGCACAACCTGCCCTTGACAAAGCCATGCTGACTATTCTTAGTCATATTATACCTCTCCAAATGTTCATAAATCCTGCCTCTCAGAATCTTCTCTATAAACTTACCAACCACTGAAGTAAGACTCACTGGTTTATAATTTCCTGGTCTATCTCTACTCCCTTTCTTGAATAAAGGAACAACATTTGCAACCCTCCAGTCCTCTGCAATCTCTCCCGTCCCTATTGATGATGCAAAGATCATTGCCAGAGGCTCAGCAATCTCCTCCGTCACCTCCCACAGTAGCCTGGGGTACATCTCATCCGGTCCTGGCGACTTATCCAACTTGATGCTTTCCAAAAGCTCCAGCACATCCTCTTTCTTAATATCTACATGCTCAAGCTTTTCAATCTGCTGCAAGTCATCACTACAATCACCAAGAGCCTTTTCCATAGTGAATACTGAAGTAAAGTATTCATTAAGTACCTTTGCTATTTCCTCCAGTTCCATACACACTTTCCCACTGTCACATTTGATAGGTCCTATTCTTTCATGTTTTATCCTCTTGCTCTTCACATACTTCTAGAATGCCTTGGGGTTTTCCTTAATCCTGCTCGCCAAGGTCTTCTCATGGCCTCTTCTGGCTCTCCTAATTTCCTTCTTAAGCTCCTTCCTTTTAGCCTTATAATCTTCTAGATCTCTAACATTACCTAGCTCTCTAAACCTTTTGTAAACTTTTCTTTTCTTCTTGACCAGATTTATTACAGCCTTTGTACACCACAGTTCCTGCACCCTATCATAACTTCCCTGTCTCATTGGAATGTACCTATGCAGAACTCCACGCAAAATATCCCCTGAATATTTGCCACATTTCTTCCATACTTTTCCCTGAGAACATCTGATTCCAATTTAAGCTTCCAATTTCCTGCCTGATTGCCTCATAATTCCCCTTACTCCAATTAAACGCTTTTCTAACTTGTCAGTTTCTATCTCTCTCCAATGCTATTGTAAAGGAAATAGAATTATGATCACAACCTCCAAAATGCTCTCCCACTGAGAGATCTGACACCTGACCAGGTTCATTTCCCAATACCAAATCAAGTACAGCCTCTCCTCTTGTAGGCTTATCTACATATTGTCTCAAGAAACCTTCCTGAACACACCTAACAAACTGCACCCCATTTAAACTCCTCACTCTATGGAGATGGCAATGAATATTCAGAAAATTAAAATCTCCCAGCACAACAACTCTTATTATTACACCGTTCCAGGATCTGTTTCCGTATCTGCTCCTCAATATCCCTGTTACTATTGGGCAGCCTATAAAGAACACCCAGTAAAGTTATTGACCCCTTCCTGTTCCTAACCTCCACCCACAGAGACTCGTAGACAATCCCTCCATGACGTCTACCTTTTCTGCAGCCGTGATACTATCTCTGATCAACAGTGCCATGCACCCACCTCTTTTTCCCTCCCTCCCTGTCCTTTATGAAACTTCTAAAACTCAGCACTTGAAGTAACCATTCCTGTCCCTGAGCCATCCAAGTCTCTGTCATGACCACCACATCATATCTCCAAGCTCCACGCTCTAAGCTCATCCGCTTTGTTCATAACACTCCTTGCTTTAAAATAAATACATCTCAAACCGTCAGTCTGAGCACATGCTGTCTTCTATCATTCTCTATTTGCGAGTCAGATGCCTCTTCCCCAGTCTCTTCAGTTTGGCACCTGAGAACATTTCTAGCACATAGAAACCTTTGATTTCTGTCCACACAAGCAGTCCTCGTATGACCTTTATCCTCCTTCACCATCACCATCTGGTTCCCCTCACCCTGCAAATCTAGTTTAAACCCCCCCCAGAGCAGCACGAGCTAACTTACCCGCAAGGATGTTAGTCCCCTTTCAGTTCAGGTGCAGAGCGTCCCGTTGCAACAGGTCTCACCTTCTCTTGAACAAAGCCCATTTGTCCAGAAACATGAAGCCCTTCCTCCTGCATCATTTCCTGAGCCACGTATTTAGCTGCATTATCTTCCTATTTCTGGCCTCACTAGTACATGGTACAGGGAGCAATCCGGAGATTGCAACCCTGGAGGTCCTGTACTTCAACTTTGCACCTAACTCCATAAACTCTCTTTGCAGGACCTCCTCCTTCTTCCTATCCATGTCATTGGTCTCTACATGGACCACGACATCTGGCTGCTCACCCTCCGTCCTGAGAATACCAAGAACTTGACCCGAGATATCGCGGACCCTGGCACCAGGGAGGCAACAGACCCTCCGAGGTTCTCAATCTCTCCCACTGAATCTCTTATCTGTCCCACTAACTATCAAATCCCTTATCCTATCACTACTGCTCTCCTCTTTTCCCTCCTTCCTTTCTGAGCTGAGGGTCCAGTCTTGGTGCCAGAGACGTGACCACTATAACTTGACCCTGGTAGGTCATCCCCACCAACAGTATCCAAAACGATCTGAGAAGGAATGTGTCCACTAAGAGCAGGGGTTCTTAATCTTTATGCCATGGAGCCCTAGAAGGGGTCCATGTATCCCAGGTTGGGATCCCCTGCTCTAAAGAATGGTTGGATCCATTTGGATAGTGGTGACAGAGACTCTCATACCATTTAAATATTGTCTTTTATATAAGCAGCTAATTGGTGTTTATGCATTGGTTAAGCAGTTAGCTTTGGCAAATACTGTAGGATTATTGAGGTATTTCTGAGAGGCCATACAGGTTGTGGGATTAGCATCGCAACCAAGTGATGGCACCTCCAACCGTGCAGCATTCCCACAGCTTTAGTTGTAGGATCAGTCTGGATCCAATGCTCCTGGGACTGAATCTACTGAGCTTCCTGTAAGCCCAGGCTGGCACAACAATAAAGTCGATGCCGGTTCTGCAGTACATCAGCTGGGCAGCAATGCTACAGCAATAAGCTAATTTTGTATTCTAGTGCAACGTTATCTCAGAGCACTACAGATGTGCCAAATACCCAAACCATGTGTCCAGCTCTCATTATCGAGCTATATGAAAAAGATATGGGAACGGTGATGTATGATAATGAAACTGTCCCTGTAGATTCATAACTTAATGATAAGGTAATAGAAACATAACTATATACAATTCTGTATCTACCAAGTATTAGAGTCGAGCAGCAGCTTACCCAGCCCTCAAATCGTAGATACTAAAATAAAAGAAGAAATTAAATCTTTAATCTACTCAAATTGCCATCCTATTCTGCTTTTGGGTTTGTGTCTGTGATAAAGCTGGGACTGAAGACTGACTGATTGTACAGATACTGCAACAAGCATTTTCTTTTATTAAGACAATTTGATTGGCTGAGCTCTGCCCAGATCCTCCTGAAAAAACAGTTGGTTGCTGTTTTGATGCTGATGCAAACTTGGATTTAACCTTCATTTTCCAATATTGCTTCCATGGTTCCTGTAAAATCCAAAAGGGCACAGGACACAGAATAATTCTTCCTAACATGAGTTAGCAAAACGATGCACAGCTTGCAAAGATCCAAATTGCTGCAAGATATTGGAGATAGCTGGTTTATTTATTGAAAAGTTTGTGGTATCTTCTGAGAGATTGAGTGAACAGGTGTTTCATTTATCTGATGAAGAGCATGTTTCCTTTAATATGAAGGAATTTGTTTCATTGGTGTGAAGTTTCTATGTAATACTAACTGTGTTGTGTACTAAATTCACATGGAACTCAGTTCCTGATGTTTATTCTTGTAATTTTTTATTATTTATTTCTTCAGAGATACTACACAGAACAGGCCCTTCCAGCCCAATAAACTGCACCTCGCAGCAGTCTCCCAATTTAACCTCAGCCCAATCACAGGACAATTTACAATGATCAATTCAACTACTAACCGGCAAGTCTTTGGATTGTCGGAGGATACCGGAGCACTCGGAGGAAACCCACATGGCCACGGGGAAAATGTACAAATGAGGTCGGAGTTAAACTCTGAATTCTTACAGATATTGTGACAGCCTAATGCTAACCGCTATGCTACTATGACACCCTATACAATCTGTTTCAGGAACAGAGTAACAAAGTCAGTCTGCATTCATTGCATATGAGAACTCACAATACGTGTCTAAGTTCATCAGGAGATGTGGACAATGAAACACTGCGTTACAGTGTACAGAGTATCTGAAAATGCCTTACAGCTAAAGAAAGCTTAAAGGATTGTTGGGTTTGGCACACACAAGCCATGGCAATGGAGGAAAATTTCTGGTTTCCCTGTAGAACAATCTAATTCATCGCAGTCCCCAGCTCTGTCCCTGCAGCCTGGTATGTTTATTTTCCTCGGACAACTATCCAACTTCCTTTTGAGATCATTGGTAGTGTCATAGAGCACTCCAGCCCAGAAGCAGGCTCTTCAGCTCGCCTCGTCTGCACCCAAATATTATTCTGCTTAATTCCATTGCCTTGCCCCGGACCATAGCCCTCCATACCCCTCCCATCCATGTACCTATCCAAACTTCTCTTTAATGTTAAATTGACCGCGCAACCACTGCTTGTGCTGGCAGCTCATTCCACACTCTCAGCATCCTCTCAGGAAAGTGGTTCCCCCTCATGTTTCTCTTAAACATTTCACTTTTCTGCAGTAAGCCATGACCTCTAGTTCTAGTCTCACGCATCCTCAGTGGAAAAAGCCTGCGTGATCATCTCCATTTCTATAAACCTTATGGGTGGTGAATTCTGCATCATTATCACTCACTATGCAAAGAAGTTCCTCTCTGAATCCACCCCCATCTCCCCATCTCTTCCCAAACCCTTAAATCCATTCTCCTTTGTAGCTAACAGAGACAGCTTAATTGTGTCTACTTTTATTTAAACCTGTCTCCACTGTGTCCATCTCTATCAGACTTCAAACCTTACCTCACCTTCTTCTCCCCAGGGATCCCAATCTAATGTGGTAGCAAATATCCTTCAGTTCTGGAATCAGAAGTAAATCTCTGCTTTCTTAACCAGGAGTCAGACAGTGGTCTGTAGCTAGTAGAGTTGTTGCTCACAGCTTCACAAGGCTTCATTCCTGATCGCTAGAGCTGTTTAAATGGAATTCATGCATCCTTCCTGTGACCGTGAGGGTTTCTTCCCACATCTCAAAGACACGGGGGTGGGTAAGCCAAATGGCTGCAGTAAATCATCCTGTGATCATGAGGGTTTCTTCCTACATCCCAAAGACATGGGATGGGTAGGTTAATTGCCCACAGGAAATTTTCCCCAGGATACCTTGAAGTAGTAGAGTCTACGGGTAATTGATGGGAATGAGAAGAGAGTAAAATTGTGTAGTATTAATGATCAGAACTCATTTGCGTCAAAAGCCCCATTTCTGTGCTGTGTGACTCTCTAACAGGACACTATCTTCTTGCTGTGATATCAGCAAAGTTTAGTAAAGCTTGGGAACACCTTCATTGTTTTTGCACTCAATGCTTCCATTTATGAAGTCCAAGGTCCATCACGTTTTGCTAATTACTGTCTCAGTTCATCCTGCCACCTGAAAAGATGGTTTCTCGGCTCCTGTTCCCCTTTTAGAATGGTGTTTCTGTGGCCCCCGCGATTCCCATTCCAAAATGCAGCACATCACAGTGAGTGAATTTCCATCACTGAATTGACTGCCCACTACCCCTGACTCTCCATACCATGTTGACCCACCCTATTCAAAATTATAAGCTACAATGATACTCCCCAGTTCCAAATGATATCATAACTGGAAACAGCCTCTCAGTAGCAATCCCCTTCAGAATCTTATGTTCTTACTGGAACAGAGCCGTAGGGCTGAATGGTGTCTTACAGTCTTATACAAGATTCTGAAGGGGATTCTTCTCATTCTTCTAAGCTGTAATGAGCAAGAGCACCCTTGCTCATTTCTAGCACAATGTCTCAGTTAATGGATAAGCAGCCAGAGTTCTGGACCAGGTTCAGAGACACAAATTCAAATCCTACCACAGCAGATGGGAAATTAAATTTCAAGTAATTAAATAAATCTGGGATTTAAAAAGACATGCTCAGTAACAGTAACCATAAACTACTGGATTGTTGTAAACTGACCTGCTTCACTAATGTCCTTCAGAGACAGTAGTGATCCAGGTCAGTATTACAATATCCTTATCCAGTCAGATCTACAGACACAAAATGCTAGAGGAACTCAGCAGGCCAGGCAGGATCCACGGAAAAAAGCACAGTCAATGCCTCAGGCTAAAACCAGTGGATGCTGCCTGGCCTGCTGAGTTCCTCCAGTGTTGTGCGTGTTGTTTGGATTTCTAACATCAGCAGATTTCCCCAGTCTGACCAAATGTGATTGCCTTCCCTTAACTGCCTCTTCAGCTTAAGGGCAGGTATGGACAATAAATGTCAATACTTCCAGTGGTACCTACACAGCAGGGACGAAGGAAATAAACTCCCAAAACAACTCCTTCCCAGGAACTGTAGTGGATTCCAGCCCTTTCTGTTTGTGTCAGATTGGCAGCATTTACAGAATTTTGCTTCCATGCCAGTCCAAGATCTATACTGACTGAAAGACCAATGATATAGCAGTATAATTAAGCCATTTGGTCTATAAAGTTTGCTCCAGCATTCAATCATTGCTGATTTTCTTTTCAACCCCGTGCTCCTGCCTTTTCCTGTAAATCTTAACAATCAAGAACCTATGTATCTTTGCTGAAAATATAGCCAATGACTTAGTCTCCACTCATTTACAACAAATTCCACAGATTCACTAACATCTGGCTGCAGAAGTTGTTCCTTGCCCCAGTTCTAAGGAGACATCCCTTTATTCTGAGGTTGTATCCTCAGATCTTAGACTGTCCACCCAGGCCTTTCAGTATCTAGTAGAATTCAATGAGATCCACTCTTTACCCCGTTCCTCACTAGCCAATCCCTCTGAACTCTATTAAGGTCCAGAGACATAAAACACTCCTTTTCATTCAATCATTTCATTCCTTGGGTCGTTATTGTGGACCTCCTCTGGACTGTCAAGGACCAGTACATTGTTCCTTTGATCAGGGCCTATAATTTCACAAATTGCTCACAATATTCCAAATCCCAGAGCTGATGAGGATACATAAACATGCTGAAAGAGTTAGCCAACACAACCGTAAGAGTGATTTTAAACCCCAATACCCGAAGGAAGAGACACTATTAACATGAACTGTTCTTGCAAGATACAATTACAAATCATCATCATGACAGCAAGGTCCAGAAGGAAAAACTAGTATGGAGAGAATCACAGTCACAATGTAGCTGAACTGCAAGACAACATGATTTGAATAAATCACTGCTTTTTGTATTCAAGGTGTTAATCTCTTTCTAAAACATTTCAGCAGACAGCTAAACCTTGCTGAAGATTGTAGGAATCTAGAGTGAGCCATTCAGCAGGAGGTTGGGAAAAATATCTGCAAACTGTTAAGATTAGCCATGCAATTGTAGTTGCTCTGCAGATAAATATTCTTTCACTGTATGAGCCCACCAGGTTAACCATACTTCCTATGAATGGCTAAAGTGGATAAATGGATTTGACAGATTTAGAGTTGCTTAACCTGAAAGGAATCAGATTAACACATGGACATATTTGGACAGTGGGGAAGGGATGCACAACTTTGCACAACTGTACAAGAGCTACTAGGGAAAACACCGAAGTGTAGAGGATCAATCATTGTATGCAAACATTTTCAGTTGAAGCTAATTCCATTCAAGGAACAGGAAGTAGTGGACACTCTTAGTCCAGTCAACATCAGCTTCTTTGTTTAACAAAGGAGTTGATTGTCAAGTTGTAAGTGTAACAGTGAGGCAAGAGATTTGGAGATCACAGTTAGGACTGGAATTAAATTTTGTGAAGGCAATGAGTTAAGTAGGGCAGGAGCGATGCAGAAGTAGTGGTCAGCTTGAGAACACTAGGCAGCAGAAAATACAAGAGATGGGTGCTCATGGCAGCAAGATCCCAGTGATAACAGGCCACAGAACCCCACACACAGGCCACAGAACCTCGCATACAGGCCATGGAACGGCAGAACCTCACATACAGGCACAGAACAGCAGAACCTCACATACAGGCCACAGAACAGCAGAACCTCACATACAGGCTACAGTACGGCAGAACCCCACGCACAGGCCACAGAACCTCGCATACAGGCCATGGAATGGCAGAACCTCACATACAGGCCACAGAACAGCAGAACCTCACATACAGGCTACAGTACGGCAGAACCCCACGCACAGGCCACAGAACCTCGCATACAGGCCATGGAATGGCAGAACCTCACATACAGGCCACAGAACAGCAGAACCTCACATACAGGCTACAGTACGGCAGAACCCCACGCACAGGCCACAGAACCTCGCATACAGGCCATGGAATGGCAGAACCTCACATACAGGCCACAGAACAGCAGAACCTCACATACAGGCCACAGAACAGCAGAACCTCACATACAGGCCACAGTACGGCAGAACCTCATGTACAGGCCACAGAATGACAGAACCTCATGTACAGGCCACAGTACGGCAGAATCCCACGTACAGGCACAGGACAGCAGAACCTCTGGTACAGGCCACAGTACAGCCGAACCTCACGTACAGGCCACAGAATGACAGAACCTCACGTACAGTTCACAGAACAGCAGTAGATAGGACAGACTGATTGGGACTTTGGGACTATATTTCTTGGTACCTAGGGGTGTATGGTAGCATTGCAGTTAGCATAATTACTTTACATCGACAGTGATCACTGATTGGGGTTTGATTCTCACTGCGTCTGGAAGGAGTTTGTATGTCTCCCTGTGGTTGTGTGGGTTTTCCTCTGGGTGCTCCTGTTTTCTCCCACATTCCAAAGGCATACAGGTTGGGGTTAGTAAGTTGCGGGCATGCCATGTTGGTGCCGGGAAAGTTGCATCACTTGCAGGCTGCCCCCAGCACATCGCAAAAACAACAATGACTCAAAAGGTGCATTTCACTGTACATGTGATGATGAAAACTAAAACTAATCTTCATGTTAGATGCAGGGTTGTTAGCAAAAACAATACTTTCATCTTGTGTGTTCATTCAAAATGAAAATAAATATAAAAATGCAGGGATGAACAGTAAGCAAACTTTTCAATTGTCACGGTAGGGTACACCAACAAGCTTTGAATCGATAAGTAACGGATACTTGGAATAATTCAATCAATCCTCCATTTCTGAGTCAGTTTATACACTACACAATACAGTTATATAATGATTGGGATTTTATGGTTGAAATCACACAATAAATCTTGTTCACACATACACTGTTAAAATGTAAACCCAGAAGATGGGTTAGTGATTCCACACACCTCTGCATGGGCTTGCAGGTTTCTTGAACAAGATCCCAATAAGTGGTGATCTAATTGAAACCTATCGAATGGTGAAAGGCTTTGATAGAGTGGATGTGGAGAAGATGCTTCCTATGGTGGGAGAGTCTAAGACCAGAGAGCAATGCCTCAGAATAGAGGGGCGTCCTTTTAGAACAGAGATGAAGAAGAATTCAACCTCAACATTTAAGAGGAATTTGGGTAAGTACGTAGATTGGAGAGGTACGGAGGGCTATGGTTTGGGTTCAGGTTGATGGGACTAGGCAGGTTAATAGTTTGGAATGGACTAGATGGGACGAAGGACCTGTTTCAGTTTTGTAGTGTTCCACAATTATGATAACACACACTTCTTTACAATACTTCACTTGTAACTGGATGTTATGATTGTCATAATCATTATTGTACTTTCTGTGAACTTTCTGTTCATCAAAAAAGTGCTTTAAACTTTTTGATTTGCATTCTGTGACCCCCTCCCTACCACTTCAGTGATTGGATGCCCAGCTGAGAAGATGATATTACTGTTGCTGGAGATTGGGGAAATTACCAAATTGATTGAATGATGTTAGGTCTCCTCTTGTGAAAGAGCCTAGAATGAGTGGTTCTCTACTTAGAAATGAGATCGTCCATTTAAGGCAGAGATGAGGAGATTACTTTGCTCTCTCTAAAAGGATCAGGAGTCTCTGGAGCTCCCTTTCTTGATGGACGGAGGAAGGAGGGTCTTTTCAAGGGGAACACTTTGATTCTTGATATGCAAGGGGCTGAAAGGTTACAGGGATAGGTGGGAAAACTTGGAAATGAGTTTATATAGTTAAATCAGGATAGCCCAGTAGTGTAGTGGTTAGCACAACGCTTTACAGTACCAGCAACCTGGGTTCAATTCCTGCCGCTGTCTGAAAGGAGTTTGTACGTTCTCCCTGTGACTGCATGGGTTTCCTCCAGGTGCTCCGGTTTCCTCGCACAGTCCAAAGACGTACTGGTTGGTAGGTTAATTGGTTATTGTAAATTGTCCTGTGATTAGGGTAGGATTAAATCGGGGGATTGCTGAGAGATACGGTTGGAAGGGCCTGAGGGTCTACTCCGGGTTGCATCTCAATAAACAATATTCAATCGAAAGCTATTGATTGGTGGACCAGGTTTAAGAAGCCAAATAGCTCACTCCACCTCCTAAAATGTGATGCCTTAAAGCAAGCAATGACAGGAACAGGGAAACTCCCCCTGACAGAGACTGTGAGATCATCATGTATAGCTTTCTTCTGGGACAATAGAAGTGGCATCTCTTTGTTACTGATGTAGAACCCAGGTCATTGCAACTCAAAAATGTTGCAGTCCCCTGATCAGCTCATCTTTAAATAAATGCTTCAGTACAAAGACCCAAGTCTAGTCTCCCATGAGAATTCAATAATATCATCTGTGCTGTAATTTAAGCACAGAGCTTTTGATTTTGGGACTGGTTAATTATATGCATGCATACCGAGGTAAAGTGAAAAGCTTGCCTTATATACGGTTCATCCAGAACAAATCATTACACAGTGCACTGATTTTGAATAAAACAATAGCAATGCAAAATATAGGGAAAAAACTACAGAGGAAGTGCATTGCAAGTAAACAATCATCATAATGAGGTAGATTGTGAGGCTAAGAGTCCATTTTATTGTAATAAAGGACCTTTAAGAATCTGATATCAGTGGCATAAAAGTTGTCCTTGAGCTTCGCTTATGTGGATTCAGGGTTTTGTATCGTTTGCCCTATAGAGAACGGAGAAGAGAGACTGCCCAGGTGGGTATTCTGTCCGATGGACAGGGGAGAAGAGAGACTGTCCAGGTGGGTATTCAGTCTGATGGGATGGGGTGAAGAGAGACAGTCCGGGTGGGTATTCCGTCCGATGGGATAGGGTGAAGAGAGACGGTCCGGGTGGATATTCTGTCTGATGGGAGAGGGGTGAAGAGAGACTGTCCAGGTGGGTATTCTGTCTGATGGGAAAGGGGTGAAGAGAGACTGTCCAGGTGGGTATACTGTCTGATGCGAAAGGGGTGAAGAGAGACTGTCTGGGTGGGTATTCCGTCTGATGGGAGAGGGGTGAAGAGAGACTGTCCAGGTGGGTATACTGTCTGAAGGGAGAGGGGTGAAGAGAGACTGTCCAGGTGGGTATTCTGTCTGATGCGAAAGGGGTGAAGAGAGACTGTCTGGGTGGGTATTCTGTCCGATGGGAAAGGGGTGAAGAGAGACTGTCCAGGTGGGTATACTGTCTGATGAGAAAGGGGTGAAGAGAGACTGTCTGGGTGGGTATTCCGTCTGATGGGAGAGGGGTGAAGAGAGACTGTCCAGGTGGGTATTCTGTCTAATGGGACAGGGTAAAGAGACACTATGCAGTTGGGTATTCTGCCTAATGGGAAAGGGGTGAAGAGAGACTGTCCGGGTGGTTATTCCATCTGATGGGAGAGGGGTGAAGAGAGACTGCCCAGGTGGGTATACTGTCTGATGGGAGAGGGGTGAAGAGAGACTGTCCAGGTGGGTATTCTGTCTAATGGGACAGGGTAAAGAGACACTATGCAGCTGGGTATTCTGCCTAATGGGAAAGGGGTGAAGAGAGACTGTCTGGGTGGGTATTCCGTCAGATGGGAGAGGGGTGAAGAGAGACTGTCCAGGTGGGTATTCAGTCTGATGGGATGGGGTGAAGAGAGACAGTCCGGGTGGGTATTCTGTCCGATGGGATAGGGTGAAGAGAGACTGTCTGGGTGGGTATTCAGTCCGATGGGACAGGGTGAAGAGAAATTGTCCGGGTGGGTATTCTGTCTGATGGGATGGGGTGAAGAGAGACTGTCCGGGTGGGTATTCTGTCGATGGGACGGGGTGAAGAGAGACTGTCCAGGCGGGTATTCTGTCTGAAGGGAGAGGGGTGAAGAGAGACAGTCCAGCTGAGTATACTGTCCGATGGGAAGGGGTGAAGAGAGACTCTCCGGGTGGGTATTCTGTCTAATGGGACAGGGTGAAGAGACACTATGCAGCAGGGTATTCTGTCTGATGGGATGGGGTGAAGAGAAATTGTCCGGGTGGGTATTCTGTCTGATGGACAGGGGTGAAGAGAGACTGTCTGAGTGGGTATTCAGTCCGATGGGACAGGGTGAAGAGAAATTGTCCGGGTGGGTATTCTGTCTGATGGGATGGGGTGAAGAGAGACTGTCCGGGTGGGTATTCTGTCGATGGGACGGGGTGAAGAGAGACTGTCCAGGCGGGTATTCTGTCTGAAGGGAGAGGGGTGAAGAGAGACTGTCCAGGTGGGTATTCAGTCTGATGCGAAAGGGGTGAAGAGAGACTGTCTGGGTGGGTATTCTGTCCGATGGGAAAGGGGTGAAGAGAGACTGTCCAGGTGGGTATACTGTCTGATGAGAAAGGGATGAAGAGAGACAGTCTGGGTGGGTATTCCGTCTGATGGGAGAGGGGTGAAGAGAGACTGTCCAGGTGGGTATTCTGTCTAATGGGACAGGGTAAAGAGACACTATGCAGCTGGGTATTCTGCCTAATGGGAAAGGGGTGAAGAGAGACTGTCCGGGTGGGTATTCCGTCTGATGGGAGAGGGGTGAAGAGAGACTGCCCATGTGGGTATACTGTCTGATGGGAGAGGGGTGAAGAGAGACTGTCCAGGTGGGTATTCTGTCTAATGGGACAGGGTAAAGAGACACTATGCAGCTGGGTATTCTGCCTAATGGGAAAGGGGTGAAGAGAGACTGTCTGGGTGGGTATTCCGTCTGATGGGAGAGGGGTGAAGAGAGACTGTCCAGGTGGGTATTCAGTCTGATGGGATGGGGTGAAGAGAGACAGTCCGGGTGGGTATTCTGTCCGATGGGATAGGGTGAAGAGAGACGGTCCGGGTGGATATTCTGTCCGATGGGATGGGGTGAAGAGAGACGGTCTGGGTGGGTATTCAGTCCGATAGGACAGGGTGAAGAGAGACGGTCCGGGTCTGTATTCTGTAGAAAGGGAAAGGGGTGAAGAGAGACAGTCCAGCTGAGTATTCTGTCCGATGGGAAGGGGTGAAGAGAGACTCTCCGGGTGGGTATTCTGTCTAATGGGACAGGGTGAAGAGACACTATGCAGCAGGGTATTCTGTCTGATGGGATGGGGTGAAGAGAAATTGTCCGGGTGGGTATTCTGTCTGATGGACAGGGGTGAAGAGAGACTGTCTGGGTGGGTATTCAGTCCGATGGGACAGGGTGAAGAGAAATTGTCCGGGTGGGTATTCTGTCTGATGGGATGGGGTGAAGAGAGACTGTCCGGGTGGGTATTCTGTCGATGGGACGGGGTGAAGAGAGACTGTCCAGGCGGGTATTCTGTCTGAAGGGAGAGGGGTGAAGAGAGACTGTCCAGGTGGGTATTCAGTCAGATGCGAAAGGGGTGAAGAGAGACTGTCTGGGTGGGTATTCTGTCCGATGGGAAAGGGGTGAAGAGAGACTGTCCAGGTGGGTATACTGTCTGATGAGAAAGGGGTGAAGAGAGACTGTCTGGGTGGGTATTCCGTCTGATGGGAGAGGGATGAAGAGAGACTGTCCAGGTGGGTATTCTGTCTAATGGGACAGGGTAAAGAGACACTATGCAGCTGGGTATTCTGCCTAATGGGAAAGGGGTGAAGAGTAACTGTCCGGGTGGGTATTCCGTCTGATGGGAGAGGGGTGAAGAGAGACTGCCCAGGTGGGTATACTGTCTGATGGGAGAGGGGTGAAGAGAGACTGTCCAGGTGGGTATTCTGTCTAATGGGACAGGGTAAAGAGACACTATGCAGCTGGGTATTCTGCCTAATGGGAAAGGGGTGAAGAGAGACAGTCCGGGTGGGTATTCTGTCCGATGGGAAGAGAGACTGCCCAGGAGGGTATACTGTCTGATGGGAGAGGGGTGAAGAGAGACTGTCCAGGTGGGTATTCTGTCTAATGGGACAGGGTAAAGAGACACTATGCAGCTGGGTATTCTGCCTAATGGGAAAGGGGTGAAGAGAGACAGTCCGGGTGGGTATTCTGTCCGATGGGATAGGGTGAAGAGAGACGGTCCGGGTGGATATTCTGTCCGATGGGAAAGGGGTGAAGAGAGACAGTCCAAGTGAGTATTCTGTCCGATGGGATGGGGTGAAGAGAGACGGTCTGGGTGGGTATTCAGTCCGATAGGACAGGGTGAAGAGAGACGGTCCGGGTCTGTATTCTGTAGAAAGGGAAAGGGGTGAAGAGAGACAGTCCAGCTGAGTATTCTGTCCGATGGGAAGGGGTGAAGAGAGACTCTCTGGGTGGGTATTCTGTCTAATGGGACAGGGTAAAGAGACACTATGCAGCTGGGTATTCTGCCTAATGGGAAAGGGGTGAAGAGAGACAGTCCGGGTGGGTATTCTGTCCGATGGGATAGGGTGAAGAGAGACGGTCTGGTTGGGTATTCAGTCCGATAGGACAGGGTGAAGAGAGACGGTCCGGGTCTGTATTCTGTAGAAAGGGAAAGGGGTGAAGAGAGACAGTCCAGCTGAGTATTCTGTCTGATGGGAGAGGGGTGAAGAGAGACTGTCCAGGTGGGTATTCTGTCTAATGGGACAGGGTAAAGAGACACTATGCAGCTGGGTATTCTGCCTAATGGGAAAGGGGTGAAGAGAGACTGTCTGGGTGGGTATTCCGTCTGATGGGAGAGGGGTGAAGAGAGACTGTCCAGGTGGGTATTCAGTCTGATGGGATGGGGTGAAGAGAGACAGTCCGGGTGGGTATTCTGTCCGATGGGATAGGGTGAAGAGAGACGGTCCGGGTGGATATTCTGTCCGATGGGATGGGGTGAAGAGAGACGGTCTGGGTGGGTATTCAGTCCGATAGGACAGGGTGAAGAGAGACGGTCCGGGTCTGTATTCTGTAGAAAGGGAAAGGGGTGAAGAGAGACAGTCCAGCTGAGTATTCTGTCCGATGGGAAGGGGTGAAGAGAGACTCTCCGGGTGGGTATTCTGTCTAATGGGACAGGGTGAAGAGACACTATGCAGCAGGGTATTCTGTCTGATGGGATGGGGTGAAGAGAAATTGTCCGGGTGGGTATTCTGTCTGATGGACAGGGGTGAAGAGAGACTGTCTGGGTGGGTATTCAGTCCGATGGGACAGGGTGAAGAGAAATTGTCCGGGTGGGTATTCTGTCTGATGGGATGGGGTGAAGAGAGACTGTCCGGGTGGGTATTCTGTCGATGGGACGGGGTGAAGAGAAACTGTCCAGGCGGGTATTCTGTCTGAAGGGAGAGGGGTGAAGAGAGACTGTCCAGGTGGGTATTCAGTCTGATGCGAAAGGGGTGAAGAGAGACTGTCTGGGTGGGTATTCTGTCCGATGGGAAAGGGGTGAAGAGAGACTGTCCAGGTGGGTATACTGTCTGATGAGAAAGGGATGAAGAGAGACAGTCTGGGTGGGTATTCCGTCTGATGGGAGAGGGGTGAAGAGAGACTGTCCAGGTGGGTATTCTGTCTAATGGGACAGGGTAAAGAGACACTATGCAGCTGGGTATTCTGCCTAATGGGAAAGGGGTGAAGAGAGACTGTCCGGGTGGGTATTCCGTCTGATGGGAGAGGGGTGAAGAGAGACTGCCCATGTGGGTATACTGTCTGATGGGAGAGGGGTGAAGAGAGACTGTCCAGGTGGGTATTCTGTCTAATGGGACAGGGTAAAGAGACACTATGCAGCTGGGTATTCTGCCTAATGGGAAAGGGGTGAAGAGAGACTGTCTGGGTGGGTATTCCGTCTGATGGGAGAGGGGTGAAGAGAGACTGTCCAGGTGGGTATTCAGTCTGATGGGATGGGGTGAAGAGAGACAGTCCGGGTGGGTATTCTGTCCGATGGGATAGGGTGAAGAGAGACGGTCCGGGTGGATATTCTGTCCGATGGGATGGGGTGAAGAGAGACGGTCTGGGTGGGTATTCAGTCCGATAGGACAGGGTGAAGAGAGACGGTCCGGGTCTGTATTCTGTAGAAAGGGAAAGGGGTGAAGAGAGACAGTCCAGCTGAGTATTCTGTCCGATGGGAAGGGGTGAAGAGAGACTCTCCGGGTGGGTATTCTGTCTAATGGGACAGGGTGAAGAGACACTATGCAGCAGGGTATTCTGTCTGATGGGATGGGGTGAAGAGAAATTGTCCGGGTGGGTATTCTGTCTGATGGACAGGGGTGAAGAGAGACTGTCTGGGTGGGTATTCAGTCCGATGGGACAGGGTGAAGAGAAATTGTCCGGGTGGGTATTCTGTCTGATGGGATGGGGTGAAGAGAGACTGTCCGGGTGGGTATTCTGTCGATGGGACGGGGTGAAGAGAGACTGTCCAGGCGGGTATTCTGTCTGAAGGGAGAGGGGTGAAGAGAGACTGTCCAGGTGGGTATTCAGTCAGATGCGAAAGGGGTGAAGAGAGACTGTCTGGGTGGGTATTCTGTCCGATGGGAAAGGGGTGAAGAGAGACTGTCCAGGTGGGTATACTGTCTGATGAGAAAGGGGTGAAGAGAGACTGTCTGGGTGGGTATTCCGTCTGATGGGAGAGGGATGAAGAGAGACTGTCCAGGTGGGTATTCTGTCTAATGGGACAGGGTAAAGAGACACTATGCAGCTGGGTATTCTGCCTAATGGGAAAGGGGTGAAGAGTAACTGTCCGGGTGGGTATTCCGTCTGATGGGAGAGGGGTGAAGAGAGACTGCCCAGGTGGGTATACTGTCTGATGGGAGAGGGGTGAAGAGAGACTGTCCAGGTGGGTATTCTGTCTAATGGGACAGGGTAAAGAGACACTATGCAGCTGGGTATTCTGCCTAATGGGAAAGGGGTGAAGAGAGACTGTCCGGGTGGGTATTCTGTCCGATGGGAGAGGGGTGAAGAGAGACTGCCCAGGTGGGTATACTGTCTGATGGGAGAGGGGTGAAGAGAGACTGTCCAGGTGGGTATTCTGTCTAATGGGACAGGGTAAAGAGACACTATGCAGCTGGGTATTCTGCCTAATGGGAAAGGGGTGAAGAGAGACAGTCCGGGTGGGTATTCTGTCCGATGGGATAGGGTGAAGAGAGACGGTCCGGGTGGATATTCTGTCCGATGGGAAAGGGGTGAAGAGAGACAGTCCAAGTGAGTATTCTGTCCGATGGGATGGGGTGAAGAGAGACGGTCTGGGTGGGTATTCAGTCCGATAGGACAGGGTGAAGAGAGACGGTCCGGGTCTGTATTCTGTAGAAAGGGAAAGGGGTGAAGAGAGACAGTCCAGCTGAGTATTCTGTCCGATGGGAAGGGGTGAAGAGAGACTCTCTGGGTGGGTATTCTGTCTAATGGGACAGGGTAAAGAGACACTATGCAGCTGGGTATTCTGCCTAATGGGAAAGGGGTGAAGAGAGACAGTCCGGGTGGGTATTCTGTCCGATGGGATAGGGTGAAGAGAGACGGTCTGGTTGGGTATTCAGTCCGATAGGACAGGGTGAAGAGAGACGGTCCGGGTCTGTATTCTGTAGAAAGGGAAAGGGGTGAAGAGAGACAGTCCAGCTGAGTATTCTGTCTGATGGGAGAGGGGTGAAGAGAGACTGCCCAGGTGGGTATACTGTCTGATGGGAGAGGGGTGAAGAGAGACTGTCCAGGTGGGTATTCTGTCTAATGGGACAGGGTAAAGAGACACTATGCAGCTGGGTATTCTGCCTAATGGGAAAGGGGTGAAGAGAGACTGTCTGGGTGGGTATTCCGTCTGATGGGAGAGGGGTGAAGAGAGACTGTCCAGGTGGGTATTCAGTCTGATGGGATGGGGTGAAGAGAGACAGTCCGGGTGGGTATTCTGTCCGATGGGATAGGGTGAAGAGAGACGGTCCGGGTGGATATTCTGTCCGATGGGATGGGGTGAAGAGAGACGGTCTGGGTGGGTATTCAGTCCGATAGGACAGGGTGAAGAGAGACGGTCCGGGTCTGTATTCTGTAGAAAGGGAAAGGGGTGAAGAAAGACAGTCCAGCTGAGTATTCTGTCCGATGGGAAGGGGTGAAGAGAGACTCTCCGGGTGGGTATTCTGTCTAATGGGACAGGGTGAAGAGACACTATGCAGCAGGGTATTCTGTCTGATGGGATGGGGTGAAGAGAAATTGTCCGGGTGGGTATTCTGTCTGATGGACAGGGGTGAAGAGAGACTGTCTGGGTGGGTATTCAGTCCGATGGGACAGGGTGAAGAGAAATTGTCCGGGTGGGTATTCTGTCTGATGGGATGGGGTGAAGAGAGACTGTCTGGGTGGGTATTCTGTCGATGGGACGGGGTGAAGAGAGACTGTCCAGGTGGGTATACTGTCTGATGAGAAAGGGGTGAAGAGAGACTGTCTGGGTGGGTATTCCGTCTGATGGGAGAGGGGTGAAGAGAGACTGTCCAGGTGGGTATTCTGTCTAATGGGACAGGGTAAAGAGACACTATGCAGTTGGGTATTCTGCCTAATGGGAAAGGGGTGAAGAGAGACTGTCCGGGTGGTTATTCCATCTGATGGGAGAGGGGTGAAGAGAGACTGCCCAGGTGGGTATACTGTCTGATGGGAGAGGGGTGAAGAGAGACTGTCCAGGTGGGTATTCTGTCTAATGGGACAGGGTAAAGAGACACTATGCAGCTGGGTATTCTGCCTAATGGGAAAGGGGTGAAGAGAGACTGTCTGGGTGGGTATTCCGTCTGATGGGAGAGGGGTGAAGAGAGACTGTCCAGGTGGGTATTCAGTCTGATGGGATGGGGTGAAGAGAGACAGTCCGGGTGGGTATTCTGTCCGATGGGATAGGGTGAAGAGAGACGGTCCGGGTGGATATTCTGTCCGATGGGATGGGGTGAAGAGAGACGGTCTGGGTGGGTATTCAGTCCGATAGGACAGGGTGAAGAGAGACGGTCCGGGTCTGTATTCTGTAGAAAGGGAAAGGGGTGAAGAGAGACAGTCCAGCTGAGTATTCTGTCCGATGGGAAGGGGTGAAGAGAGACTCTCCGGGTGGGTATTCTGTCTAATGGGACAGGGTGAAGAGACACTATGCAGCAGGGTATTCTGTCTGATGGGATGGGGTGAAGAGAAATTGTCCGGGTGGGTATTCTGTCTGATGGACAGGGGTGAAGAGAGACTGTCTGGGTGGGTATTCAGTCCGATGGGACAGGGTGAAGAGAAATTGTCCGGGTGGGTATTCTGTCTGATGGGATGGGGTGAAGAGAGACTGTCCGGGTGGGTATTCTGTCGATGGGACGGGGTGAAGAGAGACTGTCCAGGCGGGTATTCTGTCTGAAGGGAGAGGGGTGAAGAGAGACTGTCCAGGTGGGTATTCAGTCTGATGCGAAAGGGGAGAAGAGAGACTGTCTGGGTGGGTATTCTGTCCGATGGGAAAGGGGTGAAGAGAGACTGTCCAGGTGGGTATACTGTCTGATGAGAAAGGGGTGAAGAGAGACAGTCTGGGTGGGTATTCCGTCTGATGGGAGAGGGGTGAAGAGAGACTGTCCAGGTGGGTATTCTGTCTAATGGGACAGGGTAAAGAGACACTATGCAGCTGGGTATTCTGCCTAATGGGAAAGGGGTGAAGAGAGACTGTCCGGGTGGGTATTCCGTCTGATGGGAGAGGGGTGAAGAGAGACTGCCCAGGTGGGTATACTGTCTGATGGGAGAGGGGTGAAGAGAGACTGTCCAGGTGGGTATTCTGTCTAATGGGACAGGGTAAAGAGACACTATGCAGCTGGGTATTCTGCCTAATGGGAAAGGGGTGAAGAGAGACAGTCCGGGTGGGTATTCTGTCCGATGGGAGAGGGGTGAAGAGAGACTGCCCATGTGGGTATACTGTCTGATGGGAGAGGGGTGAAGAGAGACTGTCCAGGTGGGTATTCTGTCTAATGGGACAGGGTAAAGAGACACTATGCAGCTGGGTATTCTGCCTAATGGGAAAGGGGTGAAGAGAGACTGTCTGGGTGGGTATTCCGTCTGATGGGAGAGGGGTGAAGAGAGACTGTCCAGGTGGGTATTCAGTCTGATGGGATGGGGTGAAGAGAGACAGTCCGGGTGGGTATTCTGTCCGATGGGATAGGGTGAAGAGAGACGGTCCGGGTGGATATTCTGTCCGATGGGATGGGGTGAAGAGAGACGGTCTGGGTGGGTATTCAGTCCGATAGGACAGGGTGAAGAGAGACGGTCCGGGTCTGTATACTGTAGAAAGGGAAAGGGGTGAAGAGAGACAGTCCAGCTGAGTATTCTGTCCGATGGGAAGGGGTGAAGAGAGACTCTCCGGGTGGGTATTCTGTCTAATGGGACAGGGTGAAGAGACACTATGCAGCAGGGTATTCTGTCTGATGGGATGGGGTGAAGAGAAATTGTCCGGGTGGGTATTCTGTCTGATGGACAGGGGTGAAGAGAGACTGTCTGGGTGGGTATTCAGTCCGATGGGACAGGGTGAAGAGAAATTGTCCGGGTGGTTATTCTGTCTGATGGGATGGGGTGAAGAGAGACTGTCCGGGTGGGTATTCTGTCGATGGGACGGGGTGAAGAGAGACTGTCCAGGCGGGTATTCTGTCTGAAGGGAGAGGGGTGAAGAGAGACTGTCCAGGTGGGTATACTGTCTGATGGGAGAGGGGTGAAGAGAGACTGTCCAGGTGGGTATTCTGTCTAATGGGACAGGGTAAAGAGACACTATGCAGCTGGGTATTCTGCCTAATGGGAAAGGGGTGAAGAGAGACAGTCCGGGTGGGTATTCTGTCCGATGGGATAGGGTGAAGAGAGACGGTCCGGGTGGATATTCTGTCCGATGGGAAAGGGGTGAAGAGAGACAGTCCAAGTGAGTATTCTGTCCGATGGGATGGGGTGAAGAGAGACGGTCCGGGTCTGTATTCTGTAGCAAGGGAAAGGGGTGAAGAGAGACAGTCCAGCTGAGTATTCTGTCCGATGGGAAGGGGTGAAGAGAGACTCTCTGGGTGGGTATTCTGTCTAATGGGACAGGGTGAAGAGACACTATGCAGCAGGGTATTCTGTCTGATGGGATGGGGTGAAGAGAAATTGTCCGGGTGGGTATTCTGTCTGATGGACAGGGGTGAAGAGAGACTGTCTGGGTGGGTATTCAGTCCGATGGGACAGGGTGAAGAGAAATTGTCCGGGTGGGTATTCTGTCTGATGGGATGGGGTGAAGAGAGACTGTCCGGGTGGGTATTCTGTCCGATGGGACGGGGTGAAGAGAGACTGTCCAGGCGGGTATTCTGTCTGATGGGATGGGGTGAAGAGAGACTGTCCGGGTGGGTATTCTCTCTGATGGGACGGGGTGAAGAGAGAATGACCGGGTGGGTATTCTGTCCGATGGGAAGGGGTGAAGAGAGACTCTCCGGGTGGGTATTCTGTCTAATGGGACAGGGTGAAGAGACACTATGCAGCTGGGTATTCTGCCTGATGTGAAAGGGGTGAAGAGAGACTCTCCGGGTGGGTATTCCGTCTGATGGGAGAGGGGTGAAGAGAGACTGTCGGGGTGGGTATTCTGTCTGATGCGAAAGTGGTGAAGAGAGACTCTCCGGGTGGGTATTCTGTCTAATGGGACAGGGTAAAGAGACACTATGCAGCTGGGTATTCTGCCTGATGGGATGGGGTGAAAAGAGACTGTCCAGGTGGGTATTCCGTCTGTTAGGAGAGGGGTGAAGAGAGACTGTCGGGGTGGGTATTCTGTCTGATGCGAAAGGGGTGAAGAGAGACTCTCCGGGTGGGTATTCTGTCTAATGGGACAGGGTAAAGAGACACTATGCAGCTGGGTATTCTGCCTGATGGGATGGGGTGAAGTGAGACTGTCTGGGTGGGTATTCTGTCTGATGGGAGAGGGGTGAAGAGAGACTGTCCGGGTGGTTATTCTGTCTGATGGGAGAGGGGTAATGTGAGACTGTCCAGGTGGGTATTCTGTCTGATGGGATAGGGTGAAGAGAGACGGTCCGGGTGGATATTCTGTCTGATGGGAGAGGGGTGAAGAGAGACTGTCCAGGTGGGTATACTGTCTGATGCGAAAGGGGTGAAGAGAGACTGTCTGGGTGGGTATTACGTCTGATGGGAGAGGGGTGAAGAGAGACTGTCCAGGTGGGTATACTGTCTGAAGGGAGAGGGGTGAAGAGAGACTGTCCAGGTGGGTATTCTGTCTGATGGGAAAGGGGTGAAGAGAGACTGTCTGGGTGGGTATTCTGTCCGATGGGAAAGGGGTGAAGAGATACTGTCCAGGTGGGTATACTGTCTGATGAGAAAGTGGTGAAGAGAGACTGTCTGGGTGGGTATTCTGTCCGATGGGAGAGGGGTGAAGAGAGACTGTCCAGGTGGGTATTCTGTCTAATGGGACAGGGTAAAGAGACACTATGCAGTTGGGTATTCTGCCTAATGGGAAAGGGGTGAAGAGAGACTGTCCGGGTGGTTAATCCATCTGATGGGAGAGGGGTGAAGAGAGACTGCCCAGGTGGGTATACTGTCTGATGGGAGAGGGGTGAAGAGAGACTGTCCAGGTGGGTGTTCTGTCTAATGGGACAGGGTAAAGAGACACTATGCAGCTGGGTATTCTGCCTAATGGGAAAGGGGTGAAGAGAGACTGTCTGGGTGGGTATTCCGTCTGATGGGAGAGGGGTGAAGAGAGACTGTCCAGGTGGGTATTCAGTCTGATGGGATGGGGTGAAGAGAGACAGTCCGGGTGGGTATTCTGTCCGATGGGATAGGGTGAAGAGAGACGGTCCGGGTGGATATTCTGTCCGATGGGATGGGGTGAAGAGAGACGGTCTGGGTGGGTATTCAGTCCGATAGGACAGGGTGAAGAGAGACGGTCCGGGTCTGTATTCTGTAGAAAGGGAAAGGGGTGAAGAGAGACAGTCCAGCTGAGTATTCTGTCCGATGGGAAGGGGTGAAGAGAGACTCTCCGGGTGGGTATTCTGTCTAATGGGACAGGGTGAAGAGACACTATGCAGCAGGGTATTCTGTCTGATGGGATGGGGTGAAGAGAAATTGTCCGGGTGGGTATTCTGTCTGATGGACAGGGGTGAAGAGAGACTGTCCGGGTGAGTATTCTGTCGATGGGACGGGGTGAAGAGAGACTGTCCAGGCGGGTATTCTGTCTGAAGGGAGAGAGGTGAAGAGAGACTGTCCAGGTGGGTATTCAGTCTGATGCGAAAGGGGTGAAGAGAGACTGTCTGGGTGGGTATTCTGTCCGATGGGAAAAGGGTGAAGAGAGACTGTCCAGGTGGGTATACTGTCTGATGAGAAAGGGGTGAAGAGAGACAGTCTGGGTGGGTATTCCGTCTGATGGGAGAGGGGTGAAGAGAGACTGTCCTGGTGGGTATTCTGTCTAATGGGACAGGGTAAAGAGACACTATGCAGCTGGGTATTCTGCCTAATGGGAAAGGGGTGAAGAGAGACTGTCCGGGTGGGTATTCCGTCTGATGGGAGAGGGGTGAAGAGAGACTGCCCAGGTGGGTATACTGTCTGATGGGAGAGGGGTGAAGAGAGACTGTCCAGGTGGGTATTCTGTCTAATGGGACAGGGTAAAGAGACACTATGCAGCTGGGTATTCTGCCTAATGGGAAAGGGGTGAAGAGAGACAGTCCGGGTGGGTATTCTGTCCAATGGGAGAGGGGTGAAGAGAGACTGCCCAGGTGGGTATACTGTCTGATGGGAGAGGGGTGAAGAGAGACTGTCCAGGTGGGTATTCTGTCTAATGGGACAGGGTAAAGAGACACTATGCAGCTGGGTATTCTGCCTAATGGGAAAGGGGTGAAGAGAGACTGTCTGGGTGGGTATTCCGTCTGATGGGAGAGGGGTGAAGAGAGACTGTCCAGGTGGGTATTCAGTCCGATGGGATAGGGTGAAGAGAGACGGTCCGGGTGGATATTCTGTCCGATGGGATGGGGTGAAGAGAGACGGTCTGGGTGGGTATTCAGTCCGATAGGACAGGGTGAAGAGAGACTGTCCGGGTGGTTATTCTGTTTGATGGGAGAGGGGTGAAGATAGACTGTCCGGGTGGGTATTCTGTCTGATGGGAGAGTGGTGAAGAGAGACTGTCCAGGTGGGTATTCTGTCCGATTGGATGGGGTGAAGGGAGACTGTCCCGGTGGGTATTCTGTCTGATGGACAGTGGATAAGAGAGACTGTCCGGGCGTGTATTCTGTCCGATAGGACGGGGTGAAGAGAGACTGTCTGGGTGTGTATTCGGTCTGATAGGACGGGGTGAAGAGAGACTGTCCGGGTGGGTATTCTGTCTGATGGACTGTGGAAAATTGAGACTGACCGAGCGGGTATTCTGTCCGATGGGACGGGGTGAAGAGAGACTGTCCGGGTGGGTATTCTGTCTAATGGGAAAGGGGTGAAGAGAGACTGACCAGGTGGTATTCTGTCTGATGGATAGGGTGAAGAGAGACTGTCCGGGTGGTTATTCTGTTTGATGGGAGAGGGGTGAAGATAGACTGTCCGGGTGGGTATTCTGTCCGATGGACAGGGGTGAAGAGAAACTGTCGGGGTGGATATTCTGTCTGATGGGAGAGGGATGAAGAGAGACAGTCTGGGTGGGTATTCTGTCCGATGGGAAGGGGTGAAGAGAGACAGTCTGGGTGGGTATTCTGTCTGTTGGGAAAGCGGTGTAGAGAGACTGTCCGGGTGGATATTCTGTCCGAAGGGAAAGGGGTGAAGAGAGACTGTCCAGGTGAGTGTTCTGCCGATGGAATGGGATGAAGAGAGACTGTCTGGGTGGGTATTCCATCTGATGGACAGGGTGAAGAGAGACTGTCGGGCTGGGAATTCTGTCTGATGGGATGGGGTGAAGAGAGACTGTCTGGGTGGGTATTCCATCTGATGGACAGGGTGAAGAGAGACTGTCTGGGTGGGTATTCTGTCTGATGGGATGGGGTGAAGAGAGACAGTCTGGGTGGGTATTCTGTCCGATGGGAAGGGGTGAAGAGAGACAGTCCGGGTGGGTATTCTGTCCGATGGGATAGGGTGAAGAGAGACGGTCCGGGTGGATATTCTGTCCGATGGGATGGGGTGAAGAGAGACGGTCTGGGTGGGTATTCAGTCCGATAGGACAGGGTGAAGAGAGACTGTCCGGGTGGTTATTCTGTTTGATGGGAGAGGGGTGAAGATAGACTGTCCGGGTGGGTATTCTGTCTGATGGGAGAGTGGTGAAGAGAGACTGTCCAGGTGGGTATTCTGTCCGATGGGATGGGGTGAAGGGAGACTGTCCCGGTGGGTATTCTGTCTGATGGACAGTGGATAAGAGAGACTGTCCGGGCGTGTATTCTGTCCGATAGGACGGGGTGAAGAGAGACTGTCTGGGTGTGTATTCGGTCTGATAGGACGGGGTGAAGAGAGACTGTCCGGGTGGGTATTCTGTCTGATGGACTGTGGAAAATTGAGACTGACCGAGCGGGTATTCTGTCCGATGGGACGGGGTGAAGAGAGACTGTCCGGGTGGGTATTCTGTCTAATGGGAAAGGGGTGAAGAGAGACTGACCAGGTGGTATTCTGTCTGATGGATAGGGTGAAGAGAGACTGTCCGGGTGGTTATTCTGTTTGATGGGAGAGGGGTGAAGATAGACTGTCCGGGTGGGTATTCTGTCCGATGGACAGGGGTGAAGAGAAACTGTCGGGGTGGATATTCTGTCTGATGGGAGAGGGATGAAGAGAGACAGTCTGGGTGGGTATTCTGTCCGATGGGAAGGGGTGAAGAGAGACAGTCTGGGTGGGTATTCTGTCTGATGGGAAAGCGGTGTAGAGAGACTGTCTGGGTGGGTATTCCATCTGATGGACAGGGTGAAGAGAGACTGTCTGGGTGGGTATTCTGTCTGATGGGATGGGGTGAAGAGAGACTGTCCGGGTGGGTATTCTGTCTGATGGGATGGGGTGAAAAGCTACTGTCCGGGTGGGTATTCTGTCTGATGGGATGGGGTGAAGAGCTACTGTCCGGGTGGGTATTCTGTCTGATGGGATGGGGTGAAGAGAGACTGTCCGGGTGGGTATTCTGTCTGATGGACTGTGGAGAATTGAGACTGACCGAGCGGGTATTCTGTCCGATGGGACGGGGTGAAGAGAGACTGTCCGGGTGGGTATTCTGTCTAATGGGAAAGGGGTGAAGAGAGACTGTCCAGGTGGTATTCTGTCTGATGGATAGGGTGAAGAGAGACTGTCCGGGTGGTTATTCTGTTTGATGGGAGAGGGGTGAAGATAGACTGTCCGGGTGGGTATTCTGTCCGATGGACAGGGGTGAAGAGAAACTGTCTGGGTGTGTATTCTGTCTGATTGGAGAGGGGTGAAGAGAGACTGTCCACGTGAGTATTCTGTCTGATGGGATGGTGTGAAGAGAGACTGTCCGGGTGGGTATTCTGTCCGATGGGACGGGGTGAAGAGAGACTGTCCGGGTGGGTATTCTGTTTGATGGGAGAGGGGTGAAGAGAGACTGTCCGGGTGGGTATTCTGTCTGATGGGATGGGGTGAAGAGAGACTGTCCGGGTGGGTATTCTGTCTGATGGGATGGGGTGAAGAGAGACTGTCTGGGTGGGTATTCTTTCTGATGGACAGGGTGAAGAGAGACTGTCCGGGTCGGTTTCTGTCTGATGGGAAAGGGGTGAAGAGAGACTGTCCAGGTGAGTATTCTGTCCGATGGGATGGGATGAAGTGAGACTGTCTGGGTGGGTATTCCGTCTGATGGACAGGGTGAAGAGAGACTGTCGGGCTGGGTATTCTGTCTGATGGGATGGGTTGAATTGAGACTGTCTGTGTGTCTATTCTGTCTGATGGGAGAGGGTTGAAGAGAGACTGTCCGGGTGGGTATTCTGTCTGATGGGAGAGGGTAGAAGAGAGACGGTCCAGGTGGGTATTCTGTCCGATGGACAGTGGAGAAGAGAGACTGTCCGGGCGGGTATTCTGTCCGATAGGACGGGGTGAAGAGATTCTGTCCGGGTGGGTATTCTGTCTGATGCGAAAGGGGTGAAGAGAGACTGTCTGGGTGGGTATTCTGTCCGATGGGGAAGGGGTGAAGAGAGACTGTCCAGGTGGGTATACTGTCTGATGAGAAAGTGGTGAAGAGAGACTGTCTGGGTGGGTATTCCGTCTGATGGGAGAGGGGTGAAGAGAGACTGTCCGGGTGGGTATACTGTCTGATGAGAAAGGGGTGAAGAGAGACTGTCTGGGTGGGTATTCCGTCTGATGGGAGAGGGGTGAAGAGAGACTGTCCAGGTGGGTATTCTGTCTAATGGGACAGGGTAAAGAGACACTATGCAGTTGGGTATTCTGCCTAATGGGAAAGGGGTGAAGAGAGACTGTCCGGGTGGTTATTCCATCTGATGGGAGAGGGGTGAAGAGAGACTGTCTGGGTGTGTATTCGGTCTGATAGGACGGGGTGAAGAGAGACTGTCCGGGTGGGTATTCTGTCTGATGGACTGTGGAAAATTGAGACTGACCGAGCGGGTATTCTGTCCGATGGGACGGGGTGAAGAGAGACTGTCCGGGTGGGTATTCTGTCTGATGGACTGTGGAGAATTGAGACTGACCGAGCGGGTATTCTGTCCGATGGGACGGGGTGAAGAGAGACTGTCCGGGTGGGTATTCTGTCTAATGGGAAAGGGGTGAAGAGAGACTGTCCGGGTGGGTATTCTGTCTGATGGATAGGGTGAAGAGAGACTGTCCGGGTGGTTATTCTGTTTGATGGGAGAGGGGTGAAGATAGACTGTCCGGGTGGGTATTCTGTCCGATGGACAGGGGTGAAGAGAGACTGTCGGGGTGGATATTCTGTCTGATGGGAGAGGGATGAAGAGAGACAGTCTGGGTGGGTATTCTGTCCGATGGGAAGGGGTGAAGAGAGACTGTCCAGGTGGGTATACTGTCCGATGGGAAGGGGTGAAGAGAGACAGTCTGGGTGGGTATTCTGTCTGATGGGAAAGCGGTGTAGAGAGACTGTCCGGGTGGATATTCTGTCCGAAGGGAAAGGGGTGAAGAGAGACTGTCCAGGTGAGTATTCTGCCGATGGAATGGGATGAAGAGAGACTGTCTGGGTGGGTATTCCATCTGATGGACAGGGTGAAGAGAGACTGTCGGGTTGGGAATTCTGTCTGATGGGATGGGGTGAAGAGAGACTGTCTGGGTGGGTATTCCATCTGATGGACAGGGTGAAGAGAGACTGTCTGGGTGGGTATTCTGTCTGATGGGATGGGGTGAAGAGAGACGGTCCGGGTGGGTATTCTGTCTGATGGGATGGGGTGAAGAGCTACTGTCCGGGTGGGTATTCTGTCTGATGGGATGGGGTGAAGAGCTACTGTCCGGGTGGGTATTCTGTCTGATGGGATGGGGTGAAGAGAGACTGTCCGGGTGGGTATTCTGTCTGATGGACTGTGGAGAATTGAGACTGACCGAGCGGGTATTCTGTCCGATGGGACGGGGTGAAGAGAGACTGTCCGGGTGGGTATTCTGTCTAATGGGAAAGGGGTGAAGAGAGACTGTCCAGGTGGTATTCTGTCTGATGGATAGGGTGAAGAGAGACTGTCCGGGTGGTTATTCTGTCTGATTGGAGAGGGGTGAAGAGAGACTGTCCACGTGAGTATTCTGTCTGATGGGATGGTGTGAAGAGAGACTGTCCGGGTGGGTATTCTGTCCGATGGGACGGGGTGAAGAGAGACTGTCCGGGTGGGTATTCTGTTTGATGGGAGAGGGGTGAAGAGAGACTGTCCGGGTGGGTATTCTGTCTGATGGGATGGGGTGAAGAGAGACTGTCCGGGTGGGTATTCTGTCTGATGGGATGGGGTGAAGAGAGACTGTCTGGGTGGGTATTCTTTCTGATGGACAGGGTGAAGAGAGACTGTCCGGGTGGGTTTCTGTCTGATGGGAAAGGGGTGAAGAGAGACTGTCCAGGTGAGTATTCTGTCCGATGGGATGGGATGAAGTGAGACTGTCTGGGTGGGTATTCCGTCTGATGGACAGGGTGAAGAGAGACTGTCGGGCTGGGTATTCTGTCTGATGGGATGGGTTGAAGTGAGACTGTCTGTGTGTCTATTCTGTCTGATGGGAGAGGGTTGAAGAGAGACTGTCCGGGTGGGTATTCTGTCTGATGGGAGAGGGTAGAAGAGAGACTGTCCGGGTGGGTATTCTGTCTGATGGGAGAGGGTAGAAGAGAGACGGTCCAGGTGGGTATTCTGTCCGATGGACAGTGGAGAAGAGAGACTGTCCGGGCGGGTATTCTGTCCGATAGGACGGGGTGAAGAGATTCTGTCCGGGTGGGTATTCTGTCCGATAGGACGGGGTGAAGAGATTCTGTCCGGGCGGGTATTCTGTCCGATAGGACGGGGTGAAGAGATTCTGTCTGGGTGGGTATTCTGTCGATAGGACGGGTTGAAGAGAGACTGTCCGGGTGGGTATTCTGTTTGATGGGAGAGGGGTGAAGAGAGACTGTCCGGGTGGGTATTCTGTCTGATGGGATGGGGTGAAGAGAGACTGTCCGGGTGGGTATTCTGTCTGATGGGATGGGGTGAAGAGAGACTGTCTGGGTGGGTATTCTTTCTGATGGACAGGGTGAAGAGAGACTGTCCGGGTGGGTTTCTGTCTGATGGGAAAGGGGTGAAGAGAGACAGTCCGGGTGGGTATTCTGTCCGATGGGATAGGGTGAAGAGAGACGGTCCGGGTGGATATTCTGTCCGATGGGATGGGGTGAAGAGAGACGGTCTGGGTGGGTATTCAGTCCGATAGGACAGGGTGAAGAGAGACTGTCCGGGTGGTTATTCTGTTTGATGGGAGAGGGGTGAAGATAGACTGTCCGGGTGGGTATTCTGTCTGATGGGAGAGTGGTGAAGAGAGACTGTCCAGGTGGGTATTCTGTCCGATGGGATGGGGTGAAGGGAGACTGTCCCGGTGGGTATTCTGTCTGATGGACAGTGGATAAGAGAGACTGTCCGGGCGTGTATTCTGTCCGATAGGACGGGGTGAAGAGAGACTGTCTGGGTGTGTATTCGGTCTGATAGGACGGGGTGAAGAGAGACTGTCCGGGTGGGTATTCTGTCTGATGGACTGTGGAAAATTGAGACTGACCGAGCGGGTATTCTGTCCGATGGGACGGGGTGAAGAGAGACTGTCCGGGTGGGTATTCTGTCTAATGGGAAAGGGGTGAAGAGAGACTGACCAGGTGGTATTCTGTCTGATGGATAGGGTGAAGAGAGACTGTCCGGGTGGTTATTCTGTTTGATGGGAGAGGGGTGAAGATAGACTGTCCGGGTGGGTATTCTGTCCGATGGACAGGGGTGAAGAGAAACTGTCGGGGTGGATATTCTGTCTGATGGGAGAGGGATGAAGAGAGACAGTCTGGGTGGGTATTCTGTCCGATGGGAAGGGGTGAAGAGAGACAGTCTGGGTGGGTATTCTGTCTGATGGGAAAGCGGTGTAGAGAGACTGTCCGGGTGGATATTCTGTCCGAAGGGAAAGGGGTGAAGAGAGACTGTCCAGGTGAGTATTCTGCCGATGGAATGGGATGAAGAGAGACTGTCTGGGTGGGTATTCCATCTGATGGACAGGGTGAAGAGAGACTGTCGGGCTGGGAATTCTGTCTGATGGGATGGGGTGAAGAGAGACTGTCTGGGTGGGTATTCTGTCTGATGGGATGGGGTGAAGAGAGACTGTCCGGGTGGGTATTCTGTCTGATGGGATGGGGTGAAGAGCTACTGTCCGGGTGGGTATTCTGTCTGATGGGATGGGGTGAAGAGAGACTGTCCGGGTGGGTATTCTGTCTGATGGACTGTGGAGAATTGAGACTGACCGAGCGGGTATTCTGTCTGATGGGATGGTGTGAAGAGAGACTGTCCGGGTGGGTATTCTGTCTAATGGGAAAGGGGTGAAGAGAGACTGTCCGGGTGGGTATTCTGTCTGATGGGATGGGGTGAAGAGAGACTGTCTGGGTGGGTATTCTTTCTGATGGACAGGGTGAAGAGAGACTGTCCGGGTGGGTTTCTGTCTGATGGGAAAGGGGTGAAGAGAGACTGTCCGGGTGGGTATTCTGTCTGATGGACTGTGGAGAATTGAGACTGACCGAGCGGGTATTCTGTCCGAATGGACGGGGTGAAGAGAGACTGTCCGGGTGGGTATTCTGTCTAATGGGAAAGGGGTGAAGAGAGACTGTCCAGGTGGTATTCTGTCTGATGGATAGGGTGAAGAGAGACTGTCCGGGTGGTTATTCTGTCTGATTGGAGAGGGGTGAAGAGAGACTGTCCACGTGAGTATTCTGTCTGATGGGATGGTGTGAAGAGAGACTGTCCGGGTGGGTATTCTGTCCGATGGGACGGGGTGAAGAGAGACTGTCCGGGTGGGTATTCTGTTTCATGGGAGAGGGGTGAAGAGAGACTGTCCGGGTGGGTATTCTGTCTGATGGGATGGGGTGAAGAGAGACTGTCCGGGTGGGTATTCTGTCTGATGGGATGGGGTGAAGAGAGACTGTCTGGGTGGGTATTCTTTCTGATGGACAGGGTGAAGAGAGACTGTCCGGGTGGGTTTCTGTCTGATGGGAAAGGGGTGAAGAGAGACTGTCCAGGTGAGTATTCTGTCCGATGGGATGGGATGAAGAGAGACTGTCCGGGTGGGTATTCTGTCTGATGGATAGGGTGAAGAGAGACTGTCCGGGTGGTTATTCTGTCTGATTGGAGAGGGGTGAAGAGAGACTGTCCACGTGAGTATTCTGTCTGATGGGATGGTGTGAAGAGAGACTGTCCGGGTGGGTATTCTGTCCGATGGGACGGGGTGAAGAGAGACTGTCCGGGTGGGTATTCTGTTTGATGGGAGAGGGGTGAAGAGAGACTGTCCGGGTGGGTATTCTGTCTGATGGGATGGGGTGAAGAGAGACTGTCCGGGTGGGTATTCTGTCTGATGGGATGGGGTGAAGAGAGACTGTCTGGGTGGGTATTCTTTCTGATGGACAGGGTGAAGAGAGACTGTCCGGGTGGGTTTCTGTCTGATGGGAAAGGGGTGAAGAGAGACTGTCCAGGTGAGTATTCTGTCCGATGGGATGGGATGAAGTGAGACTGTCTGGGTGGGTATTCCGTCTGATGGACAGGGTGAAGAGAGACTGTCGGGCTGGGTATTCTGTCTGATGGGATGGGTTGAAGTGAGACTGTCTGTGTGTCTATTCTGTCTGATGGGAGAGGGTTGAAGAGAGACTGTCCGGGTGGGTATTCTGTCTGATGGGAGAGGGTAGAAGAGAGACTGTCCGGGTGGGTATTCTGTCTGATGGGAGAGGGTAGAAGAGAGACGGTCCAGGTGGGTATTCTGTCCGATGGACAGTGGAGAAGAGAGACTGTCCGGGCGGGTATTCTGTCCGATAGGACGGGGTGAAGAGATTCTGTCCGGGTGGATATTCTGTCCGATAGGACGGGGTGAAGAGATTCTGTCCGGGCGGGTATTCTGTCCGATAGGACGGGGTGAAGAGATTCTGTCTGGGTGGGTATTCTGTCGATAGGACGGGTTGAAGAGAGACTGTCCGGGTGGGTATTCTGTTTGATGGGAGAGGGGTGAAGAGAGACTGTCCGGGTGGGTATTCTGTCTGATGGGATGGGGTGAAGAGAGACTGTCCGGGTGGGTATTCTGTCTGATGGGATGGGGTGAAGAGAGACTGTCTGGGTGGGTATTCTTTCTGATGGACAGGGTGAAGAGAGACTGTCCGGGTGGGTTTCTGTCTGATGGGAAAGGGGTGAAGAGAGACAGTCCGGGTGGGTATTCTGTCCGATGGGATAGGGTGAAGAGAGACGGTCCGGGTGGATATTCTGTCCGATGGGATGGGGTGAAGAGAGACGGTCTGGGTGGGTATTCAGTCCGATAGGACAGGGTGAAGAGAGACTGTCCGGGTGGTTATTCTGTTTGATGGGAGAGGGGTGAAGATAGACTGTCCGGGTGGGTATTCTGTCTGATGGGAGAGTGGTGAAGAGAGACTGTCCAGGTGGGTATTCTGTCCGATGGGATGGGGTGAAGGGAGACTGTCCCGGTGGGTATTCTGTCTGATGGACAGTGGATAAGAGAGACTGTCCGGGCGTGTATTCTGTCCGATAGGACGGGGTGAAGAGAGACTGTCTGGGTGTGTATTCGGTCTGATAGGACGGGGTGAAGAGAGACTGTCCGGGTGGGTATTCTGTCTGATGGACTGTGGAAAATTGAGACTGACCGAGCGGGTATTCTGTCCGATGGGACGGGGTGAAGAGAGACTGTCCGGGTGGGTATTCTGTCTAATGGGAAAGGGGTGAAGAGAGACTGACCAGGTGGTATTCTGTCTGATGGATAGGGTGAAGAGAGACTGTCCGGGTGGTTATTCTGTTTGATGGGAGAGGGGTGAAGATAGACTGTCCGGGTGGGTATTCTGTCCGATGGACAGGGGTGAAGAGAAACTGTCGGGGTGGATATTCTGTCTGATGGGAGAGGGATGAAGAGAGACAGTCTGGGTGGGTATTCTGTCCGATGGGAAGGGGTGAAGAGAGACAGTCTGGGTGGGTATTCTGTCTGATGGGAAAGCGGTGTAGAGAGACTGTCCGGGTGGATATTCTGTCCGAAGGGAAAGGGGTGAAGAGAGACTGTCCAGGTGAGTATTCTGCCGATGGAATGGGATGAAGAGAGACTGTCTGGGTGGGTATTCCATCTGATGGACAGGGTGAAGAGAGACTGTCGGGCTGGGAATTCTGTCTGATGGGATGGGGTGAAGAGAGACTGTCTGGGTGGGTATTCTGTCTGATGGGATGGGGTGAAGAGAGACTGTCCGGGTGGGTATTCTGTCTGATGGGATGGGGTGAAGAGCTACTGTCCGGGTGGGTATTCTGTCTGATGGGATGGGGTGAAGAGAGACTGTCCGGGTGGGTATTCTGTCTGATGGACTGTGGAGAATTGAGACTGACCGAGCGGGTATTCTGTCTGATGGGATGGTGTGAAGAGAGACTGTCCGGGTGGGTATTCTGTCTAATGGGAAAGGGGTGAAGAGAGACTGTCCGGGTGGGTATTCTGTCTGATGGGATGGGGTGAAGAGAGACTGTCTGGGTGGGTATTCTTTCTGATGGACAGGGTGAAGAGAGACTGTCCGGGTGGGTTTCTGTCTGATGGGAAAGGGGTGAAGAGAGACTGTCCGGGTGGGTATTCTGTCTGATGGACTGTGGAGAATTGAGACTGACCGAGCGGGTATTCTGTCCGAATGGACGGGGTGAAGAGAGACTGTCCGGGTGGGTATTCTGTCTAATGGGAAAGGGGTGAAGAGAGACTGTCCAGGTGGTATTCTGTCTGATGGATAGGGTGAAGAGAGACTGTCCGGGTGGTTATTCTGTCTGATTGGAGAGGGGTGAAGAGAGACTGTCCACGTGAGTATTCTGTCTGATGGGATGGTGTGAAGAGAGACTGTCCGGGTGGGTATTCTGTCCGATGGGACGGGGTGAAGAGAGACTGTCCGGGTGGGTATTCTGTTTGATGGGAGAGGGGTGAAGAGAGACTGTCCGGGTGGGTATTCTGTCTGATGGGATGGGGTGAAGAGAGACTGTCCGGGTGGGTATTCTGTCTGATGGGATGTGGTGAAGAGAGACTGTCTGGGTGGGTATTCTTTCTGATGGACAGGGTGAAGAGAGACTGTCCGGGTGGGTTTCTGTCTGATGGGAAAGGGGTGAAGAGAGACTGTCCAGGTGAGTATTCTGTCCGATGGGATGGGATGAAGTGAGACTGTCTGGGTGGGTATTCCGTCTGATGGACAGGGTGAAGAGAGACTGTCGGGCTGGGTATTCTGTCTGATGGGATGGGTTGAAGTGAGACTGTCTGTGTGTCTATTCTGTCTGATGGGAGAGGGTTGAAGAGAGACTGTCCGGGTGGGTATTCTGTCTGATGGGAGAGGGTAGAAGAGAGACTGTCCGGGTGGGTATTCTGTCTGATGGGAGAGGGTAGAAGAGAGACGGTCCAGGTGGGTATTCTGTCCGATGGACAGTGGAGAAGAGAGACTGTCCGGGCGGGTATTCTGTCCGATAGGACGGGGTGAAGAGATTCTGTCCGGGTGGGTATTCTGTCCGATAGGACGGGGTGAAGAGATTCTGTCCGGGCGGGTATTCTGTCCGATAGGACGGGGTGAAGAGATTCTGTCTGGGTGGGTATTCTGTCGATAGGACGGGTTGAAGAGAGACTGTCCGGGTGGGTATTCTGTTTGATGGGAGAGGGGTGAAGAGAGACTGTCCGGGTGGGTATTCTGTCTGATGGGATGGGGTGAAGAGAGACTGTCCGGGTGGGTATTCTGTCTGATGGGATGGGGTGAAGAGAGACTGTCTGGGTGGGTATTCTTTCTGATGGACAGGGTGAAGAGAGACTGTCCGGGTGGGTTTCTGTCTGATGGGAAAGGGGTGAAGAGAGACAGTCCGGGTGGGTATTCTGTCCGATGGGATAGGGTGAAGAGAGACGGTCCGGGTGGATATTCTGTCCGATGGGATGGGGTGAAGAGAGACGGTCTGGGTGGGTATTCAGTCCGATAGGACAGGGTGAAGAGAGACTGTCCGGGTGGTTATTCTGTTTGATGGGAGAGGGGTGAAGATAGACTGTCCGGGTGGGTATTCTGTCTGATGGGAGAGTGGTGAAGAGAGACTGTCCAGGTGGGTATTCTGTCTGATGGGACGGGGTGAAGAGAGACTGTTGGGGTGGGTATTCTGTCTGATGGGATGGGGTGAAGAGAGACTGTCCGGGTGGGTATTCTGTCTGATGGGATGGGGTGAAGAGAGACTGTCCGGGTGAGTATTCTGTCCGATGGGATGGGGTGAAGGGAGACTGTCCCGGTGGGTATTCTGTCTGATGGACAGTGGATAAGAGAGACTGTCCGGGCGTGTATTCTGTCCGATAGGACGGGGTGAAGAGAGACTGTCTGGGTGTGTATTCGGTCTGATAGGACGGGGTGAAGAGAGACTGTCCGGGTGGGTATTCTGTCTGATGGACTGTGGAAAATTGAGACTGACCGAGCGGGTATTCTGTCCGATGGGACGGGGTGAAGAGAGACTGTCCGGGTGGGTATTCTGTCTAATGGGAAAGGGGTGAAGAGAGACTGTCCGGGTGGGTATTCTGTCTGATGGGAGAGTGGTGAAGAGAGACTGTCCAGGTGGGTATTCTGTCCGATGGGATGGGGTGAAGGGAGACTGTCCCGGTGGGTATTCTGTCTGATGGACAGTGGATAAGAGAGACTGTCCGGGCGTGTATTCTGTCCGATAGGACGGGGTGAAGAGAGACTGTCTGGGTGTGTATTCGGTCTGATAGGACGGGGTGAAGAGAGACTGTCCGGGTGGGTATTCTGTCTGATGGACTGTGGAAAATTGAGACTGACCGAGCGGGTATTCTGTCCGATGGGACGGGGTGAAGAGAGACTGTCCGGGTGGGTATTCTGTCTAATGGGAAAGGGGTGAAGAGAGACTGACCAGGTGGTATTCTGTCTGATGGATAGGGTGAAGAGAGACTGTCCGGGTGGTTATTCTGTTTGATGGGAGAGGGGTGAAGATAGACTGTCCGGGTGGGTATTCTGTCCGATGGACAGGGGTGAAGAGAAACTGTCGGGGTGGATATTCTGTCTGATGGGAGAGGGATGAAGAGAGACAGTCTGGGTGGGTATTCTGTCCGATGGGAAGGGGTGAAGAGAGACAGTCTGGGTGGGTATTCTGTCTGATGGGAAAGCGGTGTAGAGAGACTGTCCGGGTGGATATTCTGTCCGAAGGGAAAGGGGTGAAGAGAGACTGTCCAGGTGAGTATTCTGCCGATGGAATGGGATGAAGAGAGACTGTCTGGGTGGGTATTCCATCTGATGGACAGGGTGAAGAGAGACTGTCGGGCTGGGAATTCTGTCTGATGGGATGGGGTGAAGAGAGACTGTCTGGGTGGGTATTCTGTCTGATGGGATGGGGTGAAGAGAGACTGTCCGGGTGGGTATTCTGTCTGATGGGATGGGGTGAAGAGCTACTGTCCGGGTGGGTATTCTGTCTGATGGGATGGGGTGAAGAGAGACTGTCCGGGTGGGTATTCTGTCTGATGGACTGTGGAGAATTGAGACTGACCGAGCGGGTATTCTGTCTGATGGGATGGTGTGAAGAGAGACTGTCCGGGTGGGTATTCTGTCTAATGGGAAAGGGGTGAAGAGAGACTGTCCGGGTGGGTATTCTGTCTGATGGGATGGGGTGAAGAGAGACTGTCTGGGTGGGTATTCTTTCTGATGGACAGGGTGAAGAGAGACTGTCCGGGTGGGTTTCTGTCTGATGGGAAAGGGGTGAAGAGAGACTGTCCGGGTGGGTATTCTGTCTGATGGACTGTGGAGAATTGAGACTGACCGAGCGGGTATTCTGTCCGAATGGACGGGGTGAAGAGAGACTGTCCGGGTGGGTATTCTGTCTAATGGGAAAGGGGTGAAGAGAGACTGTCCAGGTGGTATTCTGTCTGATGGATAGGGTGAAGAGAGACTGTCCGGGTGGTTATTCTGTCTGATTGGAGAGGGGTGAAGAGAGACTGTCCACGTGAGTATTCTGTCTGATGGGATGGTGTGAAGAGAGACTGTCCGGGTGGGTATTCTGTCCGATGGGACGGGGTGAAGAGAGACTGTCCGGGTGGGTATTCTGTTTGATGGGAGAGGGGTGAAGAGAGACTGTCCGGGTGGGTATTCTGTCTGATGGGATGGGGTGAAGAGAGACTGTCCGGGTGGGTATTCTGTCTGATGGGATGTGGTGAAGAGAGACTGTCTGGGTGGGTATTCTTTCTGATGGACAGGGTGAAGAGAGACTGTCCGGGTGGGTTTCTGTCTGATGGGAAAGGGGTGAAGAGAGACTGTCCAGGTGAGTATTCTGTCCGATGGGATGGGATGAAGTGAGACTGTCTGGGTGGGTATTCCGTCTGATGGACAGGGTGAAGAGAGACTGTCGGGCTGGGTATTCTGTCTGATGGGATGGGTTGAAGTGAGACTGTCTGTGTGTCTATTCTGTCTGATGGGAGAGGGTTGAAGAGAGACTGTCCGGGTGGGTATTCTGTCTGATGGGAGAGGGTAGAAGAGAGACTGTCCGGGTGGGTATTCTGTCTGATGGGAGAGGGTAGAAGAGAGACGGTCCAGGTGGGTATTCTGTCCGATGGACAGTGGAGAAGAGAGACTGTCCGGGCGGGTATTCTGTCCGATAGGACGGGGTGAAGAGATTCTGTCCGGGTGGGTATTCTGTCCGATAGGACGGGGTGAAGAGATTCTGTCCGGGCGGGTATTCTGTCCGATAGGACGGGGTGAAGAGATTCTGTCTGGGTGGGTATTCTGTCGATAGGACGGGTTGAAGAGAGACTGTCCGGGTGGGTATTCTGTTTGATGGGAGAGGGGTGAAGAGAGACTGTCCGGGTGGGTATTCTGTCTGATGGGATGGGGTGAAGAGAGACTGTCCGGGTGGGTATTCTGTCTGATGGGATGGGGTGAAGAGAGACTGTCTGGGTGGGTATTCTTTCTGATGGACAGGGTGAAGAGAGACTGTCCGGGTGGGTTTCTGTCTGATGGGAAAGGGGTGAAGAGAGACAGTCCGGGTGGGTATTCTGTCCGATGGGATAGGGTGAAGAGAGACGGTCCGGGTGGATATTCTGTCCGATGGGATGGGGTGAAGAGAGACGGTCTGGGTGGGTATTCAGTCCGATAGGACAGGGTGAAGAGAGACTGTCCGGGTGGTTATTCTGTTTGATGGGAGAGGGGTGAAGATAGACTGTCCGGGTGGGTATTCTGTCTGATGGGAGAGTGGTGAAGAGAGACTGTCCAGGTGGGTATTCTGTCCGATGGGATGGGGTGAAGGGAGACTGTCCCGGTGGGTATTCTGTCTGATGGACAGTGGATAAGAGAGACTGTCCGGGCGTGTATTCTGTCCGATAGGACGGGGTGAAGAGAGACTGTCTGGGTGTGTATTCGGTCTGATAGGACGGGGTGAAGAGAGACTGTCCGGGTGGGTATTCTGTCTGATGGACTGTGGAAAATTGAGACTGACCGAGCGGGTATTCTGTCCGATGGGACGGGGTGAAGAGAGACTGTCCGGGTGGGTATTCTGTCTAATGGGAAAGGGGTGAAGAGAGACTGACCAGGTGGTATTCTGTCTGATGGATAGGGTGAAGAGAGACTGTCCGGGTGGTTATTCTGTTTGATGGGAGAGGGGTGAAGATAGACTGTCCGGGTGGGTATTCTGTCCGATGGACAGGGGTTAAAAGAAACTGTCGGGGTGGATATTCTGTCTGATGGGAGAGGGATGAAGAGAGACAGTCTGGGTGGGTATTCTGTCCGATGGGAAGGGGTGAAGAGAGACAGTCTGGGTGGGTATTCTGTCTGATGGGAAAGCGGTGTAGAGAGACTGTCCGGGTGGATATTCTGTCCGAAGGGAAAGGGGTGAAGAGAGACTGTCCAGGTGAGTATTCTGCCGATGGAATGGGATGAAGAGAGACTGTCTGGGTGGGTATTCCATCTGATGGACAGGGTGAAGAGAGACTGTCGGGCTGGGAATTCTGTCTGATGGGATGGGGTGAAGAGAGACTGTCTGGGTGGGTATTCTGTCTGATGGGATGGGGTGAAGAGAGACTGTCCGGGTGGGTATTCTGTCTGATGGGATGGGGTGAAGAGCTACTGTCCGGGTGGGTATTCTGTCTGATGGGATGGGGTGAAGAGAGACTGTCCGGGTGGGTATTCTGTCTGATGGACTGTGGAGAATTGAGACTGACCGAGCGGGTATTCTGTCTGATGGGATGGTGTGAAGAGAGACTGTCCGGGTGGGTATTCTGTCTAATGGGAAAGGGGTGAAGAGAGACTGTCCGGGTGGGTATTCTGTCTGATGGGATGGGGTGAAGAGAGACTGTCTGGGTGGGTATTCTTTCTGATGGACAGGGTGAAGAGAGACTGTCCGGGTGGGTTTCTGTCCGATGGGATGGGATGAAGTGAGACTGTCTGGGTGGGTATTCCGTCTGATGGACAGGGTGAAGAGAGACTGTCGGGCTGGGTATTCTGTCTGATGGGATGGGTTGAATTGAGACTGTCTGTGTGTCTATTCTGTCTGATGGGAGAGGGTTGAAGAGAGACTGTCCGGGTGGGTATTCTGTCTGATGGGAGAGGGTAGAAGAGAGACGGTCCAGGTGGGTATTCTGTCCGATGGACAGTGGAGAAGAGAGACTGTCCGGGCGGGTATTCTGTCCGATAGGACGGGGTGAAGAGAGACTGTCCGGGTGGGTATTCTGTCTAATGGGAAAGGGGTGAAGAGAGACTGTCCAGGTGGATATTCTGTCCGATGGACAGTGGAGAAGAGAGACTGTCCGGGCGGGTATTCTGTCCGATAGGACGGGGTGAAGAGATTCTGTCCGGGTGGGTATTCTGTCCGATAGGACGGGGTGAAGAGATTCTGTCCGGGCGGGTATTCTGTCCGATAGGACGGGGTGAAGAGATTCTGTCTGGGTGGGTATTCTGTCGATAGGACGGGTTGAAGAGAGACTGTCCGGGTGGGTATTCTGTTTGATGGGAGAGGGGTGAAGAGAGACTGTCCGGGTGGGTATTCTGTCTGATGGGATGGGGTGAAGAGAGACTGTCCGGGTGGGTATTCTGTCTGATGGGATGGGGTGAAGAGAGACTGTCTGGGTGGGTATTCTTTCTGATGGACAGGGTGAAGAGAGACTGTCCGGGTGGGTTTCTGTCTGATGGGAAAGTGGTGAAGAGAGACTGTCCAGGTGAGTATTCTGTCCGATGGGATGGGATGAAGTGAGACTGTCTGGGTGGGTATTCCGTCTGATGGACAGGGTGAAGAGAGACTGTCGGGCTGGGTATTCTGTCTGATGGGATGGGTTGAAGTGAGACTGTCTGTGTGTCTATTCTGTCTGATGGGAGAGGGTTGAAGAGAGACTGTCCGGGTGGGTATTCTGTCTGATGGGAGAGGGTAGAAGAGAGACGGTCCAGGTGGGTATTCTGTCCGATGGACAGTGGAGAAGAGAGACTGTCCGGGCGGGTATTCTGTCCGATAGGACGGGGTGAAGAGATTCTGTCCGGGTGGGTATTCTGTCTGATGGGAAAGGGGTGAAGAGAGACAGTCCGGGTGGGTATTCTGTCCGATGGGATAGGGTGAAGAGAGACGGTCCGGGTGGATATTCTGTCCGATGGGATGGGGTGAAGAGAGACGGTCTGGGTGGGTATTCAGTCCGATAGGACAGGGTGAAGAGAGACTGTCCGGGTGGTTATTCTGTTTGATGGGAGAGGGGTGAAGATAGACTGTCCGGGTGGGTATTCTGTCTGATGGGAGAGTGGTGAAGAGAGACTGTCCAGGTGGGTATTCTGTCCGATGGGATGGGGTGAAGGGAGACTGTCCCGGTGGGTATTCTGTCTGATGGACAGTGGATAAGAGAGACTGTCCGGGCGTGTATTCTGTCCGATAGGACGGGGTGAAGAGAGACTGTCTGGGTGTGTATTCGGTCTGATAGGACGGGGTGAAGAGAGACTGTCCGGGTGGGTATTCTGTCTGATGGACTGTGGAAAATTGAGACTGACCGAGCGGGTATTCTGTCCGATGGGACGGGGTGAAGAGAGACTGTCCGGGTGGGTATTCTGTCTAATGGGAAAGGGGTGAAGAGAGACTGACCAGGTGGTATTCTGTCTGATGGATAGGGTGAAGAGAGACTGTCCGGGTGGTTATTCTGTTTGATGGGAGAGGGGTGAAGATAGACTGTCCGGGTGGGTATTCTGTCCGATGGACAGGGGTGAAGAGAAACTGTCGGGGTGGATATTCTGTCTGATGGGAGAGGGATGAAGAGAGACAGTCTGGGTGGGTATTCTGTCCGATGGGAAGGGGTGAAGAGAGACAGTCTGGGTGGGTATTCTGTCTGATGGGAAAGCGGTGTAGAGAGACTGTCCGGGTGGATATTCTGTCCGAAGGGAAAGGGGTGAAGAGAGACTGTCCAGGTGAGTATTCTGCCGATGGAATGGGATGAAGAGAGACTGTCTGGGTGGGTATTCCATCTGATGGACAGGGTGAAGAGAGACTGTCGGGCTGGGAATTCTGTCTGATGGGATGGGGTGAAGAGAGACTGTCTGGGTGGGTATTCTGTCTGATGGGATGGGGTGAAGAGAGACTGTCCGGGTGGGTATTCTGTCTGATGGGATGGGGTGAAGAGCTACTGTCCGGGTGGGTATTCTGTCTGATGGGATGGGGTGAAGAGAGACTGTCCGGGTGGGTATTCTGTCTGATGGACTGTGGAGAATTGAGACTGACCGAGCGGGTATTCTGTCTGATGGGATGGTGTGAAGAGAGACTGTCCGGGTGGGTATTCTGTCTAATGGGAAAGGGGTGAAGAGAGACTGTCCGGGTGGGTATTCTGTCTGATGGGATGGGGTGAAGAGAGACTGTCTGGGTGGGTATTCTTTCTGATGGACAGGGTGAAGAGAGACTGTCCGGGTGGGTTTCTGTCTGATGGGAAAGGGGTGAAGAGAGACTGTCCAGGTGAGTATTCTGTCCGATGGGATGGGATGAAGTGAGACTGTCTGGGTGGGTATTCCGTCTGATGGACAGGGTGAAGAGAGACTGTCGGGCTGGGTATTCTGTCTGATGGGATGGGTTGAATTGAGACTGTCTGTGTGTCTATTCTGTCTGATGGGAGAGGGTTGAAGAGAGACTGTCCGGGTGGGTATTCTGTCTGATGGGAGAGGGTAGAAGAGAGACGGTCCAGGTGGGTATTCTGTCCGATGGACAGTGGAGAAGAGAGACTGTCCGGGCGGGTATTCTGTCCGATAGGACGGGGTGAAGAGAGACTGTCCGGGTGGGTATTCTGTCTAATGGGAAAGGGGTGAAGAGAGACTGTCCAGGTGGATATTCTGTCCGATGGACAGTGGAGAAGAGAGACTGTCCGGGCGGGTATTCTGTCCGATAGGACGGGGTGAAGAGATTCTGTCCGGGTGGGTATTCTGTCCGATAGGACGGGGTGAAGAGATTCTGTCCGGGCGGGTATTCTGTCCGATAGGACGGGGTGAAGAGATTCTGTCTGGGTGGGTATTCTGTCGATAGGACGGGTTGAAGAGAGACTGTCCGGGTGGGTATTCTGTTTGATGGGAGAGGGGTGAAGAGAGACTGTCTGGGTGTGTATTCGGTCTGATAGGACGGGGTGAAGAGAGACTGTCCGGGTGGGTATTCTGTCTGATGGACTGTGGAAAATTGAGACTGACCGAGCGGGTATTCTGTCCGATGGGACGGGGTGAAGAGAGACTGTCCGGGTGGGTATTCTGTCTAATGGGAAAGGGGTGAAGAGAGACTGACCAGGTGGTATTCTGTCTGATGGATAGGGTGAAGAGAGACTGTCCGGGTGGTTATTCTGTTTGATGGGAGAGGGGTGAAGATAGACTGTCCGGGTGGGTATTCTGTCCGATGGACAGGGGTGAAGAGAAACTGTCGGGGTGGATATTCTGTCTGATGGGAGAGGGATGAAGAGAGACAGTCTGGGTGGGTATTCTGTCCGATGGGAAGGGGTGAAGAGAGACAGTCTGGGTGGGTATTCTGTCTGATGGGAAAGCGGTGTAGAGAGACTGTCCGGGTGGATATTCTGTCCGAAGGGAAAGGGGTGAAGAGAGACTGTCCAGGTGAGTATTCTGCCGATGGAATGGGATGAAGAGAGACTGTCTGGGTGGGTATTCCATCTGATGGACAGGGTGAAGAGAGACTGTCGGGCTGGGAATTCTGTCTGATGGGATGGGGTGAAGAGAGACTGTCTGGGTGGGTATTCTGTCTGATGGGATGGGGTGAAGAGAGACTGTCCGGGTGGGTATTCTGTCTGATGGGATGGGGTGAAGAGCTACTGTCCGGGTGGGTATTCTGTCTGATGGGATGGGGTGAAGAGAGACTGTCCGGGTGGGTATTCTGTCTGATGGACTGTGGAGAATTGAGACTGACCGAGCGGGTATTCTGTCTGATGGGATGGTGTGAAGAGAGACTGTCCGGGTGGGTATTCTGTCTAATGGGAAAGGGGTGAAGAGAGACTGTCCGGGTGGGTATTCTGTCTGATGGGATGGGGTGAAGAGAGACTGTCTGGGTGGGTATTCTTTCTGATGGACAGGGTGAAGAGAGACTGTCCGGGTGGGTTTCTGTCTGATGGGAAAGGGGTGAAGAGAGACTGTCCAGGTGAGTATTCTGTCCGATGGGATGGGATGAAGTGAGACTGTCTGGGTGGGTATTCCGTCTGATGGACAGGGTGAAGAGAGACTGTCGGGCTGGGTATTCTGTCTGATGGGATGGGTTGAATTGAGACTGTCTGTGTGTCTATTCTGTCTGATGGGAGAGGGTTGAAGAGAGACTGTCCGGGTGGGTATTCTGTCTGATGGGAGAGGGTAGAAGAGAGACGGTCCAGGTGGGTATTCTGTCCGATGGACAGTGGAGAAGAGAGACTGTCCGGGCGGGTATTCTGTCCGATAGGACGGGGTGAAGAGAGACTGTCCGGGTGGGTATTCTGTCTAATGGGAAAGGGGTGAAGAGAGACTGTCCAGGTGGATATTCTGTCCGATGGACAGTGGAGAAGAGAGACTGTCCGGGCGGGTATTCTGTCCGATAGGACGGGGTGAAGAGATTCTGTCCGGGTGGGTATTCTGTCCGATAGGACGGGGTGAAGAGATTCTGTCCGGGCGGGTATTCTGTCCGATAGGACGGGGTGAAGAGATTCTGTCTGGGTGGGTATTCTGTCGATAGGACGGGTTGAAGAGAGACTGTCCGGGTGGGTATTCTGTTTGATGGGAGAGGGGTGAAGAGAGACTGTCCGGGTGGGTATTCTGTCTGATGGGATGGGGTGAAGAGAGACTGTCCGGGTGGGTATTCTGTCTGATGGGATGGGGTGAAGAGAGACTGTCTGGGTGGGTATTCTTTCTGATGGACAGGGTGAAGAGAGACTGTCCGGGTGGGTTTCTGTCTGATGGGAAAGTGGTGAAGAGAGACTGTCCAGGTGAGTATTCTGTCCGATGGGATGGGATGAAGTGAGACTGTCTGGGTGGGTATTCCGTCTGATGGACAGGGTGAAGAGAGACTGTCGGGCTGGGTATTCTGTCTGATGGGATGGGTTGAAGTGAGACTGTCTGTGTGTCTATTCTGTCTGATGGGAGAGGGTTGAAGAGAGACTGTCCGGGTGGGTATTCTGTCTGATGGGAGAGGGTAGAAGAGAGACGGTCCAGGTGGGTATTCTGTCCGATGGACAGTGGAGAAGAGAGACTGTCCGGGCGGGTATTCTGTCCGATAGGACGGGGTGAAGAGATTCTGTCCGGGTGGGTATTCTGTCCGATAGGACGGGGTGAAGAGATTCTGTCCGGGCGGGTATTCTGTCCGATAGGACGGGGTGAAGAGATTCTGTCCGGGTGGGTATTCTGTCGATAGGACGGGTTGAAGAGAGACTGTCCGGGTGGGTATTCTGTCTGATGGGAATGGAGTGAAGAGAGACTGTCCAGGTGTGTATTCTGTCTGATGGGAAAGGAGTGAAGAGAGACTGTCCGGGTGGGTATTCTGTCCAATGGGACAGGGTGAAGGAATTCTCTCTAGGTGGGTATTCTGTCGGATGGACAGTGGAGAAGTGAGACCATCTGGGTGGGTGTGGTCTTTGCTAATTCAGAATCAGAATTAGAATTCAAATCATGTTTTTTATCATGGACGTTTGTTATCTTTCTTGTGTCTCCTTCTAAACAGACAGGATTCTGAGGTGATTCCTATGTTGATGTGATGATTCAAAAACTCTGACAGCGAGAAGTGAATAATTTAAGAGAAAGGAACTTCAATAAATGACATTATTCACCTCAAATCTCTTCAGCTGTGTCCTCTGGAACTCGAGCTTGTTCTCAAGATCACAGATGGTAGCTTCCTGCCGGCTTACAATTCCACGTTCCACCATCGAGTTTTCCATGAACTCAATCCTACTCTCTGCCACCTGCAACTGAGTTTTGATAAAGACCAATTACACACGACTCAGGTAACAGAAAACAATCAATCTGTCTCTCCGTGGCAACAAGAGTGGCTCAGAGAGCAAATTCGCTGCCTCACAGCTCCAGTCCTGACCTCGGGTGCTGTCCGTGTGGAGTTTACACAATCTCCTTGTGACTCTGTGAATTTCCTCATGTGTGGTCTGGTTTTTTCCCCGAATTCCACAGACATGCTATTTGGTAGGTTAATTGGCTATTGCAGACGAGTGGTAGAAGATGGAAAGAGTCAATGAGATGTAGGTGAGAATGAAAAATGGGATTAATGTAGGAATCAGGTAACAGTTGATAGCCAGTACAGACTTGATTGGCTGAAGAGCCTGTTTCTCTGCTGTCTCTCTGCGTGATTCTGACTTTAACTCTCATGTGCATTGCACCTTTTCTTGATAAAGTCACTACATTATATCGCTGGAGGAGAGATACTCCGTCATGGCAACATATGCTTAAAATGATAAACTGGTTTGTAAAATGCTATCTTGCATTTTATGATAATTTACAAATCCAATGAAAGAAATAAAATGATAAACTGCTTTACCATGGAATAGATGTTGGCAGGTGGGTCATAGAATCTACATAGCACTACAACAAAACTGGCCCTTCAACCCATCTAGTCAGTGCTGAACTTTTATTCTGCCTAGTCCCATCAACCTGCACCTGGATCACAGTCCTCCCTCCCCTCCTATTCAAACTTCTCTCAAGTGTTTCAATTGAACACGCATTCACATTTCCACTGATGGTTCATTCCACACTCACACCCCGCCCCTCTGGTTGAAGAACTTGCCTTTCATGTTCCCTTTAAATATCTCACCCTTTGCCCTTAACCCATGACCTCTAGTTGTAGTCTCACGCAATTTCGGTGGGAAAACCCTGCTTGTAGTTATCCCATCTAAACCCCTCACAATTTTGCATACCTCTGTTTGGTGGTGAAATGGGGAGATCAACGCCAAAGGAAGTTTATCGTGAGGGTCTGTGTTACATTGACTAAGTGCTATAATCCTCAATGCACTGTGGAATCACGGATCTGAGTCTGTGTGTGGGTGAATCTCTAGAGGTGGCACAGTAGCTTGAGTGAGTGTTGACTAAATTAAATAAGATCATGGGCTTCATAAATATAGAAACATTAAAGTACAATTCTGAAAGGTTATGCTGAACAAGCAAGGATTGTGCAGATGTTGGAAATCCTGAGCAACGCACACAAAATGTTGGAGGAGCTCATCAGGTCAGGAGGTATTAGAGGAGAAATAAACAGCCAGACTATTGTATCCAGTTCTTATAGAATCAAATAGTCATAGAACTTGGAAACAAACCCTTCGCCTAATACCACACTGACTCCATTTGGTCTCTAGACTCCTCTACCTTGGGTGATTCAAATGTTCATCCTTGTGTGTTTTCAATTTGAGAATGCCACTCAGATAGTGCAGTCAAGGCTCCAAGCACCCCTCTGCATGAAAAAGATTTTCCTCAAATCTTACCCCTTACCCTAAACCTGTGCCCTCTAGTTTATATCAGTCTCCTGAACCAGTGTGGATAACTTCACTCACCTCAACTCTGAACTGATTCCACAAACTATGGACTCACTTTCAAGGACTCTACAACTGATGTTCTCAGCATTATTTATTTATTTATTTTTGCATTTGAACAGATTGTCTTCTTTTGCACATAGCTTGTTTGTCAGTCTTTCTTTATAGTTTATTAATTTTGTGTTCTACTGTGAATGCCTCCAAGAAAATGAACTCAGGGTAGTACGTGGTGATATAGATGTATCTTGATAATAAATTGCCTTTACTTTAGACACCTCTGCCATGGGGAAATGTTCTGCTCTATCGATGCTACTCTCTCTTTAGAAGTTTTTATCAGATTCCCCTCTCAACATCTTCTGCTCGAAGGAAAATAAATCCAGGCTCTCCTCATCAATGAAACATTGCATCCCAGGCAACATCTCCTCTTAATGCTCTCCAGTACAATAACTGCACACACTTCCAGTTGTGGCCTAACCAACGTTTTATAAAGTAGTACCATTAAAGATTTGTCACATGTATATTGAAACATGCAGTGAAATGCATCATTTGCATTAAGGACCAACACAATCTGAATGTACACGTACAACAAGCTGGAGGAACTCAGCAGGTCGGACAGCATCCGTGGAAACGAACAGTCAATGTTTCGGGCCGAGACCCTTCGTCCTTGTAGTACATGTTGCTTTGACCGCAGCATCTGCAGTGTACTTTATGTTTACAATCTGAATATATGTTGGGCAGCACACAACTGTCATCATGCTTCCCACACCAACATAACATGCCTATTCACTTTCGAACCCTAACCAGTACGTCTTTGGAAAGTGGGAGGAGACCAAGGCATCCACAATCATGGGGAGAATACGCAAACTCCTTGCAGACCGCAGCAGGAGTTGGATCCCAATTACTGACTACTGGCACTGTGATACCATTATATCACTGTATTTCCTCTTAAATTTCCTGCTTTTAAGTTTTGTGCCTCAGCTAATGAGGACAACAATCCAAATGGTTTCTTCACCACCTCACCTACCCATGTTGCCACCTTCAGATATCTTCATATTTGTACACCTCAGTCCCTGTGTTTCAGTACTCCTTTGAGTCCAACCATTCATTGTACATGTCCTGCCTTTACTGGTCCTCCCAAAGCACATCACCTTGCACTTATCAGGATTAAATTAAATCTGCTGTTGTTCGAGCCATTCCTACAACTGATCGATATCTTCCTGTAGTGTACAACTATCTTGTCCTCATTGTCCTGCAGAATTTATGTATAACTTGTACTGTACTTAATTTACATTCCGAGTGTGGGCTGTACCTATGTGCCTGTGATGCTGCTACAAGCAAGTTTTTCATTGTACCTGTACCTCACTGTAGTTGGGCATGTGACAGTAACTCTATTTGATAATAAGCTCAATTATCCTCCTCCCTTTGTCAACAATACCACCAATTTTCGTGTTATCTGCAAAGTTACTAATCATACCTCCTACATTCCTATCCAGATTGTTAGTGCATGTATTATGAAGGAAGTAAAGGCCCTAGACAAGGAGAAATAAGATATACTACAATGATTTGGAATTGGAATTAGTTACTATTGTCACGTGTACCAAGATACAGCAAAAAGGTTTCTTGCAAACTGTTCATACAAATCAGATCATTACACAGGGCATTGAGGTAGAACAAGATGAAAAAAAAGCATAGAATAAAATATTGTCAAAATGAAATATGGCTATCCATGGCCTCCTCTATCGTCAAAATGAAATATGTCTATCCATGGCCTCCTCTATTGTCAAAATGAATCCAGACTCAAGTTGGAGGAACAACACCTTATATACCGGCTGGGTAGCCTCCAACCTGATGGCATGAACATTGACTTCTCTAACTTCCGTTAATGCCCCTCCTCCCCTTCTTACCCCATCCCTGACATATTTAGTTGTTTGCCTGTTCTCCATCTCCCTCTGGTGCTTCCCCCCTCCTCTTTCTCCTGAGGCCTCCCGTCCCATGATCCTTTCCCTTCTCCAGCTCTGTATCACTTTCGCCAATCACCTTCCCAGCTCTTAGCTTCATCCCACCCCATCCGGTCTTCTCCTATCATTTTGCATTTCCCCCTCCCCCCACTACTTTCAAATCTCTTACTATCTTTCCTTTCAGTTAGTCCTGACGAAGGGTCTCGGCCCGAAATGTCGACAGCGCTTCTCCCTATAGATGCTGCCTGGCCTGCTGTGTTCCACCAGCATTTTGTGTGTGTTGCTTGAATTTCCAGCATCTGCAGATTTCCTCGTGTTTGCTCATAGAATAAAGTGTAACAGCTGCAGAGAAAGTGCAGTGCAGGTGAAAGATATGGTGCAAGGTTATAAAGAGGTAGATTGCGAGGTCAAGAGTCCAACTTATCATATTAGAGAACTATTTAATAGTTTTATAACAGTGAGGTGGAAGCTGACCTTGAGCCTGGTAGTACATGCTTTCAAGCGTTTGTATAGTCCGCCCAATGGAAGAGAGGCAAAAAGAGAATTTCCAGGGTGGGTGGGGTCTTTGATTACGCTGATTGATTTACGGAGGCAGCGAGAAGTTAGACAGGTTCCTCCAACTTCCAGTAATTCCCTCCCTCTCCCTTCCCCCATCCCACTTTCACTCTGTCTCCTCTTCCAGCTGTCTATCACCTCTCTCATGATTCTGCCTTCTACTACTACCCATAGTCTGACAGTCTAGATGTCTGACAGTCAACTACCAAAACAGCTGCTGTATGGAGAGCTGAGCCAGGGCAAGCGCTCAGTTGGAGGGCAGAAGAAACGTTTCAAAGACTGCCTCAAAGTGTCCCTCAAAGACCTCAACATCAATCCCAGTAGCTGGGAATCGCTTGCTCTGGACCGCCCAACCTGGTGGAGCAGGACCACTAAAGGAGTGTATGCAGCAGACGTGCCACGCGCAAGGCTCGAGCTACCTTCACTTCCACTGCAGCACCTACTCTCATGTGTCCCACATGTGGGTGAGCTGTCAGGGCCCGGATTGGCCTCACCAGTCACCTCCGGACCCACAGTCACAAACCCTCCACCTGACAGAAGTCATGGTCGTCTTCGACTCCGAAGGACGAACAACAACAAATACCCATAGTGCTTTCCCCTTACATTCCTTCTTCACCTCTCCTGCCTATCTCCTTCCTTCTTCCCCTCCCCCACCCCTTGATCTTTCCTCTGATTGGCTTCCACCCTCCCCCCACCTTCTTTATAGGGCCCCCGCCTCCTCCTTCTTCAGTCCTGATGAAGGGTCTCGGCCTGAAACATTGACTGCTCATTTCAATGGATGCTGCCCGACCTGCTGAGTTCATCCAGCTTGTTTGTACGTGTTGTTTTGACCACAGCATCTGCAGTGTACTTTGTGTTTACTATTCATTACTCTGCTGCAAAGTCTCTTTGAGTTATGCCTACCCTGAAGAAGTCTAAATCTTCTCTTCGATGGGACTTCAGTGAGACCCTTTCTCACTGCTCACCCTCTGTGATCTCCGCCTCTCTTTGACTCTTTGATCATGTCCTGACCCAGACATGGTACCACAGTCACATCTCGTTTTTGGGAACGTGTCTCCGCCACCATCTCGTACCGCAGGGATTCCAGCTCCGGTTCCAGGCCTCCCAGTTTGGGCCCAGCGATGATCCCTAGTACCTCCATTTTATTGACCGTTGCTCCCTTCGCTGCTCCCATCGGATTCTCCAAGCCACACCCACCACCATGCGGAGATACCTACGGACAACTGTCTCTCTCTCTGCCACCACTGCGGGCCTCGCTCTCCACTGTCTGCCATGGACTTCTCCTACACTTCATTCTCCACCGGATTCACGCCTCCAACTGCCGTTTCTTCTCCCTCCTCATGTCCAAGAGGGATCACAAGCTCGACTGCCTGCAGCCCACGATGACCGCTTCCAGTCCGAACCCCGACCCCTCGGACTTCGACTTCTCAGGCCTTCAGCAGGCCGAAGACCCATCCGCCTCTGACTCTAACCCCGACTGGAACCACGGCCTCCCGGACATGGGCATCAGTCCCCGACGCGCCATGGACTCACTCGCTTCTGACTTGGACCTCAGTTCTGGTGCCCTGCAGACCACAGGCTCCGACACCCTCAGCTCCAGATCCAGCTGGGACCGAGATCCTGACCCTCTCCAGACCAGGACCGCTGGGTCCTAACGCTCGTCTTATTCCTCTACTACGCCCTATATTCCCCGTGACTCCCAACCTTCCCTCCACCCCCATCCCCCTCCATTCCTCTGATCCCTCATCCTCAGCCCGCTCACCCTGAAAATCCCAACCACCCTCTCCCTCCTGAGACCTCCCACTCTTTACCCTCCTCTGACCCCAGCCCCAACCCTTGCCATGTCTTCACCATCCCCTCTGACCTTCCCCTCTCTGAGGCAGAGTGTTCTGTGCTGAGCAAGGGCCTCACTTTTGTCCCCTCCGTCCACACCTCAGTGAGTTCCGTGGCTGACATGACGCTGAACTCTTCTTCCCTCGCCTATGTCTCCGAGCCTACTACTTTAACAAGGATTCCCCTCCCCCTATTGATGACCCCTTCTCCCATCTTCAACCCTCCTCCTCCTCCTGGACACCCCCACTGGGCCTCCTACCTGCACTCGATCTTTTCATCTCCAACTGTCTCCGAGACATCAACCGTCTCAACTTCACCACCCCTCCCTCCTGGTCCAACTTCAATCCCTCTGAACGCACTGCCCTCCACTCTCTCCACACTAATCTTAACCTCACCGTCAAACCCGCAGACAAAGGTGGTGCCGTAGTAGTCTGGTGGATGGACCTCTACCTCACTGAGGCCAAAGGGCAGCTCTCTGACACCTCCTCTTACTTACCCCTGGAACAGGACCCCACCCAAAAACATCAAACCATTGTCTCCCGTACCATCACTGCCCTTATCAACTCTGGAGACCTTCCATCCTCAGCCAAAAAACTCATAATTCCCACACCCCGCACTGCTCGGTTTTACCTCCTCCCCAAGGTCCACAAGCCTGACTGTCCTGGTAGGCCTATAGTTTCGGCCTGCTCCTGCCCCACCAAACTTGTACCTGCCTACCTGGACTCCATTTTGTCACCCATAGTTCAGTCCCTCCCCACCTACATCCGGGATACATCCCATGCCCTCCACCTCTTCAATAACTTCCAGTTCCCCGGTTCCAACCGCTTCATTTTCACCATGGATGTCCAATCCTTATACACTTCAATCCCCCATCAAGAAGGCCTCAAAGCCCTCTGCTACTTTCTTGACAATAGACCTCACCAGTTCCCCAACATCAGCACCCTCCTCCGGTTGGTGGAACTGGTACTCACACTTAATAACTTCTCTTTCGGCTCTTCCCACTTTCTTCAAACTAAGGGTGTAGCTATTGGCACTCGCATGGGCCCCCGCTATGCCTGCCTCTTCGTGGGTTATGTGGAACAACCTATGCTCCAAATCTATACTGGTACTGCTCTCCAACTTTTCCTTCACTACATTGACGACTACATTGGTGCTGCTTCCTGCACCCATACTGAGCTTGTCAATTTCATCGACTTTGCCTCTAACTTTCACCCAGCCCTCAAATTGACCTGGGTCCATCTCGGACACTTCTCTTCCCTTTCTCAATCTCTCGGTCTCCATCTCTGGAGACAGACTGCCCACTGACATCTTCTATAAACCCACTGACTCCCATAACTACCTTGATTATACCTCTTCCCACCCGCCAAAAGTAATCCCAGTTCCTCCGTCTCCGCCGCTTCTGCTCCAGGACATCTCAAATGTCCTCTTTCTTTAAGAATAGTGGTTTCCCTTCTGCCATCATCAATGATGCCCTCATCGGCATCTCCTCCATTTCCCGCACTTCGGCCCTCACCCCATCCTCCCATCACCGCAACAGGGACCGTGTTTCCCTTGTCCTCACCTACCACCCCACCAGCCTCCGGATCCAGCATATTATCCCCCGCAATTTCCGTCAGCTTCAACAGGACCCCACCACTCAGCACATCTTTCCCTCTCTACCCCTCTCTGCTTTTTGCAGGGGTCATTCCCTCCGCGACTGCCTGGTCCACACGTCCCTCCCCACAGATCTCCTGGTACTTATCCCTGCAAGTTTAAGTGCTACACCTGTTCCTACACCTCCTCTCTTACCACCATTCAGGGCCTCAAACAGTCCTTCCAGGTGAGGCAACACTTCACTTTTGGGGTCATCTATTGCATCCAGTGCTCCCAGTGCGGCCTCCTCTACATCGGCGAGACCCGACGCAGATTGGGGGATCGCTTTGTCGAGCACCTCCGCTCCGTCCACAACAACAGACAGGATCTCCGGGTTGCCACCCACTTCAACTCTGCTTCACATTCCCATTCGGATATGTTCATAGATGGCCTCCTCTACTGCCATGATGAGGCCAAACTCAGGTTGGAGGAGCAACACCTCATATACTTTCTGGGTAGTCTCCAGCCCCTTGGTATGAACATCGAATTCTCCAGCTTCTGGTAATTCCCTCTCCCTTCCCCCCCCACTTTCACTCTGCCTCCTCTTCCAGCTGCCTATTTGTTTGGAGAAGGAAGTCGGAGGATCAGAACGGGAGTGCGGTGGGAGCCATCTTGAATTTTTCTTATTTAAGAGAGGTGGGACTGCGCAGGCGTGTGACGGCGGGCTGTGAAGTGGGGAAGATTTAAAAAGGACACAGCCTGATACAGTGGGCAGCGTCCTTTGCAGGCAGTGGAGTGAGCCGGGAGCAGTGTGAAGGCTAAAGGGCTTGGGCTCAAAGAGCTTAGGCAGAAGCGGGCGAGGCAAGGTAGGTTTAGGTTTCAGTTTTTCCTGTTATTTGAGGAAAGGGGAAGTATGAGTGTGAGGGCAGCTTGTTGTTCTCGGTGTCGGATGTGGGAGGTCCTAGAGTCTCCTAGCCTCCCGGACGTCCACATCTGCGCCAGGTGCGCCGAGCTGCAGCTCCTAAGGGACTGTGTTAGGGAACTGGAGCTGCAGCTCGATGACCTTCGTCTGGTCAGGGAGAGTGAGGAGGTGATAGAGAGGAGTTACAGGCTGGTGGTCACACTGGGGCCACGGGAGGCAGACAGGTGGGTAACGATTAGGAGGGGGAAAGGGAAGAGTCAGGTACTAGAGAGTACCCCAGTGGCTGTACCCCTTGACAATAAGTACTTCTGTTTGAGTACTGTTGGGGCGGAACAGCCTACCTGGGGGAAGCAACAGTGGCCATGCCTCCGGCACAGAATCCGGCCCTGTAGCTCAGAAGGGTAGGGAAAGGAAGAGGAAGACAGCAGTAATAGGGGACTCGATAGTTAGGGGGTCAGATAGGTGATTCTGTGGACGCGATCAGGAGACTCGGATGGTAGTTTGCCTCCCTGGTGCCAGAGTTCGGGATGTTTCTGATCACGTCCAAGATATCCTGAAGTGGGAGGGTGCGGAGCCAGAGGTCGTGGTACATATAGGTACCAATGACATAGGTAGGAAAAGGGAAGAGGTCCTGAAAGGAGAATATAGGGAGTTAGGAAGGCAGTTGAGAAGAAGGACCACTAAGGTAGTAATCTCGGGATTACTGCCTGTGCCACGTGACAGTAATAGTAATAATGTTTCCGTGCTGTAATTGTTATATGGTTAAATGGATATGGTCATATCACCTCTCTCATGATTCTGCCTTCTTCTATTACCCATAGTGCTTTCCCCTTACATTCCTTCTTCACCTCTCTGGCCTATCCCCTCCCGGCTTCCCCTCCCCCACCCCTTGATCTTTCCTCTGATTGGTTTTTCACCTGGCACCTTCCCCCTCCCCCCAACCTTCTTTATAGGGCCCCAGCCCCCTCCTTCTTCAGTCCTGATGAAGGGTCTCGACCCAAAACGTTGGCTGCTCATTTCAACAGATGCTGCCCAACCTGCTGAGTTCATCCAGCTTGTTAGTACATGTTGATTTGACCACAACATCTGCAGTGTACTTTGTGTTGTCCATACAAGGGAAGTTGTGGTTCCAGTGATGACAGATCCCAGTTGTGAAACTAGACTTACAGATGGTTGGGAGGAGATTTGATAGAGGTTGTAGAATCTAGATGGTTTATATCGGGGATACAGAAAGGCCTGTGGATAATTCAAGATGCAGGGACACAGTTGGAAGTGACAGATGAAGTACTCCAAAGAGGCAAGAAGATAAATATTGATCAGACAGTAAGAAGCAAAGGCTGAATGAACATTCAACTGCACCTATCAACAGGAAAATGGATAAATGAAGTTTAGAAAAAACACTGGGCTGTGGAGTTAAGTATGGGAATGGATAGATTGAATTGTGTACAAAGACACAGTATACAAACAAAAGGTTGAATTTCAAAATCAAACATCCACTCTTTGCAAGTAGTAAGGCAAGTGGACCTTCCACAAAATTTGCAGTAGTGTTCAAGATAACAAGATCATAAATAAAAGATGATAACAGCAAAGAAACCTTCACAGTTTCAAAGACTGGAACCAGAACAGGAAATTAAAACTTGCATTTATATAGCACCTTGACATCTCTTTCAGAAAGTCCCATTGTGCTTCTTAGCTCATAATGTATGATCGTGTTTCTAACTAATAACCATTTTGTAAACAGAAACTTCCTACAAACACCAACTGGATAACTGTTTGTTCTGAGAGATACCAGACTACCTCAGATGACTCCGCCTCCTGCCCTTCTTTATGTGGTATCTTGGAGCCTCTGTCATCCACCTAGACAATTTCATCTAAAATAGGGTAACTCTGGCATCATAGCATCAGTAATAATGCCCAATGCAGCCTAGACTTGCATTCAGGGCTCAGAAATTAGATTTGACCTGGAGCCTTCCAACTCGGAGAGGAGTGAGGCACAGTCAACAAGAAGGCAAAGGACATTGCTGAATACTACAAAAATACTAAAATACTACCTGGCAACAGTTTGTATCTAGCCAGGATATAAACAGACATGTCATTCCTTGATGAATCCATCATGCTGGAGGTACAGCAGCCTAGACTCACTCCTTAAGGTTCAGCAGCAACTCCTTCCCCACTGCCATCAGATTCTTGAAGTGACCTAAGAAACCCATACCCTAACACCTCAGACTCTATTTCTTTCCTCTCTTCCTGAAATTGCACTAATGCTTATTTTTATTGTTGTCATGTGAGTTATGCATAACTTATGTTAAATTAAGTTGATGGTAATTTATGTTTGTAATGTGTGGTCTGCTGCTATAAAATGCTAATTTTCATGGCACGTGGACCTTGGGTATGTATGCTCATTACAATACACTTGAATTTGAATTTAAACTCCAAACTTCAGAAAAGAATCAAAACTAATTGTGCAGACTTGTAGAATTAGAACCAGATGATCAAAGGAATTTTCTGTGATCCAGAGAGCAAAACTTACAAGAGATCTTGAGAACAGGTGTTTTTGGAAACACGTCCTTCAAAGACCTATCAACGAATGAACATGGCTCGGGCTTCCTTTTAATGTACACTGTACAAAAACTATTTTTGTCATTTTCAGACAGATCAAAGTTTCAATATTGCATATTCTAGCTTTTACAGAGAGAAGGAGAACCAAAAGGATATCTGCAATTCAGTGCAATACAAACGTAGCAGTTAATGTATAATCTTTAAGGCTCTTTGCATGCACCTTTAAACAATTCATTACCGGTTTGCAGAAGAGTTCCAAGATATAGGCTAGAAAACTAAGCCTACTAATAAACATTTATTGGATCTCTGTTCATCTCCAGCAACGTTTGACTTCAGAAAAAATTAACTTCCTGCCAGAATATCAAAGAAATGTGCAGCTCATCAAAAACCTTTCATTGACACTGTGGCACGAAATTTACTTGTTAGGTCTCGACTATTGATAAACCTAGGGAAAAAAGAGCCAGAGTTCAGAGCTGTGAGTTAATGGTACAGCCCTATGAACCTCTGGTTAGACCACACAGAATGTTGTGTTCAGTTCTGGTCACCTCGTTACTGGAGGACATGGATGCTTTAGAGGCTGGAGAGGAGATTTACCAGGAAGCTGCCCGGATTGAACATAGAACAGTGCAGCACTGGATCAGGGCCTTCGGCTCACAATGTTATGCCTAAACAGCTAAAAAGTAAATCAAAAACGGCCCAAAGTCCAATCCCTCCTACCTACACAATGTCCATGTTGCTCCATCTTCCTCATATTCATCTGCCTATCTAAACATCTGTAACGCCCTGGTTCATACTTTCACTGTTATGCTGTATGTATTTCATTTAGCAGTTCTGTAAGAGCAGTCTGTTCTGCTTTCAGCCTGTTTGGGTGATTGTCGAAGGTAAGGGATGATGTGGAATGTGTGGGAGGTTTTCTTGGTGAGGGACAATAAGGTTGGTCTTGGGCTTTTGTTTAAGAGGAGATGAAGAGAGAAGATGCTGGGGAGAACCAGTCGCAGCATACGATCTGCTGGTAGACCGTTTGTTCAAGATGGATTGGAAGCGACTTTTGGAAGGTGCTGTGGGCATTCACGCAGTCCAAGGGCCCAGCATGAGTGACAGAAAAGTTCAAGATGACCTCCAATTTGTGCAATTAGAATGGGCCCTTTTCTTTACTAAACTGTTAGTTAAGATTCATAAATATAATTCCTTTAATCATGTGCAGTGTATTGTCTGTTATTTTGTGGCACTAATTTGTAAAAGGATAGCAAATTACACAGCATCCACACAAACCGGGGTTTGGGATGGGATGAGCCGTCTCAATCTCACAAGTCTGGCGGGACATAAGAGTGTCTTCCCTTGACTTAAGCTGCCAAGGAAACCAGGGTGTTTCACATCTCTTAAATGTGTTCGTCTCTACCACCATACCAGGGACTGGAAAGCATTTCTTATGAGAATAGGTTGATCAAGCTCAGGCTTTTTCCTTTGGAGTGAAGAAGGATGAGAGGTGAGTTGATAGAGGTGTAGTAGATGATAAGAGGCATAGATTGAGTGACTTATTTCCAGAGCAAAAAAGCGAAAATGAGAAGGCACCAATTTAAGGTGTTTGGAGAAAAGAATGAGCGAGTGTCAGCAGTAGGTTTCTTTGACTCAGTGAATGTTGGACGCTACTGGGGGTAGTGTTAGAAGCGGGTAAATTAGGGACATTTAAGAGTCTCATAAATAGACACATGGATGAAAGAAAAATGGAAGGCTATGTAGGAAGGAAGGGTTAGATTCATCAGCACAACATGGTGGGCAGAAGCACTAATACTGTGCTGTACTGTTCTATGTTCCAAATAAATCTGGCACTAATGGGCTATTACATTGACCAGGTGAAGTTATGCTGAAAAACACAAGTCAAAGAAAGCAGCTCCTATCTCAAAGTTTACTTTGCGGTCCAAGTCTCGGGTGTGAAGCCTCCTACCTTTTCTTCCAAACTTTGCTTCTCCTTTGTTGCTTCTTTTAGCTGATTCTGCAGTTCTTGGATCTGTGCGATGTCACTGGATGTCTACCCATGATTAGGGAGGGAGAAAAAAACATTCATTGAGTTCAACAAAATCATTAGAAGTAAACACATTCATAATGTGTGTGTATTATCAAGTAATGGAACTTGAGGCTGACATGACAGCATCCAGGGATAAACTTCATCAACAGTTTATAGTGCAATATATGCAAGTAAATGCACAATGAATAGCAGATCAACGGAGAGTGATAGTGAAAAATAACAATCTCCATAGACTACAGACCTATCCCTACACACACATCAGTTCCTGTCTGAGTGGTGACTTGGATCTGTTCCAATTCACCTACTGAAGCAACAGGTTTACAGCGAATGCTATCTCATTAGCTCTTCACACCTGGACAGCAGAGCTGCATACACCTGCATGCTCTTGATCGATTACAGCTTGACATTTAACACTATTGTCCCCTCAAAAGTTGTCAGTAAGCTCCAAGACCTTGGCCTCAATACTCCCTTGTGCAATTAGATCCCGGATTTCCTCACTTGTACACCCTAGTCAGTTTGCATTGGCAAAAACATCTCCTCCACATCCCCATCAGCACTGCAGAGATGTGTGCTTAGTCCCCTGCTCTACTTGTTTTACACCTATGACTGTGTGACCAAGTACAGCTCCAAGACCATATACAAATTTGCGACAATAGCTCTATTGTGGGCTGTATTAAAGGTCATGATGAATCAGCATACAAGAAGGAGACTGAAAATATGGCTGAGTGGTGTAATAACAACATCTCTCACTCAATGTCAATATGACCAAGGAACTGATTGTGAACTTCAGGAGAGGGAAACCAGAGGCCTATAAGCCAGCAATCATTGGAGGGTCAGAGGTGGAGTGGATCAGTAACTTTAAATTCCTGGGTGTCACCATTTCAGAGGGCCTGTCCTGGACCCATCAGATATACATTATTACGAAGAAAGCATGTAACAGTATAAACACAGCTGCACTTCCTTAGGAGTCTGCAGAGATTCGGCATGTCATCAAAAACCTTGGCATAGCTGTGTTGTGGAAAGTGTGCTGATCGGCTGCATTATGGTCTGGCATGGGAATACCAATGCTTTTCAGTGGAAAACCCCACAAAAGGTAGTGGATTCGGCCCAGTACATCATAGGTAAAACTCTCTCAATCATTGAGCACATGTACATGAAACATTGGCATAGAAAAGCAGTATCCATTATCAAAGATCCTCACCACCCAGGCCATGCAGGCAGAAGATACAGGTGCCTCAGGACTCACACCACCAGGTTCAAGAACAGTTACTACCCCTCAACCATCAGGCTCTTTAACAAAAGGGGATAAATACACTCATTTAAGGACTGTTACATTGTTATTCCATACTATTCATTGCTATTTATTTACATCTGCATTTGCACAGTTTGTTTAGTTAACAGTTCCTGATGTTTACAGCTTACAATTACTATTCTATTGATTTGCTAAGTATGCCTGCAGAAAAAGAATCTCAGGCTTGTATGTGGTGACATGTATGTACTCTGATAATAAATTTTACTTTGAACTTTAGACATTTGAACCAAATAAAACATGAAGTTGCGCAAGAGCTAGAAGAAACCAAGCAAAAGACCAGAACAATGCTATGCAAGAAAATAATGAAGATGCAACCCACTGAATCGCTGAGAATTAGTTCAAAAACTGCTCCACAACTTGATGGTAATAACAACAACACAGATGTAGAGCCTCCACAGAATGCTGAATATGAAACATAGAAACATAGAAAACCTACAGCCCAATAGAAGCCCTTTGGCCTACAAAGTTGAGCCAAACATGTCCCTACCTTAGAAATTACTAGGGTTACCCATAGCCCTCTATTTTTCTAAGCTCCATATACCTATCCAAAAGTCTCTTAAAAGACCCTATCGTATCTGCCTCCACCACCATTGCCGGCAGCCCATTCCACACACTCACCACTCTCTGCGTAAAAAACTTACCCCTGACATCTCCTCTGTACCTACTCCCCAGCACCTTAAATCTGTGTCCTCTTGTGGCAGCCATTTCAGCCCTGGGAAAAAGCCTCTAACTATCCACATGATCCAATGTCTCTTATCATCTTATACACCTCTATCAGGTCACCTCTCATCCCCCGTCGCTCCGAGGAGAAAAAGCCGAGTTCACTCTACCCGTTTTCATAAGGCATGCTCCCCAATCCAGGCAACATCCTTGTAAATCTCCTCTGCACCCTTTCTATCGTTTCCACATCTTTCCTGTAGTGAGGAGACCAGAACTGAGCACGGTACTCCAGGTGGGGTCTGATTAGGATCCTATATAACTGCAACATTACCTCTCGGCTCCTAAATTCAATTCCACGATTGATGAAGGCCAATACACCATTTGCCTTCTTAACCACACAGTCAACCTGCGCAGCTGCTTTGAGTGTCCTATGGATGCAGACCCCAAGATCCCTCTGATCCTCCACACTGCCAAGAGTTTTACCATTAATACTATATTCTGCCATCATTTTTGGCTTACCAAAATGAACCACCTCACACTTATCTGGGTTGAACTCAATCTGCCACTTCTCAGCCCAGTTTTGCATCCTATTAATGTCCGGCTGTAACCTCTGACAGCCCTCCACACTTCCACAACACCTCCAACCTTTGTGTCATCAGCAAACTTACTAACCCATCCCTCCACTTCCTCATCCAGGTCATTTATAAAAATCACGAAGAGTAGGGGTCCCAGAACAGATCCCTGAGGCACACCACTGGTCACTGACCTTCATGCAGAATATGACCCGTCTACAACCACACTTTGCCTTCTGCGGGCAATATCCCCATTGGATCCCATGCCTCTTTACTTTCTCAATAAGCCTTGCATGGGGTACCTTATCAAATGCTTTGCTGAAATCCATATACACTACATCTACTGCTCTTCCTTCATCAATGTGCTTAGTGTTATCCTCAAAAAATTCAATCAGGCTCATAAGGCATGACCTGCCCTTGACAAAGCCATGCTAACTATTCCTAATCATATTATACCTCTCCAAATGTTCATAAATCCTGCCTCTCAGGATCTTCTCCATCAACTTACCAACCACTGAAGTAAGACCCACTGGTCTATAATTTCCTGGGCTATCTCTACTCCCTTTCTTGAATAAGGGAACAACATCCACAACCCTCCAATCCTCCGGAACCTCTCCTGTCCCCATTGATGATGATCATTGCCAGAGGCTCAGCAATCTCCTCCCTCACCTCCCACAGTAGCCTGGGGTACATCTCATCCGGTCCCGGGGACTTATCCAACTTGATGCTTTCCAAAAGCTCCAGCACATCCTCTTATTAATAACTGCATGCTCAAGCTTTTCAGTCCCCTGCAATCACCAAGATCCTTTTCCATAGTGAATACTGAAATAAAGTATTTATTAAGTACCTCTGCTATTTCCTCCGGTTCCATACACACTTTCCCACTGTCACACTTTATTGGTCCTATTCTCTCACGTCTTTTTCTCTTGCTCTTCGCATACTTATAGAATGCCTTGGGGTTTTCCTTAATCCTGCCCACCAAGGCCTTCTCATGGCCCCTTCCAGCTCTCCTTATTTCCTTCTGAAGCTGAGCTTATAGACAAAATTATCCCAGCAGTTAACAGCACACTAACAGAATACATGGACACTGACCCAACAGAAAGACACTACATACCTAAACAAAACACATCATTAAAATTTTCAAAATCTGTTAATATTCTGAACAATGTTATATTACCACAATATTTGGGAAAACTTGAAACATTGGGAGGGCTACACCCAATAACATACTGTGCAGCATTAACAGCAGGGCAATGCAATGGCTCCAAAATAGAGACACTGATTGATAGAAATACCAAACTGAGTACTGTAAAGAGTAACATGGCCGGGTTGAGTGGAATACGGGATCAAACATGATGGAATGGAAGAGCAGACTCAATGGCCTGAGTAGCCTAATTCTGCTCCTATGTCTTATGGTCTAATGAAATGAGAACACCAAAATGGCAGGAGACATTAAGAAACAAAATTGAAACCTGAAGAGCAGAAATAGCCTGCCTAATGGTGTATAAAATGGATAAGATGAGCAAGGAAGTTAAAAGAAAGCTAAGGAAATGTAAGGTCCACACAAGATACAATCAATATAACAAAAGCATGTAGAATTTATAGATACATGAAAACCAAAGTTTGGAGCATGCAAAGCCAGACTAAATAGACACATGAAATGTGCCAGATGAAGAAAACAGAATGATCAGTTCAGGAATAATGACAAAGGCTTATATAGGACATTAAAACTAAATTTGACACACCAAAATGTCATCTATCCCAGCATAGAATTACCAACAAACACAGAGATAATGAACTTTTGTTCCAATATCTCATCAAACAGGGCAACGCACAATCAAGAAGCAAACTGGATTAAGGAGGAGAAAGAACACACACACACACACACACACACACACACATACACACACACACACACACACACACACACACACACACACACACACACACACACACACACACACACACACACACACACACACACACACACACACAAGACATGTAAACACTTGAAGTTACAATGGAAATGCTAAAAGTGGTTATTAAAGATACCCACAACTGGAAAAGTACAGACGCTGATAATATTTATAACTATTGGTATAAAAAATTACTTGCTTTCATTCATAGCTATTAATATTTATCAATAATTTTCTTAAAAATCCTGAAAAATTGCTTGAGCTTTTGACAGAAGGTAAAACTCATCTCTTACCTAGAGGAGAAATCAAAAATGACCCATCAAAATATCATCCTTTACTTGTTTACAAATTATATATAAAATGGTAACATCATGCATCTTGCAAATAATCACGATTCCATAATTCTAAATCAAGCCCAGTGGAAAATAGAAATCTTTCATGTTGTTTTATTGTCTGCCAAAAAGTATTTGATTCTGTCCCACACTCATGGTCAATAGAAGCTCTTAATATATACAAACTACACTCAATATTGATGAAATTCCTACAATATCTCATGAAGCATTGGCATACTATAATCACCCTATCTATTAACAAGCAAAAAAGGATAAACACCGTTTCCAAAATAAACTGAGGCATTTTCCCAGGCAACTCTCTAAATAAATAAGTAATACTGAGAACAAATTGTCGAGTCCTTGAAAGTGATTCTATAAGTTATGGAAGTAGTCTAATGTTGAGGTGAGTGAAGTTATCCACACTGGTTAAGGAGGCTGAAGGTTGAAGTGTAATAACTGTTCCTGAATCTGGTGCTGTGGATCCTAAGGAACCTCCTTCCCGATGGCAGTGCTCCTTGTAGATGTGCTCAATGGTGAGGAGGGATTTTCTTGTGATGGACCAGGTTATATCTACTACTTTTTTTGTAGGATTTTCAGGTCATGGACATTGGTGTCTCCATAGCAGGCCATGGTGCAACCAGTCAGCATATTCTCCAATTATTATTGAAATCCTTCCACTTACTAGTGCTGACTCTAAGAATCTATTGCAGTTTTCACTCTTTGTTGCAATTTTGATGAAGTTTCTTCAACTGCACCTCCCAAATCCGTGACCTCTACCACCAAGATGGACCTCCAGGTTCCTCATCAAATGATACAACATGTTGACTTGGAAGTGCAGCTCTGCTCCTTCATTGTGACTGGTTCTAAGACACTGTCCAGGGAGATATCGGAGGTAGGTTTTATATACAGAGAGTGGTGAGAGGCAGATACATCAGGGTTATTTGGATAGGCACATGAATGAAAGAAAAATGCAGGTCTATGTGGAAGGGAAGCATTATATTGATTTTGAATTAGGTTAAAAGGCCTGTACTGTGCTGTACCATATGCCAAGGGTTCCCAACGTTTTTTATGCCACAGGCCAATAACATTAAGTAAGGGGTCTGAAGACCGGAGGTTGGGAACCCCTGGTCTATGCTAATAGCATTCTTGGTCGATCTTTCACCATATGACTCAGTATGGTTCAGGGAATCACCTTAAAGAAAGGGAATAAACAGTGACCCACATCCCAAGAATTTCATCTTTATTTTAGGAAAAATACCTGGAGAGACAATATGAAACTGCTGTTGGTCTTTAAGTTATTTTTTAATAAATTCTACAACTGTTAGCTCTATTCAGCCTTTTATATTTGTCCATTCAAGCTTGTTTGTTTGATGAGGAGGGACTCACAATGCGGAGCTCAAGACATGACACCCACCCAGACTGTAAAATAAGTGAGCTATAAATATTTCAATATTTGTAATGTATTTGTTTGTGAGAAGTAGCTTTAAGTTTCTTCATAAATAATGCAGTTAAACCAGCAATAAACTGGACAGATATAAAAGAGAGATGACGGTTTGTTGACTAATGGCATAATTCTAAAATATAGAAGATGTTTGAACATTGCCTTTTCATTTGTTTTATGCAGGAATTTTCCTTTGGGATTTGTGTATTGCTGTCAGGTCCAGCCGTTATTACCTCTGTCCAAAACCCTGAATAGTGACCTGCGGAGTCAGTTCAGAAGATAGTTTAAGAGCCAAACACTTTGATGGGTCTGGAGTCTCACAGAGACTAGACTGGGTAAGGAGCAGATTTCTTTCCCTGAAGGATTTTAAAGAACCAGATATTAATTTATAGGCCAATATTGCTACTATTTCAGATTATTAACTCAATTCTGACTTTCACGGTTGCCATGGTGATTTATAAATATAATGATTATTAGCTTAGGTCTCTACATGACTAGTCTGGCAACTCAGCCACTGTATCACCTCTGGATTCTATTGATCTAAACAGATATTAAAAGAAATTGCGTTATTGAAGTACATATCGCCTGAAGCTACATTGTATTTTCATTGTGCCTTCTTATAGGTTTGAGGAGAAAATACACTCTGTGGCCACTTTAGTAAGTAAAGCAAATATCTAATCGTTAATGCAAATATCTAATCAACCAATCATGTGGCAGCAATTCAAAGAATAAAAATATGCTGACATTGTCAAGAGGTTCAGACCAAACATCAGAATGGGGAAGAAATGTGATCTAAGTGACTTTGACAGTATAATAATTGTTGTTCCCAGATGGGATGGTTTGAGTATTTCAGAAAATGCTGATCTCCTAGGATTTTCACAGACAACAGTCTCTAGAGCTTATAGAGAATGGTGTGAGGATCAAAAAAATATTCACTGAGTGGCAGTTCTGTGGGTGAAAATACCTTGCTAATGAGAGAGGTCAGAGGAGAATGGCCAGACAGGAAGCTGACAGGAAGGCGACTGTAACTCAAATAACTACACATTACAGCAGTGGTGTATAGAACAGCATCTCTGAATGCACAACATGTCAAACCTTGAAGTAGATGGGCTACAACAACAGAAGACCATGAATATACACCAGTGGCCACTTTATTACTTAATAAAGTGGCCACTGAGTGTAATTGGTGTGCTTTTATATTCTAGGACTGTTACAACAGAAAGAAAAGCGTGCAGATCTTTGGCTTCTGGCACACTTAGTTTTACATGTAGGTTTAAAGACAAAGTCTTTTAGGACTATGTTAAGACAATGTAAGACAGGTACCTGAGCAATGAGATCCTTGTGCTTCTTCATGATGTCATTCAGGTCATCTTGGTCTTCATCGAGACGTCTCAGCAGATCAGACTTCTCACGCTCCAACTGGTACAGCTGTTCATCGGCCTACCGTCAAGCACATAGAAATACCAAATATCATATAACAATTACAGCACAGAAACCGGCCATCTCGGCTCTTCTAGTCCATGTCGAATGCTTACTCTCACCTAGTCCCACCGTCCTGCACTCAGCCCATAACCCTCCATTCCTTTACTGTCCATATACCTATCCAATTTACTTTAAATGACAATATTGAAACTGCCTCTACCACTTCTACTGGAAGCTCATTCCACATAGCTACCACTCTCTGAGTAAAGAAATTCCCCCTTGTATTACCCCTAAACTTTTGCCCCCTAGCTCTCAACTCATGTCCTCTCATTTGAATCTCCCCTACTCTCAATGGAAAAAGCCTATCCATGTCAACTCTATCTATCCCACTCATAATTTTACCTCTATCAAGTCCCCCCTCAACCTTCTGCGCTCCAAAGAATAAAGACCTAACTTGTTCAACCTTTCTCTGTAACTTAGGTGCTGAAACCCAGGTAACATTCTAGTAAATCTCCTCTGTACTCTCTCTATTTTGTTGACATCTTTCCTATAATTCGGTGACCAAAACTGTACACAATACTCCAAATTTGGCTTTACCAATGCCTTGTACTATTTTAACATTACATCCCAACTCCTATACTCAATGTTCTGATTTATAAAGGCCAGCACACCAAAAGCTTTCTTCACCACCCTATCCACATGAGAGTCCACCATCAGGGAACTATGCACCATTATTCCTAGATCACTCTGTTCCACTGCATTCTTCAATGCCCTACCATTTACCATGTATGTCCTATTTTGATTATTCCTACCAAAATGTAGCACCTTACACTTATCAGCATTAAACTCCATCTGCCATCTTTCAGCCCACTCTTCTAACTGGCCTAAATCTTTCGGCAAGCTTTGAAAATCTACTTCATTACCCACAATGCCGCCTATCTTAGTATCATCTGCATACTTACTAATCCAATTTACTACCCCATCATCCAGATCATTAATGTATATGACAAACAACATTGGACCCAGTACAGATCCCTGAGGCACACCACTAGTCACTAGCCTCCAACCTGACAAACAGTTATCCACCACTACTCTCTGGCATCTCCCATCCAGCCACTGTTGAATCCATTTTACTACTTCGATATTAATACCTAATGATTGAACCTTCCTAACGAACCTTCCATGTGGAAACTTGTCAAAGGCCTTACTGAAGTCCATATAGACAACATCCACTGCTTTACCCTCGTCAACTTTCTTAGTAACCTCTTCAAAAAATTCAGTAAGGTTTGTCAAACATGACCTTCCACGCACAAATCCATGTTGACTGTTCCTAATCAGACCCTGTCTATCCAGATAATTATATATACCATCTCTAAGAATACTTTCCATTAATTTACCCACCACTGCTGTCAAACTGACAGGCCTATAATTGCTAGGTTTACTCTTAGAACCCTTTTTAAACAGAGAACAATGCATGATCCACCAATAAAATTCTTACTTCACACTGGTGAGACTGCACTTAGAGTATTGTGTTCAATTCTGGTCACCTCATTATAGGAAGGATGTGGAAGCCATGGAGAGGGTGCAGAGGAGATTTACCAGGATGTTGCCTGGTTTGGAGAACAAGTCATATGAAGCAAGGTTAGCAGAGCTGGGACTTTTCCCTTAGGAGTGTAGAAGAATGAGAGGGGACTTGATTGAGGTGTACAAGATTATGAGAGGCATAGATAGGGTGAACAGTCAGTACCTGTTTCCCAGGGCACCAACAGCAAACACCAGAGGGCATATGTTCAGAATTAAGGGAGGGAAGTTTAAGGGAGACATCAAGGGTAAGTTTTTTTACACAGAAGGTTGTGAGTTACCAGGGTTGGTGGTGGAGGCTAAAACATCAGGGGTATTTAAGAGCCTCTTGAAGAGGCACATGGATGAAAGAAAAATGGAGGGTTATGGGGTAGTGTGGGTTTAGTACTTTTTTTAAGGATTATATGGGTCAGCACAACATGGAGGGCTGAAGGGCCTGTACTGTGCTGTAGTGTTCTATGGTTCTATAGTACTTGTACATATTCTATGTAACCTTCCCAAGGTTTCCCTATTCAACCGATCATGATCATGTGATTCTAAGAAAGCTTACCAATGTCTCTACTTTCTCAGGAAGCTCAACAAATCTGGCATATCCTCTTTGACCCTCAGCAATTTTTATTGATGCACCATAGAAAGCATCCTATCAAGATGCATCACAGCTTGATATGGCAATGGCTCTGCTGTGACTGCAAGAAACTGCAGAGTGCTGGACACAGCTCAGCACATCCTGGAAACCAGATTCCCTCCCCCCCACCCCACCCACCCACCCCACAAACTTTGTCTATACCTCTTGCTGCCTCGGTAAAGCAGTCAACGTAATCAAAGCTCCCGCCCATCCTGTACATTTTCTCTTCTCCCCTCTCCCATCGGGCAGAAGATACAAAAGCGTAAAAACACGTACCACCAACCTCAAGGGCTGCTTTTACCCCACTGTTATAAGACAATTCAGTGGTCCCCTTGTGTGATAAGACAGACTATTGATCTCACAATATACTTTGTATTGACTTTGTACCTTATTGTTTACCTGCACTGCACCTTATTTGTTCATTCTATTATTGTTTTACCTCAATGCAATGTGTAATGATTTGATCTATATGAACAGTTTAAAAGGCAAGCTTTCACAGTACTTATGTATATGTGACAAGAGTAAACTGAATCCAATTCAATCTTCATCACTTTAGTCCCAAACTGTTAACTAGAGGCAAAGTGAGTCAGCAGATAAAGTTGCTGATTCACAGTTGCAGAAACATCAGGTTTGATCCTGACTCTGGGTAATATCTGTGTAGAGTTTCCATGTTCTCCCTGTGGCTGTGTGGACTGTCCAGCAACTCCAGTTCCCTCCTATAATTCTAAACCATGCTTGAGGAACAGGGCTTGGACCACTTCAGCGAGCACCTCTGCTTCATCCGCCAAAAGTGGAACTTCTCGATGGCCAAGTATTTTAATTCCCATTCCTGTTCCAACATGTCACTCTATGGCCTCCTCTTATGCCATGATGTGGCCACCCTCAGGGTGGAGGAGCAACACCTTGTATTCCATTTGCGTAGTCTCCAACCTAATGGCATGAATATAGATTTCTCCTTCCTGTAAAAAAATTTCACTCCCCCCCATCCCTTCTTCTATTTCCCACTCAGGCCTCTTATCTCCTCTCACCTGCCTATCACCTCCCTCTGGGTTCCCTCCTCCTTCCCTTTCTCCCATGGTCCACTCTCCTCTTCTTTCAGATTCCTTCTTCTCCAGCCCTTTACCTTTCCCACCCACCTGGCTTCATGTATCACCTTCCAGCTATTGTCCTTCCCCCACCCCCTCCTTTCTATTCTGGTATCTTCCTCCTCCCTTCTCCTACCTCCTCCAACACTGAAGAAGGGCTTTGGCCCGGAACGTCAACTGTTTATTCATTTCCATAGATACTGCTTGATCTGCAGATTTCCTCCAGCATTTTGTGTATTGTGTGGTGTTGTTTGTTGTGGTCTGTGTTGTTTTGATAAACATTGTGGGTATATTATGTTGACACTGGAATATGTAGTCGCACTTGTGGGTTGCCCTCAGTACATCCTTAGGCGGTGTTGGATGTTAACACAAACAACACATTTGAATGTATATTTCCATGTACATTTGTTAAAGAAAATTAATCTGAATGAATTTGTATCTGAATTAGGGCCAGTAGGTTAATTGACTATTGTAAATTATCCAAATGAGGTTGATTACGGAAAAATCATGGTGGAAGGAGACCATGGGCTGTTGTGAAATGGTGAGACAGTAGTAACTTAATAAACCAAATGGTCTCCTTACACATTGTTTCAAGGATAAACATGTGGCTGAGGACCAGAACATTTATAAAAATGAGAGCTACAGTTCTCAATCTGCAATATGAATTTCTGAAGAAGCTTGGTCCAACCATCCTGAGTTTCCTGCCCATGTTTCTCCTGTCCTTTTCATACACAGGCATTGAACATCTTGCTGGTGGGTAAAGATTTTCACAGTAAGTGAAACTGACACAAAGCTCCAAATCTGAAACCTAGTTGCCCAAACGGGGCCACTGGTCTCTGGTTAACACAGAACTTTCACAGTTTGAGAGATGGTCTACCACTTCCTGCAATACAGTGTGACAGAGTGGGGAGATACTCAGCAAATTAGACAGCAGCTGTGGGGAGGAAAACCATAAGACCATAAGCCATAGGAGTAGAATTAGGCCATTTAGCCTATTGAGTCTATTCTGCCATTTCATTATGGCCGATCTATTACCCTTTTCAATCCCATTTTCCTGCCTTCTCTCTGCAACCTTCGATACCGTTACTAATCAAGAACCTAACAACATCCACTTTAAGTATACCCACTGACCTGGTCTCCACAGCCATCGGCACCAGTGAATTCCACAGATTCACCACCCTCTGGCTAAAGACATTTCTCTCCGTCTCTGTTCAGAGGCTGCGCTCTCTAGTTCTAGACTCCTCCACTGTAGGAATCATCCTCTCCATGCCCACTCTACCTAGGCATTTCAATATTCAGTAGGCTACAATAAGATTCCTCCCCACCTCCATTCTTTTTAACTCCAGCCAGTACAAGCCCAGAGACATCAAACACGTTTCATACATTAACCCTTTCATTCCCAGAATCTTCTAAATAATTTGTAACAAAGAATTCTCTTTAAAATCTGGAATCTTCCAAAACTGATAATATTTTAGGTTAATACACACAAAATGCTGGGGGAGCTCAGCAGGCTAGGCAGCACCTATGGAAAAAAGTACAGTAGACATTTCAGGCTAAAACCCTTTGGCAGGACTGGAGAAAAAAAAGCCGAGTAGATTTGAAAGGTGGGAGAAGGGGAAGAGAGTACGCCAGGTGATAGGTGAAACTTGGAGGGGGGGGGGGGGAATGAAGCAAAGAGCTAGGAAGTTGATTGGTGAAAGAGACAGAAGGCCATGGAAGAAAGAAGAAGGGAGTGGGAATGGGAGCAACAGAGGGAGGCGATGGGCAGACAAGGGGATAACATGAGAGAGGGACAAGGGGATGGGAAATGGTGAAGGGGGGTGTGGGTGGAGGCATTTCTGGAAGTTTGACAAATCGGTGTTCATGCCATCAGGTTGGAGGCTACCCAAATAGAATATAAGGTGTTGTTCCTCCAATCTAAGAGTGACCTTATCCCGGCAGTGGAGAAGACGGTGGATGGACATGTCGGAATGGGAATGGGAAGTGGAATTAAAATAGGTGGCCACTGGGAGATCCTGTTTGTTCTGGCAGACAAAGCATAGATGCTCAGCAAAGCAGTCTCCCTATCTACGTCTGGTCTCAACTATATACAAGAGGCCACACCGGGAGCACCGAACACAGTATATAACCCCAACAGAGGTGAAGTGTCGCCTCACCTCGAGGGACTGTTTTGGGCCCTGAATGGTAGTGATGGAAGAGGTGTAGGGGTAGGTGAAGCACTTGTTTCAGTTTGCAAGGATAAGTGCCAGGAGAGAGATCAGTGGGAAGGGATGAATGGACAAGGGAGTTGCGTAGGGAGTGATCCCTGTGGAAAGCAGAAGGTGGGGGGAGGGTGAAAATGTGCTTGGTGGTGGAATCCAGTTGAAGATGGTGGAAGTTTCAAAGTATTATGTGCTGGACGTGGTGGCTGATGGGGTGGTAGGTGAGAACAAGATGAAACCCTGGTAACATGGTGGAAGGATGGGGTAAGAGCAGTCGCGTGTGATATGGAAGAGATACGGTTGAAGGAAGCATTGAATGTGGAGGAAGAGAAGCCTCTTTCTTTGAAAAAGGACATCTCCTTTGTTCTAGAATGAAAAGCCTCATCCTGAGAGCAGATGTGATGGAGACGGAGGAATTGAGAGAAGGGATGGTGTTTTTACAAGTAGCAGGAGTATAGTTCTGGTAGCTGTGTGAGTCCATCGGTTTATAATAGACATCAGTGGAGAAGCTATCTCTGGAGATAGAGACAATGAGATCGAGAAAGAGAAGGAAAGTGTCGGAATGGACCAGGTGAATTTGAGGGCCGGGTGGAAGTTGGAGGCAAAGTGGATGAAATCAACGTTCATCAGGGTGCAGGAAGCAGCACCAATGAAATCATCAATATTTTAGGTTAATGGCCCTGCTTCAGAAGAATTCTACTTGTGTATCTACTGCTGCAAAGAATTCACAGTCTTTTTTGATCCTCGTGATTTTTCCAGAACCAAGTGGCTATGTTTTAGAATTAGGTGTCAATTATTTAAGGACAGAAATGGGAAATTTTCTACCCTGGAGAATTGTGAAAACTCAGAGATTGAGAATTTCTAACATTCCTTTGCCTCAAGGGGAGATTTTCTCAAGTTACACACACAAAATGCTGGAGGAATTCAACAACTCAGGCAGCATCTATGGAGTGAAATTAACAATCAACTTTTCAAGCCCTTCATCAGGATTTAAGCTTTAAGTTTTTTACTTCTTTACAAAAGAAAATTATCCGGTTTAATTTTAATATTGATTTGGAACTGACTGAATGGCTAAGCAGGTTCAAGGACAGAAAAGTCTGCTCCAACTTGTCTGATTTTGCAAGGAGGTTTAACAGGGTGGTCCTGATAAATGGCCTGAAATGCCGACTGTTTATTCCTCTCCATAGATGCAGCCTGAACTGCTGTGTTACTCAAGCAATTTGTGTGTGTTGCTCAAGATTTCCAGCACCTGCAAAATTTCTTGCATTTGTAACAGGGTAGTTGCAGGGGTTGTTTCCACTAGTGGGAGACTTGAACAACACAATTTAGTTACCAGATAAGAGGGTAGCATTTAAAATGGAGGCACACAAGTATTTCTTTTCAGAAAGAGTGTTGAGTCTCTGGAATTCTCTATCTCATAGGGTAATGGAGATATTCAAAGAGGAGTTACTTGTGATTTTGAGAGATACAGCATATGGAAAAGGCCATTCCAGCCCAATGAGCTACACTGAATAGGTAGACAAGGCCCAATGTGTCCATTCCAGCCCAATGAGCCCAATCAGCCCAATGAGCTGCACTGCATAGGTAGATGAGTATTTGAATGATCAGGGAATGAAAAGCTACGGAGAATTGGCACATAGTAGTTGAGATCTGAGGCAGATTAACCCTGAACACACTAAATGACAGGGTAGTCCTGAAGAGCTTTTTTTGTTGTGTTCCATTTCCTGCATTACCAAGGTTCAGTGACAGAGTTGCAAGGCATTGGTCAGACTGTGCTTGGAGTACTGTGAGCAGTTTTGGGCCCCTTATCTACGAAGGGAAGTACTGGCATTGGGGAGACCTTTTGACATTTGATAGGTTTCAATAAGATCCACTCTCATTCTTCTGAATTCCAGTGAGTACAGGCTCAGACCATCAAATGCTCCTCATACTATAAGCTTTTCAATCACAGAATTATTTTGTGAACCTCCTTTGAATCCTCTCCAATGTCAGCACTTCTTTTCTTAAATAAGGGCCCAAAACTGCTCACAATACTCCAAGTGAGGCCTCACCAGTGCCTTATAATGCCTCAGCATTACATCTTTGCTCTTATATTCTAGACCTCTCAAAATGAATGCTAACATTACATTTGCCTTCCTCACCACAGATTCAACCTGCAAATTAACCTTTCGGGAATCCTGTACAAGGACTCACAAGTCCATTTGCACCTCATAATTTTGAATTTTCTCACCATTTAGACAATAGAATCGTGAGTCTATCATCCTCTGCTTTAAAAATACACAATGACTTAGGCTACGTCCACACTACACCGGATAAATCCATAACCGAAGCTTTTTCTCTTAGTTTTTACCCTTCATCCACACTAAAATGGTGTTTTCATCCCCTGAAACTGGAGCTTTTCAGAAATGCTCTCCAAAGAGTGTATTTTTGAAAACGCCAGATTGGCTGGATCAGTGTGGATGGGGTAACCGGAGACTTCTGAAAACACTGTCAGACGGCAGCGCGCTATTTCATTGTTTTCTTGAATGCAACCTAACAATTTCAGAACAGACAGCAACGAAACTGACGCTGGAAGAGTTAGAAATGTACTCACCAAATACTTTGACCCGTAACTTACTGAATAAATAAGTACACTCACTTTGCCCTGTTTTCTGTCCTTGCTCGTATGAAGGTGGTTTACCTATTTATGCAAGTACTTCTCTGACAATAGATGTGTAACAGCCTAATGTAACATTGTATGGAAATACAAGATAACACTGATGTAGACATGTTTTACATATTTAACAAAGTGCTTTATTAATGCAACAGAGTTAGTCAGTTTTTCAATGTTCGTCGTCAGCCGGGTCAATCTGTCCGTGAACTCCCTGTTGGTTGCCTCCATATGCTCCAGTATTTGTTTCTTTTTACTTTTAAGTTCTCCTGCGCGAAGCCAACAGCTGTTCGTCGTTTTAAGTTTTTCTAGTCTGTAACTACACAAACGCGCACTTTTACGGCGAGATTCAACACCAAACATGTCGCTTGTTTTCGGTAAATGTGCCGAAAATGCAGTAGGAGGAGATTTGCCGAAATCTCCAGTTCAATGTGGACAGAGATATTTTTAAAAACACATAGTGTGGATGCCTATCGTTTTTACATGAAACTGGCATTTTCAAAATTATCCGGTCTAGTGTGGATGTAGCCTTGATTGCCACAGCCAGCTGTGGCAATGAATTTCACAGGTTCACTAATTTCTGGATAAGGGGGAGTGATTCCACAGAATTCCTCAGATTCACCACCCTCTGGTTAAAGAAACATTCCATTTGTTTGCAGTTGGTTCATATCCTCTAAACTTTTCCTATCCATATACCTGTCCAAATGTCTTTTAACTGAGATGGAAGGAATTACTACTCTAAAGTTGAAGCTGCATTGAAAAAGGAGCAGAAGGGCCAGTGCATGGCTCCCATCTCATTCCAAAGGAGGGAAATTGTGAAACCCAGTGGACTGAATGGTCCGTCTGGCCAGCTTGACAAAATGATGAACTATTGCTAACAGAGACAGTCCAACCAGCAAAGACAAAATAGCACTTGTAAGCATTTTTAGGCAACAAATGTACATTTGCTTTTGTTATCATCATGAGAAACCTGGAGAGAGGAGCAAAGATGCCTGGGTTTAGCATGTCAGCTTTAATCCTGTATGGTACATGGACAACCAGAGTCCACAAAATGACACGTGCATTCAGGAGTAATAATAATAGAGTTGTCGTGATGGGAGATTTTAATTTCCCAAATATCCATTGGCATCTCCCTAGAGCAGGGGGTTTAGATGGGGTAGAGTTTGTTAGGTGTGTTCAGGAAAGTTTCTGACACAATATGTAGATAAGCCTACAAGAGGAGAGGCTGTACTTGATTTGGTATTGGGTGTCAGGTGTCAGATCTCTCAGTGGGAGAGCATTTTGGAGATAGTGATCATTACATTTTAACATTACATTTTGGGATGTAATGTTAAAATCGTACAAGGCATTGGTGAGGCCAAATTTGGAGTATTGTGTATAGTTCTGGTCACTGAATTATAGGAAAGATGTCAACAAAATAGAGAGAGTACAGAGGAGATTTACTAGAATGTTACCTGGGTTTCAGCACCTAAGTTACAGAGAAAGGTTGAACAAGTTAGGTCTTTATTCTTTGGAGTGTAGAAGGTTGAGGGAGGACTTGATAGAGGTATTTAAAATTATGAGGGGGATAGATAGAGTTGATGTGGATAGGCTTTTTCCATTGAGAGTAGGGGAGATTCAAACAAGAGGACATGAGTTGAGAGTTAGGGAGCAAAAGTTTAAGGGTAACACGAGAGGGAACTTCTTTACTCAGAGAGTGGTAGCTGTGTGGAATGAGCTTCCCGTAGAAGTGGTAGAGGCAGGTTCGATATTGTCATTAAAAAAAAAAATTGGATAGGTGTATGGACAGGAAAGGAATGGAGGGTTATGGGCTGAGTGCAGGTTGGTATGACTAGATAAGCGTTCGGCACGGACTAGAAGGGCCAAGATAGCCTATTTCCATGCTGTAATTGTTATGTGGTTACATGGTTATAATTCTATCTCCTTTACCATAGCATATGAGAGAGAGATAGGAACAGACAAGGTAGAAAAGCGTTTAATTGGAGTAAAGGGAATTATGAGGCTATCAGGCAGGAAATTGGAAGCAGATGTTCTCAGGGAAAAGTACGGAAGAAATGTGGCAAATGTTCAGGGGATATTTGTGTGGAGTTCTGCATAGGTACATTCCAATGAGACAGGGAAGTTATGGTAGGATACAGGAACCATGGTGTACAAAGGCTGTAATAAATCTAGGCAAGAAGAAAAGAAAAGCTTACGAAAGGTTCAGAAAACTAGGTAATGTTAGAGAGCTAGAAGATTATAAGGCTACTAGGAAGGAACTTAAGAAAGAAATTAGGAGAGCCAGAAGGGGCCATGAGAAGGCCTTGGTGGGCAGAATAAAGGAAAACCCCAAGGCATTCTACAAGTATGTGAAGAGCAAGAGGATAAGACGTGAAAGAATAGGACCTATCAAGTGTGACAGTGGGAAAGTGTGTATGGAACTGGAGGAAATAGCAGAGGTACTTCATGAATACTTTACTTCAGTATTCACTATGGAAAAGGATCTTAGTGATTGTAGTGATGAATAGCAGGGGACTGAAAAGCTTGAGCATGTAGATATTAAGAAAGAGGATGTGCTGGAGCTTTCGGAAAGCATCAAGTTGGATAAGTTGCCGGGACCGGATGAGATGTACCCCAGGCTACTGTGGGAGGCAAGGGAGGAGATTGCTATGCCTCTGGCAATGATCTTTGCATCATCAATGAGGCCGGGAGAGGTTCTGGAGGATTGGAGGATTGTGGATGTTGTTCCTTTATTCAAGAAAGGGAGTAGAGATAGCCCAATGAGTCTTACCTCAGTGGCTGGTAAGCTGATGGAGAAGATCCTGAGAGACAGGATTTATGAACATTTGGAAAGGTATAATATGATTAAGAATAGTCAGCATGGCTTTGTCAAGGGCAGGTCATGCCTTACAAGCCTGATTGAATTTTTTGAGGATATGACTAAATACATTAATGAAGGCAGAGCAGTAGATGTAGTGTATATGGATTTCAGCAAGATATTTGATAAGATACTCCATGCAAGATTTGTTGAGAAAGTAAGGAGGCATGGGATCCAAGGGGACATTGCTTTGTAGATCCAGAAACGGCTTGCCCACAGAAGGCAAAGAGTGTTGGTAGACGGGTCATATCCTGCATGGAGGTCGGTGACCAGTGGCATGCCTCAGGGATCTGTTCTGGGACCTGTACTCTTCGTGATTTTTATAAATGACCTGGATGAGGAAGTGGAGGAATAGGTTAGTATGTTTTCTGATGTTGGAGGTGTTGTGGATAGTGTGAATGCTGTCAGAGGTTACAGCGGGACATTGATAGGATGCAAAACTGGGCTGAGAAGTGGCAGATGGAGTTCAACCCAGGTAAGTGTGAAGTTGTTCATATTGGTAGGTCAAATATGATGACAGAATATAGTATTAATGGTAAGACTCATGGCAGTGTGGAGGATCAGAGGGATCTTGGGGTCCGAGTCCATGGGATGCTCAAAGCAGCTGCGCAGGTTGACTCTGTGGTTAAGACAGCGTACAGTGTATTGGCCTTCATCAATCATGGAATTGAATTTAGGAGCCTAGAGGTAATGTTGCAGCTATATAAGACCCTGGTCAGACCCCACTTGGAGTACTGTGCTCAGTTCTGGTCGCCTCAATACAGGAGCGATGTGGAAGCTATAGAAAGGGTGCAGCAGAGATTTACAAGGATGTTGCCTGAATTGGGGAGCATGCCTTATGAGAATAGATTGAGTGAACTCGGTCTTTTCTCCTTGGAGCGACGGAGGATGAGAGGTGACCTGATAGAGGTTATAAGATGATGAGAGGCATTGATCATGTGGATAGTCAGAGGCTTTTTCCCAGGGCTGAAATGGTTGCCACATGAGGACACAGGTTTAAGTTGCTGGGGAGTAGGTACAGAGGAGATGTCAGGGGTGAGTTTTTTACTCAGAGAGTGGTGAGTGCATGGAATGGGCTGCTGGTGGCGATGGGGTCTTTTAAGAGACTTTTTGGATAGGTACATGTAGCTTAGACAAATAGAGGGCTATTGGTAAGCCTAATAATTTCTAAGGTAGTGACATGTTCGGCCCAACTTTGTGGGCCGAAGGGCCTGTAGGTTTTCTATGTTTCTAAACTGGAGACGAAAATAAACACTCAGCAAAATAAGACTGAGTTTAGTTCAGATATTCTCTTTTTCACAACTATTAAAGTACTTTAACTTTGTTAAATATAAGAAGGGATAAAGATCAAAAAGACAGGAAGAGATTGTGAAGTATTACTGAAGGGGCTGACATTCACTGCAGCCAGAGTTAATAATTAACATGCACAGGGAATTAAACCTGGCCTTTGATATCTTTTTTAATTTCTCAAAGCATGGCAAGTCATGTAAACAGCAACTCTATAATCCTCTGTTGCTGTGTATTCTACCCAGTTAATAAGTGCACTGATGCCATTCAAGTTACGGAAGTTTAGTTACAATAGTGCCAATCTACTCATGATGACTATAATGTGGGAAACACCATGATGTTCATGAAACCAAAGTAAAGGGAGAGCTTTAAAGCTGAGCAGAATCACACAGAGCCAGTACAACATCTACTGAAGGGTCTGCAAATCCAGACACTGAACTGACAGCAGGATTAGATTTATAGAGAAAGGAAATGGATCATTCAGCACATCCAACAGCAGATACAACATCAACCCCTACCAATGCACCATAGAAAGCATTCAAGCTGAATACATCATGGTTTGGTAATGGCAACTGCTCTTCACATGACTACAAGTTGGACCCTTGATCTCACAATATATCTCATTGCGATCTTGCACTTCATTGTCTACCTGCACTGCACTTTCTCTGTAGCTGTTACACTTCATTCTGCTTTGTTATTATTTTACCTTGTTCTAGCTCAGCGCACTGTGTAATGATTTGATCTGTATGAACATTATTCAGGACAAGCTTTTCATTGTATAGGTAAAAATAATAAACCAATATCAACACTAACCCTACAGCAAGCCCATTTTTCCCTCTTGCATCCCACAGATGGTCATACCACTTTCTTGTCTCTCTGAATATTTTCCAGCTGAATGTGCAGATGTCCCAACTCCTGCAGAGTGGATTTGTGAGATTTCTCCATCTCCACGCAACGAGCTGTGCTTTCCTGCAACTGATGAGAGGAAAAGAAAAACAGTTACTGAGTAATTGTTTGATGAGCACTTTGTTTGCAAGAAGGTCTGACTTTTCAAGGACGTGTTAGTGCATTAACAGTACCCAGGAAACGTGGACACCAAATCCATTGAGCAAACTTGTCAGAATTGCTGAACCACCAGAACAAGACACCAGGAAGAGAGACAAGTAAAACATGTCATGAAACCTGTCCATTTCCAATATATCCCACCTCACACAGTGAAGGGCATTTGTGATCATAAGAGATAGGAGCAAAATTAATCCATTTAGCCCATTGAGTCTGCTCTGCCATTCAAACATTACTAATTTTTTTGTTCAATCCTTTTTCCTGCCTTTTTCCTATAGCCATTATCAATTTTCGCTTTAAATATACCCAAAGACTTGGCCTCCACAGCTGCATGTGGCAACAAATTCTGCAGATTTACTGCCCTCTGGCTGAAGAAATTCCTCCTCAACTCATTTTTAAAGGGATGTCCCTATATGCTGAGGTTGTGTCATCAGATCCTAGACTCTCCTATTGGTGGAAACTTCCTCTCCACATTCACTTTATCCAGGCCTTTCAGTGTCACACAGGTTTCTGAACTCTCTCAAGTGCAGGCCCAGAAGCATCGAATGCTCCTCACAGGTTAAGCCTGTGAATCATTCCTGTGAACCTCACTGGACCTTCTCCAGGGCCAGGATACCCATCCTTAGATACAAAGCCCAAAACTGCTCACAATATTCCAAGTGGTTTGACCAGTGACTTATATAGCCTTAGCAGTACATCCTTGTTATTGTACTCTAGCCTCTCAAAATGAAGGCTAACATTGCATTTGCCGTCTTTACTACCAACTCGGCCTACAAGTTAAACTTAAGAGAATCCTGAACTGAATCTCCCAAGTCCCAATGGGGAATAAGCAGAAGCAAGAATTGCATCCAATAACATTAAACATGTTAATGATGCAAACCAAGGAGCACAGGTTACTTCAAAGGCACTGCAACAAAGTACAGTATCTCTCACCCTCGGGACAATAATGGTGCAAGACCAGTGGTTTTCCACACCAGCAAATCTTTATTGCATTACGTAAACCATACAAGTGGGAGCTTTTGTTCCTGGGCTTTCTCCTGCTATTGTCGTGCTGTAAAAATCATGTCAGGCATTCCTCTGGCTGGACCAAAGCCACACAGAGTCAGGCAGGAGATCTGCCAGAGGTGAAAGCTAGTCACATAAAATTCAGGTGAGTTCCTTTCCTGTTGTAGAGAGACGGGAGATACCTCTGCAGTTTCTGCAGTTAGTCTTGTCACCCTTTTTGAAGAAAGTGATAATCAGAGTATCCCTGAGTTCAGCTGGATCTTTTCCTGGTCCCAGATCTGGAGAAGCAAGTCATGAATACGATTTAAAAGTTCTGTGCCACCTCCTTTGAGGATTTCTGCTGGAATTCCATCAGGCTCAGTTTGTTGTTCCTCAATTTTTTGCAAGCTGTCTGCACCTCTTTGATATTAGGATACTTACTCATAAGAACAGAAAAAAATAGGAGCAGGAGTAGGCCACCAGGCCTGTTGAGCCTGCTCCACCAGTCAATAAGATCATATATTTACTGAGGTAGCCTCCACTGCTTCATGGGGCAGAGAATTCCACAGATTCACCACACTCTGGGTAAAGTAGTTCCTCCTCATCTCCATTCTAAATCTACTCCCTTGAATCTTGAGGCTATGTCCCCTAGTTCTACCAGAGCCTTTATCTTATCTATCCATTTCATTATTATTTATATGTTTCTATAAGATCTCTTCTCATTTTTCTGAATTCCAGCAAATACAGTCCCAGGCGACTCAATCTCTCCTCTTAGTCTAAACCCCTCATCTCTGGAATCAACCTGGTAAACCTCCTCAGCATTGCCTCCAAAGCCAGTACATCCATTCTCAAGTAAGGAGACCAGAACTGCATGCAGCACTCCAGGTGCAGCCTCACCATTACCCTGTACAGTTGCAGCATAACCTCCATATTCTTCAATTCAATCCCTCTAGCAATGAAACCAACATTCCATTTGCTGTCTTGATAGCCTGCTGCATCTGCAAAGCAACCTTTTGTGATTCATGCCCAAGCACTCCCAAATCCCTCTACACAGTAGCATGCTGTAAGTTTTTTACCATTTAAATAATAATCTGATCTTCCATTTTTTTTTCCAAAGTGGATGACATTGCATTTACCAACATTGTAGTCCATCGCCAGACCCTTGCCCACTCACTTAACCCAACTATATCTCTCTGCAGACTCTCCGTATTTTCTGCACAATCTGCTTTTCCACTCAATTTAGTATCAGCAGCAAATTAAGATATACTACACTCAGCCCCCTCTTCCAGATCGTTAATGTATATTGTGAACAGTTGCGGGCCGAGCACCAACCCCTGTGACACACTGCTCACCACTAATTGCCAACCAGAGTAACACCCATATATCCCAAATCTCTGCTTTCTATTGGTTAACCAATCCTCTATCCCTGCTCATTCATCACCCCCAACACTATGCATCCTTATCCTATGGATAAGTCTTTTATGTGGCACCTTATCGAACACCTTCTGGAAATCCAAGTAAATAATGTCCACCATTCCCCTCTATCCATTGCGCTCATTATATCCTCAAAGAACTCCAGTAAGTTTGTCAAACAGGACCTGCCTTTGCTGAATCCATTTTGCATCTGCCTGATAGATCCATTTCTTTCCAGATGCCTTGCTATTTCTTCTTTCATGATAGCTTCAAGCATTTTCCCTGTCTTTTGCCTATATCTCTTTTTTGAACAGTGTCTTCCTTCATGGGTTGTTGTGAGAACTGGTCGATGGTTTTGACATCAACAGTGGTGTCATGATTAAATGGCTCCTGAAAGTGTTCCTGCCATCAAGAAATGATGGCATCATTGTCCTTTGGCAGCCTTTTTGTCCATCTTTGGAGTGAAGGGGATTTAGGCCACAATGGTTTGGGTCATACATTGCCTTGGTGACAATTGACATCACCAAAGTCAGCAAGCTGCTGTGTTTCTAGGGTCCTCTCAGTCCACCACCATCACTCCCACTTTATATGGCCTTCATTGACCTTACCAAAGCATTTGACTCTGTAAATTGTCCTGCCCTTTGGCAGATACTGTCCAAAATCAGGTGCTCGAAGAAATCTCTCAAGATCCTGCAGCTCTTACACAGTGATGAGTGTGACATTCATCAGCCACAGTGGCTCTGAAACAGCACCTTTTAAGGTTGAGACCAGGGTCAAACAGGGGTGCATCATTGCCCCAACTCTATTTGCCAATTTCATTGCAACCATTCTTCACCTCACAGGCCAGGACTTCCCACAAAGTCCAGATTGTCCATAGGACAGATGGGGCAGCTCTGTAACATTAACAAGTTCAAGGCAAAGAGTAAGGTGTCAACTACTTCCATTATGGAGCTCCAATATGCAGACAATAATGTAGCTCACTCTGAGGAGGATCTGCAGTGCATAATGGATGCTTTTGCCAGAGCCTACAAGCTCCTGGGACTTGATCTAAATATCAAAAAGACCCAAGTCCTGCATCAACCTGCTTCAGATCAAGCTTCTAAACCTCCAACGATCCAAGTTGACAACATCCCTCTGGAGAACACTGATCATTTCCCATACCTTGGCAGCCTTCTTCAAGAGCCAACATTGACCTTGAACTAAATCACAAGTGTAAGTGGAGCTTTTGCCAGGCTGAGAAAGAGGGTTTTTGATTATTGGGATATCAAGACCAGCACTAAGCCTATAAAGCTATAGAGCTTCCCTCCTTGCTATATGGAGCAGAGTCATGGACAACATACAGTAGGTACATTAAATCCCAAGAAATCTATCCCAAGAAATCCTAAGGGATTGGACACGCTGGAGGCAAGGAATTATGACCAAGTAAAGGAGGCCATTCTCCGAGGTTACGAGTTAGTACCTGAAGCGTATAGACAAAGGTTCCGAAATTTAAGGAAAGGGTGGAATCAAACGTATACCGAGCTAGCCCATGAGAAGGGTGTGCTCTTGGACCATTGGTGCACCGTGGAAAAGGTGGCCGAGAATTATGGGCGTCTCAGGGAGTTATTTTTGATTGAGGAATTTAAAGGTTGTGTTCCGGAAGAGATCCAGATGTATTTGAATGAGAGGACGAATCAGTCTATCTCAGAAATTGCTAGGTTCGCAGATGAATATGCCCTAACCCACAAGACAAAGTTTTCCTCGCCAAAAAGTTACCAGAGAGACTGTAGAGAAAGGTGGAGAAAGGTAGAGAAAGCCCGCCAGCTGAGGCGGAGATCCCGCTGGGAGCTAGTGGTAAAATTGAGGAGGAGAGGCAAGACGGCAGGAGAGGTCCTGGCTTGACCTGTTTTAATTGTAGAAAGGTGGGTCATATTGCATCTAAATGCTTTGCTCCGAGAAAGGAGCTAGAGAGAGGGAAAGCAGCGATCCCTATCGGGTGTGCAGTGGTAATCAGAAAATCGGCAAGAGGGTCCCAGGGGAGCAGAGAGCACGAGGGGTCGGAGATTTATCTGTCACACGGAACCGTGTCTGTGAGGAAGGGGGACCCGCCAATTCCCGTACAGATTTGGAGAGACACGGGGGCAGAGCTATCATTAATTAGCCGTAACGTATTACAATTCGGACCTCCGACGGGTGAGGTAACCCTGAGAGGAATAGGAAAATGGACAGAAAGGGTGTCTTTGCATAGGGTCATTTTGGATTGTGAACTGGTGTATGGATCAGTTGAAATGGGGGTGCCATCAGAATTCCCGAGAACTGACGTGGATGTCCTCCTTGGGAACGATTTAGCAGGAGGAAAAGTTTGGTCGGCCATGACTATGACCCGCCGACCGGTGCGTGTTGAGGCCCTGCCCATAGAGTCCCCGAGCTATCCCGCATGCGCGGACACTTGCAGCCTGTCGAGAGCGGCAGCTGAGAACAGGAGCAGTTTAAAATTGGCCAGTTTTGATTTGGCCCAGATGTCTTTACTGACCCTGTGCCACGAGGGTTTCGAGGGTGGTAAAACGAGGAATAGTAACGTAAAAGGGGGTAAGGGAGAGAAGGTAGATCAAGCTGGTGCCAGTGGTCATTGTCTCGTGGGGACACCTTTGTGAATTGGGAACGGTACTACGTGTATACCCTCAGGGCAACGTGGGTGGAGAGATGGAGAGAGATTGCATCATCCCAACCTGATTGACATCTGAGACCCTGTGAGTTCAGATAAAAGAGGGGTTGTAAAGACGGCCCCCCAGACGCACCAGAAGACACGCTAGAAATCCTGCGACAGCGATTTAATAGCGACAGCCGGTGGTGGGGTTCGTGTGCGTCTTTTCCTTGCCTGGGATTGGCGACCTCACCACGGAAGAACGGCTTAGCTACAGGGGAGGCCACAAGTGAGCGTCCATTCCCCAACGAGACTTCGACGAACCGAACTCCTGAAGGTTGGAAAACCTGCCAGGTAACTGTTTCATTCAATCTCTCTCTCTCCTTAACAAAGTGCACCAACGCAACACCACAACAGACGGCAGCTGGTGGAACTGCAGTGACCGCAAGAGACTTTCAGATATACAGCGGACAATATATACATTACCCCTAGACAACGATAGAGTTTGTTTCTTATTGGTTATTACTATACCTACGCTTTAGATTGAGTATTGACGACGTATGTTATCAAAATGTTTGTATTAACCTTCCTTTTGTGCCCCTTTATAAATAAAAACGTTTGAAAATGGTACCATCAGACTTCAGTGGACCTCTCTATCTTTGCTGGTAAGTGATCCAGTTACGGGATACGTAACAGTACATAAAATCCCAAGAAACCTATCCCAAGAAATCTTAAGGGATTGGACACACTGGAGGCAGGAAGCAAGTTCCCGCTGATGGGTGAGTCCAGAACTAAAGGCCACAGTTTAAGAATAAGGGGTAGGCCATTTAGAACAGAGATGCGGAAAAACTTTTTCACCCAGAGAGTGGTGGATATGTGGAATGCTCTGCCCCAGAAGGCAGTGGAGGCCAAGTCTCTGGATGCATTCAAGAGAGAGTTAGATAGAGCTCTTATAGATAGCAGGGTCAAGGGATATGGGGAGAGGGCAGGAACGGGGTACTGATTGTGTATGATCAGCCATGATCACAGTGAATGGCGGTGCTGGCTAGGAGGGCCAAAGGGCCTACTCCTGCACCTACTGTCTATTGTCTATTGAAACTCATGATCAAAGGTGCCTCCACAAGATTCTGATAGTTAGCTGGAAGAACAGGCGCACTAACTCCAGCATCCTGGAGGAAGCTAACATTAACTCCATAGCCCCAATCGTGACTCAGCACCAATGGTAGTGGGTAGGCCACATTATTCATATGCCTGACTCCCTTCTCCCTCAACAACTCCTGTCCAACCAACTGAAGGATGCAAAGAGCACTCCTGGAGAGCAGAAAAAGAGATTCCAAGACAACTTTAAGACCCACCTGAGGAAGTGCCACATCAACTTGAATGGATGGGAGAAATTAGCACAGGATAGGAAAAGCTGGAGAAAGACTGTCTATGAGAGAGTTCACAGCTTGAAGAATACCCCCACCGTGCACCGTGAGGAAAGACTGGGAAAGGCCCAACCACCTCAATGACCAGGAGAAGAATCATACTTGACTATGAGTGATCGCTGATGATGACAATTCCAAAGACACTTCTCTTTCATTTAGCTTTTGTAAGTTAATTTGCAGTATAATAAATTTTCCAGTGAACCCTTTGAAGAAAGAGTGTTGAAACAAAGCCCTGGGTGAGTTAAAATCACCAAAGATCCTACCGATGCCAGAAATCCAGAGCAACACACACAAAATGCTGGAGGAACTCAGCAGGTCAGGAAACTTTTGGGAAAAGAATAAACAGTCAACGTTTCAGGCCGAGACCCTTCTACCTGGTTAATTAAAAGTGGATGAGGAAAACAGGATCCTAGAGGTTCTTTATAGAGAGTTGTGAGATGAGGAAGAGGGCATAATTTTAAGGTGATTTGAGGATGCTATGGGGTGATATCAGAGGCAAGATTTTTACAGAGAGTGGTGTGTGCATGGAATGCATTGCCAGTGGTTGTGGCAGAGGCAGATATATTAGAAACATTTAAAAGACACATGGATGAATGAAAAATAGAGGACCATTTTGAGAAAGAAATTATTTAGAAAGTTTTCTCTTAAGGAGGCATGTTATCCAAGGGGACATTGCTTTGTGGATCCAGAACTGGCTTGCCCACAGAAGGCAAAGTGTGGTTGTAGACGGGCCATATTCTGCATGGAGGTCGGTCACCAGTGGTTTGCCTCAGGGATCTGTTCTGGGACCTCTATTCTTTGTGATTTTTATAAATGACCTGGATGAGGAAGTGGAGGGATGAGTTAGTAATTTTTCTGATGACACAAATGTTGAGGGTGTTGTGGATATTGTGGAGGGCTGTCAGAGGTTACAGCGGGACATTGATAGGATGCAAAACTGGGCTGAGAAGTGGCAGATGGAGTTCAACCCAGATAAGTGTGAAGTGGTTCATTTGGATAGGTCAAATATGATGGCAGAATATAGTATTAATGATAAGGCTCTTGGCAGTGTGGAGGATCAGAGGGATCTTGGGGTCCGAGTCCATAGGACACTCAAAGCTGCTGCACAGGTTGACTCTGTGGTTAAGAAGGTATATGGTGTATTGGCCTTCATCAATCATGGAATTGAATTTAGGAGCTGAGAGGTAATTTTGCAGCTATATAGGACCCTGGTCAGACCCCACTTGGAGTACTGTGCTCAGTTCTGGTCACCTCACTACAGGAAGGATGTGGAAGCCATATAAAGGATGCAGAGGAGATCTACAAGGATGTTGTCTGGATTGGGGAGCATGCCTTATGAGAAAGATTGAGTGAACTCGGCCTTTTCTCCTTGGAGTGAAGGAAGATGAGAGGTGACCTGATAGAGGTGTACAAGATGATGAGAGGCATTGATCATGTGGATAGTCAGAGTCTTTTTCCCAGGGCCGAAATGGTTGCCACAAGAGTACACAGGTTTGACGTGCTGGGAAGTAGGTACAGAAGAGATGTCAGGGGTAAGTTTTTCACTCAGAGAGTGGTGAGTGCGTGGAATGGACTGCTGGCAATGGTGGTGGAGGTGGATACAATAGGGTCTTTTAAGAGGCTTTTAGATAGGTACATGGAGCTTAGTAAAATAGAGGGCTATAGGTAAGTCTAGTAATTTCTAAGGTAGGGACGTGTTCAGCACAACTTTGTGGGCCAAAAGGCCTGTATTGTGCTGTAGGTTTTCTATGTTTCTATATTAGAAAGTTATCAGTAATTAACTCACTGTTTTTTAATCACTACCAGACCTTGACATATAATCTGCCTGAGATCCCTAGCCCCTAACAAACTGCTGCCTTACATTAACACAACTAATACCTTGGGCATGATTTGTCATTTTCAGCCCTTCAGATATTGTACCCCACCTCATGTGGATAACTTCTGCTGGTTGCTAGTTGTCATGGTTACAAGAGGCAGAGGATAGATAGTGTGTGTCTTCTCAGCATTATCTATACTGTTATGAAGTCATTATTCCTGATTAATTGGAAAATATACTGTGCTTACTAAAATTGATAGCATGAAAGGGCGCGAATCAGAATCAGGTTTATTATCACTGGCATGTGTCGTGAAATTTGTTAACTTAGCAGCAGCAGTTCAATGCAAAACATAATATATGAAAAAAATAAGTAAATCAGTAACAGTCAGTATGTATATGTACATTAAATAATTAAATTACATTTAGTGCAAAATAGAAATAACATAAAAAAGTCATGGGTTCAAAGTCCATTTAGGAAGTGGATGGCAGAGGGGAAGAAGCTGTTCCTGAATCACTGAGTGTGTGCCTTTAGGCTTCTCTACTTCTTACCTGATGTTAACAAAAGAGGGCATGTCCTGGGTGATGAGGTCCTTAATAATGGACGCCACCTTTCTGAGGCACCGCTCCTTGAAGATGTCTTGGATACTATGAAGGCTAGTAGTGGTGAAGCTGACTAATTTTACAACTTTCTGTGGCTTTTGGTCCTGTACAGTAGCTACCTCCACCCCACAACATACCAGATAGTGATGCACCCTGTCAAAATATTCTCCACAGTGCAACTATAGAAGTTTGAGTGTTTTTGGTGACATACCAAATCTCTTCAAACTCCTAATGAAACATAGCAGCTGTCATGCCTTCTTTATAGCTGCATCAATATGTTGGGACCAGGTTAGGTCCTCAGAGATCTTGAAACCCAGGAACTTGAAATTGCTCACTCTTTCCACTTCTGATCCCTTTATGGGGACCAGTTCTCCATCTTACCCTTCCTGAAGTCCACAATCAGTTCATTGGTCTTGCTGACATTGGGTGCAAAGTTGTTGCTGCAGCACCACTCAACTAGCTAGCATATCTCGCTCCTGTATGTCCCCTCATTCCCATCTGAGATTCTACCAACAATGGTTGTATCATCAGCAAATTTATAGATGGTGTTTGAGCTATGCCTAGCTACACCTGAAGCTAGAGAACCGTCAATTCTGAAGGGCTGAGGTCAGTTAGATCAGTAGAGCCTTGAAAATAAGATTGCTGTAGAGCTTTAGCATCAGAGTGATCCAAGGAGGGGCCAATAAGAAATTGAAGGAGAGGCCACTGGGAGATCCAAGCTCACAGAGGGCATTACATCCTCTCAGACTTTAAGGAAACAAAATTACCTGGAAGTTGCTGCCAGAGGGCTGTGGCTTGTGCAGTGGAACAGGAAGGATAACAGCAACCCAGTCTGTCTGCAACTTACCCTATCTCTCCACAAAGAGCAGGTCAGTCACGCTGGTGTGCAGAAATGGTGACAAATTGCCCAATTACAACAGTAAATGTACCAGGGAGATAAATTTCAAATGGTTCCATTAGCCTCAGGTTTTGCAAGCAGAAAATTCAACAGGACAACTAAATGGGCCACAAATATCTCTTAAACACGCTTACAGAAAGAAGAAAAAAAAATCAATGCAGATATTTCCAACCTGTCCTTCAGATGCACTGTAAATGAACACAAGTTAAATGGTAGAGAATAGAAGATCTGGTTTCAAATGTTTATATCATCACCTCGAAACCTGATGTTTTACTGCCTCCCATGATTTATCCACTACATTATTTATGTGTAATGTATATTAAATAGATTCTGGATAAGACAGCATTTCATTATCTGTAACTTGAACTTCCCTGATGTTTATGTGCATCACACAGATCCGATCGATAGTCAGCAACAGCTCCATTCCTGATCTGGCTGATGGATTGATGGATAGAGGAGAGAGCTAGCCAGCAAAGTAATCACATCTGGGCCTCAAAGTGACAAGGATGACCACAATTACACTGACAGCTCAGATGCTCTTGTCAACTCACACCACAGACGGAAACGCTAGTGTGAAGGAAGGACTGAAAGCAGTGTCACAGGCAGACAAGGGGGTGAAGAAGGTGCTTGTCTACTTCAGAATCAGAATCAGGTCACAAAATTTGTTGTTTTGCTGCAATGGAACAGTGCAATATATAATAAATACTGTAAGTTACAATAAGAATTATGTGTAATAAATTAGAGCAAATAGAGAGCAAAAAGTGAGATTGTGTTCTTGGTCTATTCAGATGGTGGATGGGAAGGAGCTGTTCCTAAAATACTGAGTGTGTATCTTCAGACTCTTGTACCTCCTCTTGATGGTAGCAATGAGAAGAGGGCATGTCCTGGATGGCACTTAGTGCATTGAGTATATTGCAGTGTTATACAAGGTATTGGTAAGGCTGTACCTAAAACTGTATTGTGTACAGTTTTGGTTACCCTGTTATAGAAACGATGTTATGAAGTAATTCAGGTGAATCTGAATCTGAGGGGGAGCTCTTTCACTCAGGGGGTGGTGTGGGCGTGAAACAGTGGAAGTGGTAGATGTGGGTTCAATTATAACATCTTACCTAGGATAGGTACATAGGTGGGAGGGGTTTGGTGGGATATGGGCTGGATGAATGTAGATAGGGCCAGGCAGAAGATCAGGTCACATTGGGCCAAAGGGCCTATTTCTTTGCTGTCCTGCTCTGTGACTCTATGATAGGCTGTGGCTTTGACTGACCTGCCGTTGCAGCTTCTCCACCTCCAGCTTACTGGCAGTTTGATCAGGGTCTCGCATGGTTCCCAGCAGTAGCTGTGCATCTACCAGAAGTGCATGCTTGCGTCGCAGATCCCTGCGTAGGCGTTTTTCCACATCAAAGTCCCGATGGCCGATCTGCATTAGATGAGATCTATTCTTAGCAACAATTAATTTTACTTTGCAAGCAGTTTGGATGCCTTTGTCTGCCATCAAGGCCATAAAAGAAAATTGGCAGCAAAAGCAGACATTCTCAGTCTATCTGCTCTGATGAGACAGAATTTCAAGATTGCTACATTGTTATGCAAAGAAAAGTCATTCTATTTGATTTCTTCCCTAATTCTGTGTTGCTTCTTAATAGAGTTTGTTTTCAGTCACATGACTGAAACAATAGAATTTAACCAGACCATTGCACTGCACTAACTCAGGACCCACTTAGGTGGTCACAAACTGCCAGATGTTAATGGGTGATCCACAAAGACAGCCCACAGCATAATATTTATATATAAAATTAATTACTACAAATATCTAATGCTCCTTTGCTGATTTGAATATCTTTGATTAAAGAAGGTGGGCTGTTCAATAATAAACTAATGAACGGAAAATCACTTATTTTCATCCTTACTCAGCTTCATTGTTGATCACTGATAGAAAAGCAACTTCAAATTTCCCTGTTCAAATACTCTTGGTTTGCATTTGGAGATGCTTGAATTTTTTTTGCTTAGAAGTCAAAGATCATGATGACATAACAGATTATGTAGGAGTCCAAGAGAATGCGCAGAAATGTAAGAAGTTGCAAAGGATGCTGGACTCAGCTCACAGACCACCCTACCACAAAAAGGCAGCATCTATCACTATGGACCCAACATCTGGCCCATCCCGTCATTTGAATCAGAATCAGATTTATTATCACCGGCATCTGTCATGAAATTTGTTAACTTAGCAGCAGCAGCAGTCAGTGCAATACAGGATATAGAAGACAAATCAATCAATCAATTAATTACAGTATATGTATATTGAATAGATTAAAAATCATGCAAAAAACAGAAATAGTGTCCAAGGGTTCAATGTCCATTTAGGAATCGGATGGCAGAGGGGAAGCATCTGTTCCTGAATCGCTGAGTGTGTGCCTTCATGCTTCTATACCTCCTGACTGATGGTAACAGTGAGAAAAGAGCATGCCCTGGGTGCTGGAGGACCTTACTAATGGATGCTGCCTTTCTGAGACATTGGTCCTTGAATATGTCCTGGGAACTTTGTAGGCCAACTAAAGATGGAGACGACGAAATTTACGAGCCTCTGCAGCTTCTTTCGGTCCTGTGCAGCAGCCCCTCCATAACAGACGGTGATGCAGCCTGTCAGAATGCTCTCCATAGTACAACTATAGAAGTTTTTGAGTGTTTTTGTTGACATACCAGATCTCTTCAAACTCCTAATGAAGTATAGTCACTGTCTTGCTTTCTTTATAACTACATCGATATGTTGGGACCAGGTTAGGTCCTCAGAGATCTTGACACCCAGGAACTTGAAACTGTTCAGTCTCTCCACTTCTGATCCCTCTATGAGGATTGGTATGTGTTCCTTTGTCTTATCCTTCCTGAGGTCCACAATCAGCTCTTTCACCTTACTGACATTGACTGCCAGGTTGTTACTGCAACACCATTCCACTAGCTGGCAAACCTCACTCCTGTATGCCCTGTCATCACCATCTGAAATTCTACCAACAATGGTTGTATCATCAGCAAATTTATCGATAGTATTTGAGGTATACCTAGCCACACAGTCATGGGTATAGAGAGAGTAGAGCAGTGGGCTAAGCACACACCCCTGAGGTGCACCAGAGTTGATCGTCAATGAGGAGGAGATAATATCACCAATCTGCACAGATTGTGGTCTTCCAGTTAGGAAGTTGAGGACCCAATTGCAGAGGAAGGTACAGAGGTCCAGGTTCTGTAACTTCTCAATCAGAATTGTGGGAATGATGGTATTAAATGCTGACCTACAGTCGATGAACAGCATCCTGACATAGGTGTTTGTGTTGACCAGGTGATCTAAGGCCATGTGAAGAGCCACTGAGACTGCATCTGCCGTAGACCTATTGTGGCGATAGGCAAATTGCAGTGGGTCCAGGTCCTTGCTGAGGCAGGAGTTTTTTCTGTCCATGACCAACCGCTCAAAGCATTTCATCACTGTAGATGTGAGTGTTACTGGGCGATAATCATTGAGGCAGCTCACACTGTTCTTCTTGGGTACTGATATAATTGTTGCCCTTTTGAAGCAGGTAGGAACTTCTGCTCATAGCAGTGAGAGGCTGAAAATGTTTTTGAATACTCCCAACCCTATATCACACAAGTTTTGGCACAAGTTTTCAGAGCCTTACCAGGTACTCCGTCAGGGCCTTCTGCCTTGCAAGGGTTCACCCTCTTTAAAGACAGGCTGACACTGGCCTCCAAGGTTACAGGGTCACCGGGTGCAGTAGAGATCTTCAGAGTTAGAGTTATATTCTCCCTTTCAAAGCAAGTATAGAAGGCGTTGAGTTCATCTGGTAGTGAAACATCACTGCCATTCATGCTATTGGGTTTCATTTGTAGGAAACCTTGCAAACCCTGCTAGAGTTGTCGTACATCCAATGTCGCTTCCAACCTCGTTCAAAATGGTCTCTTCACCCTTAGCCTCCAATAGCCCTCCATAAGTCATATCCTGGTTTTCTGGTACAGACCTAACTGCTACTATCAGGCAGAAGATGCAGAACATGGGATCTCACATCACCTGGTTCAAGAACAGTCATTTCCCTTCAGCCATTTGGTTCTTGAACCAATTGGCACAATCTTAATTACCAGCTTAGTCCACGTTTGCACAGATGCAATTAATAACTTATTTGCTAAAGCATCATAGGCACGAAGCATCAGAGACACAAAATTCACAAGGAAAACATAAATCAAACATAAATTATACACAATTTTTACAAGAAAGAACACAATCAGAACAAAAAAAATGTCCATTGTAGTGTTTCCGCCTGAAACGTCGACTTTACTCTTTTCCATAGATGCTGCCTGGCCTGCTGAATTCCTTCAGCATTTTGTGTGTGTTGCTCAGACTTCCAGCAACTGCAGATTTTCTCTTGTTTGCCATTTTAGTGAAAGGTGTTCATAATGTTGTTATACTGAGGTTGTGCAGATTGTGCACGAACCAAATGGTTGAAGGGAAGTAGCTGTTCTTGAACCTTGTGGTGTGGGACTTCAGGATTTTGTACTTACTGCCTGTTGGTAGCTGTGAGAATGTGACAAGACCCAGATGGTGATGACCTTTAATGAATCATGCTGCCTTCTTAAGGCAGTGCCTCAAGTAGGCACTTCCAATGGGGAGGGCCAATGTGCCTGTAATGTATTGGGCTTAGTCTACTGTTTCTACAGCTTCTTACATTCCAACACATTCAGATTGTTGTACCAGACCAAGATCCAACCATCCAATTTCAATTTGGATCTTCAATTATCATCTGAAGGGTTTGGGTCGCACTGAGAGAACAAACAACCATTCTGAGCACAGGTCAGCAAGCCATTAAAATATAGAGTCGGCCCTCCCTATCCATGGATTCCACATGCGTGGATTCAACCAACCGCGGATCGGGAAAACCCGGAAGTTCTTTCTCCAGCACTCGTTATTTGAGCATGTACAGACTATTTTTTCATGTCATTATTTCCTAAACAATACAGTATAACAACTATTTACATAGCATTTACATTGTATTAGGTACTATAGGTAATCTAGAGATGATTTAAAAGTACAGGCAGTCCCCAGGTTATGAATGAGTTCCGTTCCTGAGTCCGGCGTTAAGTCAGATTTGAAATCGTAACAGGTACACTGGTATTATTTAGCGTCAGTTAGTCAAATGTTTGTCTTAGTATATGGTATACATTTTACCTTTCTATGCATATAAAACGCTTAAGAAATGTATGCATTTCAATAATTAAACCACTGCATTGCTTAGTAATAATTGTAGCTTTCATCGGGCCTTTCACATGCTCCATTAAAATTGTTCTGATCGTTGACCGACTGTAGCCTAATGCTTTTCCAATGACCGATGGTGTTTCACCTCTTTCTGATCACTTTATTACTTCCACTTTATTTTTAAGCACTGTGGATTCAGAGCTGCCCCAGATCCTAATGTCCAGTGCACTGAGACAGGTTAAATAAGGTTCGGGGTTCCACTGGGTCCTAAAGACCACCGCACTGGTCAGGCTATATAGGGGACTTGAGCATCCGCGTTTTTTGGTATCCGCAGGGGTTCCTGGAACCAATCCCCCGCGGATAAGGAGGGCTGACTGTACTGATAAAGGTGTACAAGATGATAAGAGGCATAGATCAATGGAACAGCAGGAGACATTTTCCAAGGACAGAAAAGGCTAATTTTAAGGTGATTAGAAGGTGGATGTCAGAGATAGCTTTTTATTTTAAAAACACAGAATGTGGTGGGTGCATGGAATGTGCTGTCAGGGGTCTGGTAAAGGCAGATATATTAAGGGAACACATGGATGAAAGGAAAATAGAGGGAAGGGAAGGGTTAGATTGATCTTACAGTAGGTAAAAAGGACAGCACAGCTTCATAGGCTGAAGGGCCTATACTGAGCTGTAGTGTTCTACATTCTACACTTTGCTTTTGCCTAATGTCTACATGCACTTCAGTCCTACACCTCCCACCAACCAGTCCAAGCAGGCCAAGACTGATGGCTGCTGCTCCACACATTAAGAGTGGAGAAGTAAGCTCGTTGCATGTGGACAAAATCAAATGTTTTCCCCTTTAATTTGTGAATGGACACCTTTCAACTTGCTCAAGAGATATACTGATATAGAAGTGAATATTTCTTTAACTGGTCATATTCTGCCAAATGAAATTAATAGGGTTGCAAATGCATCTTGGGTATTGAAACAAAATAAATAGTACCAGATCGACTAAGTGTTTGATATTTAATTCAATTCCTACGAATTGAATTCACCATCACCTTCTGTGCAGACTGGACAGCCAGTCTCATATTGGCCATTTTGCACAGGATGAATTTCAACCCCAAAATTTCAGTTCAAGAATAAAATGTTTCTCCCAATGTGACCCTGAGTTTAATCCAGCTCAGTATTTTACTTTGAAATAAAATGCAGTTGACATGCCTCTCTATTGTAGTGAGTTGAAGGAGACTGATACAACTCGGGTAGGTAAAGGCTCTGGACTGCCTGTACTACCTGTATTGTTCCATCTGCTTTGCATGGAAGGTAGGGTTGCCTGTACTACTTGAATGAGATATATCAGCTAGCTGAGTGATGTTGCAGAAACAACCTTGCACTCAACGTTAGAATCAGGTTTAATATCACCGGCATATGTCATGAATTTATTAACTTTGTGGCAGCAGTACAATGCAATAAATGATAATATAGAAAAAAACTGAATTAAGTTATGTTTGTATAGATGTACAAGCAGGTGAAAAACAGAAATAAAAAAAAGTTGCTGGAGGAACTCAGCAGGCCAGGCAGCATCTATGGAAAAGAGTAAACAGTCATCATTTCAGGCTGAGACCCTTCATCGGGACTTGAAGGGATGGTGAGAAGAAAAAGCAATAAGGTAGGGGGAGGGGAGGAAGAAGCATAAGGTGGTAGGTTATAGGTGAAACTAGGAGGGGGAGGGATGAAGTAAAGAGCTGGGAAGTTGATTGGTGAATGAGGTAAAGGGTGAATCTGATAGGAGAGAGCAAAAGCCCATGGAAGAAAGGGAAGAGGGAGGAGCATGAGAAGAAGGTAATGGGCAGGTAAGGAGATAAGGCGAGAGAGGGAAATGGGAATGGAGAATGGTGGATTGGGGTATTACAGGAAGTTCGAGAAATCGCTGTTCATGCCATCAGGTTGGAGGCTACCAGACAGAATATAAGGGGTTGCTCCTCCAACTTGAATGTGTCTTCATCACAGCAGTAAGCAGGCCATGGACTGACATGTTGAAATGGGAATTGGAAATAGAATTGTAATGGGTTACCACCAGGAGATCCCACTTTTTCTAGCAGATGGAGCACAGGTGCTCGGTGAAATGGTCTCCCAATCTACAACGGGTCTCACCGATATACAAGAGGCCAGACCAGCTGCACAGGATACAGTGTATGACCCAACAGACTCACAGGTGAAGTGCTGCCTCACCTGGAAGAACTGTTTGTAGCCCTGAATGATAGTAAGGGAGGAAGTGTAGGGGCAGCTCTGGCACTTGTTCCTCTTGCAAGGATAAGTGGCAAGAGGGAGATCAGGATGGAAGGATGAATGGAGAAGGGAGTCACATGGGGAGCAATCTCTGAGGAAAGCAGGAAGTGTGGGAGGGGGGAAGATGTGTGCTTGGTGGTGGGATCCTATTGGAAATGGTGGAAGTTAAGAAGAATTATAGAATCATAGAACATTACAGCACAGCACAGGCCCTTCAGCCCTCCATGTTGTGCCGACCCATATAATCCTTAATAAAAAGTACTAAATCCACACTACCCCATAACCCTCCATTTTTCTTTCAACCATGTGCCTCTCCAAGAGGCTCTTAAATACCCCTAATGTTTTAGCCTCCACCACAATCCCTGGCAAGTCATTCCAGGCACTCACAACCCTCTGTGTAAAAAACTTACCCCTGATGTCTCCCCTAAACTTCCCTCCCTTAATTTTGTACATATGCCCTCTGGTGTTTGCTAATGGTGCCCTAGGAAACAGGTACTGACTATCCACCCTATCTATGCCTCTCATAATCTTGTAGACCTCTATCAAGTCCCCTCTCATTCTTCTACGCTCCAAAGAGAAAAGTCCCAGCTCTGCTAATCTTGCTTCATATGACTTGTTCTCCAGACCAGGAAACATCCTGGTAAATCTCCATAGCTTCCACATCCTTCCTATAATGAGGTGACCAGAATTGAACACAATACTCTAAGTGCGGTCTCACCAGAGATTTGTAGAGTTGCAACATGACCTCTCTACTCTTGAACTCAATCCCCCTATTAATGAAGCCTAGCATCCCATAGGCCTTCTTAACTACCCTATCAACCTGTGCAGTGACCTTGAGGGATGTATGGATTTGAACCCCAAGGTCCCTTTGTTCATCCACACTCTTAAGTAACTGACCATTAACCCTGTATTCAGTCTTCTGGTTTGTCCTTCATACTTACCAGATTGAACTCCATCTGCCAGTTTTTTGCCCAACTCTGCAGCCTGTCTATATCCTCTTGTAACCTTCGACAACCTGCACCTCCATCCACAACTCCTCCAATCTTCATGTCATCCGCAAACTTACTCACCCATCCTTCCGTCTCTACATCCAGGTCATTTATAAAAGTCACAAATAGCAGGGGTCCCAGGATAGATCCCTGCAGCACTCCACTAGTCACCAACTCCAGGGAGAATACTTCCCTTCCACAACTACCCTCTGCTTTCTTCCTTTAAGCCAATTTTTATCCAAACAGCCAAGGTTCCACTTATCCCATGCCTCATGACTTTCTGGATGAGTCTCTCGTGAGGGACCTTGTCAAATGCCTTGCTAAAGTCCATGTAGACCACATCCACTGTCCTTCTCTCATCAATTTCTTTTGTTACCTCTTCAAAAAATTCAATCAGGCTCGTGAGGCACAATCTTCCCTTCACAAAGCCATGTTGACTATCCATGAGTAGGCTGTACTTCTCCAAATGCTCATAGATCCTATCCTTAAGAATCCTTTCCAGTAGTTTGCAGACCACCGACGTTAAGACTCACCGGTCTATAGTTCCCAGGATTCTCCCTATTACCTCTTTTAAACAAGGGAACTACATTTGCCATTCTCCAGTCCTCTGGCACTTCCCCTGTAGCCGAAGAGGATTCAAAGATCATAGCTAATGCTCCAGCGATCTCTTCTCTCAATTCCCACAACAACCTGAGGTGTATCATATCCGGCCCTGGGGATTTATCAATCTTGATGTTTTTAAGAAGATCCAGCACTTCTTCCATAATCTCCACATTGTCCAGCACACAGGCCTGCTCTATTTTGACCTCACCCTGATCAAGATCCTTTTCACTTGTGAATACTGAAGCAAAGTATTCATTTAGGACCTCCTCACCCTCCTCTGCCTCCAGGCGCATGTTGCCCTGTTTATCTTTTAGTGGTCCCACCTTCGTTCTCTTCATCCTCCTGTTCTTCACATACGCATAGAGCGCCTTGGGGTTCTCCTTAATCCTACATGGCAAGGCCTTCTCATACCCCCTTCAAGCTCTCCTAAGTCCTTTCTTTAGCTCCTTCCTGGCTACCCTATATTTCTCATTAGCCCCTCCTACTTCCTGCTTCTTATATCTAACATAAGCTTCCTTTTTCCTCTTGACGAATTGCCTCACGTGTTTCATCAGCCACGGTTCCCTTTTCCTACCATTTTTTCCTTGCCTCAGTGGGACAAACCTATCCTGAACCCAGCTCAAGTGGTCCCTAAAATTCTCCCACATTACTTCTGTGCTTTCCCCTTTGAACATCTGTTTCCAATTTACTCTCGCTAGTTCCTGCCTCATCCCTTCAAAGTTAGCCCTTCCCCAGTTAAGCACTTTACCATTTCACCTGATTTTATCCCTTTCCATAGCTATACTGAAGCTAAGGGAGTTGTGGTCACTCTCACCAAAATGCTCCCCGACCAAGATGTCTGCCACCTGACCAGGTTCATTACCCAGAACTAGATCCAGTATAGCCTCTCCTCTCGTCAGCCGGTCCACATACTGTGCAGGAATCCTTCTTGGACACACCTGATAAATTCAGCCCCATCTATCCCCCTTACACTCAAGAGGTGCCAGTCAATATGACGGAAGTTGAAATCACCCATAACTACTGTATTTTGTCCACCATTCTAAAATCTGCCTACTTATCTGCTCCTCGGTGTCCCAAGGGCTATTTGGGGGCTTATAGACTACTCCCAACACAGTGATTGATCCCTTCCTATTTCTGACTTCCATCCAGACCGACTCAGTGGACACTCCCTCTGCAGCGTCCTCCCTTTCTATAGCCATGATATTATCCCTGACCAGCAATGCCACTCCCCCCCTTTTCTACCTCCCATCCTATTCCTTTTAAAACACCTGAACCCCGGGACCTGCATCATCCAATCCTGCCCTTCCTCCAACCAAGTTTCAGTAATGGCCACAACATCATAGTTCCACGTAGTAATCCATGCTCTAAGTTCATCTTCCTTGTTCCTAATACTCCTAGAATTGAAATAAACACATTTCAACCCCTTTAACTGGCTACAATTATGTTTCGTTCCCTCCCTGTCCTTCCTCATCACCTCAGAACTCTTAGCATCATGCCCTTGTCCTTCTACCTTAATACCTGCACTCACATTCTGATTCCCACACCCCTGCCAAACTAGTTTAAACCCTCCCCAACAGCTCTAACAAACCTGCCCGCCAGATTATTGGTCCCCCTGGGATTCAAGTGCAACCTGTCCTTTTTGTACAGGTCACACCTGCCCCAAAACAGGTCCCAATGGTCCAGAAATCTGAATTCCTGCCCCCTGCTCCATTCCCTCAGCCACGCATTTATCCTCCACCTCATTCTATTTCTACTCTCACTGTCGCATATAGTAATCCCGAGATTACTACCTTTTTCTTTATATTTATTTATGATAAAATAGTGAGAAAAATAATATTAACTCTCCCCCCCTTAACCCTTATCTAAAGAAAGAAAAAAAAGAGTAAAAGATTGCCTGGATATCGGAGGATCCCCACATGCTCCATGGAGTTCAAAATAATTTTAATATTTATTTTTACTTTCCCCAGTTACTTTATAATTTTATCTTCAAAGGACCTATGTATTTAATCCTATCTTTTGTAGGTATGGGAGCCAAATTTTCAAAAATATATCATATTCATTTCTTAGATTGTATGTAATTTTTTCAAGTGGAATACAACTATATATTTCATTATTCCAACAATCCATAGTTAAATATAAATCAGATTTCCAAGTAACTGCGATAACTTTTTTGGCTACTGCCAATGCAATTTTTATAAATTTTTTCTGATACTTATTCAATTTAAGTTTCGGTATTGTCCCTTCAACATCTCCTAATAAAAATAATACTGGACTATGTGGGAGTTGTACTCCAGTAATTTGTTCCAATAAAAGTCTTAGATTTATCCAAAATGGTTGAATTTTAAAACAAGACCAAGTAGAATGTAAAAAAGTACCAATTTCTTGATTACATCAAAAACATTGGTCAGACATATTTGAATTTAATCTACCTTTGAGGTACTACCTTAATTTAATTTAATCTACCTTTGAGGTCCTGCTTTTCAACTTCCTTCCTAACTCCCTGTAGCCTTCTTTCAGGACCTCTTCCCTTTTCCTACCTATGTCATTGGTACCAATTTGTACCACGACCTCTGGCTGTTCTCCCTCCCACCGCAGGATATCTTGGACACGATCAGAAACATCCCAGACCCTGGCACCTGGGAGGCAAACTACCATCCGAGTTTCTTTCCTGCGTCCACAGAATCATCTGTCTGACCCCCTGACTATAGAGTCCCCTATTACTACTGCCTTCCTCTTCCTTTCCCTACCCTTCTGAGCCACAGGGCCAGACTCTGTGCTAAAGGCACGGCCACTGTTGCTTCCCCCCAGGTAGGCTGTCCTTCGCCCCCTCAACAGTACTCAAACAGGAGTACAGCCACAGGGGTACTCTCTAGTACCTGACTCATCCCCTTCCCCTTCTCTCTCCTGACTGTGACCCATTTCTCTGTCCTCCGTGGCCCCGGAGTGACCGCCTGCATATAACTCCTCTCTATCACCTCCTCACTCTCCCTGATCAGATGAACGTCATCGAGCTGCATCTCCAGTTCCCTAACATGATCCCTTAGGAGTTGAACCTCGATGCACCGGGTGCAGATGTGGCCGTCTGGGATGCCAGGAGACTCCAGGACCTCCCACATCTGACACCGACCACAGAAAACCGGCCTCACACACATAATACTTCCTTTTGCAATCAACCACTGCCTCACCTCATCCCGTTACCGCCAAAGCCCGTTGAGCCAAAGCCCTTTCACTCTGCTGCCTCTCACTCCGCTGCCCGCTGGATATGGCTGCCTTCTTCTTAAACTGTTCACGCTCAACTGGCTGATGTTATGCACCTGCGCAGTCTGGCCTCTCTCTTCCCCCAAGAAGTCAAAATGTCTTCCCACTGGAAATCCTTAGGTGCTCTCCCGCTGCCTTCTTGTTCCAAATCCGAATTATGTGCTAGATGTGGAGGCTGGTGGGTGATAGATGAGGACAAGAGGAACCCTATCCCTGGTGGAGTGGTGGGAGGGTGAGTTAAGGGCAGATGTGCATGAAATGGAAGAGATGCAGGTGAGGGCAGCATTGATGGTGGAGGAAGGAAAGCCCTTTCTTTTAAGGAGGGCGACATCTCATTCATTCTGGAATGAAAAGCCTCATCCTGAGAGCAGATGTGGAGAAACCTTTGTTCCTCCATCTCTGCCACATCTGCTCTCAGGATGAGGCTTTTCATTCCAGAATTACTGAGATGTCCCCCTTCAAGTAAAGGCCAAAATGGTGAGAGCCAAGTAACATGTTGAGAGGTTGTGAGAGCAGAATTAGGCCATTTGGCCCATCGGGTCTGCTCCTCCATTTGATCATGGCTAATTTACTTTTCTTCTTTCGCCCTGCAACTTTTCCTATTCTTTCTAATCAACAACCTACCAAACTCAAGATTCAAGTTTATTTATTACATGCCTTTCAGTATTTGGCAGCTTTCAATTAGATTCCTCTCTCATTCTTCTAAATCACACACAAAGAAGGGTTGCTTGGTGTCTGAGTGTGACTTGATACCAAAGACTTTAAATACAAATTGAAAATCTGAACCTGAATCCTCAGAGTCACAAAGGGATGCAGGCTTGTAGCATGCTCTGTGACCTTATGTTCCGATGTCTTACGGTCGTATGGTGCACTGTCTGTACCCCCCATTTATACTTGTGCACAACTTGGACTAGTGATCAGACACACACTATTGATCCAAAAGACATTCTGTTACACACTTTAAACTTTACACTCAATTTGATTCCAGAAAATTTCATGCAGACTTGAACGTTTATTGCTGCAGCCAGTTAAATGCCTAATCAATATTCTATTTAGCTTTGGGAGTGTTGCTGGTTTTGCTGAAAGCAGCAGTCTGCTGTTGCAGGAGGCCTCTGCAGTACCCACACTGCCTCCGTTGGTGATGTGAAAGCAACTTCATTCACCATTCTCTACATATTTACAGGTATCAGGAATTTGCTGTGGTGTGTTGGCACGACACACAATAAACAACAATTGGAAAGAATAAAGAATTATATAAAAATAAAGTTAGAGGTTCTGATGTGTAATAAAATGTGCATTATGAAAAGAATCACACACACACACACAAAATGTTGGAGCAGTATCTATGATGAGGAACAAATAGTCAACATTTCAGTCCCAGAGTTTGAGTCCTGATGAAGAGTCTCAGTCCCAAAGTCAACTATTTGTTCCTCTCCATAGATGCTACCCGACCTGCAGCATTTTGTGTGTGTGTTTCTCATGATTTTCAGCATCTCATGTTTATAAAATGTATCCAGCTCACCCATTAAATAATCTCACACACACTGACCTGTTCACAAAGTGTTCCGACCAGACACTCCAGGTCCTGCTTCTCATGAAGAACTAGCTGACGTTCCTCATATTCTTGTTCCAGTTGCATCTCCAGCTGACGGAGCTGTGACAGAGGAAAAGATTCCCAAAACTCAGGCAGTGTATAGTGCCGGCAACATCAGGCTTCCCCAGGGATTCTGCAAATACCCACAAATACCCACAGCCCAGAGGGACCCCTCAGGTATTTTATCATCTGCCCAAGCATTCACTTACTTTATCTTTAACGTCCCTCTCACTCTGCTCAGATTCATTTCCTTCTCACATGTACATCGAATCATACAGTGATCATACAACCAACACAAACAACCAGGATATTATGTTAAAGTTGTATAGGCATTGGTGAGCCCTAATTTGGAGTACTGTGTGCAGTTTTGGTCACCTACCTACAGGAAAGATATAGATAAGGTTGAAAGAGTGCAGAGAAAATAAACAAGGATGTTGCTGGGTCTGGAGCGCCTGAGTTATAAGGAAAGATTGAATACGTTAGGACTTTATTCTCTAGAATATAGAAAACTGAGGGGAGATTTGATAGAGGTATACAAAATTATGAGGGATATAGATAGGGTAAATGTAAGGAAGTTTTTTCCACTGAGGTTGGATAGGACTACAACCAGAGGTCATCGGTTAAGGGTGGAAGATGAAAAGTTTATGGGGAACATGAGGGGAATAGTCTTCACTCAGAGTCGTGAAAGTGTGAAACGAGCTGCCAGGACAAGTGGTGGTTGCAATTCCTATTTCAACAATTAAGAGGTTTAGGTAGGTAGCTGGATGGGAGGAGGGCTATGGTCCAGGTATAGGTCGATGGGACTAGGCAGTTTGAATGGTTTGACACAGACTAGATGGGCCCAAGGGCCTGTTTCTGTGCTGTAGTTTTCTATGACTCTAACCCAAACATGTGCTGGGGTTGTCCACAACTGTCGCCAACATAGCGTGCCCACGATGGACACGTGGTATATCATACAATACCATTTCCCGTATAAGAAACCAAAGACAAGTTACTCCTGTGCCCTCCCTACCCCTGCCCCTACGTAATATTGGTATGAGAATTGAACATCTGAATAATGGCTTCTCCTGACCACATGAACCAGTCCTAATGAATGATCTTGACCTGAAAGGCTGGCAATTCCTTTTGCCCACCACCCCCATACTGCCAGGGGTGATGGTGGAGGTAGATACATTAGGGAATTTAAGAGAATCTTAGATAGGCACATGGATGATGGAAAAAAATGCAGGGCTGTGGGGGAAGGAAGGGTTAGATTGATCTTGGAGTAGATTAAAGATCCAGCACAACATCATGGCCTGTACTGTTCTATGCAGCTCAACCCACCAAGTTCCTTCAGTAGATTGGTTGTTGTTCCTGCTTTGACTATCGACACATTTTGCTCAGCCACACAGAAGGGACCCAGAGGCATATCTAGAGTTATGTCTGAGCAAAGGGTCAAGCTTAAATCCAAGCTGTCACAACCAAAGTGAACGTGTGCTGCCTCATTTTTGTCAGCTGGAGTGTGGCCGCAGGAACACAGGCTGACATTGGTGACGAGCAGCTGAGAGTTCGCAGTTCAATTCTAACACCGTTCTGTAAGGAGTTTCTGTACACATTCCCCATGGAATGAGTGAGTTCTCTCCAGGTGCTCCGGCTTCCTCCCACAATCCAAAGATGTAGTGGGTAGGTTAATTGGCCATTAGTTAGATTAGTTCAGGTAGATGAAGCTTGTCAGCCTGGGAAGGCAGTCCATCTAAGAGAGGGAAAACTGATCTCAAACCTCCACTGCCTTGCAGCCATACCCACTCATGGGAAAGGCTTCGGGAGTAAACCCTGAGGACAAATCCGGAGCTGGAGTCCCTAAGGCAGTCCGACGTTGCCTTCAACCTCGCTCTGGCAACTCCTGTGACGACACTGGTGCCAAGCTGTATCGGCCCTTGCCTTTCCCTTGGACAACATCGGTGGCATGGAGAGGGGAAACTCGCTGCATGGACAACTGCCGGTCTTCCATACAACCCTGCCCAGGCCTGCACCCAGCAGAGGGCGCAGATCCAGGGTCCCGCAAGACTAACGGATGCCACACACAATTAGATTAGGGTTAATTGGGGTTGTGAGGTTGCTGGAGTGGCTTAACTTGAGGGGCTGACTCCACACTGTATCTCTAAATAAAAGAAAATAAATCCTAGTGCAATAACAAGAGAGTGTTGCCTGTTTCCGGCGACATCATCAGACCTGAAATGGAATGAGGTCAGATGGGAATCTGAGATCCATGATATTATATTGTAGAAAGGGGAGATGATCTCACCCCCCTGGATAATGCAGTGTTTATCGCACAGTCAATGTCACTAAAACTGGGTCTCTGGTTGTTCACGCTAGTGTTACACCAGCGACCTGGGTACAATTCCCACCACTGTCTGTAAGGAGTTTGTACATTCTCACTGGCTGCTCCTGTTTCCTCACACAGTCCAAGGCATACGGACTAGTAGGTTCATTGGTCATATGGGAGTAATTGGGCCAAAAGGGTCTGTTACTGTGCTGTATCTCTAAATAAATATTGGCTATGGGAGCCCATTGTACAAAGTCTACCATGGTTACAATAGTGATTACATGTCAAAAGGCATTCACTGGCAGTGAAGCATTTTGGGAGGGATGAAAAAAGGCTCTATAGAACTGCAAATCACTTTGTTTTACTTTCTTAAACACATTGAAGAGCATACCCTTCGCTGGTAGGATTTACGGACATCTTCCAGCTCTTCCTCCTTGTCTTCTAGTTCCTTTATGTGAATCTGCTTCATCCGCTCCAGCTCCACTTCCAAACGGAGGAGGTTCTGAATACACGGGGAGGAAGAAGAGGAGAGAGTGAGGTGGGGGTGAGTAGGTCAGATGGCAGAAAGAGGCTGATAAATGGGTCAATCAGAAAAAGCTGCAGAGGCTTGTAGATTCAGCCAGCTGCATCATCGGCACAGGCTTCCAAAACATCAAGCACATCTTCACAAAGCAGTGCCTCGAGGTGGCATCCAGCATGAAGGACTCCCACTACACAGGACATGCCCTCTTCTCATTGCAACTATCAGGGAGGAGAAACAGGCACATGAAGACATATAATCAACATTTTAGGAACACCTTCTTCCACAACACCATCTGAGTTTTGAATAGACCACAAATCCATTAACACAACCTCACTATTTTGCTCTCTTTTTGCACTAATTTTTAATATTCTTATTGTATTTTTTAGTAATTTTTATGTCTTGCACTGTACTGCTTCTGTAAAATAACAAATTTCACAACCTATGTCAGTGAAAATAAACCTGATTCAGATTTGGACAACAGTTGGAGGGGACAATACAGGAAAACATGGAGTAAAAGGAGACAGACCGAGAAAGACTGAGAAGAGACTGATTAGTTTCAGTATAATTATGGAGAAGGACAGGACTGGACCCAGGGTTGAGATTTTTGATTGGAGAAAGGTTAACTTTGATGCGATGTGAAAGGATTTAGAAGGAGTGGATTGGGACAATTAGTTTTATGCGAAGGATGTAATAGAGAAATGGCAGTCATTTGAAGGTGAAATTTTGAGGGTACAGAATCTTTATGTTCCTGTTAGGTTGAAAGGAAAGGTTAAAAGTTTGAGAGAACCATGGTTTTCAAGGGATATTGGAAACTTGGTTAGGAAAAGGAGAGATATCTACAATAAATATAGGCAGCATGGAGTAAATGAGGTGCTTGAGGAATATAAAGAATGTAAGAAGAATCTTAAGAAAGAAATTAGAAAAGCTAAAAGAAGATACGAAGTTGCTTTGGCAAGTAAGGTGAAAATAAATCCACAGGGTTTCTACAGTTATATTACTAGTAAAAGGATAGTGAGGGACAAAATTGGTCCCTTAGAGAATCAGAGTGGACAGCTATGTATGGACCCGAAAGAGATGGGGGAGATTTTGAATAATTTCTTTTCTTCGGTATTCACTAAGGAGAAGGATATTGAATTGTGTAAGGTAAGGGAAACAAGTAGGGAAGTCATGGAAACTATGATGATTAGGAAGTACTGGCGCTTTTAAGGGATATAAAAGTGGATAAATCTCCAGGTCCTGACAGGATATTCCCTAGGACCTTGAGGGAAGTTGGTGTAGAAAGAGCAGGGGCTCTGACAGAAATATTTCAAATGTCATTAGAAACGGGGATGGTGCCGGAGGATTGGCATATTGCTCATATGGTTCCATTGTTTAAAGAGGGTTCTAAGAGTAAACCTAGCAATTATAGGCCTGTCAGTTTGACATCAGTGGTGGGTAAATTAATGGAAAGTATTCTTAGAGATGGTATATATAATTATCTGGATAGACAGGGTCTGATTAGGAACAGTCAACATGGATTTGTGCGTGGAAGGTCATGTTTGACAATTATTGAATTTTTTGAAGAGGTTACGAGGAAAGTTGATGAGGGTAAAGCAGTGGATGTTGTCTATATGAACTTCAGTAAGGCCTTTGACAAGGTTCCGCATGGAAGGTTAGTTAGGAAGGTTCAATCGTTAGGTATTAATATTGAAGTAGTAAAATGGATTCAACAGTGGCTAGATGGGAGATGCCAGAGGGTAGTGGTGGATAACTGTTTGTCAGGTTGGAGGCCAGTGACTAGTGGCGTGTCTCAGGGATCTGTACTGGGTCCAATGTTGTTTGTCATATACATTAATGATCTGGATGGTGGGGTGGTAAATTGGATTAGTAAGTATGCAGATGATACTAAGGTAGGTGGCATTGTGGATAATGAAGTAGGTTTTCAAAGTTTGCAGAGAGATTTAGGCCAGTTAGAAGAGAGGGCTGAGCGATGGCAGATGGAATTTAATGCTGTTAAGTGTGAGGTGCTACATTTTGGTAGGAATAATCCAAATAGGACATACATGGCAAATGGTAGGGCATTGAAGAATGCAATAGAACAGAGTGATCTAGGAATAATGGTGCATAATTCCCTGAAGGTGGAATCTCATGTGGATAGGGTGGTGAAGAAAGCTTTTGGTATGTTGGTCTTTATATATCAGAGCATTGAGTATAGGAGTTGGGATGTAATGTTAAAATTGTACAAGGCATTGGTGAGGCCAAATTTGGAGTATTGTGTACAGTTCTGGTCACCGAATTACAGGAAAGATGTCAACAAAATAGAGAGAGTACAGAGTAGAATTACTAGAATGTTACCTGGGTTTCAGCACCTAAGTTACAGGGAAAGATTTAACAAGTTAGGTCCTAATTCTTTGGAGCGTAGAAGGTTGAGGGGGACTTGATAGAGGTATTTAAAATTATGAGGAGGATAGATAGAGTCGACGTGGATAGGCTTTTACCATTGAGAGTAGGGGAGATTCAAACAAGAGGACATGAGTTGAGAATTAGGGGGCAAAAGTTTAAGGGTAACATGAGGGGGAATTTCTTTACTCAGAGAGTGGTAGCTGTGTGGAATGATCTTCCAGTAGAAGTGGTAGAGCCTGGTTCGGTATTGTCATTTAAAGCAAAATTGGATAGGCATATGGACAGGAAAGGAATGGAGGGTTATGGGCTGAGTGCAGGTCAGTGGGACTAGGTGAGAGTAAGTGTTTGGCACAGACTAGAAGGGCCGAGATGGTCTGTTTCCATGCTGTAATTGTTATATGGTTTATAAATAGAGAGAGACTGTAGCAACAAATAGGTACTGAGAAGCAAAGATCAATGTCAACAAAGAAAGAGAATAACAGACTGAGAATTAATCTAACTAGGTAAGAAGGTAACAAATGCTCAAGAGGAGGAAAATGTCACATCAGAAATAGAAACCATCAGCAAGTCCCATTTAACAACTTTTACTTATTTAATGTTGCATCATGGCCTGTTTTGGAAATGTCAATGCCCAAGAACCAGAAAGCCTGCAAAAAGTGATGGATACGGCCCAGTCCATCACAGGTAAAGCCCTCTCACTACTGGGTATATCTGCAAGGATCGCTGCCGCAAGAAAGCATCTTTCTTCTCACTGCTTTCATCAGGAAAAGGATGCAGGGGCCTTAGGTAGGTCCCACACCATCAGGTTCAGGAGGAGTTATTACCCTTCAACCATCAGGTTCCTGAGCAAGTGTGAGTAACTTCACTAAACTGATTCCACAACCTATGGACTCACTTTCAAGGACTCTAACTCATGTTGTCAGTATTATTTATTTATTTATTATTTGCACAGTTTTGTCTTCTTTTGCATAGTGGCTGTTTGTCAGTCTTTGTGTGTAGTTTTTCATTGATTCTATTGCATTTCTTTCCTCTACTGTGAATGCCTGCAAGAAAATGAAGCTCAAGGTTATATATAGTGACAATTACATATATAGATAATTAATTTTACTTTGAACTCTGAACTCTGTTTTATTGTGGAAGATGCTTTAAAAAGTCTGTAGAAGCTGACCATCAGCTCCTTTCCTGTCAGTATTGCCTCTGTGATGAGTAAGCACAGGAATTTTTTGCCTTCAATATCACTCAAAATGGCCTAGTTCTCAGATCTATACTGCAACAAGCTGTCCACATTGACCACAAGCCCACTGTTGCAGCTCCAGTGATCACTGACTGGGGTTCCAATCCTTCCACAGTCTACACAGAGTTCGAACACTCTCCTCAGGACAGTGTGGATTTCCTCTGAGTGCCCTGACTTGCTCCACATATGGTTAGGGCTAGCAGGTTGTGGGCTTTCTATGATGGCAGCAGAAGTATGGTGACACTTGCAGGCTGCTCAGAAAGTTCCTCATTGATTTGATTTGATGCAGACCAACATATTTCATTGCTTGTTTCAATGTACATGTGACAAATAAAGCTAATTTCTCTTTAATCTCTTTGGATTGATTCATAGGCTGGGAGTGGGGTGTGTTGGTTAAGAAGGCTCTCTTTGTGACTTACATCCCCTGACATGGGAAATTTATTTATTGAGATACACCGTGGAATAGGCCCTTCTAGCTGCGCTGTCCGGCAATCCACGATTTAACCCTAGCTAAACACAGGACAATTTACAATGACCAATTAACCTACTAAAGCACTATGTCTTTGGACTGTGGGAGGAAACTGGAGCACTTGGAGAAAAACTCATGCATTCCACGGGGAGGACGTAGAGATGATGTTGGAATTGAACTCTGATTTTTGGTGCCCCGAGCTGTAACAGCTTCCTGCCAACCACTACACCATCATAGCACCCTGCAAAATCCATTCTAATCCTTTGTAGTTCTTCAACCCAACCTTCAAAATCCAACCACCAGGACAAGAGCAGCAGACATATGGGAATGACACTGACAACAACTCTCCTACCACTTTATATCCATATCTTTTAATCACAGGGTCTAAATTATGGAACTTTCTCCACTTTGGCAACAGGAGTGCCTTCACTGCACAGGCAACATTGCCTCAAACTGGGGGCTCATCATACCCTCGTTAGGGGAGATAAGAATGGGCAAAGAATACAGGCCCCTTCTTTACTGCCTGTATCTCTGACAAAATAAAGAGGATGTAGTCATGGTATCTTTACACATGGGTCTGTGATATCTCAGACTCTGAAATTCTCACATGACGTTCACCTCCTATTCATTCCCTGACATGGAGCTGACCTCCCATTCATCCCCTGACATGGAGCTGACCTCCCATTCATCCCCTGACAAGGTATTCACCTCCCATTCTTCCCCTAATATGGCGTTCAATTCCCATTCATCCCCTAACATGGCATTGACCTCCCATTCATCCCCTAGGAACAGAGTTTAAGGTTAGTTTCAACATCTCATCCTCAGACCTAAAAGCATTAAACATTATGCAGACATCAGCATCTCACTGTTTGTAAAAGCAAACCTTATTTCCAACACAGTGATTGAACTACACTGTTTGCCACTGGACAAAGTAAATCTATGAAATCAGCTATACAAATGCAGATTACACTTTGTTTTCTCACACACAGTAACTGGACTCCTTAAAGAAACTCGAACTGAGCTCTACCCGTCCCAAAAGGATAGGCTCACAGCTAATGAACCTAATTTAATTTTTGAACAGCAGATAGAACATCAGTGTATTTCAGGCAGAATCCATTCAATAAACTTCCACATTAAAGGCCATTAGTTAAGATTAAACCTGTGGGAACTGAAGGCAAATTACTAATGTAGTTAGGAGATTGGTTCAGCAATAAAAGGACAGAAGGTGGGAATAGTAGATTTCTATCAAATGAGGAGGAAGGTATTATGATTTCCCACCTGGATCAACTGTAGAGCCTCAATTACTCACAACAAGCATTAATGATTTAGATAACATAATGAAGATCACAACTGAGGTCTACAATGACAAAATGATTGATGATGGATGGTGCAGTGTGGTGGGGAGCATCTAATTACAGAAAGGCGTTGAATGAATTAAATGAAGTGGTAACATGTGCAGGTAGAATCTGTTACTGTCTGAAGTCATCCACTAGAACCAAAAGGAAGAAAGATCTAGATAAAATAATCAATGAAATAATCAATGAATCTAGATCTAAATGCCATGGTAATGTAGAGGATAGCTAGATGCTATTACAATTTAGGGTATTGGAGTTCGGAGCTCAGTTCCTGTGAGGAACTGAGAAACTCCTATAAGGAGCTTGTAAGTTATCCCTGTGATAGCTTGGGTTTCATTCTGGTGCTCCAGTTTTCTCCCACAGTCCAAAGAAATACTGGTTAGTAGGTTAATTGAACATTGTAAATTGTATTTGATCAGGCTAGCGTTAAATCAGTGGGTTGCTGGGCAGTGTGGCTCAGGAGGGCCTGTTCTGCGATGTATCTCTAAACTTAAAAAAAATGAAATGGTGAAAGTATAGATATCATTTAAATAAGGTACATTGATCTCTGAAAAGTTGTCATGGAGTATAAAACCTACAGATTTTTCCCAGGGTACACACTAAGACCCCTGTCAACTGCTCATCATCTCATTGTCAATTGTGCTTTGGTCAGACTGAGCCAAGCTGTCCTTCCAGACTAAAGAGATGTCTGCAGGTGCACATTGCTGTTAGACACCATTCAAGCATGCAGGATTTTATGCTGATGGGCTCAGTCAATACAAAGACTTTGTGAGGAAGGACCACAGTTTTGGGCTTGTCACCCCTGGACACTGAGGAGTTGAGTCCTGTTGAGTACTTCATAGGAGTATCATTCAAGGAGGACATGAGACAGATAAGGTGAATAGCCGCAGTCTTTTCCCCAGGGTAGGGGAGACCAAAACTAGAGGGCTTTGGTTTAAAATGAGAGGTGAAAGTTGCAAAAGGGATCTGAGGAGCAACTTCTTCCACACAAGCTGAAATGCTGGCACAAAGTTTAACAAACATTTGGAGAGGTACATGGATAGAAAATACTTAGAGGGGTACGAGCCAAACCCAAGTAAATAGGACTGACTTAGGCCATTCAGTCGGCATGGATGCGTTAGGCCAAATGGCCTGTTTTGCGTGCTTTGTACATGCACTCTCTTCTGCCGAGCCAAATTATTAAAAAATGTATTATTCTAATGTATAGTGAATAGAGGAAAAGATGTATAAAAATGTGATTCCTCTGTAATAAGAGGCATTGATAGTGGATAGCAAGCACCTTCCTTCCACAATAGTAATGGCTAACAGGTAGAGGCATAACTTTAATGCGATTGGAGCAATGTATGGGAGGGGGGCATGTCAGAAATAGGTTTATTTACACACAGATGCATTGCTAGGGTGGAGGTTGAAGTAGATACATTAGGAATATGTAAGAAGCTCTTAGATAGGGACATGAATGATAGAAAAATGGAGGGTTATGTTGGAGGGAGGAGTTAGATTGATCTTAATCTTAGTTTCAAAGATCAGCACTACATTGTGGGCCAAAGGGCCTGTACAGTTCTGCACTGTTCGATACATTACTCTGATGTTCACTGATTATCTGAACAGATGTGTACTCAGTGTATTTCCTCTATGTATTGTTATGAATAAAGTTAATTTTTAAATTAAAAAAGTCATTGATAAGATTTATGGGATCCTACACCTTATAACTGGAAGGGTAGAACATAAGGGAGGATGTAGAACACCTTGGTCCTGGTTCGACTCCATTGGATGCTTCGTATACAGGGCACTCACTGCATCTTCCAAGGAGTTGTCAGTCCTAGGGGAGAAAACACATTCACCCAAGCTCACTAGGCTTTTGGGGTTATATTATCTAGATGAGGTATGTATGACTTATTTGAGAGGTTTAGCATTTTGAAAGGAATTGACAGAGGAATAGAAAAGACTGTTCCATCGTATGAGATAAAACCTAAAGGTTTTTGGGAGGGTTACAGAAATGTGAGACTGGGATGGTTCCAGCAATGATAATCTTTAGTTCTGTGGGTAGACAGAAGAAGTTGGGAAGTCCTCCTTGGAAAAGTGGATGTCAAGAGGGTAATTAAGATTATGGTCTAGACAGAATAGATAGGTTGGATTTGTTCCCATTGGTGGAAAGGTACATTGGACATATTCTTATCCAACTCATTAATAAATACTGTGAATAGCAAAAGATCAAGATAATAGCCTCCAATAGGTTATGCCCAGTTAGTTCAATGCCATTAACTATCCATTCATGTGCTAAAGGAGCTCAAGCATACATTCCCCAGCACTTGCTGAATGGTGGAATTGGTCAAAGAAGCAAAAGTGACAAAGGAAAATCTTTTATATACAGGGATTGAAAGCACTGGTCAGATAGTAATGGAATAGATCCAATTTGATAACATTAAAATATATGTGTACGGGGAGATGGAGGAGAGCAGGATTTGTGGAGCTTATTTTGCACAGAGCCAACAATGCTTCAATGGGCTGATTGGCCTCCTTTCATACTGCAATCCCAGGACAAAGGAACATAACTTTAAAATCAGACCCAAGCCTCTCAGGAAAGAAGTTAAGAGATTTTTCTTCAGTGTGAAGGTGACAGGAGTGTGGAACTATCATTTAGAGAAATCAGTGTTGGCTTGATATTTAATGCTTGCTTATTTAAGTATGTATGCATATATTTATCTTTTTCTTTCTTTTTGTATTTGCAGTTTGTTGTCTCTTTCACACCAGCTGACTGCTCTGTTGGTGTGGTCTTTCATTGATTATTTTATGGTTATTGGATTTATTGAGTATGCCTTCAAGAAAATGACTCTCAGGGTGTTATATGATGACATATATGTACTAGGATAATAAATTTACTTTGAACATGTTTTAACAACTAAAATTGATTTTGTTGAAAGATGGAACAGATAAAAGGGCTGAATTGCCATCTCCTGGTATGTTTTATCCTATTGAAAGAAACAGAAAGGTTTACCTAGCCTCTGGTAAGCTTTGCTGAGAGGAATAGTGCAGAGCCAATTCCTCTCAGCAGACTTTGAGAAACATTATCAGGATACAAACAGGAGCAGGATAAACTAGGTGCCTTCAGATATTTGTGGACAAATCACCAAACGCTGTCTTTGTATTTGCAGTAAGATAACCAGATGTGTTATTTGTGGACCAGGGTAATTGTCTGCAATGTAGACAGCCTAGCTCTAAAAGCAATGTGTCAATCATATTATTCAGCACCTCTGAAAATTAAGCTGCTTCTATATTATCTAGCCTCAGTGAAAGTGTATTTCTTCAATGTTATGGTTCTGGAAGTTCAAAGAGTTTTGGCCAGGTGTAGAAATCATTTAATTGCTCTTTTCATGACATCTTAACAAGGATCTCTCCCTGCACACACTGACAATGCAGGCCTCGACAGCTTGCTCTCTCAAGGTCTCTTATCTGCTTCAACATGTATTGCAGACAATGAATGCTGGGTTGGGAGAATATTGATCTATAGTGACCCAATTTTGAGAAACGATTCATTGAGAGCAAATGCGTTGTTGTACAATTGTAAAAACTTGTACAACCATAATGCAGGCACATAAAATACAGCCAGTAAAAGATTTTATTTTAACCATATGTCTCTCCTCACTTTAGAAATGGGTTTAAGATCATGATAACAACCTCTGGAAGGTATTATAGGTGAGTGTCTAATCAAATCCGTGGTTATGGACAGCCCATTCAGCCACCAAAGCAACCCAAGCAAATCTCAACCATGCATTTCCCAGCATTGCCTACGCAAATCCAGACACTGGACCCAGCAGGAGGTGTAGCAAATTAGTGTATGATGCCTCAAGCACACAGTCCTATTAAGACCTTATGGCACAGGAGCAGAATTAGGCTATTCGGCCCATCAAGTCTGCTCTGCTATTTGATCATGGCTGATTTATTTTCCCTCTCAACCCCATCCTCCTACCCTCTTCCCATAACTTTGACACCTTCACTAATCAAGAACATATCAACTCTACTTCAAATATACCTAAACACTTGGCTTCCACAGCTGACTGTGGCAGTAAATTCCACAGATTCACCACCCTCTGGCTAAAGAAATCCCTCCTCATCTCTGTTCTAAAAGAAGATCTTTCTATCCTGAACACAAAAGATTATGCAGATGTTGGAAATCCAGAGCAACACACACAAAATGTTGTAGGCCAGGCAGCATCTACTGGGAGTAATAAACAGTCAATGTTTTGGTCTGAGAGCCTTCGTCAGGAGTCAGGACACTCCCTAACCTGCTGAGTCCCTACAGCATTTTGTGTGCATTGCTCTTTCTACTGAGGCTGTGCCCTTTGGGGTGCTTACAATAACCAAATAATTTGAGGAAGAACACAGAGAGGAATTATTTGCTGTGCTGTGAGTCCAGAATAAAGGACTCTCCTTACTTTATAGCTAGGTCATTCACCAATGGTATTGGGGAATAGTTCTTAAAATGTCAATGGAAATGCAATGCTGGTTCCCTCAAAACACAACAAACTGAAATCAACAGGTATTTGTTAGCCAAGGGAATTAATGACCAGGGAAGCAAAACTGAGGTACAGGTTAGTATGGTAGTGTAGTGGTTAGCATAATGCTATTAAAGTTCCAGCGACCCAGATTCAATTCCTGCCACTCTCTGTACGGAGTTTGTATGTTCTCCACTGTGATTGTGTGGGTTTCTTCCAGATGTTCCTGTTTCCTCCCACATTCCAAAGGTGTATAGGTTAGTAGGTTAATTGATCCCATGGGTGTAATTGGATGGTAAGGGTTTGGGCCGGAAGGGCCTGTTACCATGATATCGCTAAATAAAAAATCAAGAGCAGCCATAATAAATGTGAATGTTGGAATAGGATGGAGAGGATGGATAACTTCCTCTTGCCACCATATCCTTACGTGCTTTTAACTTCCTTGTAAAGTTAGGGATGTCATAAGCATAAGCAAATGCTTTGAGAGGTTGGTCAAGGACTACATCTGAAACTTGCTACCACCCACACTGGAACCCCTACAATTTGTCTACCGACACAACTGATCGACAGATGACGCAATAGCCACAGCTCTATACACCGTCCTTACACATCTGGAGAAGGATGCTTAATACCAGAAGCTGTTCTAGGACTACAGTTCAGCATTCAACACCATTATTCCCCCTAGCCTTGACAAGAAGCTCAGAGACCTTGGCGTGCACCCTGCCTTGCGCAGTTGGAGCCTAGACTTCCTGTCGGATCGCCAGCAGGTGGTAAGAGTGGGCTTGCTCACTTCTGCCCCTCTGACCTTCATCTCAGGATCACCCAGGGCAATGTCCTGAGCCCCATCCTCTACTCCCCATAAGCCTACAATTGTGCTGCCGTGCACAGCTCCCAATCTTCTGATCAAATTTGCAGATGACACAACATTGATAAACCTTATTTCCAACAAGGGTGAGACAGCCTTCTAAGAAGTCAATGCCCTGACACAGTGGTGCTAAGAAAACAAACTCTTCCTTTGAAAAAAATGCAGTTGAGCATCGATTACAGGAGGAATGGAGACAGGATAACCCCTATTGACATCAATGGGACCGTAGTTGAGAGGGTGAGTAGTTCCAAGTTCCTCAGCATACACATCACCGAGGTACCTGGACTGTACATACCAGCTGTGTGGTGAACAAAAACAGCACAACAGCACCTCTTTCACCTCAGAAGGCTGAAGAAGTTTGGCATGAGTCCCCAAATCCTCAGCACTTTCTACAAGAGTACAATCGAGAGCATCCTGACTGACTGTGTCATCGCCTGGTACAGGAACTGTGCTACCCTCAATCACGGAGCACTGTAGAGAGTGGTGCTGACAGCCCAGCACATCTGTGTATGTGAACTTTCCTCTATTTAGGACATTTACATCAGCAGGTGCATAAAAAAGGATCCGAAGGATTATCAGGGATTCCAGTCACAAACTGTTTCAGCTGCTACTGTCTGGCAAACAGTACTGCAGCATTAAGGCCAGGACCAACAGGCTCTGGGACAGCATCTTTCACCAGGCCATCAGATTTATCAATACACATCGATCTGACCACATATCTGACTGTACATACATGTATACAGTCTCAGTGTTTGGGCAATATCCTCCCACATTTCCCTTCCTTATTGCTTGTACACTGTAACAGAGATGCAACATTAAGATTTTTACTCCCTCATGTTGTGAGATAGATGTAAGAAACAAAATTCTAAATCTAAACTGTATAAGGACATAGGAGCCAGAGCAAGCCATTCAGTCTCTCAACCTATTCTGCCATTTGAGCTTATAATAGCCAATATGCATTTCAATTCTGCTTCTCTGTTTATTGCAAAAGGTCCTCGAGAGGCAATTAAAGCAATATTTACTGTTAAAGATCAGGGGGCATGGGTAGGTCAAGCTGCATGATATTAGTTCCCAGATTAATCACAGTGTCACTGAATGGCAGACTGATTGATGGAGGATAAAATACCCATATTACAGTGGGTGTGGGGCAATTGGGGCAATATCCTGGCTGATGTGCTCTTGCACATGAATACAAGAGCAGGGAGGTTATGTGTGAACTTCATAAATCATTGGTTAGACCTTGCTCAAAGTATTACATGCTTTTCTGGTCACCACACTGGAGGAAGGATGTGAAAGCATTAGAGGGAGTGTAGAGGAGAATCTTCTGTATGAAGTTGAATTTCCTTGCGGTTAATTCTCAGCTTTGGCTAATTCTTGGGAAGATTATACTAACTGCTTACAGACAACATGTGAATTGGTGCTATAATGGGTTACTATGTGACTGTGACTCAAAATAAATCTAATCTTTAATCTCATCCCTTGTGCAGGTCTCCAAATGACTAACAATTCCAGAATGATGTGTCTATGCCATGAACAGGGAGACAGTGAAGCCCTGTTTGTGATGTTCTCCAAGACTGGAGACACTTTGTTGCTTACTTTTGGATTGGAAAAGGAAAGCTGGCAGTTAAAGGCATAGCTTGGGTGGCTCTGGATGCTGCCCACCCAGATCCTGGCTGACCTGTTCCAGCTGCTCGATGCTTCCCACTTGTTCACTCATCTCTTTACTCTGCTTTTTTGTTGTAGCCTCAAGATGGCGAAGCTGCTTCTTCATCTGTGCCACCGTCTCCTTGTCCTGGGGCTCACAGGATGTGAGGTCACTCAATTCAGCCTTCAGCTCCGCTATTTGCTGTTTTAACATCGTGGCTTCAGATTCTTTTTCCTGTCAAACAAGGTAGAGAAGAAATCATTTTGTGATTCCAGTGTCAGCCTATAGTGGCAGGAACAGCAAAGTCAATGTCACCCCCATACCATGCAAGTGTCCCATGACTGGAAGTATGCACAATGGATCTGCTAAACCAAGGTATCACAGATGAATTTGAATGTAGATTACAAGGTCATGGGTGCAACATAAGGCTGTGCGCTTAGTCCTCTGCTCTACTCACTTTATACCCATTCCGCAAAACTTCGAATCCTGTGGCGATGGGCGAGTGGCGAAGCAGCAGGTGTGGATACACTGGAAGCTGTAGTCACAAACCTGCACACAGGCGGCCCAGGGCATTGGGTCGTTCTCCGCTGGAGTGAAGCAGCAGTGGAGCTCGGCAGCCCCCTGGGTGTCTGAGCAGTCCTCTTTAGGAATTGCTCTGCTTACCTCCATGAAGGAAGGGCTAGAAAAGTTGCCTCAGACATAGCCTGCTTCATCTTACCCTGGCCAGCACACCACGGCTGGCAGGGATCCCACTCAGCAGTCGAACTACAAAGAAGATTAAAGTGAATGTGCTCAACCTTAGCACGTGGAACGTGCGAACTCTGCTTGACATCACCAAGGCTGTCAGACCAGAAGGAAGAACAGCACTGGTTGCCAAAGAACTAGCCCGCTATAACGTGGACATTGCAGAACTCAGCGAAACACGCCTAGCAGACAAGGGCCAGCTTACAGAACGTGGTGGTGGGTACACCTTCTTCTGGAGCGGTCGCAGCAGCACTGAACGACGAGAGGCTGGCGTTGGATTTGCCATCCGATCCCACCTCGCTCATAAACTTGCGAAGCTTCCAAAGGGCATCAACGATCGCCTGATGACACTTTGGCTCCCACTTGGCAATAAGAGGAGTGCAACGCTGATCAGCGCATATGCCCCAACAATGACTAACCCAGATGACATCAAAGATAAGTTCTATGAAGAGCAGTCCCACAGTCAGAGAAGCTTATTGTCCTCAGGGACTTTAATGCCAGAGTGGGGACAGATTACCAGACCTGGGAAAGGATTATTGGAAGACATGGTATTGGCAAGAGTAATAGCAATGGCCTGCTGCTCCTCAAGACATGCACTATGCATGACCTTGTCATCACCAACACCCTATTCCGCCTCCCTACCCGTAACAAGACATCTTGGATGCATCCACACTCTAGGCACTGGCATCTGATCGACTATGTCATCACCAGAAAGAGGGACTGGCAAGATGTGAGAGTGACAAAGGCCATGTGCGGTGCCGACTGCTGGACGTATCCAAGTTTAAACTTCGCATCCTGCCTGTGAGAAGACCCCAAGGTCAGAAGACTGCAAAGAGGCTCAATGTCTCCAAGCTGAAGAGCAGCGTAGTTGCAGAAGAATTTCGTGAAGACCTAGATAGCAGGCTGCTTGACACACCCCAGGATGACCACACCAGTAATGAAGAGCAGTGGACGGCTTTCAGAGATGCTGTCTACTCTACCGCTGTCGAACATCTCAGACCAGCAATCCGTAGACATCAAGACTGGTTCGATGAGAACGACGAGGAGGTACAGGCACTGTTGTCAGAGAAACACCAACTGTTCAGAGCACACCAGAACGATCCCACATCACAAGCAAAGATAGATGCCTTTGCCAGTGCAAGACGGAAAGTGCAGAAGAAACTCCGTGAGATGCAGGATGTCTGGTTCAGCAATAAGGCCGATGAGATCCAGGGCTACGCAGACAGTCATGACACCAAGTGTTTCTACGATGCTTTGAAGGCTATGTATGGACCTCATTCCTCTGGCTCCTCCCCCCTCCTCAGTGCAGATGGGACTTGGCTGCTGACAGAGAAAAAGCAGATTTTGGAGAGATGGGCTGAACACTTCAACCAGGTCCTCAACCGCCCTGCCGAAATCAATGATGAGACCATTGCTCGCCTACCTCGGGTGGAGATCAACCTGGACCTTGACAACCTCCCCACAGAAGAAGAAGTCAGAAAAGCCATCAGGCAACTTTCTTGTAGCAAAGCACCAGGATCAGATGCAATCCCTGCTGAAGTCTACAAAGCAGGAGGCACATTCATGATGCAGAAGCTGACTGAGCTCTTCCAGTCTATGTGGAACGAAGGAAAGGTCCCGCAACAGTTGAAAGATGGCAGCATAGTCCACATCTACAAGAGGAAAGGCAACCCCCAGTCTTGTGACAATCACCGAGGCACCTCCCTCCTGTCCATAGATGGGAAGTTCTTGGCTCGCGTCCTGCTTAATCGCCTTCTCCAACACCTTGAGCAAGGTCTCCTCCCAGAAAGCCAGTGTGGCTTCCGTGCAGAGCGTGGAACTGTCGACATGATATTTGCTGCACGCCAACTCCAGGAAAAATGTCAAGAGCAGCACAGTGACTTCTTTATGACCTTCGTCGATCTGACGACAGCATTTGATACGGTCAGCAGAGATGGCTTATGGAAGATAATGGAGAAGTTTGGCTGCCCTAGCAGCTTCATCACGATTGTTCGGCAGTTCCACGATGGCATGATGGTGAAAGTTTTGGATGATGGTGACGAGTCAGAAGCCTTCTCTGTGACGAACGGTGTGAAGCAAGGATACGTTCTCGCCCCTACACTCTTTAGCATGGTCTTCTCTGCTATGCTGAATGATGCCTTCCACGATTGTCAGGATGGTATACACGTCAGATACAGGACCGGCGGTGGGCTATTCAACCTCCGGCATCTACAGGCTGTTACAAAGGTAAAGGAGACCGTCGTCAGAGACCTCTTATTCGCTGATGATTGCGCCCTCAACGCCAGCACAGAACAGAAGATGCAGCAAGAAATGGACTGCTTCTCACGAGCCTGTGACAACTTTGGACTTACAATCAGCACCAAAATGACCAAAGTTATGTACCAGCCTGCACCTGGAAAGCCCTACCAGGAATCACACATCACAGTAAAGGGGCAGAGGCTACTGGCAGTCGACAACTTTACTTATCTGTGCAGAACTCTATCACGAGCGATGAACATAGATGCAGAGATCAGCAACAGAATTGTCAAAGCCAGTGCCACCTTTGGGAGACTCCGTGAGAATGTATGGGAGCGGAGAGGACTCAGCCTTACCACCAAGCTGAAGGTCTACCGAGCAGTGGTTCTCACCACCCTCCTCTATGCCAGCAAGACCTGGACTGTTTACAGCAGACACGCTAAACAGCTCAACCACTTCCACTTGAGCTGCCTCCGCAGACTTCTCCACATACGATGGCAGGACAAAGTCCCAGACACGGAGGTCCTGGAGCGGGCTAGCACCCACAGCGTCTACACCCTCCTACAGAAAGCCCAAGCCAGATGGGCTGGCCATGTCGTCAGGATGTCTGACAGTCGACTACCAAAACAGCTGCTGTATGGAGAGCTGAGCCAGGGCAAGCACTCAGTTGGAGGGCAGAAGAAACATTTCAAAGACTGCCTCAAAGTGTCCCTCAAAGACCTCAACATCAATCTCAGTAGCTGGGAATCACTTGCTCTGGACCGCCCAACCTGGTGAAGCAGGACCACTAAAGGAACGTATGCAGCAGAAATCAGTTGCACCGCAGAGGCTCAGAGGAAACGTGCCACGCGCAAGGCTCGAGCTACCTCCACTTCCACTGCAGCACCTACCCTCAAGTGTCCCACATGTGGGTGAACTTTCAGGGCCCGGATTGGCCTCACCAGTCACCTCCGGACCCACAGTCACAAACCCTCCACCTGACAGAAGTCGTGGTCGTCTTCGACTCCGAAGGACGAACAACATACTTATGACTGAGGCCAACCACAGCTCCAATGACATATTTAAGATTTCCAACAACACCGTTGTCGTTGGGCGAGTCAAAGATGGTGATGAATCAGCATATAGGAGGGAGATTAAAAATTTGGCTGAGTGATGCCACAGCAAAACCTCTCACTCAATGTCAGCAAGTCCAAGGAGATGATTATTAATTTCAGGAAAAGGAAACCAATTGATGAGCCAATCCTCATCAGGATGTCAGAGGTGGAGAGGGTCATCAACTTTAAATTCCACAGTGTCAATATTTCAGAGGATCTGTCCTGGATGCAGCATGTAAGTGCCATTACAAAGAAAGCATGGCAATGCCTCTGTTTTCTTAGAAGCTTGCAAAGATCCAGCATGTCATCTAAAATATTGACAAACTTCCATAGATTTTGGAGAGAATATTGATAGGTTCCATCATGGCCTTGTACGGAAGCACCAATGCCGTTGAACAGAAAAGCCTACAAAAATCAGTGGATACATCATGGGTAAAGCCATCCCCACTATTGAGCACATCTATGCTGAGCGCTGTCACAGGAAAGCAACATCCATCATCACTGCCATGCTCTCTTCTCACTGCTACCATCAGGAAGGTAGTACAAAATCCTTAGGACCTGCATCATCAGGTTAGGGAATTAGGCCTCAATCATCAAGCTCCTGAAGCAGAGGGGATAACTTCACTCGCCCCATTATTGTACAGTTCTCACAACCTATGGACGCAACATCAAAGACTCTTCAACACAGGTTCTCAATATTTATTTATTTATTACTTATTATTGTTATTTTTTTCTGCACATTGGTTGTTTTCCATCTGAGTGGATGTGGTTGTTCATTGAGTTAATTGTGTTTCTTGTATATACTGTGACTGTCCACAAGAAAGTAAATCTCAGGATTGTATATAGTGACATATAGTATATATACTTTGATAATAAATTTACTTTGAACTTCAAAACATGAAGGTTGATTAAAATGGGAGACTAGGAAAATGTAAGGGCCTTCATGGTCAGCATGTTTACAAGATTTCTGATAATGATCTGCAATGCAGGTAACTGCTTAGTGCAGTCACTCAATATCAGCAGGGCCTGGAGTTTAAGCAACACACATAAAATGCAGGAGAAACTCACCAGGCCAGGCAGCATCCATGGAACAAAAGTAGAATATTGTAAATACCTTGGAGTGCCACGTACTAGAACATTGTAAATACCTCGGAGTGCCACGTACTAGGACATTGTAAATACACTGGAGTTCAGTGTACTAGAACAGTGTAAATATCTTGGAGCTCAGCATACTAGAACAGTGTAAATACTGATATGTTCTAGAATTTGGCAGACTAGAACATTGCAATAACCTTGGAGTTCAGCATACCAGAATATTGTAAATACATTCTAGTTTGGCATACTCAAACACTGTAAATAATTGAAGTTTAGCATACTAGAACATTATAAACTGGGTTTCACCTTTATGTTTTGTTGTGCCCGGTAAAGTTCTGCCCTCAAAGTGTAACTTTCCTGTGATACCTTCTCACGAAGGGTCTTCTCAAAGGCTGCCTTGCCAAGAGCTTGAGCCAGCTCCATATCAAACCTACGTAGAGAGGATGAAACAGAAACGGAATTAAGATAGCAACAAATCCTGAGTAAACTTTACTCTGAATGAGACAGTGAAAAGGACCAGACTTGGTAAAATCGGTCAAGATTAACATCAAAACAGAAAGTGCAGTATCTTTCCCAGAAAGTCACCATTTTCAACGAACTGAAGGCAACCCTTTATTAAGTGGCCCATTGACCAGAAAACAAAGCAGCACACAAGTACCATGGTTACTAAAGAGGGGCATAATGAGACTGCTATTTTATTACTAAAGCAGGTGATGGAAACATAAAGAAGGCATGCCAGCAGCTCTACTTCATTAGAACTTTGAGATTTGAGACATCACTGAAGACTCTTGCAAATTTCCATGGAGAACATTCTAACTGGCATGGAGACTCCAATACAGAAGATCGCAAGTGGTTGCAGAGGGTTATAGATTCAGTCAGCACCATCACAGGCACAACCCTCCCTACCATCAAGGACACTACAAAAGGCCTTGCCTGTGGAAGGTCACATCCATCATTAAGGGCCCTTACCAGCTGGGACAGGCCCCCTTTTCATTGCTACCATCAATGCAGAGGCACGGGAGCCTGAAAACCCACGCTCAATATCTTAGGAACCCAGCTTCTTCCCTTCTTCCATCAGATTTCTGAATAGTTTAAGAAAACTACCTCACTATTCCTCTTCTACAATTTTTACTCATTTATTTTCATATTTTATTGTAAGAAAGTAATATTTTATCTCTTGCAGTATACTGCTACCACAAATCAACATATGTCAGTGATAATAATTCAGATTCTTAATCTGATAAGGACAGGATAGCCTGTGGGCTGAGTCTCAAATCTACTTCCCAAGCACAGATGAAAGCCTTACCAAGATGTACAAGACACAGATCAGGATTGTTATAGAATCTCTTCAGAAAAAGGGGAGAACCTTGCTGGATAAAGAAACCATCTTGGACAGCATTGTATCTCTCAGTACAAGCATTCAGTCCCCGCACCAGTACTGCTCTAGAATAGGAGACTGTACCAACTAAAGTGCAAACATTCATTCCCGCACCAGGACTGATCTAGGATGTTCAACTGCACCAACTATAGTCCCAACGTCAGTCGCTGCACCAGTACTGCACAAGGATAGAAGATTGTACCAACTAAGCTGCAAACATACAGTCCCCACACCAGTACTGATCTAGGATGGTTGACTGCACCAACGACAGTGCCAACATTCAGTCCCTGCATGAGTACTGCAATAGGATGGCCAACTGATCAAACTACAGTGTAAACGTTCAGTCCCCGCACTGGTACTGCTCTAGGATGGTTGACTGCACCAACTACAGTGCAAACATTCAGTCCCTGCACCAGGACTGCTCTAGAATGGCCGACTGTAACAACTACAGTGTAAACATTCAGTCGCTGCACCAGTACTGATCTAGGGTGGACAACTGTACCAACTACAGTGTAAACGTTCAGTCCCTGCACCAGTACTGATCTAGGATGAACAACAATACCAACTACTGTCCCAACTTCAGTCCCAGAACCAGTACTGATCTAGGATGGACAACAGTACCAACTACAGTGCAAACATTCAGTCCCTGCACCAGTACTGATCTAGGATGGACAACAGTACCAACTACTGTCCCAACTTCAGTCCCAGGACCAGTACTGATCTAGGATGGTCAACTGCACCAACTACAGTGCAAACGTTCAGTCCCTGCACCCAGTACTGATCTAGGATGGTCAACAGTACCAACTACAGTGTAAACGTTCAGTCCCCGCACTACTACTGATCTAGGATGGTCAACTGCACCAACTATAGAACCAACATTCAGTCCCTGCACCAGTACTGATCTAGGATGGTCAACTGCACCAACTATAGTACCAACATTCAGTCCCTGCACCAGTACTGATCTAGGATGGTTAACTGCACCAACTACAGTACCAACATTCAGTCCCTGCACCAGTACTGATCTAGGATGGACAAGAGTACCATCTACAGTGTAAACATTCAGTCCCCGCACCAGTACTGATCTAGGATGGTCAACAGTACCAACTACAGTGCAAACATTCAGTCGCTGCACCAGTACTGATCTAGGATGGTCAACTGCACCAACTATACTACCAACATTCAGTCCCTGCACCAGTACTGCTCTAGGATGGAGAACAGTACGAACTACAGTGTAAACGTTCAGTCCCCGCACCAGTACTGATCTAGGAAGATCAACTGCACCAACTATAGTACCAACATTCAGTCCCTGCACCAGTACTGATCTAGGATGGTCAACTGCACCAACTACAGTGCAAACATTCAGTCCCTGCACCAGTACTGATCTAGGATGGTCAACTGCACCAACTACAGTGCAAACATTCAGTCCCTGCACCATTCCTGATTAAGGATGGTGAACTGCACAAACTACAGCGCAAACATTCAGTCCCTGCACCAGTACTGATCTAGGATGGTCAACTGCACCAACTACAGTGTAAACATTCAGTCCCTGCACCAGTACTGTTTTGGATGGAAGACAGTACCAACTACAGTGCAAACATTCAGTCCCTGCACCAGTACTGCTGTAGGATGGTCAACCGCAACAACTATAATACCAACATTCAGTCCCTGCAACAGTACTGATCTAGGATGGACAACAGTACCAACTACAGTGCAAATATTCAGTCCCTGCACCAGTACTGATCTAGAATGGTCAACTGCAACTAAAGTACCAACATTCAGTCCCTGCATCAGTACTGATCTAGGATGGACAACAGTACCAACTACAGTGCAAATATTCAGTCCCTGCACCAGTACTGATCTAGGATGGTCAACTGCACCAACTACAGTGTAAACGTTCAGTCCCCGCACTACTACTGATCTAGGATGGTCAACTGCACCAACTATAGAACCAACATTCAGTCCCTGCACCAGTACTGATCTAGGATGGTCAACTGCACCAACTATAGTACCAACATTCAGTCCCTGCACCAGTACTGATCTAGGATGGTTAACTGCACCAACTACAGTACCAACATTCAGTCCCTGCACCAGTACTGATCTAGGATGGACAAGAGTACCATCTACAGTGTAAACATTCAGTCCCCGCACCAGTACTGATCTAGGATGGTCAACAGTACCAACTACAGTGCAAACATTCAGTCGCTGCACCAGTACTGATCTAGGATGGTCAACTGCACCAACTATACTACCAACATTCAGTCCCTGCACCAGTACTGCTCTAGGATGGAGAACAGTACGAACTACAGTGTAAACGTTCAGTCCCCGCACCAGTACTGATCTAGGAAGATCAACTGCACCAACTATAGTACCAACATTCAGTCCCTGCACCAGTACTGATCTAGGATGGTCAACTGCACCAACTACAGTGCAAACATTCAGTCCCTGCACCAGTACTGATCTAGGATGGTCAACTGCACCAACTACAGTGCAAACATTCAGTCCCTGCACCATTCCTGATTAAGGATGGTGAACTGCACAAACTACAGCGCAAACATTCAGTCCCTGCACCAGTACTGATCTAGGATGGTCAACAGTACCAACTACAGTGCAAACATTCAGTCGCTGCACCAGTACTGATCTAGGATGGTCAACTGCACCAACTATACTACCAACATTCAGTCCCTGCACCAGTACTGCTCTAGGATGGAGAACAGTACGAACTACAGTGTAAACGTTCAGTCCCCGCACCAGTACTGATCTAGGAAGATCAACTGCACCAACTATAGTACCAACATTCAGTCCCTGCACCAGTACTGATCTAGGATGGTCAACTGCACCAACTACAGTGCAAACATTCAGTTCCTGCACCAGTACTGATCTAGGATGGTCAACTGCACCAACTACAGTGCAAACATTCAGTCCCTGCACCATTCCTGATTAAGGATGGTGAACTGCACAAACTACAGCGCAAACATTCAGTCCCTGCACCAGTACTGATCTAGGATGGTCAACTGCACCAACTACAGTGTAAACATTCAGTCCCTGCACCAGTACTGTTTTGGATGGAAGACAGTACCAACTACAGTGCAAACATTCAGTCCCTGCACCAGTACTGCTGTAGGATGGTCAACCGCACCAACTATAATACCAACATTCAGTCCCTGCAACAGTACTGATCTAGGATGGACAACAGTACCAACTACAGTGCAAATATTCAGTCCCTGCACCAGTACTGATCTAGAATGGTCAACTGCAACTAAAGTACCAACATTCAGTCCCTGCATCAGTACTGATCTAGGATGGACAACAGTACCAACTACAGTGCAAATATTCAGTCCCTGCACCAGTACTGATCTAGGATGGAAGACAGTACCTACTACAGTGTTAACATTCAGTACCTGCACCAGTACAGCTCTAGCATGGAAAACAGTACCAACTACAGTGCAAACATTCAGTCCCTGCACCAGTACTGCTCTAGGATGGAAGACAGTACCAACTACAGTGCAAACATTCAGTCCCTGCACCAGTACTGATCTAGGATGGTAAACTGCACCAACTATAGTACCAACATTCAGTCCCTGCACAAGTACTGATCTAGGATGGTCAACGGCACCAACTACAGTGTAAACATTCAGTCCCTGCACCACTACTGCACTAGGATGGAAGACAGTACCAACTACAGTGCCAACATTCAGTCCCTGCACCAGTACTGCTCTAGGATGGTCAACTGCACCAACTATAGTAACAACATTCAGTCCCTGCACCAGTACGGATCTAGGATGGACAACAGTACCAACTAGAGTGCAAACATTCAGTCCCTGCACCAGTACTGATCTAGGATGGTGAACTGCACCAACTACAGTGTAAACATTCAGTCCCTTCATGAGTACTGCTCTAGGATGGAAGACAGTACCAACTACAGTGCAAACATTCAGTCCCTGCACCAGTACTGCCCTAGGATGGTCAACTGCACCAACTATAGTAACAACATTCAGTCCCTGCACAAGTACTGCTCTAGGATGGAGAACAGTACCAACTACAGTGTAAACGTTCAGTCCCTGCACCAGTACTGATCTAGGATGGAAGACAGTACCTACTACAGTGTTAACATTCAGTACCTGCACCAGTACAGCCCTAGCATGGAAAACAGTACCAACTACAGTGCAAACATTCAGTCCCTGCACCAGTACTGCTCTAGGATGGAAGACAGTACCAACTACAGTGCAAACATTCAGTCCCTGCACCAGTACTGATCTAGGATGGTAAACTGCACCAACTATAGTACCAACATTCAGTCCCTGCACAAGTACTGATCTAGGATGGTCAACGGCACCAACTACAGTGTAAACATTCAGTCCCTGCACCACTACTGCACTAGGATGGAAGACAGTACCAGCTACAGTGCCAACATTCAGTCCCTGCACCAGTACTGCTCTAGGATGGTCAACTGCACCAACTATAGTAACAACATTCAGTCCCTGCACCAGTACGGATCTAGGATGGACAACAGTACCAACTAGAGTGCAAACATTCAGTCCCTGCACCAGTACTGATCTAGGATGGTGAACTGCACCAACTACAGTGTAAACATTCAGTCCCTTCATGAGTACTGCTCTAGAATGGAAGACAGTACCAACTACAGTGCAAACATTCAGTCCCTGCACCAGTACTGCTCTAGGATGGTCAAATGCAACAACTATAGTAACAACATTCAGTCCCTGCACAAGTACTGCTCTAGGATGGAGAACAGTACCAACTACAGTGTAAACGTTCAGTCCCGCACCAGTACTGATCTAGGATGGTCAACTGCACCAACTATACTACCAACATTCAGTCCCTGCACCAGTACTGATCTAGGATGGTTAACTGCACCAACTACAGTACCAACATTCAGTCCCTGCACCAGTACTGATCTAGGATGGACAAGAGTACCATCTACAGTGTAAACATTCAGTCCTCACACTTGTACTGATCTAGGATGGTCAACAGTACCAACTACAGTGCAAACATTCAGTCCCTGCACCAGTACTGCTCTAGGATGGAGAACAGTACCAACTACAGTGTAAACGTTCAGTCCCCGCACCAGTACTGATCTAGGAAGATCAACTGCACCAACTATAGTACCAAAATCAAACCTGCACCAGTACTGACCTAGGATGGTCAACTGCACCAACTACAGTGCAAACATTCAGTCCCTGCACCAGTACTGATCTAGGATGGTCAACTGCACCAACTACAGTGCAAACATTCAGTCCCAGCACCATTCCTGATCTAGGATGGTCAACTGCACAAACTACAGCGCAAACATTCAGTCCCTGCACCAGTACTGATCTAGGATGGTCAACTGCACCAACTACAGTGTAAACATTCAGTCCCTGCACCAGTACTGCTCTAGGATGGCCAACTGCACGAACTATAGTACCAACATTCAGTCCCTGCACCAGTACTGCTCTAGGATGGACAACAGAACCAACTACAGTGCAAACATTCAGTCTCTCACCAGTACTGCTCTAGGATGGAGAACAGTACCAACTACAGTGTAAACGTTCAGTCCCTGCACCAGTACTGATCTAGGATGGAAGACAGTACCTACTACAGTGTTAACATTCAGTACCTGCACCAGTACAGCCCTAGCATGGAAAACAGTACCAACTACAGTGCAAACATTCAGTCCCTGCACCAGTACTGCTCTAGGATGGAAGACAGTACCAACTACAGTGCAAACATTCAGTCCCTGCACCATTCCTGATCTAGGATGGTCAACTGCACAAACTACAGCGCAAACATTCAGTCCCTGCACCAGTACTGCTCTAGGATGGAGAACAGTACCAACTACAGTGTAAACGTTCAGTCCCCGCACCAGTACTGATCTAGGAAGATCAACTGCACCAACTATAGTACCAAAATCAAACCTGCACCAGTACTGACCTAGGATGGTCAACTGCACCAACTACAGTGCAAACATTCAGTCCCTGCACCAGTACTGATCTAGGATGGTCAACTGCACCAACTACAGTGCAAACATTCAGTCCCAGCACCATTCCTGATCTAGGATGGTCAACTGCACAAACTACAGCGCAAACATTCAGTCCCTGCACCAGTACTGCTCTAGGATGGACAACAGAACCAACTACAGTGCAAACATTCAGTCTCTCACCAGTACTGATCTAGGATGGTCAACTGCACCAACTACAGTACCAACATTCAGTCCCTGCACCAGTACTGCTCTAGGATGGAAGACAGTACCAACTACAGTGCAAACATTCAGTCCCTGCACCAGTACTGCTGTAGGATGGTCAACCGCACCAACTATAATACCAACATTCAGTCCCTGCACCAGTACTGATCTAGGATGGACAACAGTACCAACTACAGTGCAAATATTCAGTCCCTGCACCAGTACTGATCTAGAATGGTCAACTGCAACTAAAGTACCAACATTCAGTCCCTGCATCAGTACTGATCTAGGATGGACAACAGTACCAACTACAGTGTAAACGTTCAGTCCCTGCACCAGTACTGATCTAGGATGGAAGACAGTACCTACTACAGTTTAAACATTCAGTACCTGCACCAGTACAGCTCTAGCATGGAAAACAGTACCAAGTACAGTGCAAACATTCAGTCCCTGCACCAGTACTGCTCTAGGATGGAAGACAGTACCAACTACAGTGCAAACATTCAGTCCCTGCACCAGTACTGCCCTAGGATGGTCAACTGCACCAACTATAGTAACAACATTCAGTCCCTGCACAAGTACTGCTCTAGGATGGAGAACAGTACCAACTACAGTGTAAACGTTCAGTCCCTGCACCAGTACTGATCTAGGATGGAAGACAGTACCTACTACAGTGTTAACATTCAGTACCTGCACCAGTACAGCCCTAGCATGGAAAACAGTACCAACTACAGTGCAAACATTCAGTCCCTGCACCAGTACTGCTCTAGGATGGAAGACAGTACCAACTACAGTGCAAACATTCAGTCCCAGCACCATTCCTGATCTAGGATGGTCAACTGCACAAACTACAGCGCAAACATTCAGTCCCTGCACCAGTACTGATCTAGGATGGTCAACTGCACCAACTACAGTGTAAACATTCAGTCCCTGCACCAGTACTGCTCTAGGATGGCCAACTGCACGAACTATAGTACCAACATTCAGTCCCTGCACCAGTACTGCTCTAGGATGGACAACAGAACCAACTACAGTGCAAACATTCAGTCTCTCACCAGTACTGATCTAGGATGGTCAACTGCACCAACTACAGTACCAACATTCAGTCCCTGCACCAGTACTGCTCTAGGATGGAAGACAGTACCAACTACAGTGCAAACATTCAGTCCCTGCACCAGTACTGCTGTAGGATGGTCAACCGCACCAACTATAATACCAACATTCAGTCCCTGCACCAGTACTGATCTAGGATGGACAACAGTACCAACTACAGTGCAAATATTCAGTCCCTGCACCAGTACTGATCTAGAATGGTCAACTGCAACTAAAGTACCAACATTCAGTCCCTGCATCAGTACTGATCTAGGATGGACAACAGTACCAACTACAGTGTAAACGTTCAGTCCCTGCACCAGTACTGATCTAGGATGGAAGACAGTACCTACTACAGTTTAAACATTCAGTACCTGCACCAGTACAGCTCTAGCATGGAAAACAGTACCAAGTACAGTGCAAACATTCAGTCCCTGCACCAGTACTGCTCTAGGATGGAAGACAGTACCAACTACAGTGCAAACATTCAGTCCCTGCACCAGTACTGCCCTAGGATGGTCAACTGCACCAACTATAGTAACAACATTCAGTCCCTGCACAAGTACTGCTCTAGGATGGAGAACAGTACCAACTACAGTGTAAACGTTCAGTCCCTGCACCAGTACTGATCTAGGATGGAAGACAGTACCTACTACAGTGTTAACATTCAGTACCTGCACCAGTACAGCCCTAGCATGGAAAACAGTACCAACTACAGTGCAAACATTCAGTCCCTGCACCAGTACTGCTCTAGGATGGAAGACATTACCAACTACAGTGCAAACATTCAGTCCCTGCACCAGTACTGATCTAGGATGGTAAACTGCACCAACTATAGTACCAACATTCAGTCCCTGCACAAGAACTGATCTAGGATGGTCAACGGCACCAACTACAGTGTAAACATTCAGTCCCTGCACCACTACTGCACTAGGATGGAAGACAGTACCAGCTACAGTGCCAACATTCAGTCCCTGCACCAGTACTGCTCTAGGATGGTCAACTGCACCAACTATAGTAACAAACATTCAGTCCCTGCACCAGTACGGATCTAGGATGGACAACAGTACCAACTAGAGTGCAAACATTCAGTCCCTGCACCAGTACTGATCTAGGATGGTGAACTGCACCAACTACAGTGTAAACATTCAGTCCCTTCATGAGTACTGCTCTAGGATGGAAGACAGTACCAACTACAGTGCAAACATTCAGTCCATGCACCAGTACTGCCCTAGGATGGTCAAATGCAACAACTATAGTAACAACATTCAGTCCCTGCACAAGTACTGCTCTAGGATGGAGAACAGTACCAACTACAGTGTAAACGTTCAGTCCCGCACCAGTACTGATCTAGGATGGTCAACTGCACCAACTATACTACCAACATTCAGTCCCTGCACCAGTACTGATCTAGGATGGACAAGAGTACCATCTACAGTGTAAACATTCAGTCCTCACACCAGTACTGATCTAGGATGGTCAACAGTACCAACTACAGTGCAAACATTCAGTCCCTGCACCAGTACTGCTCTAGGATGGAGAACAGTACCAACTACAGTGTAAACGTTCAGTCCCCGCACCAGTACTGATCTAGGAAGATCAACTGCACCAACTATAGTACCAAAATCAAACCTGCACCAGTACTGACCTAGGATGGTCAACTGCACCAACTACAGTGCAAACATTCAGTCCCTGCACCAGTACTGATCTAGGATGGTCAACTGCACCAACTACAGTGCAAACATTCAGTCCCAGCACCATTCCTGATCTAGGATGGTCAACTGCACAAACTACAGCGCAAACATTCAGTCCCTGCACCAGTACTGATCTAGGATGGTCAACTGCACCAACTACAGTGTAAACATTCAGTCCCTCCACCAGTACTGCTCTAGGATGGCCAACTGCACGAACTATAGTACCAACATTCAGTCCCTGCACCAGTACTGCTCTAGGATGGACAACAGAACCAACTACAGTGCAAACATTCAGTCTCTCACCAGTACTGATCTAGGATGGTCAACTGCACCAACTACAGTACCAACATTCAGTCCCTGCACCAGTACTGCTCTAGGATGGAAGACAGTACCAACTACAGTGCAAACATTCAGTCCCTGCAGCAGTACTGCTGTAGGATGGTCAACCGCACCAACTATAATACCAACATTCAGTCCCTGCACCAGTACTGATCTAGGATGGACAACAGTACCAACTACAGTGCAAATATTCAGTCCCTGCACCAGTACTGATCTAGAATGGTCAACTGCAACTAAAGTACCAACATTCAGTCCCTGCATCAGTACTGATCTAGGATGGACAACAGTACCAACTACAGTGTAAACGTTCAGTCCCTGCACCAGTACTGATCTAGGATGGAAGACAGTACCTACTACAGTTTAAACATTCAGTACCTGCACCAGTACAGCTCTAGCATGGAAAACAGTACCAAGTACAGTGCAAACATTCAGTCCCTGCACCAGTACTGCTCTAGGATGGAAGACAGTACCAACTACAGTGCAAACATTCAGTACCTGCACCAGTACTGATCTAGGATGGTAAACTGCACCAACTATAGTACCAACATTCATTCCCTGCACAAGTACTGCTCTAGGATGGAGAACAGTACCAACTACAGTGTAAATGTTCAGTCCCCGCACAAGTACTGATCTAGGATGGTCAACGGCACCAACTACAGTGCAAACATTCAGTCCCTGCACCAGTACTGCACTAGGATGGAAGACAGTACCAACTACAGTGCAAACATTCAGTCCCTGCACCAGTACTGCTCTAGGATGGTCAACTGCACCAACTACAGTACCAACATTCAGTCCCTGCACCAGTACTGATCTAGGATGGACAAGAGTACCATCTACAGTGTAAACATTCAGTCCCCGCACCAGTACTGATCTAGGATGGTCAACAGTACCAACTACAGTGCAAACATTCAGTCGCTGCACCAGTACTGATCTAGGATGGTCAACTGCACCAACTATACTACCAACATTCAGTCCCTGCACCAGTACTGCTCTAGGATGGAGAACAGTACGAACTACAGTGTAAACGTTCAGTCCCCGCACCAGTACTGATCTAGGAAGATCAACTGCACCAACTATAGTACCAACATTCAGTCCCTGCACCAGTACTGATCTAGGATGGTCAACTGCACCAACTACAGTGCAAACATTCAGTCCCTGCACCAGTACTGATCTAGGATGGTCAACTGCACCAACTACAGTGCAAACATTCAGTCCCTGCACCATTCCTGATTAAGGATGGTGAACTGCACAAACTACTGCGCAAACATTCAGTCCCTGCACCAGTACTGATCTAGGATGGTCAACTGCACCAACTACAGTGTAAACATTCAGTCCCTGCACCAGTACTGTTTTGGATGGAAGACAGTACCAACTACAGTGCAAACATTCAGTCCCTGCACCAGTACTGCTGTAGGATGGTCAACCGCACCAACTATAATACCAACATTCAGTCCCTGCAACAGTACTGATCTAGGATGGACAACAGTACCAACTACAGTACCAACATTCAGTCCCTGCACCAGTACTGATCTAGGATGGTCAACAGTACCAACTACAGTGCAAACATTCAGTCGCTGCACCAGTACTGATCTAGGATGGTCAACTGCACCAACTATACTACCAACATTCAGTCCCTGCACCAGTACTGCTCTAGGATGGAGAACAGTACGAACTACAGTGTAAACGTTCAGTCCCCGCACCAGTACTGATCTAGGAAGATCAACTGCACCAACTATAGTACCAACATTCAGTCCCTGCACCAGTACTGATCTAGGATGGTCAACTGCACCAACTACAGTGCAAACATTCAGTCCCTGCACCAGTACTGATCTAGGATGGTCAACTGCACCAACTACAGTGCAAACATTCAGTCCCTGCACCATTCCTGATTAAGGATGGTGAACTGCACAAACTACTGCGCAAACATTCAGTCCCTGCACCAGTACTGATCTAGGATGGTCAACTGCACCAACTACAGTGTAAACATTCAGTCCCTGCACCAGTACTGTTTTGGATGGAAGACAGTACCAACTACAGTGCAAACATTCAGTCCCTGCACCAGTACTGCTGTAGGATGGTCAACCGCACCAACTATAATACCAACATTCAGTCCCTGCAACAGTACTGATCTAGGATGGACAACAGTACCAACTACAGTGCAAATATTCAGTCCCTGCACCAGTACTGATCTAGAATGGTCAACTGCAACTAAAGTACCAACATTCAGTCCCTGCATCAGTACTGATCTAGGATGGACAACAGTACCAACTACAGTGCAAATATTCAGTCCCTGCACCAGTACTGATCTAGGATGGAAGACAGTACCTACTACAGTGTTAACATTCAGTACCTGCACCAGTACAGCTCTAGCATGGAAAACAGTACCAACTACAGTGCAAACATTCAGTCCCTGCACCAGTACTGCTCTAGGATGGAAGACAGTACCAACTACAGTGCAAACATTCAGTCCCTGCACCAGTACTGATCTAGGATGGTAAACTGCACCAACTATAGTACCAACATTCAGTCCCTGCACAAGTACTGATCTAGGATGGTCAACGGCACCAACTACAGTGTAAACATTCAGTCCCTGCACCACTACTGCACTAGGATGGAAGACAGTACCAACTACAGTGCCAACATTCAGTCCCTGCACCAGTACTGCTCTAGGATGGTCAACTGCACCAACTATAGTAACAACATTCAGTCCCTGCACCAGTACGGATCTAGGATGGACAACAGTACCAACTAGAGTGCAAACATTCAGTCCCTGCACCAGTACTGATCTAGGATGGTGAACTGCACCAACTACAGTGTAAACATTCAGTCCCTTCATGAGTACTGCTCTAGGATGGAAGACAGTACCAACTACAGTGCAAACATTCAGTCCCTGCACCAGTACTGCCCTAGGATGGTCAAATGCAACAACTATAGTAACAACATTCAGTCCCTGCACAAGTACTGCTCTAGGATGGAGAACAGTACCAACTACAGTGTAAACGTTCAGTCCCGCACCAGTACTGATCTAGGATGGTCAACTGCACCAACTATACTACCAACATTCAGTCCCTGCACCAGTACTGATCTAGGATGGTTAACTGCACCAACTACAGTACCAACATTCAGTCCCTGCACCAGTACTGATCTAGGATGGACAAGAGTACCATCTACAGTGTAAACATTCAGTCCTCACACCAGTACTGATCTAGGATGGTCAACAGTACCAACTACAGTGCAAACATTCAGTCCCTGCACCAGTACTGCTCTAGGATGGAGAACAGTACCAACTACAGTGTAAACGTTCAGTCCCCGCACCAGTACTGATCTAGGAAGATCAACTGCACCAACTATAGTACCAAAATCAAACCTGCACCAGTACTGACCTAGGATGGTCAACTGCACCAACTACAGTGCAAACATTCAGTCCCTGCACCAGTACTGATCTAGGATGGTCAACTGCACCAACTACAGTGCAAACATTCAGTCCCAGCACCATTCCTGATCTAGGATGGTCAACTGCACAAACTACAGCGCAAACATTCAGTCCCTGCACCAGTACTGATCTAGGATGGTCAACTGCACCAACTACAGTGTAAACATTCAGTCCCTGCACCAGTACTGCTCTAGGATGGCCAACTGCACGAACTATAGTACCAACATTCAGTCCCTGCACCAGTACTGCTCTAGGATGGACAACAGAACCAACTACAGTGCAAACATTCAGTCTCTCACCAGTACTGATCTAGGATGGTCAACTGCACCAACTACAGTACCAACATTCAGTCCCTGCACCAGTACTGCTCTAGGATGGAAGACAGTACCAACTACAGTGCAAACATTCAGTCCCTGCACCAGTACTGCTGTAGGATGGTCAACCGCACCAACTATAATACCAACATTCAGTCCCTGCACCAGTACTGATCTAGGATGGACAACAGTACCAACTACAGTGCAAATATTCAGTCCCTGCACCAGTACTGATCTAGAATGGTCAACTGCAACTAAAGTACCAACATTCAGTCCCTGCATCAGTACTGATCTAGGATGGACAACAGTACCAACTACAGTGTAAACGTTCAGTCCCTGCACCAGTACTGATCTAGGATGGAAGACAGTACCTACTACAGTTTAAACATTCAGTACCTGCACCAGTACAGCTCTAGCATGGAAAACAGTACCAAGTACAGTGCAAACATTCAGTCCCTGCACCAGTACTGCTCTAGGATGGAAGACAGTACCAACTACAGTGCAAACATTCAGTACCTGCACCAGTACTGATCTAGGATGGTAAACTGCACCAACTATAGTACCAACATTCATTCCCTGCACAAGTACTGCTCTAGGATGGAGAACAGTACCAACTACAGTGTAAATGTTCAGTCCCCGCACAAGTACTGATCTAGGATGGTCAACGGCACCAACTACAGTGCAAACATTCAGTCCCTGCACCAGTACTGCACTAGGATGGAAGACAGTACCAACTACAGTGCAAACATTCAGTCCCTGCACCAGTACTGCTCTAGGATGGTCAACTGCACCAACTACAGTACCAACATTCAGTCCCTGCACCAGTACTGATCTAGGATGGTCAACTGCACCAACTACAGTGCAAACATTCAGTCCCTGCACCATTCCTGATTAAGGATGGTGAACTGCACAAACTACAGCGCAAACATTCAGTCCCTGCACCAGTACTGATCTAGGATGGTCAACTGCACCAACTACAGTGTAAACATTCAGTCCCTGCACCAGTACTGTTTTGGATGGAAGACAGTACCAACTACAGTGCAAACATTCAGTCCCTGCACCAGTACTGCTGTAGGATGGTCAACCGCACCAACTATAATACCAACATTCAGTCCCTGCAACAGTACTGATCTAGGATGGACAACAGTACCAACTACAGTGCAAATATTCAGTCCCTGCACCAGTACTGATCTAGAATGGTCAACTGCAACTAAAGTACCAACATTCAGTCCCTGCATCAGTACTGATCTAGGATGGACAACAGTACCAACTACAGTGCAAATATTCAGTCCCTGCACCAGTACTGATCTAGGATGGAAGACAGTACCTACTACAGTGTTAACATTCAGTACCTGCACCAGTACAGCTCTAGCATGGAAAACAGTACCAACTACAGTGCAAACATTCAGTCCCTGCACCAGTACTGCTCTAGGATGGAAGACAGTACCAACTACAGTGCAAACATTCAGTCCCTGCACCAGTACTGATCTAGGATGGTAAACTGCACCAACTATAGTAACAACATTCAGTCCCTGCACCAGTACGGATCTAGGATGGACAACAGTACCAACTAGAGTGCAAACATTCAGTCCCTGCACCAGTACTGATCTAGGATGGTGAACTGCACCAACTACAGTGTAAACATTCAGTCCCTTCATGAGTACTGCTCTAGGATGGAAGACAGTACCAACTACAGTGCAAACATTCAGTCCCTGCACCAGTACTGCCCTAGGATGGTCAACTGCACCAACTATAGTAACAACATTCAGTCCCTGCACAAGTACTGCTCTAGGATGGAGAACAGTACCAACTACAGTGTAAACGTTCAGTCCCTGCACCAGTACTGATCTAGGATGGAAGACAGTACCTACTACAGTGTTAACATTCAGTACCTGCACCAGTACAGCCCTAGCATGGAAAACAGTACCAACTACAGTGCAAACATTCAGTCCCTGCACCAGTACTGCTCTAGGATAGAAGACAGTACCAACTACAGTGCAAACATTCAGTCCCTGCACCAGTACTGATCTAGGATGGTAAACTGCACCAACTATAGTACCAACATTCAGTCCCTGCACAAGTACTGATCTAGGATGGTCAACGGCACCAACTACAGTGTAAACATTCAGTCCCTGCACCACTACTGCACTAGGATGGAAGACAGTACCAGCTACAGTGCCAACATTCAGTCCCTGCACCAGTACTGCTCTAGGATGGTCAACTGCACCAACTATAGTAACAACATTCAGTCCCTGCACCAGTACGGATCTAGGATGGACAACAGTACCAACTAGAGTGCAAACATTCAGTCCCTGCACCAGTACTGATCTAGGATGGTGAACTGCACCAACTACAGTGTAAACATTCAGTCCCTTCATGAGTACTGCTCTAGGATGGAAGACAGTACCAACTACAGTGCAAACATTCAGTCCCTGCACCAGTACTGCCCTAGGATGGTCAAATGCACCAACTATAGTAACAACATTCAGTCCCTGCACAAGTACTGCTCTAGGATGGAGAACAGTACCAACTACAGTGTAAACGTTCAGTCCCGCACCAGTACTGATCTAGGATGGTCAACTGCACCAACTATACTACCAACATTCAGTCCCTGCACCAGTACTGATCTAGGATGGTTAACTGCACCAACTACAGTACCAACATTCAGTCCCTGCACCAGTACTGATCTAGGATGGACAAGAGTACCATCTACAGTGTAAACATTCAGTCCTCACACCAGTACTGATCTAGGATGGTCAACAGTACCAACTACAGTGCAAACATTCAGTCCCTGCACCAGTACTGCTCTAGGATGGAGAACAGTACCAACTACAGTGTAAACGTTCAGTCCCCGCACCAGTACTGATCTAGGAAGATCAACTGCACCAACTATAGTACCAAAATCAAACCTGCACCAGTACTGACCTAGGATGGTCAACTGCACCAACTACAGTGCAAACATTCAGTCCCTGCACCAGTACTGATCTAGGATGGTCAACTGCACCAACTACAGTGCAAACATTCAGTCCCAGCACCATTCCTGATCTAGGATGGTCAACTGCACAAACTACAGCGCAAACATTCAGTCCCTGCACCAGTACTGATCTAGGATGGTCAACTGCACCAACTACAGTGTAAACATTCAGTCCCTGCACCAGTACTGCTCTAGGATGGCCAACTGCACGAACTATAGTACCAACATTCAGTCCCTGCACCAGTACTGCTCTAGGATGGACAACAGAACCAACTACAGTGCAAACATTCAGTCTCTCACCAGTACTGATCTAGGATGGTCAACTGCACCAACTACAGTACCAACATTCAGTCCCTGCACCAGTACTGCTCGAGGATGGAAGACAGTACCAACTACAGTGCAAACATTCAGTCCCTGCACCAGTACTGCTGTAGGATGGTCAACCGCACCAACTATAATACCAACATTCAGTCCCTGCACCAGTACTGATCTAGGATGGACAACAGTACCAACTACAGTGCAAATATTCAGTCCCTGCACCAGTACTGATCTAGAATGGTCAACTGCAACTAAAGTACCAACATTCAGTCCCTGCATCAGTACTGATCTAGGATGGACAACAGTACCAACTACAGTGTAAACGTTCAGTCCCTGCACCAGTACTGATCTAGGATGGAAGACAGTACCTACTACAGTTTAAACATTCAGTACCTGCACCAGTACAGCTCTAGCATGGAAAACAGTACCAAGTACAGTGCAAACATTCAGTCCCTGCACCAGTACTGCTCTAGGATGGAAGACAGTACCAACTACAGTGCAAACATTCAGTACCTGCACCAGTACTGATCTAGGATGGTAAACTGCACCAACTATAGTACCAACATTCATTCCCTGCACAAGTACTGCTCTAGGATGGAGAACAGTACCAACTACAGTGTAAATGTTCAGTCCCCGCACAAGTACTGATCTAGGATGGTCAACGGCACCAACTACAGTGCAAACATTCAGTCCCTGCACCAGTACTGCACTAGGATGGAAGACAGTACCAACTACAGTGCAAACATTCAGTCCCTGCACCAGTACTGCTCTAGGATGGTCAACTGCACCAACTATAGTAACAACATTCAGTCCCTGCACCAGTACGGATCTAGGATGGACAACAGTACCAACTAGAGTGCAAACATTCAGTCCCTGCACCAGTACTGATCTAGGATGGTGAACTGCACCAACTACAGTGTAAACGTTCAGTCCCTGCACCAGTACTGATCTAGGATGGCAGACAGTACCGACTACAGTGTAAACATTCAGTCCCTGCACCAGTACTGATCTAGGATGTTCAACTGTACCAACTACAGTGCAAACATTCAGTACCTGCACCAGTACTGCTCTAGCATGGAAAACAGTACCAACTACAGTGCAAACATTCAGTCCCTGCACCAGTACTGCTCTAGGATGGAAGACAGTACCAAGTACAGTGCAAACATTCCATCCCTGCACCAGTACTGATCTAGGATGGTCAACTGCACCAACTATAGTACCAACATTCAGACCCTGCTCCAGTACTGCTATAGGACGGACAACTGTACCAACTACAGTGCAAACATTCAGTCCCTGCACCAGTACTGATCTAGGATGGTCAACTGCACCAACTGTAGTACCAACATTCAGTCCCTGCACCAGTACTGCTCTAGGATGGACAACAGTACCAACTACAGTGTAAACGTTCAGTCCCCGCACCAGTACTGATCTAGGATGGTCATCTGCACCAACTACAGTACCAACATTCAGTCCCTGCACCAGTACTGATCTAGGATGGTTAACCGCACCAACTACAGTGCAAACATTCAGTCCCTTCACCAGTACTGATCTAGGATGGTCAACTGCACCAACTACAGTGCAAACATTCAGTCCCTGCACCATTACTGATCTAGGATGGTCAACTGCACCAACTACAGTGCAAACATTCAGACCCTGCACCAGTACTGATCTAGGATGGTCAACTGCACCAACTACAGTGTAAACATTCAGCCCCGGCACCAGTACTGCTCTAGGATGGAAGACAGTACCAACTACAGTACAAACATTCAGTCCCTGCACCAGTACTGCTCTAGGATGGTCAACTGCACCAACTATAATACCAACATTCAGTCCCTGCACCAGTACTGATCTAGGATGGTTAACTGCACCAACTACAGTACCAACATTCAGTCCCTGCACCAGTACTGATCTAGGATGGACAAGAGTACCATCTACAGTGTAAACATTCAGTCCTCACACCAGTACTGATCTAGGATGGTCAACAGTACCAACTACAGTGCAAACATTCAGTCCCTGCACCAGTACTGCTCTAGGATGGAGAACAGTACCAACTACAGTGTAAATGTTCAGTCCCCGCACAAGTACTGATCTAGGATGGTCAACGGCACCAACTACAGTGCAAACATTCAGTCCCTGCACCAGTACTGCACTAGGATGGAAGACAGTACCAACTACAGTGCAAACATTCAGTCCCTGCACCAGTACTGCTCTAGGATGGTCAACTGCACCAACTATAGTAACAACATTCAGTCCCTGCACCAGTACGGATCTAGGATGGACAACAGTATCAACTAGAGTGCAAACATTCAGTCCCTGCACCAGTACTGATCTAGGATGGTGAACTGCACCAACTACAGTGTAAACGTTCAGTCCCTGCACCAGTACTGATCTAGGATGGCAGACAGTACCGACTACAGTGTAAACATTCAGTCCCTGCACCAGTACTGATCTAGGATGTTCAACTGTACCAACTACAGTGCAAACATTCAGTACCTGCACCAGTACTGCTCTAGCATGGAAAACAGTACCAACTACAGTGCAAACATTCAGTCCCTGCACCAGTACTGCTCTAGGATGGAAGACAGTACCAAGTACAGTGCAAACATTCCATCCCTGCACCAGTACTGATCTAGGATGGTCAACTGCACCAACTATAGTACCAACATTCAGACCCTGCTCCAGTACTGCTATAGGACGGACAACTGTACCAACTACAGTGCAAACATTCAGTCCCTGCACCAGTACTGATCTAGGATGGTCAACTGCACCAACTGTAGTACCAACATTCAGTCCCTGCACCAGTACGGATCTAGGATGGACAACAGTACCAACTAGAGTGCAAACATTCAGTCCCTGCACCAGTACTGATCTAGGATGGTGAACTGCACCAACTACAGTGTAAACATTCAGTCCCTTCATGAGTACTGCTCTAGGATGGAAGACAGTACCAACTACAGTGCAAACATTCAGTCCCTGCACCAGTACTGCCCTAGGATGGTCAAATGCAACAACTATAGTAACAACATTCAGTCCCTGCACAAGTACTGCTCTAGGATGGAGAACAGTACCAACTACAGTGTAAACGTTCAGTCCCGCACCAGTACTGATCTAGGATGGTCAACTGCACCAACTACAGTACCAACATTCAGTCCCTGCACCAGTACTGATCTAGGATGGACAAGAGTACCATCTACAGTGTAAACATTCAGTCCTCACACCAGTACTGATCTAGGATGGTCAACAGTACCAACTACAGTGCAAACATTCAGTCCCTGCACCAGTACTGCTCTAGGATGGAGAACAGTACCAACTACAGTGTAAACGTTCAGTCCCCGCACCAGTACTGATCTAGGAAGATCAACTGCACCAACTATAGTACCAAAATCAAACCTGCACCAGTACTGACCTAGGATGGTCAACTGCACCAACTACAGTGCAAACATTCAGTCCCTGCACCAGTACTGATCTAGGATGGTCAACTGCACCAACTACAGTGCAAACATTCAGTCCCAGCACCATTCCTGATCTAGGATGGTCAACTGCACAAACTACAGCGCAAACATTCAGTCCCTGCACCAGTACTGATCTAGGATGGTCAACTGCACCAACTACAGTGTAAACATTCAGTCCCTGCACCAGTACTGCTCTAGGATGGCCAACTGCACGAACTATAGTACCAACATTCAGTCCCTGCACCAGTACTGCTCTAGGATGGACAACAGAACCAACTACAGTGCAAACATTCAGTCTCTCACCAGTACTGATCTAGGATGGTCAACTGCACCAACTACAGTACCAACATTCAGTCCCTGCACCAGTACTGCTCTAGGATGGAAGACAGTACCAACTACAGTGCAAACATTCAGTCCCTGCACCAGTACTGCTGTAGGATGGTCAACCGCACCAACTATAATACCAACATTCAGTCCCTGCACCAGTACTGATCTAGGATGGACAACAGTACCAACTACAGTGCAAATATTCAGTCCCTGCACCAGTACTGATCTAGAATGGTCAACTGCAACTAAAGTACCAACATTCAGTCCCTGCATCAGTACTGATCTAGGATGGACAACAGTACCAACTACAGTGTAAACGTTCAGTCCCTGCACCAGTACTGATCTAGGATGGAAGACAGTACCTACTACAGTTTAAACATTCAGTACCTGCACCAGTACAGCTCTAGCATGGAAAACAGTACCAAGTACAGTGCAAACATTCAGTCCCTGCACCAGTACTGCTCTAGGATGGAAGACAGTACCAACTACAGTGCAAACATTCAGTACCTGCACCAGTACTGATCTAGGATGGTAAACTGCACCAACTATAGTACCAACATTCATTCCCTGCACAAGTACTGCTCTAGGATGGAGAACAGTACCAACTACAGTGTAAATGTTCAGTCCCCGCACAAGTACTGATCTAGGATGGTCAACGGCACCAACTACAGTGCAAACATTCAGTCCCTGCACCAGTACTGCACTAGGATGGAAGACAGTACCAACTACAGTGCAAACATTCAGTCCCTGCACCAGTACTGCTCTAGGATGGTCAACTGCACCAACTACAGTACCAACATTCAGTCCCTGCACCAGTACTGATCTAGGATGGTCAACTGCACCAACTACAGTGCAAACATTCAGTCCCTGCACCAGTACTGATCTAGGATGGTCAACTGCACCAACTACAGTGCAAACATTCAGTCCCTGCACCATTCCTGATTAAGGATGGTGAACGGCACAAACTACAGCGCAAACATTCAGTCCCTGCACCAGTACTGATCTAGGATGGTCAACTGCACCAACTACAGTGTAAACATTCAGTCCCTGCACCAGTACTGTTTTGGATGGAAGACAGTACCAACTACAGTGCAAACATTCAGTCCCTGCACCAGTACTGCTGTAGGATGGTCAACCGCACCGACTATAATACCAACATTCAGTCCCTGCAACAGTACTGATCTAGGATGGACAACAGTACCAACTACAGTGCAAATATTCAGTCCCTGCACCAGTACTGATCTAGAATGGTCAACTGCAACTAAAGTACCAACATTCAGTCCCTGCATCAGTACTGATCTAGGATGGACAACAGTACCAACTACAGTGCAAATATTCAGTCCCTGCACCAGTACTGATCTAGGATGGAAGACAGTACCTACTACAGTGTTAACATTCAGTACCTGCACCAGTACAGCTCTAGCATGGAAAACAGTACCAACTACAGTGCAAACATTCAGTCCCTGCACCAGTACTGCTCTAGGATGGAAGACAGTACCAACTACAGTGCAAACATTCAGTCCCTGCACCAGTACTGATCTAGGATGGTAAACTGCACCAACTATAGTACCAACATTCAGTCCCTGCACAAATACTGATCTAGGATGGTCAACGGCACCAACTACAGTGTAAACATTCAGTCCCTGCACCACTACTGCACTAGGATGGAAGACAGTACCAACTACAGTGCCAACATTCAGTCCCTGCACCAGTACTGCTCTAGGATGGTCAACTGCACCAACTATAGTAACAACATTCAGTCCCTGCACCAGTACGGATCTAGGATGGACAACAGTACCAACTAGAGTGCAAACATTCAGTCCCTGCACCAGTACTGATCTAGGATGGTGAACTGCACCAACTACAGTGTAAACATTCAGTCCCTTCATGAGTACTGCTCTAGGATGGAAGACAGTACCAACTACAGTGCAAACATTCAGTCCCTGCACCAGTACTGCCCTAGGATGGTCAACTGCACCAACTATAGTAACAACATTCAGTCCCTGCACAAGTACTGCTCTAGGATGGAGAACAGTACCAACTACAGTGTAAACGTTCAGTCCCTGCACCAGTACTGATCTAGGATGGAAGACAGTACCTACTACAGTGTTAACATGCAGTACCTGCACCAGTACAGCCCTAGCATGGAAAACAGTACCAACTACAGTGCAAACATTCAGTCCCTGCACCAGTACTGCTCTAGGATGGAAGACAGTACCAACTACAGTGCAAACATTCAGTCCCTGCACCAGTACTGATCTAGGATGGTAAACTGCACCAACTATAGTACCAACATTCAGTCCCTGCACAAGTACTGATCTAGGATGGTCAACGGCACCAACTACAGTGTAAACATTCAGTCCCTGCACCACTACTGCACTAGGATGGAAGACAGTACCAGCTACAGTGCCAACATTCAGTCCCTGCACCAGTACTGCTCTAGGATGGTCAACTGCACCAACTATAGTAACAACATTCAGTCCCTGCACCAGTACGGATCTAGGATGGACAACAGTACCAACTAGAGTGCAAACATTCAGTCCCTGCACCAGTACTGATCTAGGATGGTGAACTGCACCAACTACAGTGTAAACATTCAGTCCCTTCATGAGTACTGCTCTAGGATGGAAGACAGTACCAACTACAGTGCAAACATTCAGTCCCTGCACCAGTACTGCCCTAGGATGGTCAAATGCACCAACTATAGTAACAACATTCAGTCCCTGCACAAGTACTGCTCTAGGATGGAGAACAGTACCAACTACAGTGTAAACGTTCAGTCCCGCACCAGTACTGATCTAGGATGGTCAACTGCACCAACTATACTACCAACATTCAGTCCCTGCACCAGTACTGATCTAGGATGGTTAACTGCACCAACTACAGTACCAACATTCAGTCCCTGCACCAGTACTGATCTAGGATGGACAAGAGTACCATCTACAGTGTAAACATTCAGTCCTCACACCAGTACTGATCTAGGATGGTCAACAGTACCAACTACAGTGCAAACATTCAGTCCCTGCACCAGTACTGCTCTAGGATGGAGAACAGTACCAACTACAGTGTAAACGTTCAGTCCCCGCACCAGTACTGATCTAGGAAGATCAACTGCACCAACTATAGTACCAAAATCAAACCTGCACCAGTACTGACCTAGGATGGTCAACTGCACCAACTACAGTGCAAACATTCAGTCCCTGCACCAGTACTGATCTAGCATGGTCAACTGCACCAACTACAGTGCAAACATTCAGTCCCAGCACCATTCCTGATCTAGGATGGTCAACTGCACAAACTACAGCGCAAACATTCAGTCCCTGCACCAGTACTGATCTAGGATGGTCAACTGCACCAACTACAGTGTAAACATTCAGTCCCGGCACCAGTACTGCTCTAGGATGGCCAACTGCACGAACTATAGTACCAACATTCAGTCCCTGCACCAGTACTGCTCTAGGATGGACAACAGAACCAACTACAGTGCAAACATTCAGTCTCTCACCAGTACTGATCTAGGATGGTCAACTGCACCAACTACAGTACCAACATTCAGTCCCTGCACCAGTACTGCTCTAGGATGGAAGACAGTACCAACTACAGTGCAAACATTCAGTCCCTGCACCAGTACTGCTGTAGGATGGTCAACCGCACCAACTATAATACCAACATTCAGTCCCTGCACCAGTACTGATCTAGGATGGACAACAGTACCAACTACAGTGCAAATATTCAGTCCCTGCACCAGTACTGATCTAGAATGGTCAACTGCAACTAAAGTACCAACATTCAGTCCCTGCATCAGTACTGATCTAGGATGGACAACAGTACCAACTACAGTGTAAACGTTCAGTCCCTGCACCAGTACTGATCTAGGATGGAAGACAGTACCTACTACAGTTTAAACATTCAGTACCTGCACCAGGACAGCTCTAGCATGGAAAACAGTACCAAGTACAGTGCAAACATTCAGTCCCTGCACCAGTACTGCTCTAGGATGGAAGACAGTACCAACTACAGTGCAAACATTCAGTACCTGCACCAGTACTGATCTAGGATGGTAAACTGCACCAACTATAGTACCAACATTCATTCCCTGCACAAGTACTGCTCTAGGATGGAGAACAGTACCAACTACAGTGTAAATGTTCAGTCCCTGCACCAGTACTGCTCTAGGATGGTCAACTGCACCAACTACAGTACCAACATTCAGTCCCTGCACCAGTACTGATCTAGGATGGACAAGAGTACCATCTACAGTGTAAACATTCAGTCCCCGCACCAGTACTGATCTAGGATGGTCAACAGTACCAACTACAGTGCAAACATTCAGTCGCTGCACCAGTACTGATCTAGGATGGTCAACTGCACCAACTATACTACCAACATTCAGTCCCTGCACCAGTACTGCTCTAGGATGGAGAACAGTACGAACTACAGTGTAAACGTTCAGTCCCCGCACCAGTACTGATCTAGGAAGATCAACTGCACCAACTATAGTACCAACATTCAGTCCCTGCACCAGTACTGATCTAGGATGGTCAACTGCACCAACTACAGTGCAAACATTCAGTCCCTGCACCAGTACTGATCTAGGATGGTCAACTGCACCAACTACAGTGCAAACATTCAGTCCCTGCACCATTCCTGATTAAGGATGGTGAACTGCACAAACTACAGCGCAAACATTCAGTCCCTGCACCAGTACTGATCTAGGATGGTCAACTGCACCAACTACAGTGTAAACATTCAGTCCCTGCACCAGTACTGTTTTGGATGGAAGACAGTACCAACTACAGTGCAAACATTCAGTCCCTGCACCAGTACTGCTGTAGGATGGTCAACCGCACCAACTATAATACCAACATTCAGTCCCTGCAACAGTACTGATCTAGGATGGACAACAGTACCAACTACAGTGCAAATATTCAGTCCCTGCACCAGTACTGATCTAGAATGGTCAACTGCAACTAAAGTACCAACATTCAGTCCCTGCATCAGTACTGATCTAGGATGGACAACAGTACCAACTACAGTGCAAATATTCAGTCCCTGCACCAGTACTGATCTAGGATGGAAGACAGTACCTACTACAGTGTTAACATTCAGTACCTACACCAGTACAGCTCTAGCATGGAAAACAGTACCAACTACAGTGCAAACATTCAGTCCCTGCACCAGTACTGATCTAGGATGGTAAACTGCACCAACTATAGTACCAACATTCAGTCCCTGCACAAGTACTGATCTAGGATGGTCAACGGCACCAACTACAGTGTAAACATTCAGTCCCTGCACCACTACTGCACTAGGATGGAAGACAGTACCAACTACAGTGCCAACATTCAGTCCCTGCACCAGTACTGCTCTAGGATGGTCAACTGCACCAACTATAGTAACAACATTCAGTCCCTGCACCAGTACGGATCTAGGATGGACAACAGTACCAACTAGAGTGCAAACATTCAGTCCCTGCACCAGTACTGATCTAGGATGGTCACCTGCACCAACTACAGTGCAAACATTCAGTCCCTGCACCAGTACTGATCTAGCATGGTCAACTGCACCAACTACAGTGCAAACATTCAGTCCCAGCACCATTCCTGATCTAGGATGGTCAACTGCACAAACTACAGCGCAAACATTCAGTCCCTGCACCAGTACTGATCTAGGATGGTCAACTGCACCAACTACAGTGTAAACATTCAGTCCCGGCACCAGTACTGCTCTAGGATGGCCAACTGCACGAACTATAGTACCAACATTCAGTCCCTGCACCAGTACTGCTCTAGGATGGACAACAGAACCAACTACAGTGCAAACATTCAGTCTCTCACCAGTACTGATCTAGGATGGTCAACTGCACCAACTACAGTACCAACATTCAGTCCCTGCACCAGTACTGCTCTAGGATGGAAGACAGTACCAACTACAGTGCAAACATTCAGTCCCTGCACCAGTACTGCTGTAGGATGGTCAACCGCACCAACTATAATACCAACATTCAGTCCCTGCACCAGTACTGATCTAGGATGGACAACAGTACCAACTACAGTGCAAATATTCAGTCCCTGCACCAGTACTGATCTAGAATGGTCAACTGCAACTAAAGTACCAACATTCAGTCCCTGCATCAGTACTGATCTAGGATGGACAACAGTACCAACTACAGTGTAAACGTTCAGTCCCTGCACCAGTACTGATCTAGGATGGAAGACAGTACCTACTACAGTTTAAACATTCAGTACCTGCACCAGTACAGCTCTAGCATGGAAAACAGTACCAAGTACAGTGCAAACATTCAGTCCCTGCACCAGTACTGCTCTAGGATGGAAGACAGTACCAACTACAGTGCAAACATTCAGTACCTGCACCAGTACTGATCTAGGATGGTAAACTGCACCAACTATAGTACCAACATTCATTCCCTGCACAAGTACTGCTCTAGGATGGAGAACAGTACCAACTACAGTGTAAATGTTCAGTCCCTGCACCAGTACTGCTCTAGGATGGTCAACTGCACCAACTACAGTACCAACATTCAGTCCCTGCACCAGTACTGATCTAGGATGGACAAGAGTACCATCTACAGTGTAAACATTCAGTCCCCGCACCAGTACTGATCTAGGATGGTCAACAGTACCAACTACAGTGCAAACATTCAGTCGCTGCACCAGTACTGATCTAGGATGGTCAACTGCACCAACTATACTACCAACATTCAGTCCCTGCACCAGTACTGCTCTAGGATGGAGAACAGTACGAACTACAGTGTAAACGTTCAGTCCCCGCACCAGTACTGATCTAGGAAGATCAACTGCACCAACTATAGTACCAACATTCAGTCCCTGCACCAGTACTGATCTAGGATGGTCAACTGCACCAACTACAGTGCAAACATTCAGTCCCTGCACCAGTACTGATCTAGGATGGTCAACTGCACCAACTACAGTGCAAACATTCAGTCCCTGCACCATTCCTGATTAAGGATGGTGAACTGCACAAACTACAGCGCAAACATTCAGTCCCTGCACCAGTACTGATCTAGGATGGTCAACTGCACCAACTACAGTGTAAACATTCAGTCCCTGCACCAGTACTGTTTTGGATGGAAGACAGTACCAACTACAGTGCAAACATTCAGTCCCTGCACCAGTACTGCTGTAGGATGGTCAACCGCACCAACTATAATACCAACATTCAGTCCCTGCAACAGTACTGATCTAGGATGGACAACAGTACCAACTACAGTGCAAATATTCAGTCCCTGCACCAGTACTGATCTAGAATGGTCAACTGCAACTAAAGTACCAACATTCAGTCCCTGCATCAGTACTGATCTAGGATGGACAACAGTACCAACTACAGTGCAAATATTCAGTCCCTGCACCAGTACTGATCTAGGATGGAAGACAGTACCTACTACAGTGTTAACATTCAGTACCTGCACCAGTACAGCTCTAGCATGGAAAACAGTACCAACTACAGTGCAAACATTCAGTCCCTGCACCAGTACTGATCTAGGATGGTAAACTGCACCAACTATAGTACCAACATTCAGTCCCTGCACAAGTACTGATCTAGGATGGTCAACGGCACCAACTACAGTGTAAACATTCAGTCCCTGCACCACTACTGCACTAGGATGGAAGACAGTACCAACTACAGTGCCAACATTCAGTCCCTGCACCAGTACTGCTCTAGGATGGTCAACTGCACCAACTATAGTAACAACATTCAGTCCCTGCACCAGTACGGATCTAGGATGGACAACAGTACCAACTAGAGTGCAAACATTCAGTCCCTGCACCAGTACTGATCTAGGATGGTCAACTGCACCAACTACAGTACCAACATTCAGTCCCTGCACCAGTACTGCTCTAGGATGGAAGACAGTACCAACTACAGTGCAAACATTCAGTCCCTGCACCAGTACTGCTGTAGGATGGTCAACCGCACCAACTATAATACCAACATTCAGTCCCTGCACCAGTACTGATCTAGGATGGACAACAGTACCAACTACAGTGCAAATATTCAGTCCCTGCACCAGTACTGATCTAGAATGGTCAACTGCAACTAAAGTACCAACATTCAGTCCCTGCATCAGTACTGATCTAGGATGGACAACAGTACCAACTACAGTGTAAACGTTCAGTCCCTGCACCAGTACTGATCTAGGATGGAAGACAGTACCTACTACAGTTTAAACATTCAGTACCTGCACCAGTACAGCTCTAGCATGGAAAACAGTACCAAGTACAGTGCAAACTTTCAGTCCCTGCACCAGTACTGCTCTAGGATGGAAGACAGTACCAACTACAGTGCAAACATTCAGTACCTGCACCAGTACTGATCTAGGATGGTAAACTGCACCAACTATAGTACCAACATTCATTCCCTGCACAAGTACTGCTCTAGGATGGAGAACAGTACCAACTACAGTGTAAATGTTCAGTCCCCGCACCAGTACTGATCTAGGATGGTCAACAGTACCAACTACAGTGCAAACATTCAGTCGCTGCACCAGTACTGATCTAGGATGGTCAACTGCACCAACTATACTACCAACATTCAGTCCCTGCACCAGTACTGCTCTAGGATGGAGAACAGTACGAACTACAGTGTAAACGTTCAGTCCCCGCACCAGTACTGATCTAGGAAGATCAACTGCACCAACTATAGTACCAACATTCAGTCCCTGCACCAGTACTGATCTAGGATGGTCAACTGCACCAACTACAGTGCAAACATTCAGTCCCTGCACCAGTACTGATCTAGGATGGTCAACTGCACCAACTACAGTGCAAACATTCAGTCCCTGCACCATTCCTGATTAAGGATGGTGAACTGCACAAACTACAGCACAAACATTCAGTCCCTGCACCAGTACTGATCTAGGATGGTCAACTGCACCAACTACAGTGTAAACATTCAGTCCCTGCACCAGTACTGTTTTGGATGGAAGACAGTACCAACTACAGTGCAAACATTCAGTCCCTGCACCAGTACTGCTGTAGGATGGTCAACCGCACCAACTATAATACCAACATTCAGTCCCTGCAACAGTACTGATCTAGGATGGACAACAGTACCAACTACAGTGCAAATATTCAGTCCCTGCACCAGTACTGATCTAGAATGGTCAACTGCAACTAAAGTACCAACATTCAGTCCCTGCATCAGTACTGATCTAGGATGGACAACAGTACCAACTACAGTGCAAATATTCAGTCCCTGCACCAGTACTGATCTAGGATGGAAGACAGTACCTACTACAGTGTTAACATTCAGTACCTGCACCAGTACAGCTCTAGCATGGAAAACAGTACCAACTACAGTGCAAACATTCAGTCCCTGCACCAGTACTGATCTAGGATGGTAAACTGCACCAACTATAGTACCAACATTCAGTCCCTGCACAAGTACTGATCTAGGATGGTCAACGGCACCAACTACAGTGTAAACATTCAGTCCCTGCACCACTACTGCACTAGGATGGAAGACAGTACCAACTACAGTGCCAACATTCAGTCCCTGCACCAGTACTGCTCTAGGATGGTCAACTGCACCAACTATAGTAACAACATTCAGTCCCTGCACCAGTACGGATCTAGGATGGACAACAGTACCAACTAGAGTGCAAACATTCAGTCCCTGCACCAGTACTGATCTAGGATGGTGAACTGCACCAACTACAGTGTAAACATTCAGTCCCTTCATGAGTACTGCTCTAGGATGGAAGACAGTACCAACTACAGTGCAAACATTCAGTCCCTGCACCAGTACTGCCCTAGGATGGTCAACTGCACCAACTATAGTAACAACATTCAGTCCCTGCACAAGTACTGCTCTAGGATGGAGAACAGTACCAACTACAGTGTAAACGTTCAGTCCCGCACCAGTACTGATCTAGGATGGTCAACTGCACCAACTATACTACCAACATTCAGTCTCTGCACCAGTACTGATCTAGGATGGTTAACTGCACCAACTACAGTACCAACATTCAGTCCCTGCACCAGTACTGATCTAGGATGGACAAGAGTACCATCTACAGTGTAAACATTCAGTCCTCACACCAGTACTGATCTAGGATGGTCAACAGTACCAACTACAGTGCAAACATTCAGTCCCTGCACCAGTACTGCTCTAGGATGGAGAACAGTACCAACTACAGTGTAAACGTTCAGTCCCCGCACCAGTACTGATCTAGGAAGATCAACTGCACCAACTATAGTACCAAAATCAAACCTGCACCAGTACTGACCTAGGATGGTCAACTGCACCAACTACAGTGCAAACATTCAGTCCCAGCACCATTCCTGATCTAGGATGGTCAACTGCACAAACTACAGCGCAAACATTCAGTCCCTGCACCAGTACAGATCTAGGATGGTCAACTGCACCAACTACAGTGTAAACATTCAGTCCCTGCACCAGTACTGCTCTAGGATGGCCAACTGCACGAACTATAGTACCAACATTCAGTCCCTGCACCAGTACTGCTCTAGGATGGACAACAGAACCAACTACAGTGCAAACATTCAGTCTCTCACCAGTACTGATCTAGGATGGTCAACTGCACCAACTACAGTACCAACATTCAGTCCCTGCACCAGTACTGCTCTAGGATGGAAGACAGTACCAACTACAGTGCAAACATTCAGTCCCTGCACCAGTACTGCTGTAGGATGGTCAACCGCACCAACTATAATACCAACATTCAGTCCCTGCACCAGTACTGATCTAGGATGGACAACAGTACCAACTACAGTGCAAATATTCAGTCCCTGCACCAGTACTGATCTAGAATGGTCAACTGCAACTAAAGTACCAACATTCAGTCCCTGCATCAGTACTGATCTAGGATGGACAACAGTACCAACTACAGTGTAAACGTTCAGTCCCTGCACCAGTACTGATCTAGGATGGAAGACAGTACCTACTACAGTTTAAACATTCAGTACCTGCACCAGTACAGCTCTAGCATGGAAAACAGTACCAAGTACAGTGCAAACATTCAGTCCCTGCACCAGTACTGCTCTAGGATGGAAGACAGTACCAACTACAGTGCAAACATTCATTCCCTGCACAAGTACTGCTCTAGGATGGAGAACAGTACCAACTACAGTGTAAATGTTCAGTCCCTGCACCAGTACTGCTCTAGGATGGTCAACTGCACCAACTACAGTACCAACATTCAGTCCCTGCACCAGTACTGATCTAGGATGGACAAGAGTACCATCTACAGTGTAAACATTCAGTCCCCGCACCAGTACTGATCTAGGATGGTCAACAGTACCAACTACAGTGTAAATGTTCAGTCCCCGCACAAGTACTGATCTAGGATGGTCAACGGCACCAACTACAGTGCAAACATTCAGTCCCTGCACCAGTACTGCACTAGGATGGAAGACAGTACCAACTACAGTGCAAACATTCAGTCCCTGCACCAGTACTGCTCTAGGATGGTCAACTGCACCAACTATAGTAACAACATTCAGTCCCTGCACCAGTACGGATCTAGGATGGACAACAGTACCAACTAGAGTGCAAACATTCAGTCCCTGCACCAGTACTGATCTAGGATGGTGAACTGCACCAACTACAGTGTAAACGTTCAGTCCCTGCACCAGCACTGATCTAGGATGGCAGACAGTACCGACTACAGTGTAAACATTCAGTCCCTGCACCAGTACTGATCTAGGATGTTCAACTGTACCAACTACAGTGCAAACATTCAGTACCTGCACCAGTACTGCTCTAGCATGGAAAACAGTACCAACTACAGTGCAAACATTCAGTCCCTGCACCAGTACTGCTCTAGGATGGAAGACAGTACCAAGTACAGTGCAAACATTCCATCCCTGCACCAGTACTGATCTAGGATGGTCAACTGCACCAACTATAGTACCAACATTCAGACCCTGCTCCAGTACTGCTATAGGACGGACAACTGTACAAACTACAGTGCAAACATTCAGTCCCTGCACCAGTACTGATCTAGGATGGTCAACTGCACCAACTGTAGTACCAACATTCAGTCCCTGCACCAGTACTGCTCTAGGATGGACAACAGTACCAACTACAGTGTAAACGTTCAGTCCCCGCACCAGTACTGATCTAGGATGGTCATCTGCACCAACTACAGTACCAACATTCAGTCCCTGCACCAGTACTGATCTAGGATGGTTAACCGCACCAACTACAGTGCAAACATTCAGTCCCTTCACCAGTACTGATCTAGGATGGTCAACTGCACCAACTACAGTGCAAACATTCAGTCCCTGCACCATTACTGATCTAGGATGGTCAACTGCACCAACTACAGTGCAAACATTCAGTCCCTGCACCATTACTGATCTAGGATGGTCAACTGCACCAACTATAATACCAACATTCAGTCCCTGCACCAGTACTGATCTAGGATGGTTAACTGCACCAACTACAGTACCAACATTCAGTCCCTGCACCAGTACTGATCTAGGATGGACAAGAGTACCATCTACAGTGTAAACATTCAGTCCTCACACCAGTACTGATCTAGGATGGTCAACAGTACCAACTACAGTGCAAACATTCAGTCCCTGCACCAGTACTGCTCTAGGATGGAGAACAGTACCAACTACAGTGTAAATGTTCAGTCCCCGCACAAGTACTGATCTAGGATGGTCAACAGCACCAACTACAGTGCAAACATTCAGTCCCTGCACCAGTACTGCACTAGGATGGAAGACAGTACCAACTACAGTGCAAACATTCAGTCCCTGCACCAGTACTGCTCTAGGATGGTCAACTGCACCAACTATAGTAACAACATTCAGTCCCTGCACCAGTACGGATCTAGGATGGACAACAGTACCAACTAGAGTGCAAACATTCAGTCCCTGCACCAGTACTGATCTAGGATGGTGAACTGCACCAACTACAGTGTAAACGTTCAGTCCCTGCACCAGTACTGATCTAGGATGGCAGACAGTACCGACTACAGTGCAAACATTCAGTCCCTGCACCAGTACTGATCTAGGATGTTCAACTGTACCAACTACAGTGCAAACATTCAGTACCTGCACCAGTACTGCTCTAGCATGGAAAACAGTACCAACTACAGTGCAAACATTCAGTCCCTGCACCAGTACTGCTCTAGGATGGAAGACAGTACCAAGTACAGTGCAAACATTCCATCCCTGCACCAGTACTGATCTAGGATGGTCAACTGCACCAACTATAGTACCAACATTCAGACCCTGCTCCAGTACTGCTATAGGACGGACAACTGTACCAACTACAGTGCAAACATTCAGTCCCTGCACCAGTACTGATCTAGGATGGTCAACTGCACCAACTGTAGTACCAACATTCAGTCCCTGCACCAGTAATGCTCTAGGATGGAAGACAGTACCAACTACAGTGTAAACATTCAGTCCCTGCACCACTACTGCACTAGGATGGAAGACAGTACCAACTACAGTGCCAACATTCAGTCCCTGCACCAGTACTGCTCTAGGATGGTCAACTGCACCAACTATAGTAACAACATTCAGTCCCTGCACCAGTACGGATCTAGGATGGACAACAGTACCAACTAGAGTGCAAACATTCAGTCCCTGCACCAGTACTGATCTAGGATGGTCAACTGCACCAACTACAGTACCAACATTCAGTCCCTGCACCAGTACTGCTCTAGGATGGAAGACAGTACCAACTACAGTGCAAACATTCAGTCCCTGCACCAGTACTGCTGTAGGATGGTCAACCGCACCAACTATAATACCAACATTCAGTCCCTGCACCAGTACTGATCTAGGATGGACAACAGTACCAACTACAGTGCAAATATTCAGTCCCTGCACCAGTACTGATCTAGAATGGTCAACTGCAACTAAAGTACCAACATTCAGTCCCTGCATCAGTACTGATCTAGGATGGACAACAGTACCAACTACAGTGTAAACGTTCAGTCCCTGCACCAGTACTGATCTAGGATGGAAGACAGTACCTACTACAGTTTAAACATTCAGTACCTGCACCAGTACAGCTCTAGCATGGAAAACAGTACCAAGTACAGTGCAAACTTTCAGTCCCTGCACCAGTACTGCTCTAGGATGGAAGACAGTACCAACTACAGTGCAAACATTCAGTACCTGCACCAGTACTGATCTAGGATGGTAAACTGCACCAACTATAGTACCAACATTCATTCCCTGCACAAGTACTGCTCTAGGATGGAGAACAGTACCAACTACAGTGTAAATGTTCAGTCCCCGCACCAGTACTGATCTAGGATGGTCAACAGTACCAACTACAGTGCAAACATTCAGTCGCTGCACCAGTACTGATCTAGGATGGTCAACTGCACCAACTATACTACCAACATTCAGTCCCTGCACCAGTACTGCTCTAGGATGGAGAACAGTACGAACTACAGTGTAAACGTTCAGTCCCCGCACCAGTACTGATCTAGGAAGATCAACTGCACCAACTATAGTACCAACATTCAGTCCCTGCACCAGTACTGATCTAGGATGGTCAACTGCACCAACTACAGTGCAAACATTCAGTCCCTGCACCAGTACTGATCTAGGATGGTCAACTGCACCAACTACAGTGCAAACATTCAGTCCCTGCACCATTCCTGATTAAGGATGGTGAACTGCACAAACTACAGCACAAACATTCAGTCCCTGCACCAGTACTGATCTAGGATGGTCAACTGCACCAACTACAGTGTAAACATTCAGTCCCTGCACCAGTACTGTTTTGGATGGAAGACAGTACCAACTACAGTGCAAACATTCAGTCCCTGCACCAGTACTGCTGTAGGATGGTCAACCGCACCAACTATAATACCAACATTCAGTCCCTGCAACAGTACTGATCTAGGATGGACAACAGTACCAACTACAGTGCAAATATTCAGTCCCTGCACCAGTACTGATCTAGAATGGTCAACTGCAACTAAAGTACCAACATTCAGTCCCTGCATCAGTACTGATCTAGGATGGACAACAGTACCAACTACAGTGCAAATATTCAGTCCCTGCACCAGTACTGATCTAGGATGGAAGACAGTACCTACTACAGTGTTAACATTCAGTACCTGCACCAGTACAGCTCTAGCATGGAAAACAGTACCAACTACAGTGCAAACATTCAGTCCCTGCACCAGTACTGATCTAGGATGGTAAACTGCACCAACTATAGTACCAACATTCAGTCCCTGCACAAGTACTGATCTAGGATGGTCAACGGCACCAACTACAGTGTAAACATTCAGTCCCTGCACCACTACTGCACTAGGATGGAAGACAGTACCAACTACAGTGCCAACATTCAGTCCCTGCACCAGTACTGCTCTAGGATGGTCAACTGCACCAACTATAGTAACAACATTCAGTCCCTGCACCAGTACGGATCTAGGATGGACAACAGTACCAACTAGAGTGCAAACATTCAGTCCCTGCACCAGTACTGATCTAGGATGGTGAACTGCACCAACTACAGTGTAAACATTCAGTCCCTTCATGAGTACTGCTCTAGGATGGAAGACAGTACCAACTACAGTGCAAACATTCAGTCCCTGCACCAGTACTGCCCTAGGATGGTCAACTGCACCAACTATAGTAACAACATTCAGTCCCTGCACAAGTACTGCTCTAGGATGGAGAACAGTACCAACTACAGTGTAAACGTTCAGTCCCGCACCAGTACTGATCTAGGATGGTCAACTGCACCAACTATACTACCAACATTCAGTCTCTGCACCAGTACTGATCTAGGATGGTTAACTGCACCAACTACAGTACCAACATTCAGTCCCTGCACCAGTACTGATCTAGGATGGACAAGAGTACCATCTACAGTGTAAACATTCAGTCCTCACACCAGTACTGATCTAGGATGGTCAACAGTACCAACTACAGTGCAAACATTCAGTCCCTGCACCAGTACTGCTCTAGGATGGAGAACAGTACCAACTACAGTGTAAACGTTCAGTCCCCGCACCAGTACTGATCTAGGAAGATCAACTGCACCAACTATAGTACCAAAATCAAACCTGCACCAGTACTGACCTAGGATGGTCAACTGCACCAACTACAGTGCAAACATTCAGTCCCAGCACCATTCCTGATCTAGGATGGTCAACTGCACAAACTACAGCGCAAACATTCAGTCCCTGCACCAGTACAGATCTAGGATGGTCAACTGCACCAACTACAGTGTAAACATTCAGTCCCTGCACCAGTACTGCTCTAGGATGGCCAACTGCACGAACTATAGTACCAACATTCAGTCCCTGCACCAGTACTGCTCTAGGATGGACAACAGAACCAACTACAGTGCAAACATTCAGTCTCTCACCAGTACTGATCTAGGATGGTCAACTGCACCAACTACAGTACCAACATTCAGTCCCTGCACCAGTACTGCTCTAGGATGGAAGACAGTACCAACTACAGTGCAAACATTCAGTCCCTGCACCAGTACTGCTGTAGGATGGTCAACCGCACCAACTATAATACCAACATTCAGTCCCTGCACCAGTACTGATCTAGGATGGACAACAGTACCAACTACAGTGCAAATATTCAGTCCCTGCACCAGTACTGATCTAGAATGGTCAACTGCAACTAAAGTACCAACATTCAGTCCCTGCATCAGTACTGATCTAGGATGGACAACAGTACCAACTACAGTGTAAACGTTCAGTCCCTGCACCAGTACTGATCTAGGATGGAAGACAGTACCTACTACAGTTTAAACATTCAGTACCTGCACCAGTACAGCTCTAGCATGGAAAACAGTACCAAGTACAGTGCAAACATTCAGTCCCTGCACCAGTACTGCTCTAGGATGGAAGACAGTACCAACTACAGTGCAAACATTCATTCCCTGCACAAGTACTGCTCTAGGATGGAGAACAGTACCAACTACAGTGTAAATGTTCAGTCCCTGCACCAGTACTGCTCTAGGATGGTCAACTGCACCAACTACAGTACCAACATTCAGTCCCTGCACCAGTACTGATCTAGGATGGACAAGAGTACCATCTACAGTGTAAACATTCAGTCCCCGCACCAGTACTGATCTAGGATGGTCAACAGTACCAACTACAGTGTAAATGTTCAGTCCCCGCACAAGTACTGATCTAGGATGGTCAACGGCACCAACTACAGTGCAAACATTCAGTCCCTGCACCAGTACTGCACTAGGATGGAAGACAGTACCAACTACAGTGCAAACATTCAGTCCCTGCACCAGTACTGCTCTAGGATGGTCAACTGCACCAACTATAGTAACAACATTCAGTCCCTGCACCAGTACGGATCTAGGATGGACAACAGTACCAACTAGAGTGCAAACATTCAGTCCCTGCACCAGTACTGATCTAGGATGGTGAACTGCACCAACTACAGTGTAAACGTTCAGTCCCTGCACCAGCACTGATCTAGGATGGCAGACAGTACCGACTACAGTGTAAACATTCAGTCCCTGCACCAGTACTGATCTAGGATGTTCAACTGTACCAACTACAGTGCAAACATTCAGTACCTGCACCAGTACTGCTCTAGCATGGAAAACAGTACCAACTACAGTGCAAACATTCAGTCCCTGCACCAGTACTGCTCTAGGATGGAAGACAGTACCAAGTACAGTGCAAACATTCCATCCCTGCACCAGTACTGATCTAGGATGGTCAACTGCACCAACTATAGTACCAACATTCAGACCCTGCTCCAGTACTGCTATAGGACGGACAACTGTACAAACTACAGTGCAAACATTCAGTCCCTGCACCAGTACTGATCTAGGATGGTCAACTGCACCAACTGTAGTACCAACATTCAGTCCCTGCACCAGTACTGCTCTAGGATGGACAACAGTACCAACTACAGTGTAAACGTTCAGTCCCCGCACCAGTACTGATCTAGGATGGTCATCTGCACCAACTACAGTACCAACATTCAGTCCCTGCACCAGTACTGATCTAGGATGGTTAACCGCACCAACTACAGTGCAAACATTCAGTCCCTTCACCAGTACTGATCTAGGATGGTCAACTGCACCAACTACAGTGCAAACATTCAGTCCCTGCACCATTACTGATCTAGGATGGTCAACTGCACCAACTACAGTGCAAACATTCAGTCCCTGCACCATTACTGATCTAGGATGGTCAACTGCACCAACTATAATACCAACATTCAGTCCCTGCACCAGTACTGATCTAGGATGGTTAACTGCACCAACTACAGTACCAACATTCAGTCCCTGCACCAGTACTGATCTAGGATGGACAAGAGTACCATCTACAGTGTAAACATTCAGTCCTCACACCAGTACTGATCTAGGATGGTCAACAGTACCAACTACAGTGCAAACATTCAGTCCCTGCACCAGTACTGCTCTAGGATGGAGAACAGTACCAACTACAGTGTAAATGTTCAGTCCCCGCACAAGTACTGATCTAGGATGGTCAACAGCACCAACTACAGTGCAAACATTCAGTCCCTGCACCAGTACTGCACTAGGATGGAAGACAGTACCAACTACAGTGCAAACATTCAGTCCCTGCACCAGTACTGCTCTAGGATGGTCAACTGCACCAACTATAGTAACAACATTCAGTCCCTGCACCAGTACGGATCTAGGATGGACAACAGTACCAACTAGAGTGCAAACATTCAGTCCCTGCACCAGTACTGATCTAGGATGGTGAACTGCACCAACTACAGTGTAAACGTTCAGTCCCTGCACCAGTACTGATCTAGGATGGCAGACAGTACCGACTACAGTGCAAACATTCAGTCCCTGCACCAGTACTGATCTAGGATGTTCAACTGTACCAACTACAGTGCAAACATTCAGTACCTGCACCAGTACTGCTCTAGCATGGAAAACAGTACCAACTACAGTGCAAACATTCAGTCCCTGCACCAGTACTGCTCTAGGATGGAAGACAGTACCAAGTACAGTGCAAACATTCCATCCCTGCACCAGTACTGATCTAGGATGGTCAACTGCACCAACTATAGTACCAACATTCAGACCCTGCTCCAGTACTGCTATAGGACGGACAACTGTACCAACTACAGTGCAAACATTCAGTCCCTGCACCAGTACTGATCTAGGATGGTCAACTGCACCAACTGTAGTACCAACATTCAGTCCCTGCACCAGTAATGCTCTAGGATGGACAACAGTACCAACTACAGTGTAAACGTTCAGTCCCCGCACCAGTACTGATCTAGGATGGTCATCTGCACCAACTACAGTACCAACATTCAGTCCCTGCACCATTACTGATCTAGGATGGTCAACTGCACCAACTACAGTGCAAACATTCAGACCCTGCACAAGTACAGATCTAGGATGGTCAACTGCACCAACTACAGTACAAACATTCAGTCCCTGCACCAGTACTGCTCTAGGATGGTCAACTGCACCAACTATAATACCAACATTCAGTCCCTGCACCAGTACTGATCTAGGATGGTTAACTGCACCAACTACAGTACCAACATTCAGTCCCTGCACCAGTACTGATCTAGGATGGTCAACTGCACCAACTACAGTGTAAACATTCAGTCCCTGCACCAGTACTGTTTTGGATGGAAGACAGTACCAACTACAGTGCAAACATTCAGTCCCTGCACCAGTACTGCTGTAGGATGGTCAACCGCACCAACTATAATACCAACATTCAGTCCCTGCAACAGTACTGATCTAGGATGGACAACAGTACCAACTACAGTACAAATATTCAGTCCCTGCACCAGTACTGATCTAGAATGGTCAACTGCAACTAAAGTACCAACATTCAGTCCCTGCATCAGTACTGATCTAGGATGGACAACAGTACCAACTACAGTGCAAATATTCAGTCCCTGCACCAGTACTGATCTAGGATGGAAGACAGTACCAACTACAGTGTAAACGTTCAGTCCCCGCACTACTACTGATCTAGGATGGTCAACTGCACCAACTATAGAACCAACATTCAGTCCCTGCACCAGTACTGATCTAGGATGGTCAACTGCACCAACTATAGTACCAACATTCAGTCCCTGCACCAGTACTGATCTAGGATGGTTAACTGCACCAACTACAGTACCAACATTCAGTCCCTGCACCAGTACTGATCTAGGATGGACAAGAGTACCATCTACAGTGTAAACATTCAGTCCCCGCACCAGTACTGATCTAGGATGGTCAACAGTACCAACTACAGTGCAAACATTCAGTCGCTGCACCAGTACTGATCTAGGATGGTCAACTGCACCAACTATACTACCAACATTCAGTCCCTGCACCAGTACTGCTCTAGGATGGAGAACAGTACGAACTACAGTGTAAACGTTCAGTCCCCGCACCAGTACTGATCTAGGAAGATCAACTGCACCAACTATAGTACCAACATTCAGTCCCTGCACCAGTACTGATCTAGGATGGTCAACTGCACCAACTACAGTGCAAACATTCAGTCCCTGCACCAGTACTGATCTAGGATGGTCAACTGCACCAACTACAGTGCAAACATTCAGTCCCTGCACCATTCCTGATTAAGGATGGTGAACTGCACAAACTACAGCGCAAACATTCAGTCCCTGCACCAGTACTGATCTAGGATGGTCAACTGCACCAACTACAGTGTAAACATTCAGTCCCTGCACCAGTACTGTTTTGGATGGAAGACAGTACCAACTACAGTGCAAACATTCAGTCCCTGCACCAGTACTGCTGTAGGATGGTCAACCGCACCAACTATAATACCAACATTCAGTCCCTGCAACAGTACTGATCTAGGATGGACAACAGTACCAACTACAGTGCAAATATTCAGTCCCTGCACCAGTACTGATCTAGAATGGTCAACTGCAACTAAAGTACCAACATTCAGTCCCTGCATCAGTACTGATCTAGGATGGACAACAGTACCAACTACAGTGCAAACATTCAGTCCCTGCACCAGTACTGCTCTAGGATGGAAGACAGTACCATCTACAGTGCAAACATTCAGTCCCTGCACCAGTACTGATCTAGGATGGTAAACTGCACCAACTATAGTACCAACATTCAGTCCCTGCACAAGTACTGATCTAGGATGGTCAACGGCACCAACTACAGTGTAAACATTCAGTCCCTGCACCACTACTGCACTAGGATGGAAGACAGTACCAACTACAGTGCCAACATTCAGTCCCTGCACCAGTACTGCTCTAGGATGGTCAACTGCACCAACTATAGTAACAACATTCAGTCCCTGCACCAGTACGGATCTAGGATGGACAACAGTACCAACTAGAGTGCAAACATTCAGTCCCTGCACCAGTACTGATCTAGGATGGTGAACTGCACCAACTACAGTGTAAACATTCAGTCCCTTCATGAGTACTGCTCTAGGATGGAAGACAGTACCAACTACAGTGCAAACATTCAGTCCCTGCACCAGTACTGCCCTAGGATGGTCAACTGCACCAACTATAGTAACAACATTCAGTCCCTGCACAAGTACTGCTCTAGGATGGAGAACAGTACCAACTACAGTGTAAACGTTCAGTCCCTGCACCAGTACTGATCTAGGATGGAAGACAGTACCTACTACAGTGTTAACATTCAGTACCTGCACCAGTACAGCCCTAGCATGGAAAACAGTACCAACTACAGTGCAAACATTCAGTCCCTGCACCAGTACTGCTCTAGGATGGAAGACAGTACCAACTACAGTGCAAACATTCAGTCCCTGCACCAGTACTGATCTAGGATGGTAAACTGCACCAACTATAGTACCAACATTCAGTCCCTGCACAAGTACTGATCTAGGATGGTCAACGGCACCAACTACAGTGTAAACATTCAGTCCCTGCACCACTACTGCACTAGGATGGAAGACAGTACCAGCTACAGTGCCAACATTCAGTCCCTGCACCAGTACTGCTCTAGGATGTTCAACTGCACCAACTATAGTAACAACATTCAGTCCCTGCACCAGTACGGATCTAGGATGGACAACAGTACCAACTAGAGTGCAAACATTCAGTCCCTGCACCAGTACTGATCTAGGATGGTGAACTGCACCAACTACAGTGTAAACATTCAGTCCCTTCATGAGTACTGCTCTAGGATGGAAGACAGTACCAACTACAGTGCAAACATTCAGTCCCTGCACCAGTACTGCCCTAGGATGGTCAACTGCACCAACTATAGTAACAACATTCAGTCCCTGCACAAGTACTGCTCTAGGATGGAGAACAGTACCAACTACAGTGTAAACGTTCAGTCCCGCACCAGTACTGATCTAGGATGGTCAACTGCACCAACTATACTACCAACATTCAGTTCCTGCACCAGTACTGATCTAGGATGGTTAACTGCACCAACTACAGTACCAACATTCAGTCCCTGCACCAGTACTGATCTAGGATGGACAAGAGTACCATCTACAGTGTAAACATTCAGTCCTCACACCAGTACTGATCTAGGATGGTCAACAGTACCAACTACAGTGCAAACATTCAGTCCCTGCACCAGTACTGCTCTAGGATGGAGAACAGTACCAACTACAGTGTAAACGTTCAGTCCCCGCACCAGTACTGATCTAGGAAGATCAACTGCACCAACTATAGTACCAAAATCAAACCGGCACCAGTACTGACCTAGGATGGTCAACTGCACCAACTACAGTGCAAACATTCAGTCCCTGCACCAGTACTGATCTAGGATGGTCAACTGCACCAACTACAGTGCAAACATTCAGTCCCAGCACCATTCCTGATCTAGGATGGTCAACAGCACAAACTACAGCGCAAACATTCAGTCCCTGCACCAGTACTGATCTAGGATGGTCAACTGCACCAACTACAGTGTAAACATTCAGTCCCTGCACCAGTACTGCTCTAGGATGGCCAACTGCACGAACTATAGTACCAACATTCAGTCCCTGCACCAGTACTGCTCTAGGATGGACAACAGAACCAACTACAGTGCAAACATTCAGTCTCTCACCAGTACTGATCTAGGATGGTCAACTGCACCAACTACAGTACCAACATTCAGTCCCTGCACCAGTACTGCTCTAGGATGGAAGACAGTACCAACTACAGTGCAAACATTCAGTCCCTGCACCAGTACTGCTGTAGGATGGTCAACCGCACCAACTATAATACCAACATTCAGTCCCTGCACCAGTACTGATCTAGGATGGACAACAGTACCAACTACAGTGCAAATATTCAGTCCCTGCACCAGTACTGATCTAGAATGGTCAACTGCAACTAAAGTACCAACATTCAGTCCCTGCATCAGTACTGATCTAGGATGGACAACAGTACCAACTACAGTGTAAACGTTCAGTCCCTGCACCAGTACTGATCTAGGATGGAAGACAGTACCTACTACAGTTTAAACATTCAGTACCTGCACCAGTACAGCTCTAGCATGGAAAACAGTACCAAGTACAGTGCAAACATTCAGTCCCTGCACCAGTACTGCTCTAGGATGGAAGACAGTACCAACTACAGTGCAAACATTCAGTACCTGCACCAGTACTGATCTAGGATGGTAAACTGCACCAACTATAGTACCAACATTCATTCCCTGCACAAGTACTGCTCTAGGATGGAGAACAGTACCAACTACAGTGTAAATGTTCAGTCCCCGCACAAGTACTGATCTAGGATGGTCAACGGCACCAACTACAGTGCAAACATTCAGTCCCTGCACCAGTACTGCACTAGGATGGAAGACAGTACCAACTACAGTGCAAACATTCAGTCCCTGCACCAGTACTGCTCTAGGATGGTCAACTGCACCAACTATAGTAACAACATTCAGTCCCTGCACCAGTACGGATCTAGGATGGACAACAGTACCAACTAGAGTGCAAACATTCAGTCCCTGCACCAGTACTGATCTAGGATGGTGAACTGCACCAACTACAGTGTAAACGTTCAGTCCCTGCACCAGTACTGATCTAGGATGGCAGACAGTACCGACTACAGTGTAAACATTCAGTCCCTGCACCAGTACTGATCTAGGATGTTCAACTGTACCAACTACAGTGCAAACATTCAGTACCTGCACCAGTACTGCTCTAGCATGGAAAACAGTACCAACTACAGTGCAAACATTCAGTCCCTGCACCAGTACTGATCTAGGATGGTCAACTGCACCAACTGTAGTACCAACATTCAGTCCCTGCACCAGTACTGCTCTAGGATGGACAACAGTACCAACTACAGTGTAAACGTTCAGTCCCCGCACCAGTACTGATCTAGGATGGTCATCTGCACCAACTACAGTACCAACATTCAGTCCCTGCACCAGTACTGATCTAGGATGGTTAACCGCACCAACTACAGTGCAAACATTCAGTCCCTTCACCAGTACTGATCTAGGATGGTCAACTGCACCAACTACAGTGCAAACATTCAGTCCCTGCACCATTACTGATCTAGGATGGTCAACTGCACCAACTACAGTGCAAACATTCAGACCCTGCACAAGTACAGATCTAGGATGGTCAACTGCACCAACTACAGTGTAAACATTCAGCCCCGGCACCAGTACTGCTCTGGGATGGAAGACAGTACCAACTACAGTACAAACATTCAGTCCCTGCACCAGTACTGCTCTAGGATGGTCAACTGCACCAACTATAATACCAACATTCAGTCCCTGCACCAGTACTGATCTAGGATGGTTAACTGCACCAACTACAGTACCAACATTCAGTCCCTGCACCAGTACTGATCTAGGATGGACAAGAGTACCATCTACAGTGTAAACATTCAGTCCTCACACCAGTACTGATCTAGGATGGTCAACAGTACCAACTACAGTGCAAACATTCAGTCCCTGCACCAGTACTGCTCTAGGATGGAGAACAGTACCAACTACAGTGCAAACATTCAGTCCCTGCACCAGTACTGCTCTAGGATGGTCAACTGCACCAACTATAGTAACAACATTCAGTCCCTGCACCAGTACGGATCTAGGATGGACAAGAGTACCATCTACAGTGTAAACATTCAGTCCTCACACCAGTACTGATCTAGGATGGTCAACAGTACCAACTACAGTGCAAACATTCAGTCCCTGCACCAGTACTGCTCTAGGATGGAGAACAGTACCAACTACAGTGTAAATGTTCAGTCCCCGCACAAGTACTGATCTAGGATGGTCAACGGCACCAACTACAGTGCAAACATTCAGTCCCTGCACCAGTACTGCACTAGGATGGAAGACAGTACCAACTACAGTGCAAACATTCAGTCCCTGCACCAGTACTGCTCTAGGATGGTCAACTGCACCAACTATAGTAACAACATTCAGTCCCTGCACCAGTACGGATCTAGGATGGACAACAGTACCAACTAGAGTGCAAACATTCAGTCCCTGCACCAGTACTGATCTAGGATGGTGAACTGCACCAACTACAGTGTAAACGTTCAGTCCCTGCACCAGTACTGATCTAGGATGGCAGACAGTACCGACTACAGTGTAAACATTCAGTCCCTGCACCAGTACTGATCTAGGATGTTCAACTGTACCAACTACAGTGCAAACATTCAGTACCTGCACCAGTACTGCTCTAGCATGGAAAACAGTACCAACTACAGTGCAAACATTCAGTCCCTGCACCAGTACTGCTCTAGGATGGAAGACAGTATCAAGTACAGTGCAAACATTCCATCCCTGCACCAGTACTGATCTAGGATGGTCAACTGCACCAACTATAGTACCAACATTCAGACCCTGCTCCAGTACTGCTATAGGACGGACAACTGTACCAACTACAGTGCAAACATTCAGTCCCTGCACCAGTACTGATCTAGGATGGTCAACTGCACCAACTGTAGTACCAACATTCAGTCCCTGCACCAGTACTGCTCTAGGATGGACAACAGTACCAACTACAGTGTAAACGTTCAGTCCCCGCACCAGTACTGATCTAGGATGGTCATCTGCACCAACTACAGTACCAACATTCAGTCCCTGCACCAGTACTGATCTAGGATGGTTAACCGCACCAACTACAGTGCAAACATTCAGTCCCTTCACCAGTACTGATGTAGGATGGTCAACTGCACCAACTACAGTGCAAACATTCAGTCCCTGCACCATTACTGATCTAGGATGGTCAACTGCACCAACTACAGTGCAAACATTCAGACCCTGCAGAAGTACAGATCTAGGATGGTCAACTGCTCCAACTACAGTGTAAACATTCAGCCCCGGCACCAGTACTGCTCTAGGATGGAAGACAGTACCAACTACAGTACAAACATTCAGTCCCTGCACCAGTACTGCTCTAGGATGGTCAACTGCACCAACTATAATACCAACATTCAGTCCCTGCACCAGTACTGATCTAGGATGGTCAACTGCACCAAGTACAGTGCAAACATTCAGTCCCTGCACCATTCCTGATCTAGGATGGTCAACTGCACAAACTAGAGTGCAAACATTCAGTCCCTGCACCAGTACTGATCTAGGATGGTTAACTGCACCAACTACAGTGCAAACATTCAGTCCCTGCACCAGTACTGCTCTAGGATGGTCAACTGCACCAACTATAGTAACAACATTCAGTCCCTGCACCAGTACGGATCTAGGATGGACAACAGTACCAACTAGAGTGCAAACATTCAGTCCCTGCACCAGTACTGATCTAGGATGGTGAACTGCACCAACTACAGTGTAAACGTTCAGTCCCTGCACCAGTACTGATCTAGGATGGCAGACAGTACCGACTACAGTGTAAACATTCAGTCCCTGCACCAGTACTGATCTAGGATGTTCAACTGTACCAACTACAGTGCAAACATTCAGTACCTGCACCAGTACTGCTCTAGCATGGAAAACAGTACCAACTACAGTGCAAACATTCAGACCCTGCACCAGTACTGCTCTAGGATGGAAGACAGTACCAAGTACAGTGCAAACATTCCATCCCTGCACCAGTACTGATCTAGGATGGTCAACTGCACCAACTATAGTACCAACATTCAGACCCTGCTCCAGTACTGCTATAGGACGGACAACTGTACCAACTACAGTGCAAACATTCAGTCCCTGCACCAGTACTGATCTAGGATGGTCAACTGCACCAACTGTAGTACCAACATTCAGTCCCTGCACCAGTACTGCTCTAGGATGGACAACAGTACCAGCTACAGTGTAAACGTTCAGTCCCCGCACCAGTACTGATCTAGGATGGTTAACCGCACCAACTACAGTGCAAACATTCAGTCCCTTCACCAGTACTGATCTAGGATGGTCAACTGCACCAACTACAGTGCAAACATTCAGTCCCTGCACAAGTACAGATCTAGGATAGTCAACTGCACCAACTACAGTGCAAACATTCAGACCCTGCACAAGTACAGATCTAGGATGGTCAACTGCACCAACTACAGTGTAAACATTCAGCCCCGGCACCAGTACTGCTCTAGGATGGAAGACAGTACCAACTACAGTACAAACATTCAGTCCCTGCACCAGTACTGCTCTAGGATGGTCAACTGCACCAACTATAATACCAACATTCAGTCCCTGCACCAGTACTGATCTAGGATGGTCAACTGCACCAACTACAGTGTAAACATTCAGCCCCGGCACCAGTACTGCTCTAGGATGGAAGACAGTACCAACTACAGTACAAACATTCAGTCCCTGCACCAGTACTGCTCTAGGATGGTCAACTGCACCAACTATAATACCAACATTCAGTCCCTGCACCAGTACTGATCTAGGATGGTCAACTGCACCAAGTACAGTGCAAACATTCAGTCCCTGCAACATTCCTGATCTAGGATGGTCAACTGCACAAACTACAGTGCAAACATTCAGTCCCTGCACCAGTACTGATCTAGGATGGTTAACTGCACCAACTACAGTGTAAACATTCAGTCCCTGCACCAGAACTGCTCTAGGATGGAAGACAGTACCAACTACAGTGCAAACATTCAGTCCCTGCACCAATACTGCTGTAGGATGGTCAACTGCACCAACTATAATACCAACATTCAGTCCCCGCACCAGTACTGATCTAGGATGGACAACAGTACCAACTACAGTGCAAACATTCAGTCCCTGCACCAGTACTGATCTAGGATGGAAGACAGTACTTACTACAGTGTAAACATTCAGTACCTGCACCAGTACTGCTCTAGCATAGAAAACAGTACCAACTACAGTGCAAACATTCAGTCCCTGCACCAGTACTGCTCTAGGATGGAAGACAGTACCAAGTACATTGCAAACATTCCATCCCTGCACCAGTACTGATCTAGGATGGTCAACTGCACCAACTATAGTACCAACATTCAGACCCTGCTCCAGTACTGCTATAGGACGGACAACTGTACCAACTACAGTGCAAACATTCAGTCCCTGCACCAGTACTGATCTAGGATGGTCAACTGCACCAACTGTAGTACCAACATTCAGTCCCTGCACCAGTACTGCTCTAGGATGGACAACAGTACCAACTACAGTGTAAACGTTCAGTCCCCGCACCAGTACTGATCTAGGATGGTCATCTGCACCAACTACAGTACCAACATTCAGTCCCTGCACCATTACTGATCTAGGATGTTCAACTGCACCAACTACAGTGCAAACATTCAGACCCTGCACAAGTACAGATCTAGGATGGTCAACTGCACCAACTACAGTGTAAACATTCAGCCCCGGCACCAGTACTGCTCTAGGATGGAAGACAGTACCAACCACAGTACAAACATTCAGTCCCTGCACCAGTACTGTTCTAGGATGGTCAACTGCACCAACTATAATACCAACATTCAGTCCCCGCACCAGTACTGATCTAGGATGGACAACAGTACCAACTACAGTGCAAACATTCAGTCCCTGCACCAGTACTGATCTAGGATGGAAGACAGTACTTACTACAGTGTAAACATTCAGTACCTGCACCAGTACTGCTCTAGCATGGAAAACAGTACCAACTACAGTGCAAACATTCAGTCCCTGCACCAGTACTGCTCTAGGATGGAAGACAGTACCAAGTACAGTGCAAACATTCCATCCCTGCACCAGTACTGATCTAGGATGGTCAACTGCACCAACTATAGTACCAACATTCAGACCCTGCTCCAGTACTGCTATAGGACGGACAACTGTACCAACTACAGTGCAAACATTCAGTCCCTGCACCAGTACTGATCTAGGATGGTCAACTGCACCAACTGTAGTACCAACATTCAGTCCCTGCACCAGTACTGCTCTAGGATGGACAACAGTACCAACTACAGTGTAAACGTTCAGTCCCCGCACCAGTACTGATCTAGGATGGTCATCTGCACCAACTACAGTACCAACATTCAGTCCCTGCACCAGTACTGATCTAGGATGGTTAACCGCAGCAACTACAGTGCAAACATTCAGTCCCTGCACCATTACTGATCTAGGATGGTCAACTGCACCAACTACAGTGCAAACATTCAGACCCTGCACAAGTACAGATCTAGGATGGTCAACTGCACCAACTACAGTGTAAACATTCAGCCCCGGCACCAGTACTGCTCTAGGATGGAAGACAGTACCAACTACAGTACAAACATTCAGTCCCTGCACCAGTACTGCTCTAGGATGGTCAACTGCACCAACTATAATACCAACATTCAGTCCCTGCACCAGTACTGATCTAGGATGGTCAACTGCACCAAGTACAGTGCAAACATTCAGTCCCTGCACCATTCCTGATCTAGGATGGTCAACTGCACACACTAGAGTGCAAACATTCAGTCCCTGCACCAGTACTGATTTAGGATGGTTAACTGCACCAACTACAGTGTAAACATTCAGTCCCTGCACCAGAACTGCTCTAGGATGGAAGACAGTACCAACTACAGTGCAAACATTCAGTCCCTGCACCAGTACTGCTCTAGGATGGTCAACTGCACCAACTATAGTAACAACATTCAGTCCCTGCACCAGTACGGATCTAGGATGGACAACAGTACCAACTAGAGTGCAAACATTCAGTCCCTGCACCAGTACTGATCTAGGATGGTGAACTGCACCAACTACAGTGTAAACGTTCAGTCCCTGCACCAGTACTGATCTAGGATGGCAGACAGTACCGACTACAGTGTAAACATTCAGTCCCTGCACCAGTACTGATCTAGGATGTTCAACTGTACCAACTACAGTGCAAACATTCAGTACCTGCACCAGTACTGCTCTAGCATGGAAAACAGTACCAACTACAGTGCAAACATTCAGACCCTGCACCAGTACTGCTCTAGGATGGAAGACAGTACCAAGTACAGTGCAAACATTCCATCCCTGCACCAGTACTGATCTAGGATGGTCAACTGCACCAACTATAGTACCAACATTCAGACCCTGCTCCAGTACTGCTATAGGACGGACAACTGTACCAACTACAGTGCAAACATTCAGTCCCTGCACCAGTACTGATCTAGGATGGTCAACTGCACCAACTGTAGTACCAACATTCAGTCCCTGCACCAGTACTGCTCTAGGATGGACAACAGTACCAACTACAGTGTAAACGTTCAGTCCCCGCACCAGTACTGATCTAGGATGGTCATCTGCACCAACTACAGTACCAACATTCAGTCCCTGCACCAGTACTGATCTAGGATGGTTAACCGCACCAACTACAGTGCAAACATTCAGTCCCTTCACCAGTACTGATCTAGGATGGTCAACTGCACCAACTACAGTGCAAACATTCAGTCCCTGCACAAGTACAGATCTAGGATGGTCAACTGCACCAACTACAGTGTAAACATTCAGCCCCGGCACCAGTACTGCTCTAGGATGGAAGACAGTACCAACTACAGTACAAACATTCAGTCCCTGCACCAGTACTGCTCTAGGATGGTCAACTGCACCAACTATAATACCAACATTCAGTCCCTGCACCAGTACTGATCTAGGATGGTCAACTGCACCAAGTACAGTGCAAACATTCAGTACCTGCACCATTCCTGATCTAGGATGGTCAACTGCACAAACTACAGTGCAAACATTCAGTCCCTGCACCAGTACTGATCTAGGATGGTTAACTGCACCAACTACAGTGTAAACATTCAGTCCCTGCACCAGAACTGCTCTAGGATGGAAGACAGTACCAACTACAGTGCAAACATTCAGTCCCTGCACCAATACTGCTGTAGGATGGTCAACTGCACCAACTATAATACCAACATTCAGTCCCCGCACCAGTACTGATCTAGGATGGACAACAGTAACAACTACAGTGCAAACATTCAGTCCCTGCACCAGTACTGATCTAGGATGGAAGACAGTACTTACTACAGTGTAAACATTCAGTACCTGCACCAGTACAGCTCTAGCATGGAAAACAGTACCAACTACAGTGCAAACATTCAGTCCCTGCACCAGTACTGCTCTAGGATGGAAGACAGTACCAACTACAGTGCAAACATTCAGTCGCACCATCAGTACTGATCTAAGATGGTCAACTGCACCAACAATAGTACCAACATTCAGTCCCTGCACCAGTACTGCTCTAGGATGGAGAACAGTACCAACTACAGTGTAAACGTTCAGTCCCCGCACCAGTACTGATCTAGGAAGATCAACTGCACCAACTATAGTACCAACATTCAGTCCCTGCACCAGTACTGATCTAGGATGGTCAACTGCACCAACTACAGTGTAAACATTCAGTCTCTGCACCAGTACTGCTCTAGGATGGAAGACAGTACCAACTACAGGGCAAACATTCAGTCCCTGCACCAGTACTGATCTAGGATGGTCAACTGCACCAACTACAGTGCAAACATTCAGTCCCTGCACCAGTACTGATCTAGGATGGTCATCTGCACCAACTACCGTGTAAACTTTCTGTCCCTGCACCAGTACTGCTCTAGGACGGTCAACTGCACCAACTATAGTACCAACATTCAGTCCCTGCACCAGTACGGATCTAGGATGGACAACAGTACCAACTACAGTGTAAACATTCAGTCCTCACACCAGTACTGATCTAGGATGGTCAACAGTACCAACTACAGTGCAAACATTCAGTCCCTGCACCAGTACTGCTCTAGGATGGAGAACAGTACCAACTACAGTGTAAACGTTCAGTCCCCGCACCAGTACTGATCTAGGAAGATCAACTGCACCAACTATAGTACCAAAATCAAACCTGCACCAGTACTGATCTAGGATGGTCAACTGCACCAACTACAGTGCAAACATTCAGTCCCTGCACCAGTACTGATCTAGGATGGTCAACTGCACCAACTACAGTGCAAACATTCAGTCCCAGCACCATTCCTGATCTAGGATGGTCAACTGCACAAACTACAGCGCAAACATTCAGTCCCTGCACCAGTACTGATCTAGGATGGTCAACTGCACCAACTACAGTGTAAACATTCAGTCCCTGCACCAGTACTGCTCTAGGATGGCCAACTGCACGAACTATAGTACCAACATTCAGTCCCTGCACCAGTACTGCTCTAGGATGGACAACAGAACCAACTACAGTGCAAACATTCAGTCTCTCACCAGTACTGATCTAGGATGGTCAACTGCACCAACTACAGTACCAACATTCAGTCCCTGCACCAGTACTGCTCTAGGATGGAGAACAGTACCAACTACAGTGTAAACGTTCAGTCCCCGCACCAGTACTGATCTAGGAAGATCAACTGCACCAACTATAGTACCAACATTCAGTCCCTGCACCAGTACTGATCTAGGATGGTCAACTGCACCAACTACAGTGCAAACATTCAGTCCCTACACTATTCCTGATGTAGGATGGTCAACTGCACAAACTACAGCGCAAACATTCAGTCCCTGCAACAGTACTGATCTAGGATGGTCAACTGCACCAACTACAGTGTAAACATTCAGTCTCTGCACCAGTACTGCTCTAGGATGGAAGACAGTACCAACTACAGGGCAAACATTCAGTCCCTGCACCAGTACTGATCTAGGATGGTCAACTGCACCAACTACAGTGCAAACATTCAGTCCCTGCACCAGTACTGATCTAGGATGGTCATCTGCACCAACTACCGTGTAAACTTTCAGTCCATGCACCGGTACTGCTCTAGGATGGAAGACAGTACCAACTACAGTGCAAACATTCTGTCCCTGCACCAGTACTGCTCTAGGACGGTCAACTGCACCAACTATAGTACCAACATTCAGTCCCTGCACCAGTACGGATCTAGGATGGACAACAGTACCAACTACAGTGCAAACATTCAGACCCTGCACCAGTACTGATCTAGGATGGTCAACTGCACCAACTGCAGTACCAACATTCAGTACCTGCATCAGTACTGATCTAGGATGGTCAACTGCACCAACTACAGTGCAAACATTCAGTCCCAGCACCAGTACTGATCTAGGATGGTCAACTGCACCAACTACAGTGTAAACATTCAGTCCCTGCACCAGTACTGCTCTAGGATGGCCAACTGCACGAACTATAGTACCAACATTCAGTCCCTGCACCAGTACTGCTCTAGGATGGACAACAGAACCAACTACAGTGCAAACATTCAGTCTCTCACCAGTACTGATCTAGGATGGTCAACTGCACCAACTACAGTACCAACATTCAGTCCCTGCACCAGTACTGCTCTAGGATGGAAGACAGTACCAACTACAGTGCAAACATTCAGTCCCTGCACCAGTACTGCTGTAGGATGGTCAACCGCACCAACTATAATACCAACATTCAGTCCCTGCACCAGTACTGATCTAGGATGGACAACAGTACCAACTACAGTGCAAATATTCAGTCCCTGCACCAGTACTGATCTAGAATGGTCAACTGCAACTAAAGTACCAACATTCAGTCCCTGCATCAGTACTGATCTAGGATGGACAACAGTACCAACTACAGTGTAAACGTTCAGTCCCTGCACCAGTACTGATCTAGGATGGAAGACAGTACCTACTACAGTTTAAACATTCCATCCCTGCACCAGTACTGATCTAGGATGGTCAACTGCACCAACTGTAGTACCAACATTCAGACCCTGCTCCAGTACTGCTATGGGGCGGACAACTGTACCAACTACAGTGCAAACATTCAGTCCCTGCACCAGTACTGATCTAGGATGGTCAACTGCACCAACTGTAGTACCAACATTCAGTCCCTGCACCAGTACTGCTCTAGGATGGACAACAGTACCAACTACAGTGTAAACGTTCAGTCCCCGCACCAGTACTGATCTAGGATGGTCATCTGCACCAAATATAGTACCAACATTCAGTCCCTGCACCAGTACTGATCTAGGATGGTTAACCGCACCAACTACAGTGCAAACATTCAGTCCCTTCACCAGTACTGATCTAGGATGGTCAACTGCACCAACTACAGTGCAAACATTCAGTCCCTGCACAAGTACAGATCTAGGATGGTCAACTGCACCAACTACAGTGCAAACATTCAGACCCTGCACAAGTACAGATCTAGGATGGTCAACTGCACCAACTACAGTGTAAACATTCAGCCCCGGCACCAGTACTGCTCTAGGATGGAAGACAGTACCAACTACAGTACAAACATTCAGTCCCTGCACCAGTACTGCTCTAGGATGGTCAACTGCACCAACTATAATACCAACATTCAGTCCCTGCACCAGTACTGATCTAGGATGGTCAACTGCACCAAGTACAGTGCAAACATTCAGTCCCGGCACCATTCCTGATCTAGGATGGTCAACTGCACAAACTACAGTGCAAACATTCAGTCCCTGCACCAGTACTGATCTAGGATGGTTAACTGCACCAACTACAGTGTAAACATTCAGTCCCTGCACCAGAACTGCTCTAGGATGGAAGACAGTACCAACTACAGTGCAAACATTCAGTCCCTGCACCAATACTGCTGTAGGATGGTCAACTGCACCAACTATAATACCAACATTCAGTCCCCGCACCAGTACTGATCTAGGATGGACAACAGTACCAACTACAGTGCAAACATTCAGTCGCTCCATCAGAACTGATCTAAGATGGTCAACTGCACCAACAATAGTACCAACATTCAGTCCCTGCACCAGTACTGCTCTAGGATGGAGAACAGTACCAACTACAGTGTAAACGTTCAGTCCCCGCACCAGTACTGATCTAGGAAGATCAACTGCACCAACTATAGTACCAACATTCAGTCCCTGCACCAGTACTGATCTAGGATGGTCAACTGCACCAACTACAGTGCAAACATTCAGTCCCTGCACTATTCCTGATGTAGGATGGTCAACTGCACAAACTACAGCGCAAACATTCAGTCCCTGCAACAGTACTGATCTAGGATGGTCAACTGCACCAACTACAGTGTAAACATTCAGTCGCTCCATCAGTACTGATCTAAGATGGTCAACTGCACCAACAATAGTACCAACATTCAGTCCCTGCACCAGTACTGCTCTAGGATGGAGAACAGTACCAACTACAGTGTAAACGTTCAGTCCCCGCACCAGTACTGATCTAGGAAGATCAACTGCACCAACTATAGTACCAACATTCAGTCCCTGCACCAGTACTGATCTAGGATGGTCAACTGCACCAACTACAGTGCAAACATTCAGTCCCTGCACTATTCCTGATGTAGGATGGTCAACTGCACAAACTACAGCGCAAACATTCAGTCCCTGCAACAGTACTGATCTAGGATGGTCAACTGCACCAACTACAGTGCAAACATTCAGTCCCTGCACCAGTACTGATCTAGGATGGTCATCTGCACCAACTACCGTGTAAACGTTCAGTCCATGCACCGGTACTGCTCTAGGATGGAAGACAGTACCAACTACAGTGCAAACATTCAGTCCCTGCACCAGTACTGCTCTAGGACGGTCAACTGCACCAACTATAGTACCAACATTCAGTCCCTGCACCAGTACGGATCTAGGATGGACAACAGTACCAACTACAGTGCAAACATTCAGACCCTGCACCAGTACTGATCTAGGATGGTCAACTGCACCAACTGCAGTACCAACATTCAATACCTGCATCAGTACTGATCTAGGATGGTCAACTGCACCAACTACAGTGCAAACATTCAGTCCCAGCACCAGTACTGATCTAGGATGGTCAACTGCACCAACTACAGTGTAAACATTCAGTCCCTGCACCAGTACTGCTCTAGGATGGCCAACTGCACGAACTATAGTACCAACATTCAGTCCCTGCACCAGTACTGATCTAGGATGGACAACAGTACCAACTACCGTGCAAATATTCAGTCCCTGCACCAGTACTGATCTAGAATGGTCAACTGCAACTAAAGTACCAACATTCAGTCCCTGCATCAGTACTGATCTAGGATGGACAACAGTACCAACTACAGTGTAAACGTTCAGTCCCTGCACCATTACTGATCTAGGATGGAAGACAGTACCTACTACAGTTTAAACATTCAGTACCTGCACCAGTACAGCTCTAGCATGGAAAACAGTACCAAGTACAGTGCAAACATTCAGTCCCTGCACCAGTACTGCTCTAGGATGGAAGACAGTACCAACTACAGTGCAAACATTCAGTACCTGCACCAGTACTGATCTAGGATGGTAAACTGCACCAACTATAGTACCAACATTCATTCCCTGCACAAGTACTGCTCTAGGATGGAGAACAGTACCAACTACAGTGTAAACGTTCAGTCCCCGCACAAGTACTGATCTAGGATGGTCAACGGCACCAACTACAGTGCAAACATTCAGTCCCTGCACCAGTACTGCACTAGGATGGAAGACAGTACCAACTACAGTGCAAACATTCAGTCCCTGCACCAGTACTGCTCTAGGATGGTCAACTGCACCAACTATAGTAACAACATTCAGTACCTGCACCAGTACGGATCTAGGATGGACAACAGTACCAACTAGAGTGCAAACATTCAGTCCCTGCACCAGTACTGATCTAGGATGGTGAACTGCACCAACTACAGTGTAAACGTTCAGTCCCCGCACCAGTACTGATCTAGGATGGTCATCTGCACAAACTATAGTACCAACATTCAGTCCCTGCACCAGTACTGATCTAGGATGTTCAACTGTACCAACTACAGTGCAAACATTCAGTACCTGCACCAGTACTGCTCTAGCATGGAAAACAGTACCAACTACAGTGCAAACATTCAGTCCCTGCACCAGTACTGCTCTAGGATGGAAGACAGTACCAAGTACAGTGCAAACATTCCATCCCTGCACCAGTACTGATCTAGGATGGTCAACTGCACCAACTGTAGTACCAACATTCAGACCCTGCTCCAGTACTGCTATAGGACGGACAACTGTACCAACTACAGTGCAAACATTCAGTCCCTGCACCAGTACTGATCTAGGATGGTCAACTGCACCAACTGTAGTACCATCATTCAGTCCCTGCACCAGTACTGATCTAGGATGGTTAACCGCACCAACTACAGTGCAAACATTCAGTCCCTTCACCAGTACTGATCTAGGATGGTCAACCGCACCAACTACAGTGCAAACATTCAGTCCCTGCACCATTACTGATCTAGGATGGTCAACTGCACCAACTACAGTGCAAACATTCAGTCCCTGCACAAGTACAGATCTAGGATGGTCAACTGCACCAACTACAGTGCAAACATTCAGACCCTGCACAAGTACAGATCTAGGATGGTCAACTGCACCAACTACAGTGTAAACATTCAGCCCCGGCACCAGTACTGCTCTAGGATGGAAGACAGTACCAACTACAGTACAAACATTCAGTCCCTGCACCAGTACTGCTCTAGGATGGTCAACTGCACCAACTATAATACCAACATTCAGTCCCTGCACCAGTACTGATCTAGGATGGTCAACTGCACCAAGTACAGTGCAAACATTCAGTCCCTGCACCATTCCTGATCTAGGATGGTCAACTGCACAAACTACAGTGCAAACATTCAGTCCCTGCACCAGTACTGATCTAGGATGGTTAACTGCACCAACTACAGTGTAAACATTCAGTCCCTGCACCAGAACTGCTCTAGGATGGAAGACAGTACCAACTACAGTGCAAACATTCAGTCCCTGCACCAATACTGCTGTAGGATGGTCAACTGCACCAACTATAATCCCAACATTCAGTCCCCGCACCAGTACTGATCTAGGATGGACAACAGTACCAACTACAGTGCAAACATTCAGTCCCTGCACCAGTACTGATCTAGGATGGAAGACAGTACTTACTACAGTGTAAACATTCAGTACCTGCACCAGTACAGCTCTAGCATGGAAAACAGTACCAACTACAGTGTAAACGTTCAGTCCCCGCACCAGTACTGATCTAGGAAGATCAACTGCACCAACTATAGTACCAACATTCAGTCCCTGCACCAGTACTGATCTAGGATGGTCAACTGCACCAACTACAGTGCAAACATTCAGTCCCTGCACTATTCCTGATGTAGGATGGTCAACTGCACAAACTACAGCGCAAACATTCAGTCCCTGCAACAGTACTGATCTAGGATGGTCAACTGCACCAACTACAGTGTAAACATTCAGTCGCTCCATCAGTACTGATCTAAGATGGTCAACTGCACCAACAATAGTACCAACATTCAGTCCCTGCACCAGTACTGCTCTAGGATGGAGAACAGTACCAACTACAGTGTAAACGTTCAGTCCCCGCACCAGTACTGATCTAGGAAGATCAACTGCACCAACTATAGTACCAACATTCAGTCCCTGCACCAGTACTGATCTAGGATGGTCAACTGCACCAACTACAGTGCAAACATTCAGTCCCTGCACTATTCCTGATGTAGGATGGTCAACTGCACAAACTACAGTGTAAACATTCAGTCTCTGCACCAGTACTGCTCTAGGATGGAAGACAGTACCATCTACAGGGCAAACATTCAGTCCCTGCACCAGTACTGATCTAGGATGGTCAACTGCACCAACTACAGTGCAAACATTCAGTCCCTGCACCAGTACTGATCTAGGATGGTCATCTGCACCAACTACCGTGTAAACTTTCAGTCCATGCACCGGTACTGCTCTAGGATGGAAGACAGTACCAACTACAGTGCAAACATTCAGTCCCTGCACCAGTACTGCTCTAGGACGGTCAACTGCACCAACTATAGTACCAACATTCAGTCCCTGCACCAGTACGGATCTAGGATGGACAACAGTACCAACTACAGTGCAAACATTCAGACCCTGCACCAGTACTGATCTAGGATGGTCAACTGCACCAACTGCAGTACCAACATTCAATACCTGCATCAGTACTGATCTAGGATGGTCAACTGCACCAACTACAGTGCAAACATTCAGTCCCAGCACCAGTACTGATCTAGGATGGTCAACTGCACCAACTACAGTGCAAACATTCAGTCCCTGCACCAGTACTGCTCTAGGATGGCCAACTGCACGAACTATAGTACCAACATTCAGTCCCTGCACCAGTACTGCTCTAGGATGGACAACAGAACCAACTACAGTGCAAACATTCAGTCTCTCACCAGTACTGATCTAGGATGGTCAACTGCACCAACTACAGTACCAACATTCAGTCCCTGCACCAGTACTGCTCTAGGATGGAAGACAGTACCAACTACAGTGCAAACATTCAGTCCCTGCACCAGTACTGCTGTAGGATGGTCAACCGCACCAACTATAATACCAACATTCAGTCCCTGCACCAGTACTGATCTAGGATGGACAACAGTACCAACTACCGTGCAAATATTCAGTCCCTGCACCAGTACTGATCTAGAATGGTCAACTGCAACTAAAGTACCAACATTCAGTCCCTGCATCAGTACTGATCTAGGATGGACAACAGTACCAACTACAGTGTAAACGTTCAGTCCCTGCACCAGTACTGATCTAGGATGGAAGACAGTACCTACTACAGTTTAAACATTCAGTACCTGCACCAGTACAGCTCTAGCATGGAAAACAGTACCAAGTACAGTGCAAACATTCAGTCCCTGCACCAGTACTGCTCTAGGATGGAAGACAGTACCAACTACAGTGCAAACATTCAGTACCTGCACCAGTACTGATCTAGGATGGTAAACTGCACCAACTATAGTACCAACATTCATTCCCTGCACAAGTACTGCTCTAGGATGGAGAACAGTACCAACTACAGTGTAAACGTTCAGTCCCCGCACAAGTACTGATCTAGGATGGTCAACGGCACCAACTACAGTGCAAACATTCAGTCCCTGCACCAGTACTGCACTAGGATGGAAGACAGTACCAACTACAGTGCAAACATTCAGTCCCTGCACCAGTACTGCTCTAGGATGGTCAACTGCACCAACTATAGTAACAACATTCAGTCCCTGCACCAGTACGGATCTAGGATGGACAACAGTACCAACTAGAGTGCAAACATTCAGTCCCTGCACCAGTACTGATCTAGGATGGTGAACTGCACCAACTACAGTGTAAACGTTCAGTCCCCGCACCAGTACTGATCTAGGATGGTCATCTGCACAAACTATAGTACCAACATTCAGTCCCTGCACCAGTACTGATCTAGGATGTTCAACTGTACCAACTACAGTGCAAACATTCAGTACCTGCACCAGTACTGCTCTAGCATGGAAAACAGTACCAACTACAGTGCAAACATTCAGTCCCTGCACCAGTACTGCTCTAGGATGGAAGACAGTACCAAGTACAGTGCAAACATTCCATCCCTGCACCAGTACTGATCTAGGATGGTCAACTGCACCAACTGTAGTACCAACATTCAGACCCTGCTCCAGTACTGCTATAGGACGGACAACTGTACCAACTACAGTGCAAACATTCAGTCCCTGCACCAGTACTGATCTAGGATGGTCAACTGCACCAACTGTAGTACCAACATTCAGTCCCTGCACCAGTACTGCTCTAGGATGGACAACAGTACCAACTACAGTGTAAACGTTCAGTCCCCGCACCAGTACTGATCTAGGATGGTCATCTGCACCAAATATAGTACCATCATTCAGTCCCTGCACCAGTACTGATCTAGGATGGTTAACCGCACCAACTACAGTGCAAACATTCAGTCCCTTCACCAGTACTGATCTAGGATGGTCAACCGCACCAACTACAGTGCAAACATTCAGTCCCTGCACCATTACTGATCTAGGATGGTCAACTGCACCAACTACAGTGCAAACATTCAGTCCCTGCACAAGTACAGATCTAGGATGGTCAACTGCACCAACTACAGTGCAAACATTCAGACCCTGCACAAGTACAGATCTAGGATGGTCAACTGCACCAACTACAGTGTAAACATTCAGCCCCGGCACCAGTACTGCTCTAGGATGGAAGACAGTACCAACTACAGTACAAACATTCAGTCCCTGCACCAGTACTGCTCTAGGATGGTCAACTGCACCAACTATAATACCAACATTCAGTCCCTGCACCAGTACTGATCTAGGATGGTCAACTGCACCAAGTACAGTGCAAACATTCAGTCCCTGCACCATTCCTGATCTAGGATGGTCAACTGCACAAACTACAGTGCAAACATTCAGTCCCTGCACCAGTACTGATCTAGGATGGTTAACTGCACCAACTACAGTGTAAACATTCAGTCCCTGCACCAGAACTGCTCTAGGATGGAAGACAGTACCAACTACAGTGCAAACATTCAGTCCCTGCACCAATACTGCTGTAGGATGGTCAACTGCACCAACTATAATCCCAACATTCAGTCCCCGCACCAGTACTGATCTAGGATGGACAACAGTACCAACTACAGTGCAAACATTCAGTCCCTGCACCAGTACTGATCTAGGATGGAAGACAGTACTTACTACAGTGTAAACATTCAGTACCTGCACCAGTACAGCTCTAGCATGGAAAACAGTACCAACTACAGTGCAAACATTCAGTCCCTGCACCAGTACTGCTCTAGGATGGAAGACAGTACCAACTACAGTGCAAACATTCAGTCGCTCCATCAGTACTGATCTAAGATGGTCAACTGCATCAACTACAGTGTAAACGTTCAGTCCCTGCACCAGTACTGATCTAGGATTGTCGACTGCACTAACTACAGTGCAAGCATTCTGTCCCCGCACCAACTACAAATCACACCATTGTCTTTTGCCCAATCAGTTACCCTGGCAACACCTCTTCAATCTCTCAGATCTATATCACTTAGGGCAGTAGCTCCAGGGGAACACCACCGCTTGTAGCATTCTTACCATGTTGCACGTTTGTAGTCATAGAGCACTTGCAGCACCAAAACAGGCCCTTTGACCCATCTAGTCCATGCCAAACTGTTACTCTGCCTATTTGCATTGACCCTGTACTGTGCCATAGCTCTCCATACCCTCCCATTAGCTTCCACACCCTCCCAGACTCTTCTAACTTGTAAATGTATTGCATTCATTTATCTTCAAAGAGCACTGATCAAACATCTTCATTGGTTGAGAAGGCAACTTACCACCACTTTCTGAAAGCCAAATGGAGATAAACAATAAAAGCTCGTTTTTTCCAGCAACACCCACATCACATAAACAAACCATACAACGAACGTGTCCTGTTGACTGCATTACAGACTCGATGCACCAGTGTAATATTTTCCTCCTTATCATCGTAGCCATCTTATGTCCTTCCCCTTCGGATAGTGTGAGCCAGAACAGTCCCCTTTACGGATACCAGCTTTTTATTCCAATGTATCCTGATTCATTAATGAGTTAACTGATTTTAAATTGCTCAGCTCCAACCATTACATTTGGATTCATATTCCAGCCTCGGGATTACCAGACCAGTAACATAGCCACTATGGTAATATAATTCATTGTCATCACTGTGCACTGATAAAGGCAGAACAAAAGTATGAGATGTGGAAAAATGCTGACACATCCTAATCTGGGCATGAGGATGGTTGAATGAGGAGAGTGCCTCAATATATATCTGTAAAAGGACAAGGCAGCTTCACATTTCACCAAATTCGACTGCAAGCCCACATGGTCTTTCTGAATGACTGTTTTCAAAATTGCTTGCAACAAACACTCAGCCATTAGCTACTGGGAGATTCAGAGGCCAGTATCAGCTGCTGTCCAGAGAAGGTGGCAAGCATGGAATTCCAGGAAGGACAAGGTGTGAATGCCCACAAGAAAATGAATCTCAGGGTAGTATGTGGTGACATATACTGTAGGTACTTTGATAATAAATTTACTTTGAGATTTGAAAGGCAAGCGCTCACCACCTCCTGTACAGGGGCTGAAAGAATGGATCTTAATCAGAATATTACTTGTAAAACCACAGAAGGAAGCCATCTGGCCCATCGAATCCAAGTTAGCTCTCAGTAAGGAACCCCATCAATTCCCCTACGCCTACCTTCACTAAGCAATGATTTTGAAAGGCCAATTAACCCGTCAGCATATCTTTGAGATTGGGGAGGAGAGTGAAGCACCTGACAAAGTTCACAGGGAGAATGCAAAGACTGGACTCAGGCAGCACCAGGGATCAAAATCAAACCAAGTTCCCTGGAGCTGTTAGGCAGCATCACTAATATACATTAGAAGAACCTGCTATTTAGAGAGCCCAGACAAACCTTCTCTGCTTCTTCTCCAGCTCATGATTGCGACTTTGCTGACCTTCCATCAACACCTTGGTGTCCTCCAAGTCCGTAGACAACTGCTTTCCTTTCCTCCTGAGCTGCTGAACAACCCGCTTGGCACGCTCATAATTTTGATGCAGGTCTGAAAGCTGAGAAACAAAATAACGTAAGATGCAGGTGTAGTAGCATTCCACTCAGCAACTTGAGCCAATTTCACCATTCCAGAAATTCATGGTTGATCTGATCTGGAACTCATTTCCACTTTCCTATCTGGAATCCAGTTCAAAATTCTACTTATCTCAGGCATGAATTCACACTGAGATGGTCAGCAGTCTGAGAACGTAAAACATGGTGAAGTACAGCACAGAATTAGATCCTTCAGCCATACTAATAGTACCAAACTAATTAATTAAAGGCCTAACTAAACTAATCCATTCTCTGCACAATGTCCTCATCCCTCCATTCTCTACACATTCATGTGCCTAAGAGCCACTTAAACACACTTTTGTATTTGACTCCACTAGCATTCCTGGCAGTACATTACAGGCACCCATCACTCTGTGTGCAACAAAACTTGCACCACACCTCTCCTTTGAAATTTCCAGCTCTCATCTGAAATGCATTCTCTCTAGTATTAGATATTTCAACCCTAAGTGAAACATAATAGAATTCCAAAACTCTGCAATTACTGAGAGAAGAAACTTTGTCCTATGTTTTATTAACAAGAGAAAATCTGCAGATGCTGGAAATCTGAGCAACACACGTAAATGCTGGAGGAACTCAGCAGGCTAAGCCACATCTAGGAAAAGAGTACAGTCGATGTTTTGGTCCAAAATGTCAACTGTTCTCTTTTCCTAGATGCTGCCTGGCCTGCTAAATTCCTGCAGCATGTTGTATGTGTTGGTCCTATGTTTAATTCTCAATTATCCAATGCCTTGCCACAGCGTCTCTGGTGGAGCACACCTGACTCATTCCTCGCTGGGTGGCTGTAAACAGGCAGCCCCACAACTTGAGGCCATGCAGCTCCTCCGCCATTCACCCCTGCCATCCGTCGATAAATCAGCGAATCAGCATTCCACATTAACAGAGTTCAACAGGATCTTCTGATCAAAAGAAAAGCAACTATTGAATCGACTGCTGGAGACATTCCTCATTATGACAGAGACTGGATACTCCACTGTAACTTAAGTCTACCACTGGACTTTTCTTGTCAACATTTCTTCCTGGAAATGTCCTAGACCACCTTTTAAGTTTCTTGGTGTCAACATCTCGGATCCTATCCTGGGCCTAACACTTGGGTACAACCTCAAAGAAGGTAGGTTGGTGTCTACTTTCTCTGAAATTTAAGGAAGTTTGGCATGTCATTGAAGACTCTGACAAACTTTTGCAGATGTACTGTTGGAAGCATTCTCACTAGCTGTATCACAGCCTGGTATGGAAATTCCAATGCATAAGTACAGGGGAAACTGGTGGATTCAGCTAGTTCCATCAGGCATACAGCTCTCCCCACCAAAGACATCTACAAGAAGCCATCCTCAGGGTGGAAGAGCAACAGATTATATTTTGTCTGGGTAGCCTCCAACCTGATGGCATAAATATCCATTCCTCCTGGCAAAAAAAAAAATCCCTTCCTTTCCACTCTTCTATTCCCCACTCTGACTTTCTCACCTGCCCATCACCTCTCCCTGGGTCCCTAACTCCTTCCCTTTCTCATATGGTCCAATCTCCTCTCCTATCAGATTCCTTCACCTCCAACCCCTTCCTTTTCCCACCCACCCAGCTTCTCCTGTCACCTTCTAGCTAGACTCTTCCTGGTCCCCAACCCCCACCCCCTCTTTTTATTCTGGTTGCTGAATTTATTCTGGTTCCTTCTTCTCATTGTTGCCTTCAGGCAAGAGGTACAGGCCTGAAGACCCACATTCAAGATTCAACATCTATTTCCCCACTTCCACAAGCTCTTGAACTGAAAACCTTAATGCTACCTTGCACTATAGTTTTTTGCTCTTCCAGTCTTGTACTCATATCATTATTTATTTTAGTTTATATTTTACACATGTACATTATATATAATTTATGCTAATTTAATCTTATGTTAACTTGCGTCTGATTTTATCTTGTAATGCAGGTGTTATTGCAGTAGGATACTAATTTTCAAAACATTTCTACCCTGTGAATGTATGCCTTTGACAAAGATAAACTTGAACATGATCTTAAATGTTCCTAATACAATAAAGTGGATACCCATGCGTTTCTGACAGTGTATATGAAATAATGAATCTTTTGACAAAAGCTCACAATAGAAGATCAGATTGATGGCAGGAGACCAGGAAAACCTTGGAAGATTTCCAGAACAATAATATTTCCCCTCAAAATCCAGGCTCTTTACCTTATGTTCCAGTTCCTGTCTGATCTGTAGCTCCGAATCTATCCTTTCCTCAAACATGTGGATCCTTTTCCGAAGAAACTCCATTTCCATCAACGTACAATCGAACTGTATTTTCCATTCTTCCTCTAACACAAGACATGTAACATCAGAAGGCAAGTATTTGTGGAGTAGCAAATACAAGAAAAGTTATCAATTATATCTGACATTATCAGGGCTGATAAACTAATACTTACTTGGGTGTAAAGATTAATGCAATTGCTTCACAATGCCAACGATCACTGATTGGCATTCGATTCCCACCACTGTCTCTCTGTCACCACGTGGATCTCCTCCAGGTGCTACGGCTTTCCCCCACTTTCTAAAGACAGACTGTTAGGATTAGTAAGCTGTAGGAATGCCATGTTGATGCCAGAAGCATGGCAATACTTATGAACTGCCCCACCCCCCCAGCACATCCTCAGACAGTGTCGGTCAATGCCACAGAACAATCCATTTCACTGTGAGTTTCAAATTTTTAATGTGCATATGAGATAAATATTGCTGATCTTTTAACTTTGGGCAAGTCATGAAGTTGAACCTGAGATATTTTGGTGTCTTAGGGGCCCATCAGCTGAGACTGGCCAGAGAAGGTTAGCTGGATCACTGTTTAAGCCTAACAGGTTCTCTTATATCCTACTGAGAGAGGAATCTGTCCCGCCTAACTGATCCAGTCCATTTGTCACTTCTGGTCCGTCTGTTGTGTAACCCTTCAATCGATCACAATTAGAAATGAGCCAAATGCACAGCCTGCCCGGTGTAGCCAATCAGCCTGAGTTAGCAAGAAAAAAATCATCTGACCACTATTGCTCCAACCATTTCAAGTTTGCACACATGAAAGTTCTATGGATACATCTAATGCATGGGTTGTTTGTACTGCATTTTTATAACAAGCAATGCAGCAATGCTGGGTGAGGGAATCACAATACAGGAATGCTCTGCTCACCCTGGGTACAAAATGGAGTCAACTCAGCCTCCCCAAGATCAGGGTTTATTTAATCTTTTTGCTACTATCATAAAGAAAGTGTTAGAAAAAAAATAACAGGGGCAACAAGCTGGAATCAAAACCAAAAGGTTTATGTCACTCACTCTGGAAACCAGAACTTGCAATGGTCTTCACACTCCTAGCTTGCTGGTGACATCTCATCCTAAATACCCTCAGAGACTGCTCAATGTGTTGAATATTTCCAGATTTTTAGTTCAGATTTAAGGCTTATGCAGTTTTCTTTGTTTTTGAACTAGCTATCACAGAGCTGGGGCGGGGCAGAGATGAACACATGAACACTATCTCATTTGTCGTACTTTGTATTATTAAAGATAGAAATTAGCTTTTCTGTCACATGTACATTGAAATATTCAGTGAAATGCATCATTTGCACCAACAACCAATACAGTCCAAGGATGTGCTGGGGCAGCCTACAAGTGTCACCACACTTCTGGCACCAATATAACATGGCCACAACTTTCTAACCCTAACCCTTTGGAATGTGGGAGAACATCCAGAGGAAACCCACGTGGTCATGGGGGGAATGCACAAACTCCTTACAGACAGCAGCATGAGTTGAAGTCCAATTACTGATCGCTGGCACTGTAAAGTGTAATGCTACACACTATGCTTTATTGATTACCTTTTGTAATTTGTAGCAATGTTTATGTATTGCGCTGCATTCTGTCACAAAACAACATACATAAGTGACAATAAACCATATTCTGATTCTGATCACTCATTGGCTACTCTCACTCTCGATTGGGAATATTGATTTTCCAAGGTAAAAACTCATGTCTCCATCTAAGAGGTCTGTTGCCAAATTGGTTCTGTGCAGAACATCCACCACCCTGATGTTCTGTTCGCAAAATGGGACTGGCAACTAATACAGGGTAATGACATTTTATTTAATGACTCCACATATTGTCTGCAATTTAGATCACTCCTTTACAGGAAGGATGTGGAGGCTTTGGACAGGGTGCAGTGATGGTGCACATCAGCTGGACTGAATATGAGGAGCACTGGGGAAATCGTTACATGAACACACAGGCAACCTGTTCGGTGACATTATTTTACCCGTCACTGTGGTTCCCAGCTCCCTTGACTGCAGTTGTTGCACAGCTTCCTCCAGCTGCTTCTCAACAGAAGTCAAATCCTTCACCACCTTCTCATATTTTGTCTATGAAGAAAAAAAGCAGAGAAAAAGAGTAACATTAGTTTCAGCGTTTAAGCCAGTGTTGGTTTCAGCTTTTGTCCTCAGTCCACAAGGAAGGGCTTGCAACTGATATGTAGACCGGGTTTGGTAGCAATGGATTAGTATCTAGTGCTAGGTCTAATTTAGGGATACAAGTTCAACTCCCAGCCAAGAGAAGAAGTCAAAACATTAAATTTGGAATTCAAAATGGAAAATAAGTAATGATAATTAGAAAGCTTCCATGGGGTGCACAGTGCTGTAACGATTAGTGTAACAAGTTTCAACACCAGCAACCTGGGTTCAATTCCTGCTGTTGTCTGAAAGGAGTCTGTATATTCTTCCTGTGACCACATGGGTTTCTTTCCACTAACCAAAGACATACAGGTTAGGGTTAGTGAGTTGTGGGCATGCTATGTTGGCACTGGAAACATGGCAACACTTGTGGCTGCCCCAGTCCATCTTGGACTGTGTTGGTTGTTCACTTTAGTGACACATTTCACTGTACATGTGACAAATAAAGGCTTATCTTAATCTTAAACAACGGACAATCTGTTGAAGGAACTCAATGGGCCAAGCTGCATCTGTGGAAGGAAGGGAATCGTTGATGTTTTACATCAAAACCTTTCATCAGCTCACCAAACTATCTGCTGGAGGAACTCAACAGATCAAGAGGGTCAGTGGGAGAAAAGAAGCTGTCAATGTTGTGGGTTAAAACCCTGCTCTGATGCAGGGGTTTAGTTCAAAACATCAACAACTCCTTTCTGTTTGCAAATGCTGCACAACCCATTGAATTCCTCCAGCAGGTTGTTTGTTGCTCCAGATTCCAGCATCTGCAGTCTCTAGTGCCTCAGTTGATAAGAAGTCCTTAAGCAAAACAAATCCTCTTAGTCATATGCAGTTAAAAGAGGGCATCACCCTGGCATGGCAACTGGTCTGGTATAGGCAGTGGTAAACTCTGTCCAGTCCATCACTTCCTTCCATCCAATCCACCTTCATCGTGTGTTTCTTCAGGAGGCTAGTAACCCTATATAACCATATAACAATTACAGCATGGAAAAAGGCTATCTCAGCCCTTCTAGTCCATGCCGAATGCTTGCTCTCACCTAGTCCCACTGACGCACACTCAGCCCATAACCCTCCATTCATTTCCTGTCCATATACCAATCCAATTTCACTTTAAATGACAATACCAAACCTGCTTCTATCATTTCTACTGGAAGCTTGTACCACACATTTACCACTCTCTGAGTAAAGAAATTCCCCCTCATGTTACCCTTAAACTTTTGCCTCCTAAGTCTCAACTCATGTCCTCTCATTTGAATCTTACCTACTCTCAATGAAAAAAGCCTATTCACGTCAACTCATCTATCCCCCTCATAATTTTAAATACCTCTATCAAGTCCCCCCTCAACCTTCTATGCTCCAAAGAATAAAGACCTAACTTGTTCAATCTTTCCCTGTAACATTCTAGTAAATCTTCTCTGTACTCTCTCTATTTGGTTGACATCTTTCCTATAATTCAGTGACCAGAACTGTACACAATACTCCAAATTCAGCCTCACCATTGCCATGTACGATTTTAACATTACATCCCAACTCCTATACTCAATGCTCTGATTTATAAAGGCCAACATACCAAAAGCTTTCTTCACCACCCTATCCACATGAGATTCCACCTTCAAGGAACTATGCACCATTATTCCTAGATCACTCTGTTCTACTGCATTCTTCAATGCCCTACCATTTACCAAATATGTCCTATTTTGATTATTTCTACCAAAATGTAGCACCTCACACTTATCAGCATTAAACTTCATCTGCCATCATTCAGCCCACTCTTCTAACTGGCCTAAATCTCTCTGCAAACTTTGAAAACCTACTTCACTATCCACAATGCCACCTACCTTAGTATCATTTGCATACTCACTAATCCAATTTACCACCCCATCATCCAGATCATTAATGTATATGACAAACAACATCGGACCCAGTACAGATCCCTGAGGCACACCACTAGTCACTGGCCTCCAACCTGACAAACAGTTATCCACCGCTACTCTCTGGCAACTCCCATCTAGCCACTGTTGAATCCATTTTACTACTTCAATATTAATACCTAACGATTGAACCTTCCTAACTAACCTTCCATGCAGAACCTTGTCAAAGGCCTTACTGAAGTCCATATAGACAACATCCACGGCTTTATCCTCGTCAACTTTCCTCACAACCTCAAAAAATTCAATAAGATTTGTCAAACATGACCTTCCACGCACAAATCCATGTTGACTGTTCCTAATCAGACCCTATCTATCCAGAAAATTATATATACCATCTCTAAGAATACTTTCCATTAATTTACCCACCACTGATGTCAAACTGACAGGCCTATAATTGCTAGGTTTACTCTTAGAACCCTTTTTAAACAATGGAACCATATGAGCAATACGCCAATCCTCTGGCACCATCCCCGTTTCTAATGACATTTGAAATATTTCTGTCAGAGCCCCTGCTCTTTCTACACCAACTTCCCTCAAGGTCCTAGGGAACATCCTGTCAGGACCTGGAGATTTATCCACTTTTATATCCCTTAAAAGCGCCAGTACTTCCTCCTCTTTAATCATCATAGTTTCCATGACTTCCCTACTTGTTTCCCTTACCTTACACAATTCAATATCCTTCTCCTTAGTGAATACCAAACAAAAGAAATTTTTCAAAATCTCCCCCATCTCTTTCGGCTCCACACATAGCTGTCCACTCTGATTCTCTAAGGGACCAATTTTATCCCTCACTATCCTTTTGCTATTAATATAACTGTAGAAGCCCTTTGGATTTATTTTCACCTTACTTGCCAAAGCAACCTCGTATCTTCTTTTAGCTTTTCTAATTTCTTTCTTAAGATTCTTCTTACAATCTTTATATTCCTCGAGCACTTCATTTACTCCATGCTGCCTATATTTATTGCAGATCTCTCTCTTTTTCCAAACCAAGTTTCCAATATCCCTTGAAAACCATGGCTCTCTCAAACTTTTAACCTTTCCTTTCAACCTAACAGGAACATAAAGATTCTGTACCCTCAAAATTTCACCTTTAAAAGACCGCCATTTCTCTATTACATCCTTCCTATAAAACAAATTGTCCCATCCACTCCTTCTAAATCCTTTCACATCTCCTCAAAGTTAGCCTTTCTCCAATCAAAAATCTCAACCCTGGGTCCAGTCCTATCCTTCTCCATAATCATATTGAAACTAATGGCATTGTGATCACTGGACCCGAAGTGCTCCCCAACACATACCTCTGTCACCTGACCTATTTCATTCCCTAACAGAAGATTCAACTCTGCCCCTTCTCTAGTTGGTACCTCTGTGTATTGTTGCAAAAAACTATCCTGCACACATTTTACAAACTCCAAACCATCCATCCCTTTTACAGTATAGGCTTCCCAGTCTATGTGTGGAAAATTAAAATCTCCCACAATCACAACCCTGTGCTTACTACAAATATCTGCTATCTCCTTGCAAATTTGCTCCTCCAATTCTCGCTCTCCATTAGGTGGTCTATAATACACCCCTATAAGTGTTACTACACCTTTCCCATTCCCCAATTCCACCCAAATTACCTCCCTAGATGATCCCTCTAATCTATCCTGCCAGAGCACCACTGAAATATTTTCTCTGACAAGCAACGCAACACCTCCCCCTCTTGTCCCTCCAATTCTATCACACCTGAAGCAACAAAATCCAGGAATATTTAGTTGCCAATCACACCCCTCCTGCAACAATGTTTCACTAATAGCTACAACATCATATTTCCAGGTATCAATCCATGCTCTAAGCTCATCCACCTTTCTTACAATGCTCCTAGCATTAAAATAAATGCATTTAAGAAATTCTCTACCTCTTCCTCTCTGCTTATCTCTAAGAGTAAAAAGAACTTTACTGTCTTCTTTTTCTTCCTTCTTTCATACATCTGTTCCTACACTCTGGTTCCCCTCCACCCTCGTATCTAGTTTAAATCCACTGGAGCCTTTCTAGCAAACCTACCCGCAAGAATATTTGTCCTCCTCCAGTTCAGATGTAAACCGTCCCTCTGGAACAGGTCCCACCTTCCCTGGAAAACTGCCCAATTATCTATAAATCTGAAGCCCTGCACCATGTCTTCAGCCACGTGTTGATCTGCACTATCTTACTATTTCTAAACCCACCTGCATGTGGCACTGGTAGCAGTCCTGAGATTGCTATCCTGGAGGTCCTGTCCTTTAACTTGGCATCTAACTCCCTAAACTCACCTTTCAGGACCTCCTCACTCTTCCTACCCACGTCATTGGTCCCTACATGGACCACGACATCCGGCTGTTCACCCTCCCTCTTGAGAATACTGAGAACTCGATCCGAGATATCGCGGACCCTGGCACCAGGGAGGCAACAAACTATCTGGGATTCTCAATCTCTTCCACAGAACCTCCTATTTATCCCCCTAACTATCAAATCCCCTATCACTACTGCTCTCCTCTTTTCCCTCCTTCCCTTCTGAGCTGAGGGTCCAGTCTCGATGCTAGAGACGCAACCACTGCAACTTGTCCCTGGTAGGTCGTCCCCACCAACAGTATCCAAAACGGTATACTTATTGTTGATGGGAACGGCCACAGGGGTGCTCTGCTCATTCTGTCTATTCCCCTTCCCTCTCCTGAAAGTCACCCAACTACCTGTCTCCTGACTCCTAGGGGTGACTATCTTCCTGAAACTCCTGTCTATTTCTGCCTCTGCCTCCCGAATGATCCGAAGTTCATCCAGCTCCAGCTCCAGTTCCCTAACATGATTTGTCAGGAGCTGCGGCTGGATGCACCTTTTACAGGTGTAGTCATCAGGGACAGCTGTGCTCACCCTGACTTCCCACATACTGCAAATGGAACACTCAACTGCCTCCATTACCTACTCCTAATCTAATTAGATTAATTAAAGGAGCTTACCCGGCCTTACCTGACCTGGAGTGAAGCTTGTACTCAGCCTCTGCTCGCTATTTAAATTCTCCCGCCGCCTCACAGGCCGACTTTCACGCGCTAGCACAGTTGTGGCCCATTCAAACCTTGTCTCTGCCTGTTCTCACCAAAGCCTGATTGAGCCAAAGTTATCCCACTCTGCCTCAGTCGACTCCGACAATGGCCGCTACGATGATGGCTGCTGTATATGGCGGTCTTTCTTTTTAAACCTTTGGCACGCTATGTCACGCGCCTGCGCAGTCTATCTACTTTGCCCTGATCAGTTAAAAAAACAGCTTCTCTCCGAGCTTCTTTTACCTCTTCCCTCTCCGCCTCTTGCCGCGATTTAAAGTAGCATCGTCAAGGATGCTCACTTTCCTCTTTTCTACATTTTGGGAGAAGATTGAAAGCCTAGATATCCAGACTCAAGAACAGCTTCTTGCCCACCACTATAAGACTTCTGAACTGGTCACTTCTTTGACCATCTCTTCCTGTGGTGCTGCCATGATATCAAACTCTTAGGTATTCTGTTATTGACACCTCAGTATTCCTGTTTGCACTAACTCAGATTGTACGACTATCTACTTGTACCGACAGCCTGTTACACCACTGGTGTTTAGGGCAGCTCTACTAACTATAGACATAGAAATATAGAAAACTTACAGCACAATACAGGCCCTTCGGCCCACGAAGCTGTGCCGAACATGTCCCTACCTTAGAACTACCTAGGCTTACCCACAGCCCTCTATTTTTCTAAGTTCCATGTACCTATCCAGGAGTCTCTTAAAAGACCCTATCGTTACCGCTTCCACCACCGCCACCGGCAGCCCATTCCACACACTCACCACTCTCTGCGTAAAATTCTTACCCCTGACATCTCCTCTGTACCTTCTTCCAAGCATCTTAAAACTGTGCCCTCTCGTGCTAGCAATTTCAGCCCAGGGGAAAAGCCTCTGACTATCCACACGATCAATGCCTCTTATTATCTTGTACGTCTCTATCAGGTCACCTCTCATCCTCTGTCTCTCCAAGATGAAAGGACCGTGTTCACTCAACCTATTCTCATAAAGCATGCTCCCCAATCCAGGCAACATCCTTGTAAATTTCCTCTGCACCCTTTCTATAGTTTCCACATCCTTCCTGTAGTGATGCAACTAGAACTGAGCACAGTACTCCAAGTGAGGTCTGACCAAGGTCTTATATAACTGCAACATTACCTCTTGGCTCTTAAACTTGATCCCATGATTGATGAAGGCCAATACACTGTATGCCTTCTTAACCACAGAGTCAACCTGAGCAGCAGCTTTGAGTGTCCTATGGACTCGGACCCCAAGATCCCTCTGATCCTCCACACTGTCAAGAGTCTTACCATTAATACTATATTCTGCCATCATATTTGACCTACCAAAATGAACCACTTCACACTTATCTGGGTTGAACTCCATCTGCCACTTCTCAGTCTAATTTTGCATCCTATCAATGTCCCGCTGTAAACTCTGACAGCCCTCCAAGCTATCCACAACACCCCCAACCTTTGTGTCATCAGCAAATTTACTAACCCATCCCTCCATTTCCTCATCCAGGTCATTTATAAAAATCATGAAGAGAAGGGGTCCCAGAACAGATCCCTGAGGCACACCACTGGTCACCAGCTTCCATGCAGAATATGACCTGTCTACAACCACTCTTTGCCTTCTGTGGGCAAGTCAGTTCTGGATCCACAAAGCAATGTCCCTTTGGATCCCATGTCTCCTTACTTTCTCAATAAGCCTTGCATGGAGTACCTTATCAAATGCCTTGCTGAAATCCATGTACATGAAATCCATGAACATGAAATCCATGAAATCCATGTGCTCTACCTTCATCAATATGTTTAGTCACATCCTCAAAAAATTCAATCAGGCTCGTAAGGCACGATCTGCCTTTGACAAAGCCATGCTGACTATTCCTAATCATATTATGCCCCTACAAATATTCATAAATCCTGCCTCTCAGGATCTTTGTTCATAAATCCTGTCTCTCAGGAACTATGCTCCATTCTAAACACAAGACTCTGCAGATGCTAGAAATCCACAGTAACACACAGAAAATTCTGGAGGCTCTGTAGGTCAGGCAACATCTATGGAGAGGAATAAATAGTCAACATTTCAGGCCACGACAAGATGAATTACCACAGCTATGCAAACAGCACACAACTGTACTTGTCTATTACTCCAGATGACCCTGAGGCTAAACCCCCTGGTCTGGTATCTTATTAACATTACAGAATAGATGAGTTCAAATTTCCTTAGTCTAATTAAGAAAAACTCTGAAATTTTGGTTATTGTTAGCAATAAAAATTATGAATCTTAGAAATAAACTTGATCATTTGGCCTTACAAATCAGATCAGAAGTAAAGAATTTAGGCATTATTATTGACTCAGAGCTAAATTTCAAATCACATATTAACCATATTACTAAGACTGCGTTCTTTCATTTGAGGATCACTACAAGGGTTCGATTTCTTATAACATCTCAAGGCGTAGAAAAATAGATACGCGCTTTTGATTTTACCTGATGAGACTAATCTGCCCAAGATATAAATCATCTACAGCTTGTTCAAAATGCAGCAAGAATCTTAACCAATAAAAGAAAATTGGAGCACATTTCACTGGTTTTAGTATCATTACACTGGCTGCCTGTGTCTTTTAGGATCAATTTTAAAATACTCTTATTTGTATAGAAGGCTCTGAATAATCTAGCTCCCTAATCGTAATCTTAGATTCATGAATACTGGTTTGCTTAGTGTTCCTAGAGCTAAGCATCTAAGAACTGGCGATGTGGCCTTTTGTTCTTACACACCAGGAATCTGGAATTGTCTACCCACTCTGGTAGCACTGTGGAGCATTTCAAAACTCTTCTGAAAAGCTGCTTTATTAATTCGGCCTATTTGTAGGATTATTTAATACCTGTTGATGTTGATTATAATGAGGTATTTTCGATTATAGTTTATTCTGTATGTTTGTCTTATGATGTTTAATTTTGTTTCATATTCTTTATTGATTTATCTTTACAATCTATGTAAAGCACTTTCAGCCTGCATCCTAATGTATGACAGGTGCTATATACTGTCAATGAAGTTATATTATTATTAAGACCTTTCATTCGGTATTTCATTCTGTTGTTGTTCACTCATCGTGTATATGGTTTACTTGGTGAGCTTCACACAAGCAAAGGAATTCCATTGTATCTTGGCATATAGAACAATAAATAATCAGAATCTAACCTAATCAGTGAAGACTGAAACCACCAGAAAAGCAGCAAGTGGGGCTGACCCTGAACACAAGATAGTGACTATTCTACAATGGAACAAGAGAAACAGAAGCAGGCATTGTTTTCTAGCCTCAGCTTCATCTGCCATTCAATAACAGTGGGAATCTGACTCAACCATTCAGGCACATCACTAATTAGGTGACAAAACATTTGGCTATCATTAATCACTGGCTTGGGAGTACTCTTCAAGCTTAACATTGACAAGTCATTGGACTGGGCCAGATCAGGAACACAGACATGGCATCCAATGGCTCTGATCCTGAGCCAGTTCCCACACTGGTTTCCAAGGAGTTGTTCTGGGGTGCAGGTTATAGAGAAGAGATGAAGAGAGAGAATTGTAAAGAGAGCAAGCATTTCTACATCAATCTCCTTTCATCACCCCAAGGCATTTACTCCTTGTAGGGAAGCAGTAACACAATGGTTTGGGGTCCTTGGCCATTTTTAAGATGCTGAGGTGTTGGAATCATTACCTGGGGTAACATTGAAGGAGAGTGTACAGTTCTGGTCACTGCACAGTGGGAAGGTTGTGGGTAGCACTGGACAGAGTGCAGAAGAGATTTATAGTGCTGGAGAGAAACAGTAAATGCTGGAATGCTCAGTCATTCAGCCAACAGCTGCAGAAACAGATCAGGTTAACATTAAAATAGAGCAGCACAGTGCTGCAGCTAATAACATCACATCCTCCTAGTGCCAGAAACCTGGGTTCAATCCCAGCCTCTGGTGGACACTGCACGTTCTCTGTGACTTTCCAACCTCCTCCTAAGGTGTGTGGGTGTGTTTGGAATCTGAGGGAGGGAAGTAGGGGGAAGGCCTTGACAAGAATCTGGGGAGAATACAAAACTAATGTTGAATTAGTGTAAACAGGAGATTGATGGTCAGTGTGGATTGGGTGGGTCGAAGAACTTTGTTCCCGTGTTGCTTCTTTCCATGACTTTATGACCCCAAAACTTCACATCGATGACATTTCATCAGAATTGAGAAAAGTTAGAAATCAAACTAACTTTAGTTGCAGAGAGGAGGGGGGAGAAAACAAAGGGAATGTCTGAGATCGTGTGGAGACTAACATGTCCTTTCAATTCATTGTCCTTCTCTCCAACTTAACATTTATTTTTCTTGTAACTTTTCCAGTTTTGATTAAGGTCAACAGCCTGAAATATTAACTATTTGAAACACTGGGAGCATTTAAGAAATTCTTAGATAGGCACATAGTTAATAGAAAAATAGAGAGTCATGTTGGAGGGAAGATTTACGTTGATCCTGGAGGAGGGTAAAAGGCCGGCACAACATTGTGGGCTGAAGGGCCTATACTGTTCTGTACTATGTTCTATGCTCTGCTTCTCTCTCTCCATAGATACTGCCAGAGCTGGCAAGGGTTTCCAGCATTTCAGGTTTATTTCAGATGTAGCATTTTATTTTTCAGCAGAGACTCCCAAGGATGGAACAGGAATGAAAGAAAACTTAATGGACGTGCATAAAAATCATAACCAAGACAGGATGAATTAAAAGGAGTTATTTCCCTTGTGGTTGATTAGTAACTAGAGGGTATGCATTTAAGTTAATTAGTAGAAATATTATAGCTGGTGGTCGGCATCTGTCTTTCTTGAAGGACAATGAGTGATGATCATCATCACAAGCCTGGGTGGAAGGTATGGAGATCCTGAGATGCCCAGTCGTCAAAATCCCCCTCTCGGCCTCACCAGTGTAGTCCAAAGGAAAGCTTATGAAGCAATAGGTTTGCCACCAGCTTGGCTGCAGGAGCTGCTGGAAGGATGTTCAATGATGTCCAGCCACCTTATAGGAGAGTTAACAAAAAATATTATTTCTTTCAAATGAATGTTTGGAGTGGAACTCTCTGCCAGAGGAACTATCAACATATTTAAAAAATAGCAGATGAGCATTGAAGGAGACATTGTCTCCGGGGCTGTGGACTGAGAACTGAGATATTTATTTCTGCCCAGCAGGGACAGATGGGCAAATGGACTGTGCTGTGACTCTCTGAGACTGCGCAGGAATATTTTCCCATGCAGAGATGTTTCCGTATGCAGGCTTCCGAATTCTTAAGCAAAGGGGTGGGAAACCTGACCACGTTTCCCCTCTTCCTACTGAAGGTTGACTGTAGCACTTTTTTCCTTGCATTGGCTGAGTTTAAATAATTCAACACAGGCCAGAAAATAACCCTCAGAGTGGGTAGTCAGGGACTTTGTGTGCTGAATAAGGCTGTGATATGCCAATGGATATTAGAAAGAAGCATTTCATATATTAACTCAGGTTTTACAAACTGCTCCCAGCACAGAATCATGGACAGCGCAAATGCCCTGGGAACTTAGGGCCGTATGTCAATACAGCCAGCAGAGCTCACCATGCATTCATATTAATAAACAGAGCATCAAATCGACACTATGAACTCCAATTTGAGATTTGTAATTCCATTGATCGGAGCTCTGCCTGGGAACTACTCACTCTTAAACCCAACACCTCATCCCAGTTAGTGAAGGTATCACCAAGAATCATATCTACTGTCATGGTTTATTAGAGAATATTTCAGTGATATAATTCAACATTTAGGGACCACGATTGAAAGGAAAGAAAAGCCAAAAGCTTTTCAATGGGACAGCATATGTATTATTGATATCTCCAATGTTTAAATTCAGAGACTCTTCTCTGAAAACTTGGTGTATATACATAGACATTCTGCCCATTGACAAATCCCCAGTATTTTTATTTCAGTGTTTACTTTCTTCCTCTTGTTTCCCTAGACACCAAAGCTGGCAAGACCTCTGGTATCTAATGATTTTGTAAGAATTTTTAAAAATGTCTTTTGATTTTGGCTAACAAACTACGGCAGCGGTGTTGATGAAAGGACTTGGCCCAAAGTTCCCACTGTTCATTTCCCTCCATAGATGCTGCCTGACCTGCTGAGTTCTTCCAGCATTTTGTGTCATTCTCAAGATTGTCAGCATCTGCAGAAGCTCTTGTGTACGTGATTTCAGTGAAAAGTGAACAGCTAAAGAAAACCTAGTCACCCGAAGCAGACTGAAAACGACTACTGCTTCACTCCAAGTTCCTCCAGCAGATTGCAGCAATTAATTGCTTAAAAAAATTGCTCTAAAATCTTTGCAACACACACAAAATGCTGGTGGAATGCAGCAGGCCAGGCAGCATATATAGGAAGAAGTATAATCCACAATTCGGGCCGAGACCCTTCGTCAATCTTTGCAGTAGTTTGTTAAGCAACAAAGAAAACTTTTTAAAATCTTTACAAAATCATTAGATGCCAGAAATCTGTCCAGTTTTGGTGCCCAGGGGAACAAGAACAAGGAGAGTATACACTGAAATAAAAGTACCAGGGATTTGTCAATTGGCAGAACATTTATGATTCAGAGAAGATTATGTTATAGAATGCCCAGAATCTTCTAAGTAGTTTAGCTTCTTGAATTTGTTATATTATAAACAAAGTTTTCTTATATTAAACTGGGTGGTGGGGTGGAGGTACATTTCTACCAAAGGAGGTGCAAGGCTTTTCTTCCCTCCACTCACCTGCTGGCCATCTTGGGCAAGGTGTGGCACCTACTTAGCCCCTCGTGCCCCACCTGCCAATCAGAGTCACATGAAGCCATGGAAGCATGTGGTGGATGGTCGTGTGAGCAGCCGATGCATATCACAAGTCTTGGTTATGTGTCCACTGACGCCAGGCAGACAACATCTAAAGAGTATGGACAATGGCTGGGATCACCTGTCTTGGAAAGCCACTGCCCAGAAGAAGGCATTGGCAAGCCACCTGTGGAAAATTTGCCAAAATCATGGCCATAGATAAGGCCATGATCGCCCATGCCATACGACATGGCTCATGATGATGACACTTACACTAAGAAAAAAAAAGTTTTATATTTTCAATGGAAAGAAGCATAGAATTATCAGAATTGTACTAGGAAGCATCCTTGTAAGCCCATATATACTATATATACTTATATTTACAGAGATGCCAATTCATTTTCTGATACCATGGTTTGACGTCATTCTATTTCTTACCTGCATCACCTTCAGTTCCTGTGTGAGGTGCAGCCTTTCAGCACGTTCACTCTCCAGGACCCGATAGGTCACGTCACCCTTGAAACGTTCATCTGAGAGTTCTGTTGTGAGGTCCAAAATCTGCAGCGAGATCAGAACATGGATCAGTAATCACTTTTCAGCAACCCAAGATCACTTCTGCCAGAGTGGGAATGAAATCAGCACAGAACTGGTCCCAATGTGGACTTGCTCAAGTGGAGTCACAAAAGCTACAAAACTCATTTAAGAGAGAGATGTTGCATTTTGTTTCCCTCTGAAGGTTTGAGTCATTGGAAGTCTCCTCCTCGAGATGATGTGCAAAATTTTTAAGGCAGAGATCTTCACTTTATGCAGTGTTTTCTATTTTTCATCAACTTCTGTTCATCACATATGTGAGGTTATTCCTTAGAACTGTCTGTGATGCACAGAGGCACACCCGCACATCGCCTGGGAAACTTCCCAGCACCTTGTGGAATTTTCCACTTGTGATGTCATTTTAGTATTTTTAAAAATTTCAGATTTCAAAGATTTTTGGATTTTGGAATTTCATATAAGGGGTGTTCAACCTGTAGTTATAAAATATGAGTGAAAAATCTGGGGAATTATACAGCAGATGCTTCAACATCTGTTGTAAGCAACTCACCAAAGTTCATAACTAAGGGTAAACTGACTTTGTTTTTTATTCACTTATCAGAATGTGCCAGCTGAGGGCTGGTTTATGCCTCATGAACCCAATTCTTCCATAAGTGAACAAAAACAATGGAGAATGGAATCGCTAAGCATATAACTTACATATACTCCCATGATAATTGGCTAATGCTGAACCGCGTGGATGTGAAGACCTTGTTTTGACCTTGTCAGAAAATTAGCTGAGGGGCAGAACAGTGAGAACAGGAATAATAGCCGTGTAATCGGATTGAGTCTTCAGATTTATTATTCTAAGTACATCGAAACATGAAGTGAATGCGTCATTTATGCTAACAACCAACACACACAAGAATACGTTGGGGGCAGCCCGCAAGTGTCATCACATATCTGGGCACCGACACAGCATGCCGACCGTGCTCAGCAGAACAACACAGAACACAACAAGCAACAAAACAACAACAGCAAAACAAGCCTTGTGTCTTACTGTTGCACAAAGACGCCATAGACTGAATGAACAACCCCATGCAGTAAATATTCTGCAACTCTATGAAAATTCTAAACATCTTGGTGTTGTTGCTATGGCTCTAAAGCACAGAGGCCACAAAAGACAGAACAAAATATAATTAAGATGAAGGTGGATTCCCAGCAGTCTGAACAGTGTATATAAATTTGCTAAGCTCTTAATACCTGCAAAGAAACTGCTAGTTGTCCTTTTAGGATCATTTATTCAAATGGTACATTCTTACTGCAAATGAAATGTCATCAGAATTCACAACCATGCCCAGCTAGGTCCCCAGTACCAGCCACATCACAAGGCGACCTATTCCATCTGTGATTAATTAACAGCTTAAAGCATCTGCGCTGTTCAGCATAGATTTTGGGCTTTCTGTATCCTCCACCCTCCTCCATTTCACCCCCCTCCCAGGGTTCCAGCCTTCAAATGTACTCAGTGGCCACAGTATTAGGTACCCGTACACCTACTCATTAATGCAAATATCTAACCAGTCAATCCTGTAGCAGCAACTCCATGAATAAAAGCACGCAGACAAATGGGGAAGAAATGTGATTTAAGTGACTGATCGTGGACTGATTACTGGTGCCAGACGGGGTGGTTTGAATATCTCAGAAACTGCCGGTCTCCTGGGATTTCACAACATTCACAACAGTTTCCAGAGTGTGGAAAAACAAAAACATCCAGTGAACGGCAGTTGTGTGAGTGAAAATGCCTTGTTGATGAGAGAGATCAGAGGAGAATGGCCAGACTGATTCAAGCTGACAGGAAGGCAACAGTAATTCAGCTAACCACAAGTTGCAACAGTGGGGTGCAGAAGAGCATCTCTGAATGCACAACATGTCAAACCTTGGAGTGGATGGGCTACAGCAGCAGAAGATCACAATCACACACTCAGTGGCCGCTTTATTAGGTACGCCTTGTACTGAATAAAGTGGCCACTGATTCTCCAAGCAAATTTCAAACTTCAAGGAACATTACCGTGGCTGACTGGTGCCATCTTGCACAGATCTAACAAGGGAGGGAGGACAGAGCAAACACGAGGAAATCTGCAGATGCTGGAAATTCAAACAACAACACACACAAAATGCTGGTGGAACACATCAGGCCAGGCAGCATCTATAGGGAGAAGAGCTGTCGACGTTTCAGGCTGAGACCCTGACGAAGGGTCTCGGCCCGAAACATCGACAGTGCTTCTCCCTATAGATGCTGCCTGGCCTGCTGTGTTCTACCAGCATTTTGTGTGTGTTGTAGGTAGGACAGAGCCATCTCTATAGCTGACTATCTGACACAGATGGCTATAGTCATCAGCCTATTGGCTACACTGCTGATTTGGTTTACTCTTCTGCCTTTAAAAAAGTAATTGGGAATCCTCATGAAGTACAGGAAATCTGTGAACAGAGACTGGAGAAAGGGATAATATGGGCAACAGGCTGAGAAAGTGCTCAACTACTCACTCTGCTCTGTTGCTTTCGGGATTTATCTGTTGGATATGTTATAACCATATAGCCATATAACCATATAACAACTACAGCACAGAAAAAGGCCATCTCAGCCCTTCTAGTCCTTGCAGAATGCTTACTCTCACCTAGTCCCACCGAACTGCACTCAGCCCATAACCCTCCATTCCTTTCCTGTCCATATACCTATCCATATTTTACTTCAAATGACAATATTGAACCTGCCTCTATCACTTCTACTGGAAGCTCATTCCACACAGCTACCACTCTCTGAGTACAGAAGTTCCCTCTCATGTCACCCCTAAACTTTTGCCCCCTAACTCTCAACTCATGTCCTCTTGTTTGAATCTCACCTACTCTCAATGGAAAAAGCCTATTCATGTTAACACTATCTATCCACCTCATAATTTTAAATACCTCTATCAAGTCCCCCCTCAACCTTCTATGCTCCAAAGAATAAAGACCTAACTTGTTCAATCTTTCCCTGTAGCTTAGGTGCTGAAACCCAGGTAACATTCTAGTAAATCTTCTCTGTACTCTCTCTATTTTGTTGACATCTTTCCTTTAATTCGGTGACCAGAACTGTACACAATACTCAAAATTTGGCCTTACCAATGCCTTGTACAATTTTAGCATTACATCCCAACTCCTATACTCAATGCTCTGCTTTTTAAAGGGCAGCATACCAAAAGCTTTCTTCTCCACCCTATCCACATGAGAGTCCACCTTCAGGGAACTATGCACCATTATTCCTAGATCACTCTGTTCCACTGCATTCTTCAATGCCCTACCATTTACCATGTATGTCCTATTTGGATTAGTCCTACCAAAATGTAGCACCTCACACTTATCAGCATTAAACTCCATCTGCCATCATTCAGCCCACTCTTCTAACTGGCCTAAGTCTCTCTGCAAACTTTGAAAACCTACTTTATTATTCACAATGCCACCTATCTTAGTATCATCTGCATACTTACTAATCCAATTTAGCACCCCATCATTCAGATCATTAATGTATATGACAAACAACATTGGACCCTTTACAGATCCCTGGGGCACACCACTAGTCACCGGCCTCCAACCTGACAAACAGTTATCCACCACTACTCTCTAGCATCTCCCATCTGTTGAATCCAATTTACTACTTCAATATTAATACCTAAGAATTGAACCTTCCTAACTAACCTTCCGTGTGGAACCTTGTCAAAGGACTTACTGAAGTCCATATAGACAACATCCACTGCTTTACCCTCATCAACTTTCCTCTTCAAAAAATTCAATAAGATTTGTCAAACATGACCTTCCATGCACAAATCCATGTTGACTGTTCCTAATCAGACCCTGTCTATCCAGATAATTATATATCATCTCTAAGAATACTTTCCATTAATTTACCCACCACTGATGTCAAACTTACAGGCCTATAATTGCTAGGTTTACTCTTAGAACCCTTTTTAAACAATGGAACCACATGAGCAATACGCCAATCCTCCGGCACCATCCCCGTTTCTGATGACATTTGAAATATTTCTGTCAGAGCCCCTGCTATTTCTACACTAACCTCCCACAAGGTCCTAGGGAATATCCTGTCAGAACCTGGAGATTTATCCACTTTTGTATTCCTTAAAAGTGCCAGTACTTCCTCCTCTTTAATCATCATAGTTTCCATAACTTCCCTACTTGTTTCCCTTACCTTACACAATTCAATATCCTTCTCCTTAGTGAATACTGAACAAAAGAAATTGTTCAAAATCTCCCCCATCTCTTTCGGCTCCACACATAGCTGTCCACTCTGATTCTCTAAGGGACCAATTTTATCCCTCACTATCTTTTTGCTATTAATATAACTGTAGGAACCCTTTGGTTTTATTTTCACCTTACTTGCCAAAGCAACCTCATATCTTCTTTTAGCTTTTCTAATTTCTTTCTTAAGATTCTTTTTACATTCTTTATATACGTCAAGCACCTCATTTACTCCATGCTGCCTGTATTTATTGCAGATAACTCTTTTTCTGAACCAAGTTTCCAATATCCCTTGAAAACCATGATTCTCTCCAACTCTTAACTTTTCCTTTCAAACTAACAGGAACTTAAAGATTCTAAAGAGCAAACACGAGGAAATCTGCAGATGCTGGAAATTCAAACAACAACACACACAAAATGCTGGTGGAACACAGCAGGCTAGGCAGCATCTATAGGAGAAGTACTGTCGACATTTCGGGTCGAGACCCTTCGTCAGGATTCTGTACCCTCAAAATTTGACCTTTAAATGACCTCCATTTCTCTATTACATCCTTTCCATAAAACAAATTGACCCAATCCACTCCTTCTAAATCCCTTCGCATCTCCTCAAAGTTAGCCTTTCACCAATCAAAAATCTCAACCCTGGGTCCAGTCCTATCTTTCTCCAGAATTATATTGAAACTAATGGCATTGTGATCACTGGACCCGAAGTGCTCCCCAACACATACCTCTGTCAACTGACCTATCTCATTCCTTAACAGGAGATCCAACACTGCCCCTTCTCTAGTCGGTACCTCTATGTATTGCTGCAAAAAACTATCCTGCACACATTTTACAAACTCCAAACCATCCAGCCCCTTTACAGTATGGGCTTCCCAGTCTAGGTGTGGAAAATTAAAATCTCCCACAATCACAACCCTGTGCTTACTGCAAATATCTGATATCTCCTTACAAATTTGCTCCTCCAATTCTTGCTCCCCATTAGTTGGTCTAAAATACACCCCTATAAGTATTACTACACTTTTCTCATTCCTCAATTCCACCCATATAGCCTCCCTAGATGATCCCTCTAATCTATCCTGCCAGAGCACCACTGTAATATTTTCTCTGACAAGCAACGCAACACCTCCCCCTCTTGTCCCTCCAATTCTATCACACCTGAAGCAACAAAATCCAGGAATATTTAGTTGCCAATCATACCCCTCCTGCAACAATGTTTCACTAATAGCTACAACATCATATTTCCAGGTATCAATCCATGCTCTAAGCTCATCCACCTTTCTTACCATGCTCCTAGCATTAAAATAAATGCATTTAAAACATTCCCCACCTCTTACTCTCTGTTTATCTCTAACGCTGCAAACTTTACTATCTTCTTTTTCTTCCTTCTCCCATACATCTGTTCCCCTCCCTCCTTGTATCTAGTTTAAATCCACTGGAGCCTCTCTAGCAAACCTACCCGCAAGAATATTTGTCCCCCTCCAATTCAGATGTAAACCGTCCCATCGGAACAGGTCCCACCTTCCCTGGAAAACTGCCCAATTATCTATAAATCTGAAGCCTTCCCTCCTGCACCATGTCTTCAGCCACATGTTGATCTGTACTATCTTACTATTTCTAAACCCATCTGCACCTGGCATTCGTAGCAATCCTGAGATTGCTATCCTGGAGGTCCTGTCCTTTAACTTGGTGTCTAACTCCCTAAACTCACCTTTCAGGACCTCCTCACTCTTCCTACCCACATCATTGGCCCCTACATGGACCAAGACATCCGGCTGCTCACCCTCCCTCTTGAGAATATTGAGAACTCGATCTGAGATATCGCGGACCCTGGCACCAGGGAGGAAACAGACCACCCGGGATTCTCGGTCTCTTCCACAGAACCTCCTATGTCCCCCCCTAACTATCGAATCCCCTATCACTACTGCTCTCCTCGTTTCCTTCCTTTCCTTCTGAGCTGAGGGTCCAGTCTCGATGCCAGAGACGCAACCACTGCAACTTGTCCCTGGTAGGTCGTCCACACCAACAGTATCCAAAACGGTATACTTATCATTGATAGGAACAGCCACAGGTGTACTCTGCTCATTCTGTCTAATCCCCTTCCCTCTCCTGACAGTCACCCAACTACCTGTCTCCTGACTCCTAGGGGTGACTATCTCCCTTAAACTCCTGTCTATTTCTGCCCCTGCCTCCCGAATGATCCCAAGTTCTTCCAGCTTCAGCTCCAGTTCCCTAACTCAGTTTGTCAGGAGCTGCAGCTGGATGCACCTTTTGCAGGTGTAGTATTCAGGGACAGCTGTGCTCACACTGACTTCCCACATACTGCAAACGGAGCACCCGACTGCCCTAACTGCTGCCTCCATTACCTACTCCTAAGCTAATTAAATTAATTAAAGGAACTTACCCGGCCTTACCTCACTTGGAGTGAAGCTCGTCCTCAGCCTCTGCTCGCCGAAGCCTCTCGAGCCAAAGCCTTCCTACTCTGTATCCCACTACTCCATCACCCGCTACTATGTCGCCCGCTCCGTTAATCTGCTTGCTTTTTAAATTTTGTCGCTGCCTCCTGGGCCAACTTTCACGCACTTGCGTAGTCGTACCCCATTCAAACCTTGCCTCTGCCTGTTCTCGGTGAAGCCTGTTGAGCCAAAGCCATCCCACTCTGCCTCAGTCCACTCCGATGATGGCCGCTACAATGATGGCTGCTGTATATGGTGGTCTTATTTTTTAAACCTTTGGCGCGCTACGTCACGCGCCAGCACAGTCTAGCCTCTTTTCCCCGATCAGTTAAAAAAAATGACTTCTCTCTGAGATGCCTTTACTTCTTCACTCTCCACCTCTTGCTTTGATTTAAAAGTTCTGCCAATGGACACATTAAAGCAAGGATTTTTGTTACTTATCGAGTCTGTGAAGAAATTTACAGGTTGGAAGTGACAGAGTCCTTCACTAGTGTTGCTTAGGTCAGTCACCAGCCCCAGGGTCCTAACCAATTATAAAATAACAGCAGTTTATTGTTCCAATAACATCTGTTTACTAAGACTGGCACTTGGAGCATTAGTTAATATGCAATGAAATATATTTGAATATTAAACACAAGAGGTTCTGCAGATGCTGGAAATCCATAGTAATGCATACAAAATGTTGGAGGAACTCAGCAGTTTAAGTAGCATCTATGGAAATGAATAACTAGTTGATGTTTTGGGCCGAGACCCTTCATCAGGACTGCAAAGGAAAGGGGAAAAAGCCAGAATAAGAAGATGGGGGGGGGGGGGGGAAGTAGAAGCTAGGAGGTGATAGGTCAGACCAGGTGAGGGGGGTGGTGGGTGGGTGGGAGATGAAGTGAGACACTGGGAGGTGATTGGGGAGACCAGGTGAGGGGGGGAAGGTAGGTGTGTGGGGAAGGCAGAAACTGGGAAGTTGTACTGTATAGCCTACATTATAATAAGGGACTACTTTTTATGTTGTAGTAACAAGTCATTGAATGCACTAATAGGCGCATATTGATCTGTACATATGTGTTCAGGTTCGGTTTTTGCCAGTAAAGAACAATGAAACTTAGCTCCCATGTTCAGCGTTTTTATTAATAGTGTTGTTGTGTAGCCAGGCTACATACACAACAAATTGGCAAAGAGGTTAATGAATCTACATCGTATTGGAACACCGTGTTTTAATTGATAGGGGCACTCAGAAGAAGAGTGCAAGGAGTGAGCCAAGGAGCGGGAAAAGGAGGCAGAGTGAGGCTGCAAGTCTGAAAGGAAATGGGAGCACAGCTGGGGTCAGGAACGTTAGGAGACCAAGAGACACAGTCGGAGACACAGCACGTCCAGGCAAGACCACAGCCGGCGCCGACCCCCAGATAAAAAGGAGTGGCACACACACATCTAGATGGAGTGCGCTTGTGGTGCTAGCAAAAAGGACACATGTCAAAAAGAAAACAAGGGGAAAACGGGGCTAAATTAACATAACAAAGATGGCGATGACTAGAAACATTACAGCATTTGATAGTGGCATTGAAGACTGGGCAACTTACATTGAGTGAGTGGAGTTACATTGTGAGGCTAACAGTGTTAAGGATGAAAAGAAAGCAAACGTCATACTCAGTATTATGGGGGCAAAAACATATGGCCTGCTACAAAGCTTGTTAACCCCTGAAAAGCTAGCTGACAAAACTTTCAAGCAAATAGTAAACACTCTCCAACAGCATTTAAACCCCAAACTGCTGGTCATTGCAGAAATATTGGAGCTGCACTGTCGGATGCATTGATGGACAGATTAGTGTGTGGCATGCACTGTGAAACCACACAGAAGAAGCTCCTATGTGAAAAAGACCTTACATTAGAGAAGGCGCTGAATATTGCAATATCAACGGAAACAGTGGCACGGGGTGCTTCCGAGATGAAACAAAAATCTCTGGAATATGCCACAAATAAAATATCACTGAACAGAAATGAAGGAGAGAAATGTTACCGTTATGGGAACAGGTCACATGACCCGAATGACTGTTGGTTTAAAGACAAAGAATGCAGAAACTTTGGCAAACAGGGCCACACTGGCAGAATATGCAAAGCTAGTAAACAGCAGAAAAAGAACAAAATACAGAGAAACAAGAAACCCCAGAAAGGAAAACACAACAATGCACACAAAATGGAAGAACGCAGTTCTGATGCAAACAACTCAGACGAAAGTAAATTGTCTGCAACTTCACAGCATGGAAGAGACAATGATCGAAGAGTAATAAGGATCACTCCACAAGTGGCAGGCATGAGACTGAAAATGGAGTTGGACACAGGCTCAGCTTTAACACTGACCTCTGTACCCGACTACAAATGACTGTTTTCTCACATACCTCTGAAACAAACTAAACTACTGCTAAAGACTGCTAGAACAGAAAGTGAGTCGCAAAGGTAAAATTAAAGTGACAGTGACCTAGGAGACAAAACACTGCAACTGAACCTCAATGTACTGGCAAATAGAGGACCACCGTTGCTGGGACGTGAATGGCTCAGGAAAATCCATTTGGATTGGTACACTATCAAGGCACTAGATGTGTCAACAAAGAAGGGCAGCTCGGTGGGGGAAGATGTCCACAGCTCTCCTCTCACCCATTGTTGACTATTACAATGACGAGGAGGAGCTAGACAGCGTCGACGATGAGAATGAAAACAGTATCTGTGGCCGCAATTCGGATGAAGATAGAGGATGCAAGGGAGACAGATATTGCCAATAAGCAGGATGATGAAGACTACCTGGAAGTAAAAGAGCAGATGTACCAGGAGAAATTGACATCTCTCTAAAGACGGCTACAGCAGTTACAGGAAGGCACTTTGCAGGAGTATCAGAAAAGGATGAAAAAACTAGATCAACAACACAAAGAAGGAATATGAAATGCAGAGCTTTTTCTGCAACTGGAGACAGAACAAGTGGAGAGGAATTATATTAAAGAGAAGAAAGCAGCAGTGAAAGATTTTGAAGATAAAAAGACTGAGTTAGAAAAAAAGAAAAAGATGATTGAGAATGAGAGGCTAACAATGGAACTCACTTTAGAATCTCCTAAAGAGGTAAAGCCAATAATGACTATGAAACTAAGGAGGAGACCTAATGACCCTGCTCCAATTATCGACAAAATACGAAAACCTGCACCTGTGCAGTTAAATTACTCGTTAACAGATGAACAGATAATGGAAGATCTGTGAACTCTCAATAAGCTTAAATCTCCGAAAAGACTAGCATCTCCATCTTCTCCTGAGCATCTTCCCAGCACTCCTGCTGAATCATCAGCACAAAGATATGAAGCACGAATAGAAGATGGAAAGTTATATTACGATAAGGTCATAAAGGTCAGATTTGGAATCTAAGGAGAATACGAAGATTGGCTGTGTAATTAGATCAGTTGGAACAATTGAGATATGGGTAAGGAAGACAAGTGATAGCACAAAGATGCGTATATATCTAGAACAGCTGCACAGAGAAGTCTTCATTATACAGAGGTGATCTGCTGCCTAGAACTCTTAGCAAGTTGGAGGCGCACATCTTCTTAACTCCCTATGCTCAGAAGTCAACTTTTCATGACTTATATATGGAAATCTGTATTAAAACAAACAAGTTTATTGACAGATGTTACCGTAAGAGGCATAGAAGAAACTCCCCGCCCCCGCCCAGAGACTTGAGTTATAAATGGATCTTAGACCAAACTTGTTCAGCATAGTAACCCAGTAAAAAAAACAGTTGATACACTATTAAAATAAAAGGGGAGCAGTGTACCATATAGCCTACATTATCATAAGGGACTACTTTATGTTGTAGTAACACATCGTTGAATGTGCTATTAGGCACGCATTGATCTGTATGTGTGTGTTCAGAGTTCGGTTTCTGCCAGTAAAGAACCATGAAACTTAGCTCCCGTTTCCAGCGCTTTTATTAATAGTGTTGTTGTGTAACCAGGCCACATACACAACAGAAAAGATAGGCAAGACCAGGAGAGGGGGAGGTGGGTGAGTGGGGGAGAAGTGGAAGGGATGAAGTGAGACACTGGGAGATGATAGGTGAGACCAGGTGAAGGGGAAGGTGGGTGGGTGGGGGATGAAGTGAGACACTGGGAGGTGATAGGTGAGACCAGGTGAAGGGGAAGGTGGGTGGGTGGGGGATGAAGTGAGAAGCTGGGAGGTAATAGGTGGGATGAAGAAGAATGAACGTGATAGAAGAGGAAAGAATATTTTGCTTTTACCCCCTGTATTTGGCTGCAGTCCAGATAGGTAACTGGAGATTATCTGCCTCATTTTCTCTTATTCTCTCTTTAATCCAATAGACAGATCCCAATGTCCTGATTCAGGGTCTCAACCACCTCTTTGCCTCCACCAATGTTACCTGAGCTACTGAGTTTCTCCAGTGACTTGTTTGCATTGTCACGCAATGTTTCATTTTGGTTCCATTGTAAAAGTGTTTCATCTCTTCAGGCCAACTGTAAGCCCAAAACGGCAACAAAAAAGGGAACATCCAGAAAGTAGAAACTCATCATACTGTGAACTACAGAGTTCAATCCACAAACCGCACTGATTAAACCTTGCTCTGGCACCATCCTCCGACAGAGGCTGAACACAGAGTGAATAGATTTCTCTGTGATCACACTGCTCTTTCTCAATCTCAGTGATATAGGTGATGCTGCAGAGTGACTAAATACCCTGAAAGAAAGAATTCTAGTCTTGTTTAGATAGAGCATAGTGACAGAGAAGCAGACAACAGAGAAACAGTTTGTGCCAACCATCAACCTAATCCCATTCTATTCTGGTCTTCTTTAGATAAACCAGGGGTTCCCAACCTTTTTTATGCCATAGTCCGATACCATTAAGCAAGGGGTCCATGGACCCCAGGTTGGGAACATCTGAGATAGAGAAGAGACAGAGACACAGAGCAGAGAAACAGTCTGTGCTAGTCATCAATCTAATCCCGTGTTATTCTTTCCACTTTCCCACCAACTCGCCACACTTTCTACCCCTCACTTACACACCTGTGATGGCCAATTAATCTCCTAACTTTTGGAATTTCCATGATGCAGGAAGAAGCCAGACCATGCTGGGAATCCCATGCAGTGGCTGAGAGAATATGCACACTGCACGGAATGGGATGTAGATTAGGAAGTAAAATAGATGAGAATAACAGGCAGAAGGACAGAAAGAACTTTGGCTTAGAATTATTCTGAAATGTATGGAGAGAACATACAAGATAGCAACTTCTAAAGATCAGGGGAAATTAAAAAGAAATAAAAAGGAAATCACAGACAAAGCATATCACAATTTGGAAGCTTTAATTAGATACTGTACATTGGACTATCAGCAAGGTTAAATAAAGATTTACTTAGTTTTAACACCCTCAGCACTTGGTAGGAAAAGCACAATTGATTACTTCATTCACTGGGCATTACATAATCAAACTGGCAAATTAAAACAAGTGCAGAGGCAACTCTAACATTTTGAGTAACAATGTTTTGACAACATGAGCTCTCTTCACGCTCAGTTCCTTTGATTCTCCCAATCAACCGATATTTAAGCCAGAAACTGTTTTATCTTCTAAATGTCAAGCTGTCTGCCAAATTAATACCCAAATCCAACAAGCAGAGAGAGGTTATGTTAATAGGAGCTCTTATTGATGGCTTGTCTGTACATCATCTGAGAGCTGTAACAGTTTCTGAAACAACCCTAGCTCCAACACATCACATTATTTGGTCTATAGCACAAAGCAACCATGACATTGTACTGGCAATTCTGAGTACTGGACTAATAATCCAAAATTCAAACCCCACTGCACAAATGAGATTCAAATTCAGCTAATTATATAACATTGGAAATCAAAATTTTACATCTGTAATGAAAAGGACAGGCAAAGGAATTTAAGTTGTCAGCACTCAGAATCAGGCTTAATTTCGCTGACATACTGTACATAAAAAATACTACACCTTACAATAAGAAATAAGTAACAAGAAATTAAATTAAATAAGTAGTGCAAACAGAGAAAAACGGTGAGGTAATGTTCATAGGCTGGTTCATTGTCATTGTTCATTCTCCACGATAGTGGAGGGGGATAACCTGTTCCTAAAACTGAGTGTGGGTCTTCAGGTGCCTGTACTTCCTCTCTGATGGTAGCAATGAGGGGAGAACACAGTTTGGGTGATGGGGGTCCCTAATGATGGATGACGGCTTTTTGAGACATCGCCTTTTGAAGGTATCATGAATGCTGGAGGCTAGTACCCATGATGGAGCTTACAACTTTCTGCAGTTTTTAATGATACTGTGCAGTGGCCCCTTCATATCAGACAGTGAGACAACCAGCTCTCTGAGGTACATCTGTAGAAATTTGTGAGAGTCTTTGGTGACATACCAAGTCTCCTTAAACTCCTAATGAACTATGGCCACTGTCATGCCTTCTTCATAATTCCACCAATATGTTGGACCCAGGATAGACTTTCAGAGATGTTTACACCCAGAAACTTGAAACTGCTCACCCTTTCCACTGCTAACCCCTTGATGAGGACTGCTGTGTTCTCTATTATACAAATGCCCTGATATTTGTAGATGATGACCCTGGAGGGTAGCCTGAGTTGGAGAATAGGCATTTTGGCCCAACTTGTCCTTGCTGACCTGAGGTGGTCCTATTTGTCTGCACAACCCTCCAAAACCTTTCTATCCATGTACATGCTCAATGTCCTTAAAACCCTTGTAGTAAAGAAATTTGATCTGAAACCATGGTTTTCAAAGAAAAGCAAAGCATGAGGGAGAGATTGGCTGAAATCGATTGTAAATTTACATTAGAGAATAGGATGGTGGACAGAAAATGACATTTAAATGGGTCAAATGGTTGATTGTTGTCACATGCACCAAGGTACAAGTGAAAAACTTTGTTTTACATGCCAACTGTACAGATCATGTCATTCCTTTGGATTGAGGTAGTACAGAGGAAAGCAATAAAGGAACACAGGGTGAGGTGTTACACTTAGAGAGAGTGCAGCATCTTAAAGGTAAATTGCCATGTCAAGAGTCCACCTTATTGCACTGGGGACTGTTATAGTCTTAAAGAAATAACATGATACGCAATAAATATACACATTTTCCCATAATAGTAGATGTGGCTTCCAGTAAGATGGGGGCGTGCTCGGTCGCCGTGGCTTCTCTGGGGCCAACCAAAGGTGTTATTGTCTTTTTAAACGTAATTTTTTAAGATTGCAAGAACCTGTTGACATTAAAGACTTTAAGTACTGCAGGTCTACAATGCAATACAAAATAATATAGGAAAAAAACTGTGAACTACAGTAAGACACACAAAATGCTGGTGGAACACAGCAGGCTAGGCAGCATCTATAGGGAGAAGCGCTGTCGACGTTTCGGGCCGAGACTCTCTCGGCCCGAAACGTCGACAGCGCTTCTCCCTATAGATGCTGCCTAGCCTGCTGTGTTCCACCAGCATTTTGTGTGTGTTATTGTTTGAATTTCCAGCATCTGCAGATTTCCTCGTGTTTGCTCTTGGAATTACAGTAAGTAAGGGTTTAAGGGTCAGCAGAACATTGTGGGCCGAAGGGCCTGTACTGTGCTGTATTGTTCTATGTTCTATGTTCTACCCCATCAGCGAGCTGAATTTGGTGCAGATCCTGCTGCTGTCTTCATCAGAGAAGCCTCGGAGGAATCAGTACATGAAGGGGGTGTGCAATCTAACAGCAAGTGATAATCGTTGTTGCTTTTCTTGTGATTGCAAGGTTCTTGGACATGGTTAATGTGGAATGCTGCAAGTCTGATTTACTGGTTTATTGGCAGATGGCAGGGGAACTGCATGGCCTTGATTATAGTGAGGACAAGGCCTCAAGCTGTAACATTGCCTGTATACAGCGGCCCAGGAGTCAGGCGTTGAAAACTGTGCACTCCGGTGCTTCTCAGGTTGTATGTGGTGACATATATGTCATTTGAGAATAAATTTACTTTGAGCTTTGAACACTGGAGGCAACGTGGCATAGCATGCAGACTGGAGTCGGTGCTGCCCCCCAGTGTTCACTCGGCAGAATACAAGTCATTATGTTTGACTGCAGACTGCTGCAACATTCATGGACTCAGGGACTTGGACTATATTTTTTTGTGTGACTATATTTTTCTGATATCTTGCATGTGCTTGTTATCTTAAATGTGTCATACGTGTCTTGTGCATGACTGTTGGTACTGTGCTTTGCACCTTAGTCCCAGAGTAATGCTGTTTTGTTTGGCTGAACTCATGAATATTCATGTATGGTTGAATGACAATTAAACTTGAACTTGCTTTTGATAAAATGAGACACTTGGTTCAACATTGATTTAATGAGAAATTAAAGACACTGATAAATCTAATGATGAAGCTCATCAAGTTACAGGGTTAAAGAAGCAGTAAACCCATGACAGGGATTTCATACTGTTCATACAGATCAAATCATTACACAGTGCATTGAGATAGAAGAAATTAAAACAATAATCATCAGTATAGAAGTGTAATAGCTAGAGAAAGTGCAGTACAGGTAAACAGGAAGGTTCAAGATCATAAAGAGGAAGATTGTGAGATCAGGAGTCCATGCTATGTACTAGGGAACCACCCAATAGGCTTATAACAGCAGAGTAGTAGCTGTTCTTGAACCTGGTGGTATGTGCTTTCAGGCTTTTGTATCTTCTGCCCAATCTTCTGGAAGAGGATAGAAGAGAGAATGTCTAGGGTGAGTGCAGTCTTTGATTATTGTACTTACTTTACTGAGGCAGCGAGAACTATGGGCAGAGAAATTCACTGCTTCGGAGGGCAGAGTTCATGCAAAAAGGAGATCAAATGTTTCTAGATACAAAAGGGCTACTTATCTAAGAAAGGATGTTCTGGAATTGGAGAGGGTCCAGAGGAGGTGCATGAAATGATCCCAGGAATGAAAAGGTTAGTGTATGAGGAGCATTTGATGCCTCTAGGCCTGTATTCAATGTGATCAGAAGAATGAGGGAGGATCTCATTGAAACCAATCGAATATTGAAAGGCCGAGATAGAATGCACTGAATGTGGAGAGGATGTTTCCTATAGGGCACAGCCTCAGAATACAAGTGTGTCCCTTTAGAACAGAGATGAAGAATTTCTTCAGTCAGAGGGCAGTGAATCCATAGAATAAATTACGACAGATGTCTATAGAGGCCATGTTATTGGGTATATTGAGTATAGGAAACTGATACAGGACTTTGTGATATGGTGCAACTCAAACTACCTGCGTCTCAATATCACCAAGACCAAGGAGATGGTGGTGGACTTTAGGAGATCTAGGCCTCATATGGAGCCAGTGATCATTAATGGAGAATGTGTGGAGCAGGTTAAGACCTACAAGTATCTGGGAGTACAGTTAGACGAGAAGCTAGACTGGACTGCCAACACAGATGCCTTGTGAAGGAAGGCACAGAGTCGACTGTACTTCCTAAGAAGGTTGGCGTCATTCAATGTCTGTAGTGAGATGCTGAAGATGTTCTATAGGTCAGTTGTGGAGAGCGCCCTCTTCTTTGTGGTGGCGTGTTGGGGAGGAAGCATTAAGAAGAGGGACGCCTCACGTCTTAATAAGCTGGTAAGGAAGGCGGGCTCTGTCGTGGGCAAAGTACTGGAGAGTTTAACATTGGTAGCTGAGCGAAGGGCGCTGAGTAGGCTACGGTCAATTATGGATAACTGAACATCCTCTACATAGCACCATCCAGAGACAGAGAAGCAGTTTCAGTGACAGGTTACTATCGATGCAATGCTCCTCAGACAGGATGAAGAGGTCAATACTCCCCAATGCCATTAGGCTTTACAATTCTACCGCCAGGACTTAAGAACTTTTTAAAAGCTATTATTAATGCTTTTTGAGATAGTGATTTAGATGCATATCATATTCTTTACTGAGTTAAGTATTGTATGTAATTAGTTTTGCTACAACAAGTGTATGGGACATTGGAAAAAAGTTGAATTTCCCCATGGGGATGAATAAAGTATCTATCTATCTATCTATCTATCTATTTATTTAAAGCGGAGGTTGATAGATTCTTGATTAGTAAGAGCATCAAAGGTTATAGGGAGAAGGCAGGAGAATGGGGTTGAGAGGGAAAATAAATCAGCCATGACAAAATGGCAGAACATCATCGTAGCAGCCATCGTCGGAGTGGACAGAGGCAGAGTGGGTCGGCTTTGGCTCAATCAGGCTTTGGCGAGAACAGGCAGAGGCGAGGTTTGAACGGGGCACAACTGCGCTAGCAGTGTGAGGCAGCGGGAGAATTTAAATAGGGAGCAGAGGCTGAGTACAAGCTTCACCCCAGGTGAGGTAAGGCCGGGTAAGCTCCTTTAATTAATAAAATTAGATTAGGAGTAGGTAATGGAGGCCGCAGTTAGGGCAGTTGAGTGCTCCGTTTGCAGTATGTGGGAAGTCAGGGCGAGCACAGCTGTCCCTGATGACTACACCTGCGAAAGGTGCATCCAGCTGCAGCTCCTGACAAACCGTGTTAGGGAACTGGAGCTGGAGCTGGATGAACTTCAGATCATTCGGAAGGCAGAGGCAGAAATAGACAGGAGTTTCAGGGAGATAGTCACCCCTCGGAGTCAGGAGACAGGTAGTTGGGTGACTGTCAGGAGAGGGAAGGGGAATAGACAGGAAGAGCAGAGCACCCCTGTGGCCGTTCCCATCAACAATAAGTATACCGTTTTGGATACTGTTGGTGGGGACGACCTACCAGGGACAAGTTGCAGTGGTTGCATCTCTGGCACCGAGACTGGACCCTCAGCTCAGAAGGGAAGGAGGGAGAAGAGGAGAGCAGTAGTGATAGGGGATTCGATAGTTAGGGGAACAGATAGGAGGTTCTGAGAAAGAGATTGAGAATCCCGGATTGTCTGTTGCCTCCCTGGTGCCAGGGTCCGCGATATCTCAGATCGAGTTCTCAGTATTCTCAAGAGGGAGGGTGAGCAGCCGGATGTCGTGGTCCATGTAGGGACTAAAAGGGTAGGTCCTGAAAGGTGAGTTTAGAGAGCTAGGTGCCAAGTTAAAGGACAGGACCTCCAGGATAGCAATCTCAAGAATCTCAATGCAGGTGGGTTTAGAAATAGTAAGATAGTGCAGATCAACAAGTGGCTGAAGACATGGTGCAGGAGGGAGGGCTTCAGATTTATAGATAATGGGGCAGTTTTCCAGGGAAGGTGGGACGGTTTACATCTGAACTGGAGGAGGACAAATATTTTTGCAGGTAGGTTTGCTAGTGAGGCTCCAGTGGATTTAAACTAGATATGAGGGGGGAGGGGAAGAATAAAGTTTAAGGATAAAGGGGAAGCCTTTTAGGACTGAGATGAGGAAAAATTTCTTCACACAGAGAGTGGTGAATCTGTGGAATTCTCTGCCACAGGAAACAGTTGAGGCCGGTTCATTGGCTATATTTAAGAGGAAGTTAGATATGGCCCTTGTGGCTAAAGGGATCGGGGGTATGGAGAGAAAGCAGGTACAGGGTTCTGAGATGGGGGATCAGCCATGATCATACTGAATGGCGGTGCAGGCTCGAAGGGCCGAATGGCCTACTCCTGCACCTATTTTCTATGTTTTCTATGGAACCAGAGTGTAGGAACAGATGTATGGGAGAAGGAAGAAAAAGAAGACAGTAAAGTTCTTTGTACTGTTAGAAATAAACAGAGAGGAAGAAGTGGAGAATTTCTTAAATGCATTTATTTTAATGCTAGGAGCATTGTAAAAAAGGTGGATGAGCTTAGAGCATGGATTGATACCTGGAAATATGATGCTGTAGCTATTAGTGAAACATGGTTGTAGGAGGGGTGTTATTGGCAAATAAATATTCCTGGATTTCGTTGCTTGAGGTGGGATAGAATCGGAGGGACAAGAGGGGGAGGTGTTGCGTTGCTTGTTAGAGAAAATATTACAGCGGTGCTCTGGCAGGATAGATTAGAGGGCTCGTCTAGAGAGACTATTTGGGTGGAATTGAGGTATAGGAAAGGTGTAGTAACACTTATAGGGATGTATTATAGACCACCTAATAGGGAGCGAGAATTGGAGGAGCAAATTTGCAAGGAGATAGCAGATACTTGTAGTAAGCACAGGGTTGTGATTGTGGAAGATTTAAATTTTCCACACATAGACTGGGAAGCCCATACTGTAAAAGGGCTGGATGGTTTGGAGTTTATAAAATGTGTGCAGGATAGTTTTTTGCAACAATACATAGAGGTACCAACTAGAGAAGGAGCAGTGTTGGATCTTCTTTTAGGGAATGAAATAGGTCAGGTGACGCAGGTATGTGTTCGGGTCCAGTGATCACAATGCCATTAGTTTCAATATAATCATGGAGAAGGATAGGACTGGACCCAGGGTTGGGATTTTTGATTGGAGAAAGGCTAACTTTGAGGTGATGTGAAAGGATTTAGAAGGAGTGGATTGGGACAATTTGTTTTATGGGAAGGATGTAATAGAGAAATGGCGGTCATTTAAAGGTGAAATTTTGAGGGTACAGAATCTTTATGTTCCTGTTAGGTTGAAAGGAAAGGTTAAAAGTTTGAGAGAGCCATGGTTTTCGAGGATATTGGAAACTTGGTTAGGAAAAAGAGAGGTATCTACAATAAAAATAGGCAGCTTGGAGTAAATGAGGTGCTCGAGGAATATAAAGAATGTAAGAAGAATCTTAAGAAAGAAATTAGAAAAGCTAAAAGAAGATACGAGGTTGCTTTGGCAAGTAAGGTGAAAATAAATCCAAAGGGCTTCTACAGTTATATTAATAGCAAAAGGATAGTGAGGGATAAAATTGGTCCCTTAGAGAATCAGAGTGGACAGCTACGTGTGGAGCCAAAAGAGATCGGGGAGATTTTGAACAATTTCTTTTCTTCAGTATTCACTAAGGAAAAGGATATTGAATTGTGTAAGGTAAGGGAAACAAGTAGGGAAGTTATGGAAACTATGACGATTAAAGAGCAGGAAGTGCTGGAGCTTTAACGGAATATAAAAGTGTATAAATCTCCGGATCCTGACAGGATATTCCCTAGGACCTTGAGGGAGGTTAGTGTAGAAATAGCAGGGGCTCTGACAGAAATATTTCAAATGTCATTAGAAACGGGGATGGTGCCGGAGGATTGGCATTTTGCTTATATTGTCCCATTGTTTAAAAAGGGTTCTAAGAGTAAACCTAGCAATTATAGGCCTGTCAGTTTGACGTCAGTGGTGGGTAAATTAATGGAAAGTATTCTTAGAGATGGTATATATAATTTTCTGGATAGACAGGGTCTGATTAGGAACAGTCAACATGGATTTGTGCGTGGAAGGTCACGTTTGACAGATCTTATTGAATTCTTTGAAGATGTTACTAAGAAAGTTGACGAGGGTAAAGCAGTGGATGTTGTCTATATGGACTTCAGTAAGGCCTTTGACAGGTTTCCACATGGAAGGTTAGTTAGGAAGGTTCAATCATTAGGTATTAATATCGAAGTAGTAAAATGGATTCAACAGTAGCTGGATGGGAGATGCCAGAGAGTAGTGGTGGATAACTGTTTTTCAGGTTGGAGGCTAGTGACTAGTGGTGTGCCTCAGGGATCTGTACTGGGTCCAATGTTGTTTGTCATATAATGATCTGGATGATGGGGTGGTAAATTGAATTAGTAACTGTGCAGATGATACTAAGATAGGTGGCATTGTGGATAATCAAGTAGATTTTCAAAGCTTGCAGAAAGATTTAGGCCAGTTAGAAGAGTGGGCTGAAAGATGGCAGATGGAGTTTAATTCTGATAAGTGTAAGGTGCTACATTTTGGTAGGAATAATCAAAATAGGACCATACATGGTAAATGGTAGGGCATTGAAGAATTCAGCAGAACAGAGTGATCTAGGAATAATGGTGCATAGTTCCCTGAAGGTGCAATCTCATGTGGATATGAGGGTGGTGAAGAAAGCTTTTGGTATGTTGGCCTTTATAAATCAGAGCATTGAGTATAGGAGTTGGGATGTAATGTTAAAATTGTACAAGGCATTGGTAAGGCTGAATTTGGAGTATTGTGTACAGTTCTGGTCACCGAATTATAGGAAAGATGTCAACAAAATAGAGAGAGTACAGAGAAGATTTACTAGAATGTTACCTGGGTTTCAGCACCTAAGCTACAGGGAAAGATTGAACAAGTTAGGTCTTTATTCTTTGGAGCATAGAAGGTTGAGGGGGGACTTGATAGAGGTATTTAAAATTATGAGGTGGATAGATAGTGTTAACATGGATAGGCTTTTTCCATTGAGAGTAGGTGAGATTCAAACAAGAGGACATGAGTTGAGAGTTAGGGGGCAAGAGTTTAAGGGTAACATGAGGAGGAATTTCTTTACTCAGAGAGTGGTAGCTGTGTGGAATGAGCTTCCAGTAGAAGTGGTAGAGGCAGGTTTGGTATTGTCATTTAAAGCAAAATTGGATAGGTATATGGACAGGAAAGGAATGGAGGGTTATGGGCTGAGTGCGGGTCAGTGGGATTAGGTGAGAGTAAATGTTCGGCACAAGGGCCAAAATAGCCTGTTTCCGTGCTGTAATTGTTATATGGTTATATGGTTATAACACACTCAATGGTCGAATGGCCCAATTCTGCTCCTGTGTCTAATTTTCTCAAAGTAATCAAGGGGATGGGAAAATTGACATGAGATAGATGGGTCCTGGTCTTGTTGAATATTATAATAGGTTTGAGAGTTTGAATAGCCTACTCCTTCTCCAACTTTGTACATTCTTTATGTTCTTCTACAATTCATGTAGATGTCACTTCACTAAGTATCCTTATTGTCAATTCCACATAGATCCTGACCATGGCTTCCACAGACAAGGACAGTTAAAGTCCAGAGAGAGCAGGTTCACCTTTATAATCAGCAAAGGAACCTTGTTAAAGCTGTAGGGAGCAAGATTTATTTATTAGTTTGTGTTTTTTTCCCCAAATGAACTGCTGATTATTTGTAAGTTTGGAAGATGGTTCAATTACCATTCTGCTCGAAGAGACAATGAGGAGGATTACTGCTGAGAATCAGACTGTGAGCTTCCACAAACAGCAACAGAAGCAGTTTCAACTGCATCACCATGTTTCAAATTTAGACTGGGAAGAATTAGAACTAAAAATTTAGATGTCAATCATGATCCAATTAATTTGCTCCCGTTTCTTCCTGCTGTTTATCGTAACTGCTCAATTGTTGCCCTAATCTGCTGAGCAAATATACACATCAGTGCGCCCATATCCTACAAAGATGAGCAAACTGTGGAAAAAAAATGAAGTACAGGAGCCTGAAGACCCACGTTCAATGTTTTAGGAACAGCTACTTTTCCTCCACAGTCAGATTGCTGAATGGACCGTGAAAACTACTTCACCATTTTGGTCTCTTTTTTGCACTACTTATTTATTGGGTACCTAATGAAATGGCCACCGAGTGCATGTTCATGGTCTTACGCAGCTGTAGCCCATCCACCTCAAAATCTGATGTGTTGTGCTTTCAGAGATGCTCTTCTACACACCACTATTGTAATGCATGATTATCTGAGCTACTCCTGCCAGCTTGAATCCATCTGGCCATTCTCTTCTGACCTCTCTCATGCATTTCCTTTCACTGGATGCTTGTTTCTCACACCCTTCTCTGTAAACCCCGAGAATGTTGTGCGTGAAAATTCCAGATCAGCAGTTTCTAAGATACTCAAACCACCCCATCTGGCACCAGCAATCAAAGCCACTTAGATCACATTTCTTCTCCATTCTGATGTTTGGTTTGAACAACAACTGAACCTCCTGACTGTGTCTGAATGCTTTTATACATTGAGTTGAGGCCATATAATTGACTGATTAGATATTTGCAATAATGAGCAGGTGTACAGGTATGCCTAATAAAGTGGCCACTGTGTACATTTCTTATTGTGACTTAAGTAGTATTTTTATGTATTTTACTGTGCTGCTGCCACAAAATTACAAATTTCATGACATATGTAAATAATAATAAACCCAATTCTGATCTAGATTAATTTCGCAGCTTTACCATTTTAGTGCTCAATGGTTTGATTTGTGTTCCCCTCTGAAAGATTGGTGCCTTAGCTCCCACAAACAGCAATGTGATAATGACCAGACACTCTTCTTTAAAGATGTTGATAGAGGGTAAATATTTGTCCAGACACTTGCATCCTCTCCCCTTCAAATTAATCCCAAGAGATGATTTCATGTGTGCCAGAAAAGATCAAGTGGGCCTTGAGTTAACTTCTGACCTGCCACCAGAAGTAGCCTGAAATATGTGGCGACACTTGCATGTCCAGTGTGTTGGTTGTTAACACAAAGGATACATTTCACTGCATGTTTCGATGTACATGTGGAAAGTAATTCTGAATCAGAAAAATGGTGCCTTTCATAGAGCAACACTCCTTCGGAACTTCACTTGTATAGTGCTATTGAGTCATAGAACACTACAGCTCAGAACCAGGCCCTTTGGCCCACCTGGTCTTCTGCCTAGTCCCATCGACCGGCACCTGACCCATAATTCTCCATGCCCTTCCCATTCATGCACCAATCCAAATTTCTTTTCATTGTTACAACTGAACCCGCATCTACCGCTTTCACTGGCAACTTGTTCTGTGAGGAGAAAAAGCCTGCAAGCATTCACCCTATCTATACTCCTCACAATTTTGTAAACCTCTATACCACTGATTCCCTTATGCTCCAGGGATTAAAGTCCTAACCTATTGCACCTATCCCTATGATTCAGGTAAACCAAGATCCAAGCACTTAAGTCTCTGCAGGAAGACTTCATACTATAACCTAGAAGATCAATAGTCATTTCCTTAGAAAGTGGGCCTAAAATCTTCGTATAAAAACTTAGATTGACAGGAAAAATAAATCAGCCATTATGGAATGGTAGAGAAAAACTTGATGGGCCAAATGACCTAATTCTCCTCCTATGTCTTATAGTCTTCTGTTGAAGATTTATATTCCAACAGGTTAAGTACAAGGATATAGCCTTGTTCAATTACAGTTTATACTGCCATATATTCCCCAAGACCAGCTCTTCATTAGGATATAAACTGACCAATAAAAAAAACTGTGAGAAGTATTTTGAAGGAGTCTATATGTAGGAGGTCAATTCCTCCTGGTGCCTGACAACTGCAAAACCAAAGTTAGAATTCATCCTAATGAAGTCTTGGTGTACAGTGGGACATTGTTACTGGGGTTTAGGCAGAGTGGGAAGTAGAACGAGTAACGGTTCTGCATTTAAAGCACCAATTTAGCAGGTTATAGAAAAATGCTGAAATCATGGCTTTTTTTCATTGTCAAATGTCAAATTGTCAAACTTCACTTCTGTTTACAGGCAGAATCTTGCTTTCTTCAAAAGGATGCTTATTACAAGAATAAAGTCTGCTGCAGAAATTGCATTGGGTGCTACACTGTCAGTCAGGCCAGAAGTGGTCTGAGGATCATGGGAGTTGTCTTAATTGGCCCTTAGCTCAGAACCCATAAACCCCGGAGGGGAAACAAGTCCTTCTTGATCTCGAGGGATGATGCTTGTCATCTCCGAGTCTGCTAATGATACAAATCTGGGCAGCTGTGGACATTGTCAATACGATGCAGGGAGGATTTGGGGAATAAAGACAAACTAAGAGAATGGGCGAGAACATGGCAGATGGCATGCAATGTGGAAAAATGCAAGCTTGTTGTTTTGATAAAGTAAACAAAACAGAAATACAGAATATCTTTTAAACAGAGAGCAATTGGAAGGTGTTGCTGTTCAGAGAGGCCCAGCAGCGTGTGTACAAAAATCACTTGCAGATACGAGCAATTGTGAGGGTAAATGGTTTGTGGGCCTTTGTTGAAAGAAGGCTTAAATGGAAGGGTAAAGCTGAAATTATAAAAGGCCATAGAAAGATGGTACTTCCGATATTGTGGACAGGGTTTTTTTCCTATGCAAGGAAGAATTTACTTTAGATAGAGATGTCAACAAAGGTTCATTATTTTGATTACTGGTACAGAACAGTGTCATATCAGCAGTCTGGTCCCATTGTGAACCATATAGGGTTTGATGGAGTTCAACAGGACATTGTTTCTCTTGCACTGGTGTCTAAAATGAGCAACTCAAAATGAGATGCTGACCGTTCAGGACTGAGTTGAGAAGAAATCCTGTCATTCAGAGGTTAAAGAACATTTAAAATTCTTTAAAGGGCTGTGGAGATTCTAATATAGAGTATTCAAGACAGAGAGATTTTTGGAGATTAAGGGAATTCAGGGCTGTCACAGAAAAGAAGTAGCACTGAGGCATGAAATTACCTGTGTTCCTATTGGATGACATAACAGATGTGAAGTACAGGTGAATAATTACTCCTGCTTTTCTTTTTTTATACTCAAAATCCAGAAACTCTTGATGCTTATATGCTAAAATTCACTAACACTGGAAAGATTTGATTAAATCTTTTCTCTATCTTCTCTGGAAGATTTACATCCCATCTAAAGTATTGTGATCAGAAAAGAGAGAGATAGACAATTTCCCACTTTCAACTTTCACCTCTTGTTTCATGCAACAAAGTTTTCTGTTAACCATCCCAGATAATGTGCTCTTCTTTTTTTGCTGTCCCTCAGGATCCACGGTAACTTAATTCCCTTCCCTTCCCCTCCCCTCCCTTTCAACAGCAAAACAGAGCAACAGAGCACAAATACAGGCCCTTCAGCCTAACAAGAGCAGGGGTTTCTAAACTGAGGTTCACAGACCCCTCAGTTATTGGTAGGGGCCCATGACATAAAGAAGGTTGGGAACCCCTGGTTTACAGGGATATGGGATATTCAGCCCCACCTCCCCATGACCTAAAGTATCTATCCAAATGCTTCTTAAAAATTTCCTATCTGCCTCAATCACTTCCTCTGGCAAGTCATTCAATATATTTGCAACACTGCCCATGAAATATTTGCCCCTCAGGCCCCTTATAAATCATTCCCTTCTCACCTCTAACTCCCCAGTATTGCACACTTCTTCCATGGAAAAAACTCACCATGTATGCTTGTCTGAATTTAAAACATTCCTGTAAGGTTACTCCTCATTTTTCAATGCTCCAAGCCTACCCAATCTCTTTCCATAACAGTGTTCGAGGCCTGGTGCCAAGTAACCTCTTCCTCAATGTAAACCATATAAAGGAGAACTCACAGCACTCAGACCGCTCAGTGTCACAGCGGTGGAAACTGTGAGCAATTTCAAACTCCTGGGGAGGGTAGCTCTCACACAACCTCTCACAGTCCCAGAACCCATCCTCCACAGTCAACAAACCTTACCAATGCCTCTGCTTTCTCAGGAAGCTGAAGAGAACCTGCTTCCCCCCTCACTGGACCCCCTGCAGTTTGCAAATCGTCCCAACCGCTCAACAGACGACGCTATTGCCATCATCCTCCACCTGGCCTTAACCCACCTGGACAAAAAAGACACGTACATTCGAATGCTGTTCATAGACTTCAGTTCAGCATTCAACACAATCATTCCTCAGAAACTGATTGGAAAGCTGAGCCTGAACACCTCCCTCTGCAACTGGATCCGAGACTTCCTTTCTGGGAGACCTCAGTCAGTCTGGATCGGGAGCAGCATCTCCAAGACCATCACACTGAGCACGAGGACCCCAGGGCTGTGTGCTCAGTCCACTGCTGTTCACTGTGCTGCAACACACAGCTCGAACCACATCATCAAGTTCGCCGATGACTAAACCGTGGTGGGTCTCATCAGCAAGAACGACGAGTCAGCATACAGAGAGGAGATGCAGCGCTAACTGACTGGTGCAGAGCTAACAACCTGTCTCTGAATGTGAACAAAAGAGATGGTTGCTGACTCCAGGAGGTCACGGAGCGACCACTCCCCACTGAACATCGATGGCTCCTCGGTACAGATCATGAAGAGCACCAAATTTCTTGGTGTTCACCTGGCGGAGAATCTCACCTGGTCCCTCAACACCAGCCCCATAGCAAAGAAAGCCCGGCAGCGTCTCTACTTTCTGCGAAGGCTGAGGAAAGTCCATCTCCCACCCCCCCATCCTCATCACATTCTACAGGGGTTGTACTGAGAGCATCCTGAGCAGCTGCATCGCTGCCTGGTTCAGAAATTGCACCATCTCGGATCGCAAGACCCTGCAGCGGATAGTGAGGTCAGCTGAGAAGATCATCCGGGTCTCTCTTCCCACCATTACGGACATTTACACTACATGCTGCATCCGCAAAGCAAACAGCATTATGAAGGACCCCACGCACCCATCTTCTCCCTCCTGCCATTTGGGATAAGGCACTGAAGCATTTGGGCTCTCACAACCAGACTATGTAACAGTTTCTTCCCCCAAGCCACCAGAATACCCAGAGCCTGGACTGACATCTTACTGCCCTATTGTCTTGTTTATTATTTAATGTAATGCCTGCACTGTTTTGTGCACTTTATGCAGTCCTGGGTAGGTCTGTAGTCTAGTGTCGTTTTTTTCTGTGTTTTTTTTTACATAGTTCAGTCTAGTTTTTGTACTGTGTCATGTAACACCATGGTCCTGAAAAACGTTGTCTCATTTTTACTATGTACTGTACCAACAGTTATGGTCAAAATGACAATAAAAAGTGACTTGACTTGACTTGAGAGCTAGTCTATACACATCAATACTCGTCATTCCACAGATATGCAGTGGAGAGCATCCTAACATGCTGCATCACTGCACTGTGGTAAACAGAGCAGCTGTACAGAGGGTAATTAAAACAGCTCCATGAACCACCAGCACCAACCCACCCATCATCAATGACAGAAAGGTGCCAGGAAAAGGCCAGCGTTATATGAAGTATGTCACTCACCCTGCTCATGGACCACTTGTCCCAATCCTATCAGGAAAAATCCTAAGGACCATCCACACCAGGCCCACTAGACTTGAAAATAGTTACTTCCCCCAAGCTGTCAGGATGATCAACACCTCCAACCATTAATCCACCCTGCCACCACCACACAACAGCTCACTTCATGTACATACAGTCAGTCTGTATACATAACAATTATTGTACATTGTGTTCTATAGGATTGATTTCATATTTATATTTATTGTGTTTTTTATGTTCCATCAAATCTGGAGTAACAATCATTTCATTCTCCTTTACACTTGTGTACTGAAGAATGGCAATAAACAATATTGAATCTTGAATAACTCAGATACCCTAGTCCAGGTAGCATCCTTGTAAATCTTTTCTGCACTCTTTCCAGTTTAACTATGTCTTTCCCCAAAGTTCAAATTTTGAAGTATTTTTACCAAAGTCTGGATACAGTATACAACCCTGAGATTGGTCTTCCCACAGATAGCTACGAAACAAAGAAAACCATGGAACTATCCAAAGAGAACCATCAACCACCCTGTTCTGAGGTGGCTGATGAGGCCAAGGGGGCAACATGGAACATATCACAGAAAGGTCAAACTAAAGAAATCAGCAATACAGTAATATGCAGTAATAAAAGAGCAGATAATACCAGACTTACCTTGCCCTCGAGCAGGTCAGTTTGCTCTCGCATTTCATTCCGTTCCCGATCAGATTTCTCCAATTTTTTCCGTAAAACACTGACCTCTTCCTAATTGCAGAGAAAGATAGATAGTAACACAACAGACACAAAATGTTGGAGAGTCTCAGTGGTGCAGGCAGCATCCATACAGTGAACTGATCAGTCAGCGTCTCAGGCTCCATCAGGATGCATTAGGACATTTGAGAAAAAATCCTCAATTGGAAGTGGCTAAAGAGAAAAGTAAATTAAATTAAAGGGATCTCAGTTTCTCTCTCTTCAGACACTGCCCAAGCTATGGAGTACTTACAGCATTTTCTGCTTTTTTATTTAAGATTTTGTGCAACTGCAGCTTCTAATCCTTGTTCCTGTCTTCTGCACCTTTTATATTTTAGGCTCCTTCTTAAATGCATAACCCAACAGGTAACCATAAAGCTATAGAGATATAACAGGCCCTTCAGCCTATCATCTGTGCTGACCATTAAACATCCATCTTCACCTACCCTATTTTATTCCCCCCAATCAATTTCACCCAAATTCCACCACTCACCTACATGCAGGGGAAATTTACAACTAACCTATCAAGCCCCTCCCCTGTCTTTGGGATGGGAGAACAAAAATGGAGCACCCGGGGAAGCCCACACAGTCACAGGAAGAGTGTACTAACTCCACACAGACATCACAATTGAACCTGAGGTCACTGGGGCTGTGAAGTAGTGGATCGAGTCACTGTTCCACTACGCCACCCATTGGTTCCAATGTGATTAAGAGGTCAGATATAAATCTGCCCCAAAACTTGACTCCCCAGATATATAGGATGTTAGATGAAGCGCCAAAGAGATACAACCCCTACCAACTCGGAGATTCACACCAGCCTCCAATACAACTGTCCAAGATATCATGCTAGGATGCGAGTGGGGAGGATAGGTTGGACAAGTTGTGGTTACTCTCTTTGGATCACTGGAGACTGAGAGGATGACATAATTAATCCAATGGCATCTAAATGCACCAAAATAGCTGGGACATGTTTCCTTCAGTTCGAAGGTCCAAAAGCAAGTGCCTCAAAGTCAGCAGGAGATGAGAAAAGAGTTTTAACCCAGGGTGTCAGTTACACTAGCTGGAAGAACAGTGTCATCACATTCAAAAGGTACTTGATTGAGTACTCAAAGACCTTTGGATCAACTACAAGAAGTTGGGGTTTGCTCAGCTAGTCAAACTTGCAACAGGATTGGATCTAGTGGGCCAATTGATAAACACAAGAAATTCTGCAGATGCTGAAAATCCAGTGAAACACACACAAAATGCTGGTGGAACTCAGCAAGTTGAACAGCATCTGTGGAAGGGAATAAGCAATTGGTGTTTCAGGCCAAGACTCTACAGAAGGTTCTTAGCCCGAAATGTCAACAATTTGTTCCCCTCCATAGATGCCACCTAACCTGCTGAGTTCCTCCAGCATTTTGTGTGTGTTGCACAAGTGTGCCAAATGGCAATACATAATAATGAAGTTAACTATAAACTATCTATCTATATAAATAACAAAAAAGGAAAAGGGCCCAAAGCAAAAGTTTGGGCACCCTGCATGGTCAGTACTTAGTAACTCCCCCTTTGGCAAGTATCACAGCTTGTAAACACTTTCTGTCGCCAGCTAAGAGTCTTTCAATTCTTGTTTGGGGGATTTTCACCCATTCTTCCTTGCAAAAGGCTTCTAGTTCTGTGAGATTCTTGGGCTGTCTTGCATGCACTGCCCTTTCGAGATCTATCCACAGATTTTCAATGATGATCAGGGCGGGGGACCGTGAGGGCCATGGCAAAACCTTCAGCTTGCGCCTCTTGAGGTAGTCCATTGTGGATTTTGAGATGTGTTTAGGATCATTATCCTGTTGTAGAAGCCACCTTCTTTTCATCTTCAGCTTTTTTACAGATTGTGTGATTCCAGAATTTGCTGGTATTTAATTGAATTCATTCTTCCCTCTACCAGTGAGATGTTCCCCGTGCCACTGGCTGCGACACAAACCCAAAGCAGGATCCCCGTGCTTAACAGTTAGAGAGGTGTTCTTTTCACAAAATTCTGCACTCTTTTTTCTCTAAACAAACCTTTGCCCATTGCAGCTAAAAACTTCTATTTTAACTTCATCAGTCCACAGGACTTGTTTCCAAAATGCATCAGGCTTGTTTAGAAGTTCCTTTACAAACTTTTGATGCTGAAATTTGTGGTGCGGATTTTATTCTGATGACTCTTCCATGCAGGTCATATTTGTGCAGGTGTCACTGCACAGTAGAACAGTGCACCATCACTCCAGAGTCTGCTAAATCTTCCTGAAGGTCTTTTGCATTCAAACGGGGGTTTTGATTTGCCTTTCTAGCAATCCTATGAGCAGTTCTCTTGGAAAGTTTTCTTGGTCTTCCAGACCTCAACTTGACCTCCACTGTTACTGTTAACTGCCATTTCTTAATTACATTATGAACTGAGGAAATGGCTACCTGAAAACGCTTTGCTATCTTCTTATAGCCGTCTCCTGCTTTGTGGGCATCATTTATTTTAATTTTCAGAGTGCTAGGCAGCTGCTTAGAGGAGCCCACGGCTGCTGATTGTTGGGACAAGGTTTGAGGAGTCAGGATATTTGTAAAGCTTTGAAATTTACATCACCTGGCCTTTCCTAACAATGACTGTGAACAAGCCATAGCCCTAACAAGCTAATTAAGGTCTGAGACCTTGGTAAAAGTTATCTGAGAGCACAAATCTCTTGGGGTGCCCAAACTTTTGCATGATATTCCTTTCCTTTTTTTCCACTCTAAAATTGTACAAAACAAAAATAATGCTCTAGTCTTGCTTAAAATGTTGAAAAGAATGTTTCATCTTTAACTCTATGACTTTTGGAGATCAGTTCATCTTCTACTCACTTAATTAGTCACAGTAACACAGTAACAGAAATTTTGACCAGGGGTGCCCAAACTTTTGCATGCCACTGTGTGTGTGTATACATAGATAGAGGTGGTGTTCATGGGCTCAATGTCTATTCGGAAAGCTGATGGCAGAGGGGAAGAAGCTGTTCCAGAAACAGATTTATAGATGGCATTTTAGCTGTTCCTAGCCACACAGTCGTGAGTGTAGAGAGAGTAGAACAGTGGGTTCAACGCACATCCCTGAGGTGCACCAGTATTGATTGTCAGCGAGGTGGAAATGTTATTTCCAATCTACACAGACCGTGGTCTCCCAATGAGGAAGTCAAGGAGACAGTGCAGAGGAGAAACAGAGGCCCAGGTTTTGGAGCTTGTTGATTAGCACTGAGGTTATGATGGTATTGAACACTAAGCTATAACCAATAAACAGCAGCCTGATGTAACTATCCCTATTATAATTTTTGTATGATTCTATGCCCATTCAAAGACCATAAAAATAAGATAGCAATAAATTTAGTGGAGACGCTATCCATAGAGTAGCAGTAACATGAGGGAAACGTCATCACTCAGAGAATGGTGAGAGTGTGGAAAAAGCTGCCAGTGGAAGTAGAGGATGCAGGTTCAGTTGCAACATTGAAGAGGAGTTTACATAGGCACATGGATGGGAGAGGTATGGAGGGCTATGGTCCAGGTGTGGGTCGATGGGACTATGCAGAATAATAGTATAGCATGGACTAGATGGGCTGAAGGGCCTGTATCTGTGCTCTATGACTATATAACTCTAAAGTGCACATGTTCGGCATGCAGTTGAATGCCTTCCTTGGTTATCTTCTCAAGTACATCATATCACAATCAGGTTTATTATCACTGACACAAGTGGCAAAATTTGTTGTTTTGTGGCAGCATCACAGTGTAGGTATAACAAATTATTATAAGTTGAAAAGATAAATGAATAAGTAAATAAGTAGTGCAGAAGAGGAATAGTGAGGTAGTGTTCTTAAGTTCCTCCAGTGCCTTTATCAGACACACTCTTCTGAAAGAAATGAGAAATTTTGGGGTGGGGCTTGGAGGTTTCTTCTCACACCCTGGTCACATGGAACAAACATACCTCTTTAAGCTGAAGGTTTTCATTGGCTAAGTTAATGGAGAGCAAGGGACGGACTCGAGACATCAACTGCCACCATTGCCACTGGCGAACTGCCCAGTACCTCCTGATGTTCTTCTGAATACAACGAAGAGCTAAGTGCTGGGTCTAGATGGGAGATAAAAACATAGACGGTCATCAGCTCATTCAACACTAAGAGGACAGCCCATTCTTAAAGGGAAGGATCCTGGACCATGGGAGCAGACCTTTGTGTGACATCTGAAAATCCTTCACCTTTAATTGAATAGTTCCAAGAATCAACTTTATTTGCCATAGATATTTACATATATTAGGAATTTATTTCCTGTGTTGGTCAGGGTGTGACATGCAACAAGAAACAACACTGGTCAACAATTATAAAGAATAAGAATTATATAAAAGCAAAGTTAGAAGTATGGAAATTGAATAAAATGTGCATAAATACATTGAATACCAGCATGCATTTACAATGTAAACAGGTTATAGGAAGTGGTTTAAAGTGTTTACAGTTCACTGATGGGAGTAATGGATAGAGGGGTTGGGTGGGGGGGGGGGGGGGTAACTACAATGGTTGATCAGATTAACTGCCTGGGGGAAGAAACTTTTAAGATGATGTGAGTTTTTGTTTTAATTTTAATGTTAATGATTTTTTTGTGTTTTATTTAATCTTTGGGCTCTGAAGCAGGAGCTCTTACCTTCATTTTCTTGAACTGCTGCCTGCCAAGGAATCCCTGGCACAGTGTCTGCAGTGGGATCAGATTCTGGGAGATCTGCCGCTGCCGCTGTTTCTCCAGCCGAGGAATGACTCCAGCCTTGAAGAAGATCTGGTGGGAAACCAATTAGTCAAACCATTAGCAAACATTCAATGATTGTTTCAATTTAATCACTCAGTGAGTTTTGTATACTCGAGACCCTTTCTGTGGCATTCTTTTGGCTTCATAATGTTGGAGTGAAATTTTAAAAGATTTGGTGAAAAGAAATGGGGGTGGGGGGAGGGAAGTACATCACCTCATAGAAAGGATATGGAAGCTTTAGAGAGGGTGTAGAAGAGATTTACCGGGATGCTACCGGAAAGATAAATGGAGGACTATGCAGGAGGGAAGGGTAGATTGATCTTGGAGTAGGTTAAAAGGCTGGCACGACATCATGGACCAAACGACACATACTGTACTGTTCGATCTGAAGTCTAGAAGAGTAAGAACATTTCAAATCCTGAAGGGTTTGAGACTAGGGATGCTTCCTCTAGAAACATAGAAAACCTACAGCACAATACAGGCCCTTTGGCCCACAATGCTGTGCCAAACATGTACTTTAGAAAGCAGGGGTGTCAAACCCATTTTAGGTCACGGGCCGGATTGAGCAAAATGCAGCTTCATGCGGGCCGGATCAGTTGGACGCGTGCGAACGCAGCTTTCGTTGTCTCCGTTTTTTCAGCCTGCTCTCATGTGTCTCAGTCTCTGCTATAACTACAAAGTGTTTCACTTTACAAATTCCGTTTCTTATGAAGAAGACTGCCAAGCAAGACTGCCGAATAAACACTAAAAACCCTGAAAACCTGGTACCTGAATAAACTCAGCATTAGCCATATCATACGCCTTAGGCACTTCTATTACTGGGGCCAGCTTTAATAGTAATTAGATATTATCTCGCGGGCCAAAGATAATTCCACCGCGGGCCGGATTTGGCCCGCAGGCCTTGAGTTTGACATATATGGCCTAGAGTTACCTATAGCCCTCTATCTTTCTAAACACCATGTACCTATCCAGGAGTCTCTTAAAAGACCCTATCATAACCACCTTCACCACCATTGCCAGCAGCCCATTTCACGCACTAACCACTCTCTGCATAAAAAACTTACCCCTGACTTGTGGGAGAATGGAGAACAAGGGAGAGGGTGGAGTTACTCAGGTACGTTTCAGACAGAAATACAGCTTCTCTTTCCTTTCAGCACTTGATGCATCTTTAGATCTCCCTTGTTTAGGAGGGAAGTGAGCAGAATCTTTGATTTTTTTATGGCCGAGGTAGACAGGTATTTGAGCAAAGGGGAGTATAATGTTAATTGATGTTGCCAGAATTGGAGTTGAGTTGCAGCCAGATCAGTCAAAATTCTATTGGATGGTGCAATAGGTTCAAGGGATGTTGACAACTAATCCTGCTCTAGATTCCAATGTTTCTTTGTACATAATTGGGTCCGTATGTTTAATTTCACAGGAGAGAAACACCATCTGGTCTGAACATTGGGCACCAAACAGTAGCTACCAGTGATCTAAACCTCCTAATACTTGAGCAACACACACAAAATGCTGGAGAAACTCCACTAACTCATCTCACCTGGTCTTACCCATCACCTCCCAGACTTTTACCTCATCCCCTCTTTCCTACCCCACCCACTCACCTTCCCCCTTACCTGATTTCACCTGTCACCTGCCAGCTTTTATTTCTTCACTACCTGGTATGGGAACTGTACTTCCCTCAATCGCAGGACTCTGCAGAGAGTGGTGCAGACAGCCTAGCACATCTGCAGAGGTGAACCTCCCACTATTCAGGACATTTACAAAGATAGGTGTGTAAAAAGGGCACAAAGGATCATTGGAGGCCCGAGTCACCCCAACCACAAACTGTTCCAGTTGCTTCCATCTGGGAAAAGGTATCGCAGCATAAAAGCCAGGACCAACAGGCTCCAGGACAGCTTCTTCCACCAGGCCATCAGACTGATTAATTCAAGCTAACACATCTGTATTTATATGTTATATTGATTATCCTGTTGTACATAATACCTATTATAAATTACTATAACTGCACATTTGAACAGACGTAACGTAAAGATTTTTACTCATATACATATGAACGATGTAAGTAATAAAGTCAATTCAATTCAATTCATTAATCCACCTGATTTATTCTTCAAAGGTTGCCATCACCCAGGGTGGTAATGGGGATAAGTTCCTCTACCTGTTAAATGCTCCTAATGGTGTCCATCTCAAATAGCCTCTGACAACCAAGTCCAGCTCCTGGCCTTCATGTGTGGCTTAGCTACTGAGCCCGGCTGAAGTGTTTCTACTTCAGAAGGGGCAAAGGTGGGTTACTGGTGCCTTAAAACCAGTCACTTTGGGCAGATGGGGCTCATCAGCCATGGTTGGCAATTCATCTAGGAGAAACAAAATCTCTGACCTCAAACCTCTGCTGCCTTGCAGCTTTACCCACTCATGGCAAGGCTTCATTTGTAAACCCCAGGGGAAAAATCCAGAGCTGGAGTCCCAAAGGCTGTCCCCTGATGAGTTCAATGCTGACTGCAATTCCTGTGATACTACTGGTGCCAAACTGTATCCGTCTCTGCCATTCCTTTGGGTTCAGCAGATTCATGGAGGGGCAGCTTGCTATATGGGTAACCACTTGCTCTCCACATTGTACTGCCCTGGCTTGTGTACCTAGATAGCTAGGATGCGACATTCATGGCCGACTTTGACCTACAAAGGCCTACTGCAGAGAGTGTGTGCTGTGATCAAGTGTTACTTGTGATTCCCTGGTGTGTGGCCTTTGTTGATGTACACATTATGGGACTTACCCGACTCTGTCCCAACGTAAAGCTGTGCTTCTCCAAATCCAACAAGGCAAGAAGCTCTTCTGTGGCCTGTAAACGTAAAACCAGCAATCAATAATTCCAGGTTTACTGAAGTGTTACATTAACCATAGTCAGGAACTGGGCATTGCTTCACTCACAAACCAGGTAGTCAATGAAGTCTAAGTGAAGACATTAGCTGAAGTCTCCTCATTGCTGTGGGGAGGGTGTGGGGAAAATCAATATGGTACTGGGGATGTATGGCCTTGTTAAGAGATGGAGACTTTCGGAAGAGTCTAAATATTAGTTTAGTTTCATTTGTCAAATGCATATTGAAAAAAAGTGAAATGAAATATTTGTGCTAACAACCAGCACAACTGATCTACGACCTTCCAGTCACTGATGCCACAATATTGTTAGGCTAACTGCTAATCTACCATGCCAGCTTCAAAAGAGCCCAATTCTATTACAGCACCAATGACCCAGGTTCAATTCCACCACTGTGAATAAGGAGTTTGTATGCTCTCCCTAAGATCTCTTAGATTTCTTCTGGTGCTCCAGTTTCCTCCCACATTCCAAAGACATACAGGTTAGGATTAGCATGTTGTGGACATGCTATGTTGGCACCAGAAGCATGCTGATCCCAGCATATCCTCGGACTGTGTTGGACATTGACGCAAATGGCACATTTCACTGTGTTTCGATGATTCATTGTACATGTGACAATATAAAGGCAAACCATTATCTTTATAAGCACTGATGGTCAGATCTAGAGCTCCAGTTCATCTTGCTTTGTTGATATGTGCAACCCACGCAATTGTCTGGGAGGAACTAAAAAGTCAACTAACATTCTGATACAATTCAGAAGGAAAAGATTTGGAGAATCCTCTCTAAAAGCTACCTTCTGTGAGAAATTAAACTAACTCTCTGTACTGTCTATGTCCTTCAATCCTGAAGTCATGCCCTCTTGTCCTAGACTCCCCTACCATGGGAAATAACTTTGCCATATCTAATCTGTTCAGGTCTTTTAACATTCGGAATGTTTCTATGAGATCCCTCCTCTTTCTCCTGAAATTCAGGGAATACCCCAAGAGATACCAGACATTCCTCATATGGTAACCCTTTCATTCCTGGAATCATTTTCGAATCTTTTCTGAACCCTCTCCAATGTCAGTATATCCTTTCTAAAATAAAGAGCCCAAAACTGCACACAATACTCCAAGTGTGGTCTCAAGAGTGCCTTATAGAGCCTGAACATCACATCCCTGCTCATATATTCTATAACTCTAGAAATGAATGCCAACATTGCATTCACCTTCTTCACCACTGACTCAACCTCGTTTAACCTTTAGGGTGCCCTGCACAAGGACTCCCAAGTCCCTTTGCATCTCTGCATTTGAATTCTCTCCCCATCTAAATAATACTCTGCCCGTTTATTTCTTCCACCAAAGTGCATGACCATACACTTTCCAACATTGTATTTCATTTGCCACTTTTTTGCCCATTCCCCTAAACTATCTAAATCTCTCTTCAGGCTCTGTATTTCCTCAACACTACCCACTTATCCACCTATCTTTGTATCATCAGCAAATTTAGCCACAAATCCATTAATCCCACAGTCCAAATCATTGACATATATTGTAAAAAGCAGCAGACCCAACACCAACCCTTGTGGAACTCCACTAGTAACTGGCAGCCAGCCAGAATAGGATCCCTTTATTCCCACTCTCTGTTTTCTGCCAATCAGCCAATGCTCTACCCATGCTGGTAACTCCCCTGTAATTCCATGGGCTCTTACCTTGCTAAGCAGTCTCATGTGTGGCACCTTGTCAAAGGCCTTCTGAAAATCCAAGTACACCACATCTATTGCATCTCCTTTGAGTACCCTGCTTGTAATTTCCTCAAAAAATTGCAGTAGGTTTGTCAAGCAAGATTTTCCTTTCAGGAAACCATGCTGACTTTGGACTATATTGTCATGTGCCTCCAGGTTCTCCGTACTCTTATCCTTAATAATCGTTTCCAACGGCTTCCCAACCACTGATGTCAGGCTATCAAGTCTATAGTTTCCTTTCTGATGCCTCCCACCCTTCTTAAATAGCAGAGTAACATTTGCAATTTTCCAGTCATCCGGTACAATGCCAGAATCTATTGATTCTTGAAAGATCATTGTTAATGCCTCCGCAATCTCTCCATCTACTTCCTTCAGAACCCAAGGGTGCATTCCATCAGGTCCAGGAGATTTATCCGCCCTCAGACCATTAAACTTCCTGAGCACCTTCTCAGTCGTAATTTTCATTGCACATACTTCACTTCCCTAACACTCTTGAATGTCCGGTATACTGCAGATGTCTTCCACAGTGAAGACTGATGCAAAATACTCATTCAGTTCCTCTGCCATCTCTGCGCCTCTCATTACAATATCTCCAGCGTCATTTTCTATTGGTCCTATATCTACCTTTGACTCTCTTTTACTCTTCATATCCTTAAAAAAGCTTTTAGTATCTCCATTGATATTAGTCGCAAGCTTCCTTTCATAATTCATCTTTTCCTTCCTAATGACCTCCTTAGTTTCCTTCTGCAAGTTTTTTAAAGTTTCCCAATCCTCTATTTTCCCACTAACTTTGGCTTCCTTGTATGCCATCTCTTTCGCTTTTACTTTGGCTCTGACTTCACTTGTCAGCCAAAGTAAAGTCCTTCTTCCATTCGAAAATTTCTTCTTATTTGGAATATATCTGTCTTGCACTTCCCTCATTTTCACAGAAACTCCAGCCATTGCTTCTCTGCTGTCCTTCCTGCTAGAATACCTTTCCAGTCAACTTTGGCCAGTTCCCCTTTCATGCCATTATAATTTCCTTTATTCTACTGAAATAACAACACATTGGGTTTTAGTTTCTACTTCTCAAAATTGCAAAGTGAATTCAATCATATTGTGGTTAAATTCCTACAGAGATAATGCATTAATGATGTTTAGAACCCAAGGACAGGAGCATTCACTTGTCTACAACACAAGCTCCAGCTCAGAGGTACCCAGTTCAGGGTACTATTGCCCCCAAATCAGGAGATTGTCAGTTCAAGTCCACTCGAGATGTTTGAACATAAATAGCAGACACCCTGGCACCTGAGCGAGAGAGTCCTATACTTGAACACAAGATATTCTCCAGATGATAGAGATCTGGAGCAACTCACACACAATGCTGGTGGAACCCAGGTCAGGCAGCAGGTATGGAGGGACATAAACAGTTGATGTTCCAGGCCGAGATTCTGAATGTCCTGATGAAGGGTCTCAGTCTGAATATTCAACTGTTTATTCTCCTCTATAGCCGGTACCTGAGCTGTTGAGTCCCTCCTGAATTTTGTGTGAGAGTGCATTTCAGGGGAGACAGTAAAGCTGAGGCTCCAGATCATGCCTAAAGGCAATCCTTGCAGGAGCAACAACACTGGATACCCAACAATGAAGTGATTCATTGGCCAGCCATTTTAACACGCTTTTAATTTCTACATTGACATGTCTGTCCACTCCAATTCCCGTTCCCACACTGACATGTCTGTCCAATCCATTTCCCATTCCCACACGGACATGTCTGTCTACTCCAGTTCCCATTCCCACACTGACATGTCTGTCCAATCCATTTCCCATTCCCACACTGACATGTCTGTCCAATCCATTTCCCATTCCCACACTGACATGTCTGTCTACTCCATTTCCCATTCCCACACTGACATGTCTGTCCAATCCATTTCCCATTCCCACACTGACATGTCTGTCCACTTCACTTCCCATTCCCACACTGACATGTCTGTCTACTCCACTTCCCATTCCCACACTGACATGTCTGTCCACTCCATTTCCCATTCCCACACTGACATGTCTGTCCACTTCACTTCCCATTCCCACACTGACATGTCTGTCCACTTCACTTCCCATTCCCACACTGACATGTCTGTCCACTCCACTTCCCATTCCCACACTGACATGTCTGTCCACTCCACTTCCCATTCCCACACTGACATGTCTGTCTACTCCATTTCCCATTCCCACACTGACATGTCTGTCTACTCCATTTCCCATTCCCACACTGACATGTCTGTCCAATCCATTTCCCATTCCCACACTGACATGTCTGTCTACTCCATTTTCCATTCCCACACTGACATGTCTGTCCACTCCATTTCCCATTCCCACACTGACCTGTCTGTCCACTCCACTTCCCATTCCCACACTGACCTGTCTGTCCACTCCATTTCCCATTCCCACACTGACATGTCTGTCCACTCCATTTCCCATTCCCACACTGACCTGTCTGTCCACTCCATTTCCTATTCCCACACTGACATGTCTGTAAAATCCATTTCCCATTCCCACACTGACCTGTCTGTCCACTCCATTTCCTATTCCCACACTGACATGTCTGTCTACTCCATTTCCCATTCCCACACTGACCTGTCTGTCTACTCCATTTCCCATTCCCACACTGACCTGTCTGTCTACTCCATTTCCCATTCCCACACTGACCTGTCTGTCCACTCCATTTCCCATTCCCACACTGACCTGTCTGTCTACTCCATTTCCCATTCCCACACTGACATGTCTGTCTACTCCATTTCCCATTCCCACACTGACATGTCTGTCCACTCCATTTCCCATTCCCACACTGACCTGTCTGTCCACTCCATTTCCCATTCCCACACTGACATGTCTGTTCACTCCATTTCCCATTCCCACACTGACCTGTCTGTCCAATCCATTTCCCATTCCCACACGGACATGTCTGTCCAATCCATTTCCCGTTCCCACACTGACATGTCTGTCTACTCCAGTTCCCATTCCCACACTGACATGTCTGTCTACTCCAGTTCCCAGTCCCACACTGACATGTTTGTCCACTCCATTTCCCATTCCCACACTGACATGTCTGTCCAATCCATTTCCCATTCCCACACTGACCTGTCTGTCCACTCCATTTCCCATTCCCACACTGACATGTCTGTCTACTCCATTTTCCGTTCCCACACTGACATGTCTGTCTACTCCATTTCCCGTTCCCACACTGACATGTCTGTCCACTCCATTTCCCATTCCCACACTGACATGTCTGTCCAATCCATTTCCCGTTCCCACACTGACCTGTCTGTCCACTCCACTTCCCATTCCCACACTGACCTGTCTGTCCAATCCATTTCCCATTCCCACACTGACCTGTCTGTCTACTTCACTTCCCATTCCCACACTGACATGTCTGTCCACTCCATTTCCCATTCCCACACTGACATGTCTGTCCACTCCATTTCCCATTCCCACACTGACATGTCTGTCCAATCCATTTCCCGTTCCCACACTGACATGTCTGTCTACTCCACTTCCCATTCCCACACTGACATGTCTGTCCACTCCAGTTCCCATTCCCACACTGACATGTCTGTCCACTCCATTTCCCATTCCCACACTGACCTGTCTGTCCACTCCATTTCCCATTCCCACACTGACATGTCTGTCCAATCCATTTCCCGTTCCCACACTGACATGTCTGTCTACTCCACTTCCCATTCCCACACTGACATGTCTGTCCACTCCATTTCCCATTCCCACACTGACATGTCTGTCCACTCCATTTCCCATTCCCACACTGACCTGTCTGTCCACTCCATTTCCCATTCCCACACTGACATGTCTGTCCAATCCATTTCCCGTTCCCACACTGACATGTCTGTCCAATCCATTTCCCATTCCCACACTGACATGTCTGTCCACTCCATTTCCCATTCCCACACTGACCTGTCTGTCCACTCCATTTCCCATTCCCACACTGACATGTCTGTCCACTCCATTTCCCATTCCCACACTGACCTGTCTGTCCACTCCATTTCCCATTCCCACACTGACATGTCTGTCCAATCCATTTCCCGTTCCCACACTGACATGTCTGTCTACTCCACTTCCCATTCCCACACTGACATGTCTGTCCACTCCATTTCCCATTCCCACACTGACATGTCTGTCCACTCCACTTCCCATTCCCACACTGACATGTCTGTCCATGAATACAGGCCCAGAGGCATCAAACAGTGACAAGCCATTCAATCCTGGAATAATTTTCATGAACCTCCTTTGAACCCACTCTGGTTTCAGCACATCCTTTCTAAGACAAAGGGCCCTAAACTGCACACAGTACTACAAGTGAGGCCTCACCAGTACTTTATGTAGTCTCAACATTATATCCCCTGCCCTCTCAATGCACTTATCACCCACATGCTCTTCCCTCCACACTTCCTTCCCTTTATTCCGTAGTCCATTGTCTTCTCATCTTATCTTCTTCAGCCCTTGCACCTTTTACTTCCCAGCTTTAAACATCATTCCTGCTCCCCCTTGCATATCTTTTCCCTGTCACTTGGATCCATCCCCTTCCTCAACCTTTTTATACTGGCTTTCTCCCCTCTTTCTTTCCAGTCCTGTTGAAGTGTCCAAACCCAAAACATTGACTGTCCATGTCCCTCCATAGGTGCCACCTAACCCATTGAGTTCACCCAGCATTCTGTGTGTTGCTGCAGCTTTCCAGCATCCGTAGTCTCTCTCGTGTTTCAATGAAGCAATTCTAATGTGCCACCCTGTGGGAAACACATCAGCTATTTCTGTACAGCAAGTTCAAAGTTTAAAGTAAATTTATTATCAAAGTTTGCACATGTTACCATACACATATTACCCAGATTGATTCTCCCGTAGGCATTTACAGGAAAATAAAGAAATGCAATAAATTTTGTGAGAAAGGCTACATAAACCTTGACTGACAAACTGGTAAATGTGCAAAAGACAAATTGTGGAAACATGGAAATACAAAATAATATTTAATATAATAAAAAGAAAATTAAAATAAAAAGCTAATAAAGATATTTGCATTCCATACATAATTTAGCTCCTTGACTTTCAATCAACCTGAACATTCAATGTTTACTTTGAGGCTGGGCTGGTCAATATAGAAGAGATTTATTCACCTTTGGTCCTTTTTTGATATACATTCCACCCAATGTTCCCCTCTAGAAACTACTCTACCTCATCTGCTACAAGACCAGCTTCACTGTTCCGTAAATTAAAGCATCTAATCCTCAGGTGGGGGATCCTGAAATCCCACACCGCACAGCCCTGATGGGTGTTTGACAAGAAAGCTTTGTCTTATAAGAAAACTTCAAACATTAAGAGCCAATAAAATGTATTTGGCCTGTCCTTGTACTTTCTTCCTCCAGTGACCAAAAACAAACCTTCTTTTCATCTGTGACCATAAACGTGGCTCCATACTTCTTCATGATTTCTGGGGCAAGTGTTTGGAAACGGCGTCGGAAGTCACCAAGCACCATGTGATCTGGAAATCCTGCCGAGCAACCACACGGGAAAGGCAATGTCAACAGAGTCATATTTAGTCATAGTTATAGAGCACTACAGCACAAACACAGGTCCTTCAGCCCATTTAGTCCATGCAAAACTATTATTCTTCCTAGGGGACTGTAGCCATCCCAACCCCTCCTATGCACGTACTTATCCAAACTTCTTGTAAACGTTGCAATTCAATCTGCATCCACCACTTTCTCTAGCATCTTGTTCCACCCGTGCACTACCCTCTGAGTGAGAAGATCCCCCTAATATTCCCCTTTAATATTTCACTTCTCACAACCTCTAGCTCTAGTCTCACCCAACCTCATTGGAGAAAGTCTTCTTGCATTTACCCTATCAATATCCTTCATAATTTTGTAAACTTATATCAAATCTTCTCACATTCTCCTATGCTCCAAGAAATAAAGTCTTAACCCATTTAATTTTTCTCTACATCTCAGGTCCTCAACATTCTTGTAATTTTTTTCTCTGTGAACACAAATTGGGCATGAAATGGAAACAACTCCCAGTGTCAGAATCAGTGGGACAACAGTTGATGAGTACACTTTGGGAACAAAGGTTCTGGCCCCTGTTGGGGCAACACAAGAAACTGTGTAACATGGCTAATTTAGCAAATAAGATGACCAAATATTAATACAGTTGAAAGTAACAACTGCAGCTGTAAAGACAAGTTCCCTTGATGTTCCATGTGGGATTAATATTGAATCCTACAGTACTTCTACAAGAACCAGTACACCTGAACAAATTCTCTCTCAAACCAATGCCACACCCAAAACACTGGAGGAAGTCAGCAGTCAAGCAACACCTAATGGAGAGAAATAGACAGTAAATATTTTGGGTTGACAGCTTTTACCAGGACCCAAAACATCAACTATCCATTTCTCTCCATAGATGCTCCCTGACCTGTTGAGTTTCTTGGGCATTTTGGTTGTTACTCCAGATTTCCAGAGAGGAGATGTCAGGGGTAAGTTTTTTTTACACAGAGAGTGGTGAATGCATGGCATGGGCTGCTGGCAACAGTGGTGGAGGTGGATACGATAGGATCTTTTAAGAGACTCCTGGACAGGTACATGGAGCTCAGAAAAATAGAGGGCTATTGGTAACCCCAGGTAATTTCTAAGGTAAGGACATGTTGGGCACAGCTTTGTGGGCCGAAGGGCCTGTATTGTGCTGTAGGTTTTTTATGTTTCTATTTTAGAATATACATTGTGACTTGGATAGGCTGGGTGAGTGGGCAGATACTTGGCAGATGATGTTTAGTGTGAATAAGTGTGAGGTTATCCACTTTGGGAGTAAGAACAGGAAGGCAGATTATTATCTGAACAGTGTAGAGTTAGGTAAAGGAGAAATACAAAGAGATCTAGGAGTCCTTGTTCATCAGTCACTGAAGGTGAATGAGCAAGTGCAGCAGGCAGTGAAGAAGGCTAATGGAATGTTGGCCTTTATTACAAAGGGAATTGAGTACAAGAGCAAGGAAATCCTTTTGCATTTGTACAGGGCCCTGGTGAGACCACACCTGGAGTACTGTGTACAGTTTTGGTCTCCAGGGTTAAGGAAGGACATCCTGGCTGTAGAGGAAGTGCAGCATAGATTCACAAGGTTAATTCCTGGGATGTCCGGACTGTCTTACGCAGAGAGGTTAGAGAGACTGAGCTTGTACACGCTGGAATTAAGGAGATTGAGAGGGCATCTGATTGCAACATATAAGATTATTAAGGGATTGGACAAGATAGAGGCAGGAAATATGTTCCAGATGCTGGCAGAGTGCAGTACCAGAGGGCATGATTTGAGAATAAGGGGTAGGTCATTTAGGACAGAGTTAAGGAAAAACTTCTTCTCCCAGAGAGTTGTGGGGGTCTGGAATGCGCTGCCTCGGAAGGCAGTGGAGGCCAATTCTCTGGATGCTTTCAAGAAGGAGCTAGATAGGTATCTTATGGATAGAGGAATCAAGGGATATGGGGATAAGGCAGGAACCGGGTATTGAGAGTAGATGATCAGCCATGATCTCAGAATGGCGGTGCAGGCTCGAAGGACTGAACAGTCTACTTCTGCACCTATTGTCTATTGTCTATTTTCCTCTGCGTCTACTACCAAAACTTTTCCTCTAAAGGAAAGACCAAGTCACATGACACCTTTCATGGCCACAGCCAATTATGACTTCTCCTTAACCAGCTTCTAGTCACCCCTCCTAATGCCTCCATCTTTGACTGTGGGTATTACAGCTGAATAGCAGGGAAACAGGCCTTTCAACCCTACTTCATGCCAACCAAGTGGCCTAACTAAACTAGTCCCATTTGCCGGCTTTCTGCCCATATCTTCCGACATGAGGGTTCCCAACATTTTTTAATGCCATGGACCAATACTATTAAGCAAGGGGTCCATGAACCCCATGTTGGGAACACATACCCTAAACCCCATGTGCCCAGATATAAGTCCAAGTGTCTTTTAAGATATTCAGTTTCTAATAATGCTTAAGATTAAAGATAACCTCACAATCTCTAGTGAGGCACATTAACTCTGTGATCAGGGCTTTGGAACAGCTGACCTGAGCCAGCCAAATCATGCCCCACCGTGATAAAAGCTGAAACTCGACGAATACAGGGGCATCACAGTGGTGAATGGGTGCCAATGGTAGTCCGAGGCTTCATGGCAATGTAGTGGTTAGCATAACGCTATGACAGCGCCAACGACCTAGGTTCAATTCCGCTGCTCCCTGTACATTCTCCCTGTAACGATGTGGGTTTCCTCTGGGTTCTCCAGTTTCCTCCCACATTTCAAGAACTGACATGTTAATTAGTCATATGGGTGTACATGGGTTGCACAAGCTCGTGGGCCTCAAGGCCCTATTACTGAGCTATAACTCTAAATAAAAAAAAGATTGATGAGACTATCATCTGGGAAGGCATCTATGCCACATTATTGTAAAACTGTGGCTCACTGAATACGCAGCCATGGAAAGGATCATCTGGACCAGATCACCCATCTCACAGGGCTCAAGTGATCTCGAAAAGGGTCTCACATCATCACCCACTTTTCCTGCAATAAAATGTGATCACTTCTGTGTGAACCAAGGTCAAAGTCAAGTTTAATGTCATATTCAGAACTCTGTGTATGCACAGGTGCAATACAAACCTCACTTGTGCATGTGATGCTGCTGAAGTGCATTTTGCTTTGCACTTGGACATACATGTACTTGTGCACATGACAACATACGTGATTTTACCAGAAACAGGGGACAAGTAGAGAATCATCCAAAACCCCCACCTATTCTGTCCACATAGACCCAAATTCTGTATCTCCACTTGGACAGACTCATATTGGTGTAGTATTATAGAAGAAGGTCAAGGTATTGGCACTAATCTCCAGGTCCTTCACACAGCCAAGTGGATGGGCATGCAGTTCAGGAACCCTGGCTTGACAAGGTACATTTCCATGACAGGCAATAGAGCCTCAGGCACAATTATAACTAAGACCAAGGATGTTGCTGGGACTCTTACGAACCTAAATTAAAAGGAAAGTTTGATTGTTTTTGATTGTATTCCCTGAAGTGTAGGAAAATGAGAGGAAATTTGATAGACGTACACAAAATTAGATAGAGTAAATGTAAACAGGCTTTTTCAACTAAGGTTAGGTGAGATTAGAACTACAGGTCATAGCTGAGAGTGAGCCTGGAGCTAGAAGTCAGCTATTAAAAAGTAAAAGATGAAATATATAAGGGAAAGCTGAGGGGAACTCCTTCATTCTGAGGTTGGAGTGAATGTGGAATGAACTGCCAGCAGAAGTGGTGGATGTGGGTTTGATTTCACCATTTAGGTACATGGGCGGGAGGGGTATGTGGGGCTATGGTCTGGGTGCAGTTTAATGAGACTAGGCTGAATAATAGTTCAGCACAGACTAGATCACACTCATACACTCAGTCAACACAATAATACACTCAGTTCTAATCAACAAGCTCCAAAACCTGGGCTTCTGTACCTCCTTCTGCAACTGGATCCTTGACTTTCTAACCAGAAGACCATAATCTGTGTGGATTGGAAATAATGTCTCCACTTTGCTGATAATCATCACTTGTGCACCTGAAGGATGTGTGCTTAGCCCAGTGCTTTACGCTCTCTATATCCATGGCTGTGTGGCTAGGCATAACTCAAGTGTCATCTATAAATTTGCCAAAAAAAAGCTGGGAGAATTTCAGATGGTAACAAGGAGGCATTTAGGAGTGAGATAGATCAGCTGGTTGGGTGGTGTCATAGCAACAACCTTGCACTCAACGTCAGTAAAACCAAGGAATTGATTGTGGACTTCAGGAAGGTGAAGTCAAGGGAGCACACACCAGTCCTCATCGAGGGATCAGAGGTGGAAAGGGTGAGGATTTTCAAGTTTTTGGGTGTCAACAGCTCTGAAGATCTACCCTAGGCCCAACATATTGATATAATTACAAATAAAACACAACAGCGGCTATACTGCATTAGGAGTTTGAGGAGAAATGGTGTCACCAAAGGATTTCACAAATTTCTACAGTTGTACCATGGAGATCATTCTAACTGTCTGCTATGGAGGGACCATGGCACAAGATTGGAAAAAACTGCAGAAAGTTCTATCATAGGCACTAGCCTCCCCAGCATCAAGGACACCTCAAAAAGGTGACATCCATCATTAAGGACCCCCTATCACCCAGGACATGCCCACTTCTCATTGTTACCATCAAGGAAGAGGTACAGGAGCCTAAAGATCCACACTCAATATTTCAGGAAAAGCTTCTTCCCCTCCACCATCAGATTTCTGAAAGGACCATGAACCCATGAACAGCTCCTCAGCATTTTTCCCTCTTTGTGCACTACGTATTTAATTTACTCTTTTGTATGTATGTGTAGGTCTCCATTAGTCTCGCTAGACCATGAATTGCACCTTGGAAAGTTTCCAGGACGCAAGCCTGGGCAAGGTTTTTCTTTGATGGAAGACTGGCAGTTGTCCAAGCTGCAAGTCTCCCCTCTCCACACCACCAATGTTGTCCAAGGGAAGGGCATCAGGACCCATACAGCTTGGCATTGGTGTCATCGCAGAGCAATGTGTGGATAAGTGCCTTGCTCAAGGACACACACGCAAGTCTCAGTCAAGGCTCGAACTAGCAACTTTCAGATAACTAGATGAACGCCTTAACCACTTGGCCACACGCCAACACTTTTGTATGTATATAGCTTATTGTAATGTATAGTTTTTGTTAATAAGTATTACAAGATACTACAGCACAAAACAGCACATTTGATGACATACTGTATACCAGTGATATTACAGGCTGAAGGGCCTGTTTGTGTGCTGTAGTGCTCTATGACTCTATGACCTCTTTAATCGGTGTAATCATCACCCTCGATGCCATTCAACTGAACGGGTCCTTCTCTGAAGGGACCAATCACAGCATGTGGTTTCTCACATTAATTAACGCCTGGCAGTCAGTGATTTCTTTATTAAAATTCAGGCTCAGTTAAAAATAAATGGGTAAGTTCTGCTACAGTCCTGCACCAGTTTCCCACAGGAAATAGAAAGGGTGAGGCCTTTCATCGATTAGAGCAACTTCGCACCCGGGGGCACTCAATGTTTTCACCAATAACCAATCAGAAAATATTTCACTCCCAGCTCAGCTCAATGAAGATGTAGCTCAATTAAGAATCAAAGCCTGCAGGCCCTGGCTGTAACCTACTTTTGAATGTTTCTCAGTTGCATAAGCTATTTATCATTGGTGACAGTGACACATCCTGTCAATTCAAGGAACTTATGTAATAGCAGGATTTTCCCATTAACTTGAGATTTTAGCAAGAACTTTGTGAGAATGCAACACCTTTTTTGGCTCAGTTACATAAGCAGTCAGGCCATAACGTGATCGAAAAAATGTAATGTCAATAAATTAAACTTAATTGAATTTCTAAAAGGTATGTCACTGCCATGCATCTTGGAGTTAAGAATTCACCTTCTTTTGATGTTGTTTGTGACTGAACTTATGCTGCCCTCACCTGCATCCCTTCCACTTCCAAAACATCTGTGCTCACCTCATCTTCCCGCCCCTTTAACAGGGACAGAGTTCCTCTTGTTCTTACCTACCAGACCATCAGCCCCTGCGTCCAACACATCATCCTCCGCAAAATCCATCATCTAAAGGGATCCTATCACCCCCACCCTTCCACTTTCTGCAGGAATCACTCCTTCTGTGATTCCCTTGTCTATTAGTCCCATCCCACTAATCTCCCTTCTAGCACTGATCCCTGCAAGTGGGGAAAGTGCTACACCTGCCCATACACTACTTCCCTCACCTCCATTCAGGGCCCCAAACTGTCCTTCCAGGTGAGGAAACACGAGGAAATCTGCAGATGCTGGAAATTCAAACAACAACACACACAAAATGCTGGAGGAACACAGCAGGCCAGGCAGCATCTATAGGGAGAAGCTGGAGGAACACAGCAGGCCAGGCAGAATCTATAGGGAGAAGCACTGTCGACGTTTCGGGCCGAGACCCTTCGTCAGGACTAACTGAAAGGAAAGATACTAAGAGATTTGAAAGTAGGAGGGGGAGGGGGAATTGCGAAATGATAGGACAAGACCGTAGGGGGTGGGATGAAGCTAAGAGCTGGAACGGTGATTGGCAAAAGTGATACAGAGCTGGAGAAGGGAAAGGATCATGGGACGGGAGGCCTCGGGAGAAAGAAAGGGTGGGGGGAAGCACCAGAGGGAGATGGAAAACAGGCAGAGTGATGGGGGGGGAGAGGGAGAGGGGGAGGGGGAGAGGGAGAGGGAGGGGGGAGAGGGAGGGGGAGAGGGAGGGGGAGAGGGAGGGGGAGAGGGGAGGGGGAGAGGGAGAGAACTAAATATGTCAGGGATGGGGTAAGAAGGGGAGGAGGGGCACTAATGGAAGTTAGAGAAGTCAATGTTCATGCCATCAGGTTGGAGGCTACCCAGCCCGTCCGGTCTTGTCCTATCAATTGCATTTCCCCCTCCCCCTCCTACTTTCAAATCCCTTAGTATTTTTCCTTTCAGTTAGTCCTGACGAAGGGTCTCGGCCCGAAACGTCGACAGCGCTTCTCCCTGTAGATGCTGCCTGGCCTGCTGTGTTCCACCAGCATTTTAGGTGAGAAAACACTTCAGCTTTGAAACCTCTGGGGTCATCTATTATATCCAGTGCTCCCAATACAACTTCCTCCACATCAGTGAGACCCATCATAAATCTGAGGACCATTTCATTGAGCACCTCTGTTCCATTCGCCAAAAGGGGAACATCCCAGGGATAAACATTTTAATTCCAATTCCCATTCCGACATGTTGGTCCATGGCCTCCTCTTATGCCAAAATGAGGCCACCTTCAAGGTGGAGGACTAGCACCTTAAATTTTCACCCTCCTATCACCTCCTCCTGGGTCCCCTCCTCCCCTTTCTCCTATGGTCCATTCATCTCTCCTTTCAGATTCCTTCCTCTCCAGCCTTTTACCTTTCCCACCCACCTGGCTTCACCTATCAACTTCCAGCTATCCTCCTTCCCCACCTCAACACCTTTTTATTCTGATATCGTCAACATTCCTTTCCAATCCTGAAGAAGGTCCCGAAATGGCAACTGTTACTGCCATTACTGCCAGTGACATGAATTCACTGTTGGTTGCAAGGAATTTGTATGTTCTCCCCATAACCATGTGTGCTTCCTTTGGGTGCTCCAATTTCCTTCCACATTTCAAAGACCTGTGAGTTAATTGGTCAAATGCGTGCAATTGGGTGGAGCAGGTTCATTGAGCCAGAAGGGCCTGTTACCATGCTGTGGTAAAATACAATGATCCAGTCTGGTCTGTGAAAACCTCCAGATCCTCCTCTGTTCTGGGATAATTACTGGTGAACAATAAACACAGACGCTCTGTCCACCAGAGAAAGCAGGATCTCTCAGTGGCCACACAATTTAATTCCATGTCCCATTCCCATTCTGATGTGTTTGTTACATGAGCATGGCAGTGGATGAACCCAAGTGCAGAACACGGGCGCGGAGACAGAGTCGGGAGGCATTCTTGACGTAGTGAGCGTGGAGTCTGTATCCAGGAGTGATGCAAGACTTAGAACTGGCAGTCCTAAGAACCATGAAACAAGGTTACTCACACCGGAGTCGACCAATGAACTGGCAGCTCCTTGTTGTGATCACAGAGTTTTTATACTGCATTTGCTGATGGAAAGCGGGTGTGTGTAGTTAGTGGAACCTGGGAATGATTGGATACTAAATGAGGGAATTCCTGAGGTAAATAGCCAGGTGAAGGGACCATGACAGTACCCCTCCCTCAATGGGAGCCTCCTGGCAATCATCCAGGCCTGTCTGGATGGTCCCGATGAAAATCCTGGATGAGGGAAGTGTTTAGGATGAAGGAGCAGGGGACCCAGGAACACTCTTCTGGATCATACCCTTCCCAATCCACCAGGTATTGGAAACCCCTGCCCCTACAGTGCACATCCAGTAGTCTTCGGATGGTCTATGCCAGATGGTTGTCGATGATACGGAAAGATGGGGGAGTCTCAGCCGGGGGAACACAAGGGGCTGACGGAAACTGGCTTTAACTGGGAAACATGAAAAGTCGGGTGGATGCGCATAGATCTTGGCAGTTTTAGGCGGACTGCTGCAGGATGGATAACACTTTTGACCTTGAATCGTACCAGGAAGCGAGGGGCGAGTTTCCTATGCTCGCTCTTGAGCAGGATGTCCTTGGATGCAAGCCACACCACCTGCCCCAGTTGGTACTCAGGCGCCAGAGTCTGGTGTCAGTCGGCCATTTTCTTATTGCATTTTGCTGATCTGAGTAGGGCCGTGCATGTCTCCTCCCAAACCTTAAAGCACCGATCGATGTGGTCCTGAACAGACGTTACCACAATCTCCTCTACTTGCTCGGGGAACAGTGGGGATTGGTACCCCAGGGAACACTCGAATGGAGACCTTCCAATGGCAGAGCTGACCAGAGAGTTGTGGGCGTACTCAACCCACGGGAGGTGGTCACTCCAGGTTGACAGGTGGTTTGCCGTTACACAACGTAGCGTCGCCTCCAAGTCTTGGTTGACCCGTTCCGTCTGCCCGTTCATCTGGGGGTGGAAGCCGGATGACAGGCTGACCGATGCACCCAAGGCTTGACAGAAGGCCTTCCACACCTGTGAGATGAACTGAGGATCTCGATCGGAGACGATGTTTGCGGGGATTCCGTAGAGGTGGAAGACGTGGTGGATGAGAAGATCTGTGGTTTCTTGAGAGGAGGAGAGTGTAGGGAGGGCTACGAAGTGCACTGCCTTGGAGAACCGCTCTACCACGGTTAATACGGTGGTGTTCCCATGTGAAGGGGGTTGACCAGTGATGAAGTATATGGCGATGTGTGACCAGGGACGATCAAGGACAGGCAGAGGATGAAGTAGACCCGCAGGTGGCCGATGAGAGGCTTTTCCCCGGGCATAGATGGAACATGCCAAGACATAGCCACGGGTATGCGCCTCCATGGATGGCCACCAAATGTGTCTTTTCAGGAGCGCTAGGGTCCGATCACTCCCAGGATGGCAGGCAAACTGAGACGTGTGCCCCCACTGCAGAACCTGAGGCCTGACGGAAACAGACATATAGAAGCGATCGCCGGGTCCATTGCCAGGGTCAGGGTCACCCCGTTGGGCTTCTTTTACTTTGGACTCGATCTCCCAAGTGAGCATGGCAACCATGCAGGATGGTGGGAGGATAGTCCCTGGACTGGAAGTGTCCTCCTTGGAGTCATATTGGCGGGAGGTCGCGTCCGGCCGTCCAAAAAATAATGCGCAATGGGCCTGGTGGGAGTTCAAATGTTTGGCAGTCTGAATATACCCCAGGTTTTCATGATCAGTCCATACCACAAATGGTTGTTCTGCCCCCTTGAGCCATTGCCTCCATTCTTCCAATGCTAGTTTGACCGCCAAGAGTTCCCGATTCCCCACGTCGTAATTCCGCTCAGCGGGGGACAGTCAGCGGGAATAGCAGGGGTGAAGTTTTTTGTCCGAACTTGATTGTTAGGACAGGACTGCTCCTATCCCGTAGTCGGAGGCGTCCACCTCAACAATGAATTGAGGGGCTGGGTCCGGATGGACCAGGATGGGAGTGGTGGTAAAATGGTTCAGGTCTGTGAACACCAAGTCAGCTTCAGAGTCCCAACAGAAGGGGGTAGTAGGTGAGGTAAGCCGGGTAAGGGTGGCCGCCACTCGACTGTAGTCTCTGATAAATCGGTGGTAGAAGTTTGCAAACCCCAGGAATTGTTGAAGTTGTTTGCGGGTTGTGGGTCTAGGCCATTCCTCCACTGCCCGGATCTTCTCGGGGTCTGCTCTCACCTGCCCGCTTTTGATGATATAACCCTGGAAGATGACTGAAGGAATGTAGAGCTCACATTTCTCTGCCTTCACAAATAATTGGTTTTCCCACAGTCTCTGGAGGACTTGACAGACATGGTGAACATGTTCTTGGGGAGTGCTAGAAAATGTCAGGAGATCATCGAGGTAAACAAATACGAACCAATTAATAAAGTCCCTCAGTACGTCATTAATGAGGGCTTGAAAAACAGCAGGAGCATTGGTGAGGCCAAACAGCATGACCAAATATTCAAAGTGGCCCAGAGGTGTATTAAAGGCCATCTTCCACTCGTCCCCCTCCCTCACCCTGACTAGATGGTAGGCATTACAAAGGTCCAGCTTTGAGAAAATGGTGGCTCCATGCAGTGGTTCAAAAGCTGAACTAATGAGGGGTAAAGGGTACTTGCTCTTAACTGTTACACTGTTTATGCCTCTGGAATCAATACAAGGACGAAGTGACCTGTCCTTCTTTTCCACAAAGAAGAAACCAGCGCCTACCAGGGAAGATGAAGGTCTGATATTGCCCGCCATGAGGGACTCGCTGATGTACTTCTCCATGGCCTCTCTCTCCAGTCAGGATAGGTTAAAAAGGCCGGGTAGCGAGGCCCCAGGTAGAAGGTCGATGATACAATCATATGGGCGGTGTGGAGGCAGGGAAAGGGCCCGTTGTTTACTGAATACCAGTCCCAGGTCATGGTATTCTGTGGGAACTTGGGACAAATCGAGGGGTTCCAGGACAGGCGGAGTCGCGGTAGCTTTCCTTGGAGATGGGGCTGACTGCAGATAGTTGGCGTGAGAAGTCTGGCTCCATTTGACTATTCTCCCGGTAGATCAGTCGATGTGAGATTTGTGTCAGCCATGGGTACCCTAGAACTACCAGGGCTTGAGGTGAATGAATGAGACTGAATTGTACCTCCTCCCGATGGTTACCAGATAGGATCAAGGTCAGGGGAGGTGCACTGTGGGTCACCCGAGCCAGCAGTTTTCCATCCAGGGCCTGGGCCTCCAGGGGGGTAGTTAGCAGCTCATGAGGTGTTCCAGCCTGGGAGGCTATGTCTTCATCCAGCAGGTTGCCCTTGGCACCGGAATCCACCAGAGCGGATAGGGACAGAGACTGTCGTTGGTAACTTACGGTAGCCGGGATCTGCATCTGAGTCTGGGGGGCTGAAGGGAGTATCGTCCAGCTCACCAGGTGCCCTCCCTTTTGGCCGCTGAGGGCAGGTATCCCGGAAATGTCCTGGCTGGCCACAGTAGAAACAATCCCCAGCTCTCCACCTCCGAGGTCATTCGGCCGGGGAGAGCCGGTTCCATCCAAGGGTGGTGGGAACCTTCGGAGCAGGAGCTACACTTGAGCAGCTGGGGAAGGGAGGCTGGCTGGGATTGATAAGGAGGACCGTGAACTTCCGAGGTGCGGTGCAACTGGTTCTTTCTCTCAGCCGCTCTTGAAGTCGATTATCTAATCTAGTGGCTAGCGAGATCAGAGAGTCCAGACAGTCTGTGTTGTCCCTCGCTGCCGGTTCATCCTTTATCTTGTCCGAGAGGCCCTGTCAAAACACTTCCCGTAGGGCCTCGTCATTCCACCGAGTCTGCGGCTAAGGTTCGGAACTCGATGGAATACCTTGCTACGCTTCGCGAACCCTGCCAAAGAGTCAGCAAGTGTTCAGCGGTGTCCTTACCGTGAATGGGCTGTTGGAAGACCTTCCTCATTTCAGCAACAAAGGAGGGGAAGGAGGAACAAACCTCTGTTTGGTTATCCCATATTGCGATTGCCCAAGCCAAGGCATCTCCTCGTAAGAGCCCCATGATGTACACAGTCTTGGATTTATCTGAAGTGTAGGTACATGGCTGTAGCTCAAAGACCAGAGAGCATTGTAACAGGAAGGCCTGTCACCTCCCTAGGTTCCCAGCGTAGGGTTCGGGTTTGGGGACATATGGTTCTCGAGGGGACTGTGCTGCTGATCCCAGGGGTGACACCATCCCGAGCAGTGCAGTTTGGGTAGTCGGGATTCTTGGAGGGGACAGAGAAAGGGAAGCCGAAACTCGATCCGCCTGCTCACTGACCTTCCGTACATTTGTGGACAGCATCTGAAGGTTTTCCATGACCTCCCTAAGTAGTTGGTCGTGGGTGCCCAGTAGGTAGCCCTGACTGTTGTATGGGATCCGTGTCTGCTGGGTTCATTATGGCCAGTTCATTCTGTTACACGAGCGAGGCGGTGGACAAACCAAAGTGCAGAACACGGGCACGGAGGCAGAGTCGGGAGGCATTCTTGACATAGTGAGCGTGGAATCGGTATCCAGAGGCAATGCTAGACTTAGTACTGGCAGTCCTAAGAACCATGAAACAAGGTTACTCATACCAGAGTCGACCAATGAACTGGCAGCTCTTGTTGTGATCACAGAGTCTTTATCCTGCACTTGCTGATGGAAAGCAGGTGTGTGTAGTTAGTGGAACCTGGGAATGATTGGAAACTAAATGAGGGGATTGAGGCCCAATTCCTGAGGTAAATAGCCAGGTGGGGGATTACCAGAAGGGACCATGACAATGTCAATCCATGGCCTCCTTTACTGTCAAGATGAAGCCACACTCAGGTTGGAGGAACAACACCTTATATTCCGTCTGGGTAGCCTCTAACCTGATGGCATGAACATTGATTTCTCTAACTTCCATTAATGCCCCCCTCCCCTTCTTACCCCATCCCTTATTTATTTATTCCCCCCCTTTTTCCTCTCTGTTTTTCTCTCTCTGTCCCTCTTACAATCACTCCTTGCTTGTTCTCCATCTCCCTCTGGGGCTCCCCACCCCCTTTCTTTCTCCCTTGGCCTCCTGTCCCATGATCCTTTCCCTTCTCCAGCTCTGTATCCCTTTTGCCAATCAACTTCCCAACTCTTAGCTTCATCCCTCCCCTTCCTGTCTTCTCCTATCATTTTGGATCTCCCCCTCCCCCTCCCACTTTCAAATCTCTTACTATTTCTTCTTTCAGTTAGTCCCAACGAAGGGTCTTGGCCCGAAATATTGACTATACTTCTTCCTATAGATGCTGCCTGGCCTGCTGTATTCCACCAGCATTTTGTGTGTGTTGGTTGAATACACACAGACGTTTGGACTACTGGGTATTGTAGATTGACGTGAAATAATATTGATCAGATAAACCATGATCTTCTTGACTGGAAGGGCAGCTGTTTACAAAAGAAAATAATCCAGATCCTATCCCTTATGTCTGCGCAATGGATTCTTGGAGTATTGTGTTCCGTTGTTGTCACCTCATTATAGGAAGGATATGGAAGCTTTAGAGAGGGTACAGAGGAGATTTACCCAGGCTGCTGTTCGGATTAGAGAATGTGTCTTATGAGGATAGGTTGAATGAGCAAGAGTTTTCTCTTTAGAGTGAAGGAGGATAACAGGTGACTTGATAGAGGTGTACAAGATGATAAAAGGCATTGGTAGAGTGGGTAGGTGGAGATTTTTTCCAGGATGGCAATGGCTAATACAAGAGGACATAATTTTAAGGTGATTGGAGGAAAATATAGGGGAGTTGGCAGAGGTAAGAGATTTATACAGGAGTGTTAAGTACATGGAACATACTGTCAGGGGTGACGTTAGAAGCAGATACATTAGAGACACTTAAGTGACTCTTAGATAAACTCTTAGACAGAATGAAAGAAGACTTGAGGTGTTACTAGGTTCAGATATGGCCCAAGTGCAGAGTGAGAGACACTGACATGGGTCAATATTTCACAGACTTTAATGTGAACAGTGTTAAAGGAAAAAGGAAACACTAAGGAAGTACTGGCACTTTTAAGGAACATAAAAGTGAATAAATCTCCGGGTCCTGACAGGATATTCCCTAGGACCTTGGGGGAGGTTAGTGTAGAAATAGCAGGGGCTCTGACGGAAACATTTCAAATGTCATTTGAAACGGGGATTGGCATTTTGCTCATATTGTCCCATTGTTTAAAAAGGGTTCTAAGAGTAAACCTAGCAATTGTAGGCCTGTCAGTTTGACATCAGTGGTGGGTAAATTAATGGAAAATATTCTTAGAGATGGTATATATAATTATCTGGATAGACAGGATCTGATTAGGAACAGTCAACATGGATTTGTGCGTGGAAGGTCATGTTTGACAAATCTTATTGAATATTTTGAAAAGGTTACTAGGAAAGTTGACGAGGGTAAAGCAGTGGATGTTGTCTATATGGACTTCAGTAAGGCCTTTGACAAGGTTTCGCACAGAAGGTTAAGTTAGGAAGGTTCAATTGTTAGGTATTAATATTGAAGTAGTAAAATAGATTCAACAGTGGCTGGATGGGAGATGCCAGAGAGTAGTGGTGGATAACTGTTTGTCAGGTTGGAGGCCGGTGTCTAGTGGTGTGCCTCAGGGATCTGTACTGGGTCCAATGTTGTTTGTCATATACATTAATGATTTGGATGATGGGGTGGTAAATTGGACTAGTAAGTATGCAGATGATACTAAGGTAGGTGGCGTTGTGGATAATGAAGTAGATTTTCAAAGTTTGCAGAGAGATTTAGGCCAGTTAGAAGAGTGGGCTGAACGATGGCAGATGGAGTTTAATGCTGATAAATATGAGGTGCTACATTTTGGTAGGAATAATCAAAATAGGACATACATGGTAAATGGTAGGGCATTGAAGAATGCAGTAGAACAGAGTGATCTAGGAATAATGGTGCATAGTTCCGTGAAGGTGGAATCTCATGTGGATAGGGTGGTGAAGAAAGCTTTTGGTATGTTGGCCTTTATAAATCAGAGCATTGAGTATAGGAGTTGGGATGTAATGTTAAAATTGTACAAGGCATTGGTAAAGCCGAATTTGGAGTATTGTGTACAGTTCTGGTCACCGAATTATAGGAAAGATGTCAACAAAATAGAGAGAGTACGGAGAAGATTTACTAGAATGTTACCTGGGTTTCAGCACCTAAGTTACAGGGAAAGATTGAACAAGTTAGGTCTTTATTCTTTGGAGTGTAGAAGGTTGGGGGGGACTTGATAGAGGTATTTAAAATTATGAGGGGGATAGATAGAGTTGACGTGGATAGGCTTTTTCCATTGACAATAGGGGAGATTCAAACAAGAGGACATGAGTTGAGAGTTAGGGTCAAAGGTTTAGGGGTAACACAAAGGGGAACTTCTTTACTCAGAGAGTGGTAGCTGTGTGGAACGAGCTTCCAGTAGAAGTGGTAGAGGCAGGTTCGGTATTGTCATTTAAAGTAAAATTGGATAGGTATATGGACAGGAAAGGAATGGAGGGTTATGGGCTGAGTGCGGGTCAGTGGGATTAGGTGAGAGTAAACGTTTGGCACGGACTAGAAGGGCTGAGATAGCCTGTCTCTGTGCTGTAATTGTTATATGGTTATAAACACTAGGCCAAACAAGGCTATTAACTAAAACTCTCAAATGAGAAACAAAGCCTACGCCACGTCTGAAAAGAAAGAACTAAATATAAAACAAATACCGCCAGTCTTCAGAGTCATTTGACTTGACAGTCCAATTTCTTAGGCAAGCCTAAAGCAGACAGGCAGCGAAGCTTTGCTGTGCTGTGTCCAAGTCTCGGCAAGCACTATGACATAACAAATGGAGATAACTACTATCACGATTAAATAATAATTAGCTGACACGTGCAAATTCACAAGCACAATTGCCATACTGTTCTGTCGAATCTGTGGTTGTGACAGGGCCCCTCTCTCTAGGCGCTGCCCTTGAGGCGCCACAGACCTGTGTCCGCTGGAAGTCCCAGATCAGAGACTTGTCCAAGATGTCCTTCGCCAGGATCAAAGTACATTCTTCTGGACCATACCCTCCCAGTCCACAAGGTACTGGACCTTACCACGTACCCGGTGAGATGCCAGGAGGCATCGCACAGTATAGACAAGGGAACCATCAACCAGGCGGGGAGGAGGGGGAGGTGGGGTGACTGGGGCCAGGGGAAAGGTTGTAAACGGATTGAGCTGGGAAACATGGAATACAGGGTGGATCTTCAGTGATGCTGGTAGACGCAATTTATAGGACATCTTGTTGACAGCCTTTTCCACTACAAACGATCCCATGTAGGGTGGTGCCAATTTCCATCTCTCAACTTTCAGGGGAAGATCCCTTGATGCCAACCAGGCCTCCTCCCCTGGCTTGAATGGCCTTACCTGTCGATGGAGCCGATCAGCCTGCCGGGAGAGCTGTTTCTGGGCGTGCAGCAGAGAAGCACTGGCTCCTCTCCAGGTGCACATAGTGCTGGATCAGCAGGAACTCCTACATCAATCTCCTGATCAGGGTAGAACGGGGTCTGGAATCCCTTCTGGCATTCAAAGGGAGACATACTGCTGGAGGATGACTGGAGGTTATTGTGGGCAATCTCTGCCCAAACCAATTGGGAGCTCCAGGACATGGGGTTGAAAGAGGCAAGGCAGCACAGGATTGTCTCCAACTCCTGATTCACTCTCCCAGTACGGCCATTAGATTTGGGGTGGAACCCAGACAAGAGGCTGGCCATGGCTCCTACAAGAGAGCAGACCCTTCCAAAAGTGGTAAGTGAACTGTGGTTCACGATCAGACACTATGCCTTGAGGAAAGCCATGGAGCCTGAACACATGTTGAACCATGAGTGTGGTAGTTTCATGAGCCAATTGGACCTTGGGGAGGGCAATGAAGTGGGCAGCCTTGGAAAATCGATCCATGACAACAAGGTGGTGTTTCCATACGACGGGGGCAAACCAGGGATGAAATCTACTGAGAGGTGGGACCAGTGGTGGTGGGGCACAGGTAGTGGACATAACAGACCTGCAGGATGCTGGCGTGATGTCTTGTTCCGAGCACAGGTGGGACAGGCAGATACAAAGTTGTGGCTAACCTGGGACACAGATGGCCACCAAAACTGTCCCCTTACTCACTTCTGAGTCTGTTGAATTCCCAAATGTCCAGCCAGACGGGAGGAATTGCCCCATTCCAACACTTTAGAACGCACCTCAGCAGCCAGTTGGGAGGTTTCCCTATCCGGGCCTGGATATGATTGTTGGGCTGCCCTCACCTCTGCCTCTATTCCCCAGATCACTGGAGCAGCGATACATGAGCGAGGAAGAATTGGCTCTGGATCAGCATTGTCCTCAAATCCATCGAACTGCTGGAAGCATTGCGCAGATCAATTTTGGAAAATATTGTTGCTCCCTGGAGATGTTCAAACACAGATGCCAGAAAGGGAAGAGGGTAGTGGTTCTTCACAGTGATGTTGTTCAGGGGCTGATAATTGATGCGGGGATGGAGCTTGCCACCTTTCTTGCTCACAAAAAAAGAAGCCCCCTCCTGCCAACGAGATTGACCAACGGATAAACTCCATGCTCAATGCCTCCTTAATGTATTCCTCCATGACCACGATTCCTGGATGAGAGAGGGAAAGGAGCCGGCCCTGGGGAGGACTCGTGCCAGGTAGGAGGTCTATGGCACAGTCGTATGGCCAGTGTGGGGGCAGGGTGGTGGCCTTTCTTTTACTGAAAACATCAAGGAGATCCACATATTCAGCCGGAATCCCAGACAGGTCCACAACCTTAGCTGACACAGGAGGGGATTCATGGAATGGAGCTTGAGCTGGACCCAGACAGGTAGACAGGCATGCTGGTCCCCACTCTTGGAGTACCTTCAGAGACCAATCGATCTGTGGGTTATGTCGGGATAACCAGGGAGACCAAGTACCAGTGGCAGTTCAGGTGAATTAACCAGGCAGAAAGATATTTCTTCATGATGGTTGCCTTCGAGCACCAGTTAGAGGGGTTGGGTGGAAAGGTGGATCTCGCTGGTTCCCAGAGATCAACCGTCCAATGCCTTAGCATTGATCTTTTCTCTTAATTCTTGAGTTAGAACTCCCCATCTTTGAGCGAGAGAGATGTCCATAAGATACCCGGCTGCACCGGAGTCAATAAATGCCTTAAGTGCACGGGTCTGAGACCTCCACAACTAGGATGCTGCGAGCATTACAGAATCAGGGGTTAGGGGAAGCTGACCGAAGAGAGAACCGACCTGTCAGGATTCCCCTCCCTGCTGACGGGTATCCTCTTTTACTGGACGCTTGGAACATGCTGCCCGGAAGTGTCCTGGATCACCACGATAGAGGCAGGAACCTGTTCTCCGGCGCCGCTCTCATTCCTCTTGAGACAGGCGCACGTGCCCCACTTGCATAGGCTCCTCCAAGGGCTGGGTGGTGAGGGAGGGAGAGAGGGCGAGGAAAGACGACGATCAGGCAGCACGTTGGAAGTTTGAAACATTCTTTCCGTGTGCCACTCAGTCACCCAGTTGTCAACTCGAATAGCCAGATTAATCAGGTCATCTAGAATATCCTGCTCATCCCGGACAGTGATCTCATGCCGGACCCCTGCGTTTAGTCCACATTGGAAGGCAGTGATGAGAGATCTCTCATTCCAACCCATCTCTACTGCGAGGGTGTGGAATTTTACTGCATAGGCTCTCACTGTTCCTCTGCTTTGACGCATGTCCAAGAGTCGGTGGGCAGCCTCCTGAACCCGTATTGGAAGATAAAAAACTCTCCTTAACTCTGCCACAAAATATCGGAAGGACTGGGCTACAGGGCATCCTTGCTCCCATAATGCGTTGAACAGGCTGAGTGGAGGTACATGGAAGATTGACCATGTACGCCAATTTTCACGCATCATCACCAGAACAACCAGGCTGGGCTTGGAATGTCAGCTCACACTGGGTAATAAAATTCCTGCAGCCATCGGGATCACCAGAATATCTGCCTGGTGGTGGAATACTCGGTTCCTGTATGGCCGTGGGAGTCAGCTCTGGTCCAGGCATGGAAGTGGGAGCATTCGTAGCAGAGATTGTCGGGGCAGCAGAAAAGGAAGACCTGCGAGAAGCTGGGAGGGGGACTGAGGCAGCCTGAGGTTGTTTAATTGTGTTGGCAAGGACATTAATGGCTGTCAGCTGATGCTGGCTGTTCACTGTAGGTTTGTGGACAGCGGCCGTGAGTGCGGAAATCGCAGACACCCAAATCCGATTGTCTGTGGTGAGCTGTTGAACAGCTGCGGCTAGGGACGAATCCTCTTCCTCCAAGTGAGACTGGGCTTGTCGGCATGAGATTATCTGCCTCATTGCCTTCGTAACTTCACTGAGAACAGATTCCATTGCCTGCAGCTTGTCTCCTACCTGACCAATGAATCTCATGGCCAAGGTAAGCTGCCCTCTCTCTGACGTGTCCATCTTTGTGTGGTCGAGACCTGCTGTCACCCAATTCAGATATGGCCCAAGTGCGGAGTGAGAGGCACTGATGCAAGTCAATAGTTCATAGACATTAATGCAAACAGTGTTAAAGGAAAAAGAAAACAATAAACGCGAGGCCAACAGGGCCGTTAACTAAAACTCTCAAATGGGAAACAAAGCCTACATTGCGGCTGAAAAGAACAACTAAATATAAAACGGACACCATTAGTCTTCAGAGTCAGTTGGGATCTTGTGGTGGGAGATTTTAATTTCCCAAATATCGATTGGCATCTCCCTAGAGCAAGGGGTTTAGGTGGGGTGGAGTTTGTTAGGTGTGTTCAGGAGGGTTTCTTGACACAATATGTAGATAAGCCTACAAGAGGAGAGGTTGTACTGGATTTGGTATTGGGAAATGAACCTGTTCAGGTGTCAGATCTCTCAGTGGGAGAGCATTTTGGAGACAGTGATCATAATTCTATCTCCTTTACAATAGCATTGGAGAGGGATAGGAACAGACAAGTTAGAAAAGCGTTTAATTGGGGTAACGGGAATTATGAGGCTATCAGGCAGGAAATTGGAAGCAGATGTTCTCAGGGAAAAGTACGGAAGAAATGTGGCAAATGTTCAGGGGATATTTGTGTGGAGTTCTGTATAGGTACGTTCCAATGTGACAGGGAAGTTAAGGCAGGGTACAGGAACCCATGGTGTACAAAGGCTGTAATAAATTTAGTCAAGAAGAAAAGAAAAGCTTACGAAAGGTCCAGAGAGCTAGGTAATGTTAGAGATCTAGAAGATTATAAGGCTAACAGGAAGAACCTTAAGAAAGAAATTAGGAGAGCCAGAAGGGGCCACGATAAAGCCTTGGCGGGCAGGATTAAATGAAAACTCCAAGGCATTTCTACAAGTAGGTGAAGAGCAAGAGGATAAGACGTGAAAGAATAGGGCCTATCAAGTGTGACAGTGGGAAAATGTGTATACAACCAGAAGAAATAGCAGAGGTACTTAATGAATACTTTACTTCAGTATTCACTATGGAAAAGGATCTTGGTGATTGTAGTGATGAATAGCAGGGGACTGAAAAGCTTGAGCATGTAGATATTAAGAAAGAGGATGTGCTGGAGCTTTTGGAAAGCATCAAGTAGGATAAGTCGCCAGGACCAGATGAGATGTACCCCTGGCTACTGTGGGAGGCAAGGGAGGAGATTGCTGAGCCTCTGGCGATGATCTTTGCATCATCAAAGGGGATGAGAGAGGTTCCGGAGGATTGGAGAGTTGCGGATGTTGTTCTCTTTTTCAAGAAAGTAAGTAGAGATAGCCCAGGAAATTATAGACCAGTGAATCTTACTTCAGTGGTTGGTAAGTTGATGGAGAAGATCCTGAGAGGCAGGATTTATGAACATTTGGAGAGGTATAATATAATTAGAAATAGTCAGCAAGGCTTTGTCAAGGGCAGGTCGTGCCTTACGAGCCTGATTGAACTTTTTGAGGATGTGACTAAACACATTGATGAAGGAAAAGCAGTAGATGTAGCGTATATGGATTTCAGCAAGGCATTTGATAAGGTACCCCATGCAAGGCTTATTGAGAAAGTAAGAAGGCATGGGATCCAAGGGACATTGCTTTGTGGATCCAGAACAGACTTGCCCACAGAAGGCAATGAGTGGTTGTAGATGGGTCACATTCTGCATGGAGGATGGTGACCAGTGGTGTGCCTCAGGGATCTGTTCTGGGACCTTTACTCTTCATAATTTTTATAAATGACCTGGATGAGGAAGTGGAGGGATGGGTTAGTAAGTTTGCTGATGACACAAAGGTTGGGAGTATTGTGGATAGTGTGGAGGGCTGTCAGAGGTTACAGCGGGACATTGATAGGATGCAAAACTGGGCTGAGAAGTGGCAGATGGAGTTCAACCCAGATAAGTGTGAAGTGGTTCATTTGGATAGGTCAAATATGATGGCAGAATATAGTATTAATGATAAGGCTCTTGGCAGTGTGGAGGATCAGAGGGATCTTGGGATCCGAGTCCATATGATGCTCAAAGCAGCTGCGCAGGTTGACTCTGCCGTTAAGAAGGCGTACAGTGTATTGGCCTTCATCAATCGTGGAATTGAATTTAGGAACTGAGAGGTAATGTTGCAGCTATATAGGACCCTGGTCAGACCCCACTTGGAGTACTGTGCTCAGTTCTGCTCACCTCATTACAGGAAAGATGTGGAAACCATATAAAGGGTGCAGAGGAGATTTTCAAGGATGTTGCCTGGATTAGGGAGCTTGTCTTATGAAAAGGCCTGAGTGAACTCAGCCTTTTTTCCTTGGAGTGACGGAGGATGAGCGGTGACATGATAGAGGTGTATAAGATGATGAGATGCATTGATCGTGTGGATAGTCAGAGGCTTTATCCCAAGGCTGAAATGGTTGCCACAAGAGGGCACAGGTTTAAGGTGCTTGGGAGTAGCTACAGAGGAGATGTCAGGGGTAGGTTTTTTTTTTCATGCAGAGAGTGGTGAATGCGTGGAATGGGCTGCCAGCAACGGTGGTGGAGGAGGATACAATAGGGTCTTTTAAGAGACTTTTGGATAAGTACATGGAGCTTATAAAAATAGAGGGCTATGGGTAACCCTAGTAATTTCTAAGGTAGGGACATGTTCGGCACAACTTTGTGGGCCGAAGGGCCTGTATTGTGCCGTAGTTTTTCTATGTTTCTATGTTTCTCAGGCAAGGCTGAAAGCAGACAGGCAGCAAAGCGTTGCTGTGCTGTGTCCCAGTCTTGACAAGCACTACGACGACAAGTATGGAGTTAAATACTATCACATTGAAATAATAATTACCTGACACATGCATATCCACAAGGGCAATTGCCATGTCTACTACTCTGCTGAATCTGTGGTTGTTTCAGGAGGATTCTGTAGACGGGAAGGGTTAGATTGTCCTTGAAGTAGGTTAACAGGCCAACACAATATCAGGGTCCACAGGGTCTGTACTGGACAGCATGATAGCATAGCAGTTAACATAATGTTTTCCACCGGCAGCGACCTCCGTTCATTTCTGCTGCTTATGTAAGAATTTGTACATTCTCCTTGTAACCACATGGATTTCCTTGTGTGTTCCTGTTTCCTCCCACATTCCCAAAGTGTGCCTGGTTAGGGTTAGTAAGCTGTGGGCATGCTGTTTTGGCACTGGAAGCATAACACCACTTGCGGGCTGCCTCCAGCATATCTTCGGACTGTGTTGGCTGTTAATAGAAATGAAGTATTTCACTGTATGTTTCATTGTTTCAATGTACAAAGGGCAAATAAGGCTAACCTTTATCTTTATCTTTACCTACTCTTTGTTCTATATGTACCCAACTTCAGAAGGAAAGAGCTATTTCACACGGAAAGTGGAACAGGATAAAAAAAAACAAATTCCAGTCACCAGTGCATTCATAATGTAGACCTGCAGCAGATACTGTACCCAGTCTGTAAAGACGAAGTGCATCCAACAGCTGTGATCCTTGGAGTTGGCTCCTCACTGTAGGGATATCAAACGTGGCCAGAGATTGACCTCTGGTGTTCTGCAGTTCAACACCATCAGTCCCATCTGGTCTTGCTACAAAGCAGTGGACAAAGTGTGCCTCAGAACGCTTGATGAGATTTATGAGAGCATCCTAGGGTTTAAAGAGAGAAGGAGTAAAGTCCATTTTAATCGTAACTGTGAAAGAACACTTGGTTATTACATTATCAGACTATTTGGTTTATTATTGTCAAATGTACCAGAATTAACCATTAACCCTGACAGCACATCACCACATCTCTCTTTCCTCTCCACTCCACAATGCTCTCCCCACCACACATGACTCCCCTCCTGCCCCAACCCCAAGGCTTTGTTACCACTGTCTCCCCCTTCCTCCCCAACCCTGACACTGTGTGTCACTTCATCTCACACTTCTGCTTCATAATGGTCTCACCAAGACCACCAGAAAACTCTCATACAGCTCCTCATTTCTCTCCCTGTAACCCTGAATACCCTCTTTCAGAACCATACAAGACCATAAGACATAGGAGCAGAATTAGGCTACTCAGCCCATCGAGTCTGTTCTGCTGTTCTATCATGGCTGATCCTGGATCCCACTCAGCCCCATACACCTCCCTCCTCGCCATATCCTTTGATGCCCTGACCGATCAGAAAACTATCAATTTTCACTCTAAATATACCCATGGTCTTGGCCTCCACCGCAGACTGTGGCAGAGCATTCCACAGATTCACTATGCTCTGGTCAAAAAAATTCCTGCTTACCTCTGTTCTAAAGAGTCATCCCTAAGTTCTGAGGCTGTGCCCTTTAGTTCTGGACACCCCCACGAGAGGAAACATCCTTTCCACATCCACCTTATCCAGTCTTCACAATATTTGGTAGGTTTCAATGAGATCCCCTTACATTATTCTAAATTCCAGTGAGTACAGGCCAAAGCTGGCAAATGCTCTTCATATGTTAAACCCTTTATTCCTGGAATCATCCTTGTGAACCTCCTCTGGACCCTCTCCAATGACAACACATCCTTTCTGTGATATGGGGCCCAAAACTGTTGACAATACTCCACGTGCAGCCTGACTAGTGTCTTATAAAGCCTTAGCTCCTTGTTGTTATATTCTATTCCCCTTGCCAACATTTCATTTTCCTTTTTTTAAAATCACACTCAACCTTTAACTTAACCTTCTGGGAATCCTGCACAAAGGATCCCTAAGTCCCTCTGCACCTCTGATGTTTGAATTTTCTCCCGACTTACATAATAGTCTGCACTTTTGTTCCTTTTACTAAAATGCATTATCATACATTTCCCAACAGTCTACTCCATCTGCCACTTTTTTGCCTATTCTTTCAATATGTCTATGTCCTTCTGCAATCACATTGCTTCCTCAACACTACCTACCCCTCCATGTATCTTCGTATCATCTGCAAACTTTGCCACAAACCCATCAATTCAATTATCTAAATCACTGACAAACAATGTGAAAAGTGATGGTCCCAATACTGATCCCTGATGAACACCACTAGTCACTGGCAGCCAACCAGAAAAGGTCCCTTTTATCTCCACTCGCTGCCTCCCGCCTGTCAGCCACTCCACTATCCATGCCAGTATCTTTCCTGTAATGCCATAGGATTTTATCTTGTTAAGCAGCCTTATGTGTGGCACCTTATCAAATGCCTTCTGAAAATCCAAGTAATGACATCCACTGCCTCTTCTTTGTTCACCTTGCTTGTTACTTCCTCGAAGAACTCCCAACAGATTTATCAGGCAAAATTTCTCTTCACAGAAACCATGCTGACTTTGACTTATTTTATCATTAGTCCCCAAGAACTCCAAAACCTCATCCTTAATAATAGATACCAACACTTTCCCAACCACTGAGGTTAGGGTAACTGGCATATAATTTCCTTCCTTTTGCTTTCCTCCCATCTTAAAGGGTGGATTGACATCTGGAATCTTCCAGTCCACTGGAACCATGCCAGAATCAAGTGATTCTTGAAAGATCATGAGCAAAGCATCCGTTACATCTTCAGCAACCTCTCTCAGAATTCCGGCATGTGGTCCAGGTGACTTAGCTATCTTAAGACCTTTGAGTTTGCCTAGCACTTTTTCCTTTATAATGGGAATCACACTCATTCCTGCTCCCTAACACTCATGGGTTTCTTGCACACTGTTAGTGTCTTCCACAGTGAAGACTGATGCAAAGTACTTATTTAGTTCATCCACTATTTCTTTATGCCCCATTACTACCTCACTGGCATGATTTTCCAGTGGTCCAATATCAACTCTCACCTCATATAACGACTTTTGTTGGATTTTAAAAACTTCCCAATCATCTAACTTCCCACTCACTTTTGCTACCTTATATGTCATTTCCTTGGCTTTTATGCAGTCCTTAACTTCCCTTGTCAGTCATGGTTTCTTACTCCTGCCATTTGAGAACTACTTCATCTGTGAGACATATCTATCCTGTGCCTTCTGTGCCCAGAAATTTCAGCCAGCTCTGCTCTGCCGTCAACCTTGCCAGTATCCCCCTCCGGTCCATTTGGACATGCCTCTGTAATTCCCTTTATTCCAATGCGATACTGATACATGTCACTTGTGTTTCTCCATCTCAGATTGCAGTATGAATTCAATCACATTTTGATCACTGTCTCCTAAAATTCCCTTAACTTAAACTCCCTAATAAAATTTGGATTATTACACAACACCCGATCTAAGATAGCTTTTCCCTGAGTACGCTCAAGCACAAGCTGCTCTAAAAAGCCATCTTTTTAGGTATTCAACAAATTCCCCCTCTTGGGATCGATACAAACCTGATTTTCCCAATCCCCTTGCATATTGAAGTCCCCCATTACAATAATGACATTATCATTATTACAAGTCCTTTCCAGCTCCCTTTGCAATCTCAACTCCACACCTTGGCTACTATTTGGAGGCCTATATATGATTCCCATAATGTTTTTTTTTTAAACCCTTGCAGTTTCTTAACTCCACCCACAAAGATGCAACATTCTCTGACCCTATGTCACCTCTTTCTAAAGACGTAATTCCATCCCTTACTAACTGAACCACACCACTGCCTATCCCTTCCTGCCTGTTCATTCGATACAAAGTATATTCTTTGATATTAAGCTCCCAACTATGGCCTTCTTTCAGCCATGATTTAGTGATGCCCACAAAGTCAGACTGACCAACCTTTAATTGCATCATGAGTTCATCCATCTTATTCCAAGTGCTATGCACATTTAAATACAGCACCTGCATTCTTCGCCCTTATGAATTTTGTCTCTGGTACAACTTAACTCTTTTCACTGTCTGCATTTGTACCCAGTCATCGGCTAGTCCTTCCTAACAGTTATATTACACCCATTGTCTACTTGTAAACCTCATCCTCAGCTCCATCATACTGGTTCCCATCCCCCTGCCATATCAATTTGAGCCACTCCCAACAGCTCTGGTAAACCTGCCCACAAGGATATTGGTCTCCCTCGGATTCAAGTGTAACCCGTCCTTTTTGTACAGGTCACACCTGCTCCAGAAGGGGTCCCAATGATCCAGAAATCTGAATCCCTACTCCCCCGCTCCAATTCTTCAGCCACGCATTTATTTGCCACCTCATTCTATTCCAATACTCACTGTTGTGTGGCACAGACAGCAATCCCGAGATTACTACTCTTAAGGTCCTGCTTCGCGACTTCCTTCCTAAATCCCTAAGCAGAAGCCTCCCTTTTTTGAAACACTCAAAGGAACTTTAAGAAGTGATTTAAAACTATCAAATAAACAACTAAATAGGTACAATGCATCTCTATTCATCAGATCGTTGAAAATCAGTGACTACTAATTTGTAACCGTCCTTAAGTGTACAGTGAGAAGATTATTTATACCTGTTCTAGTGCAGGAGCTATCATGTACAAAAGGTTCTGACTAGCTCAGCTAAAGCTATATTATTAAATCATGTATTGAATAACTTCAAAAATACTCAGCTGGGATTTACAGCTGGGAATAATCCATTGTATTTAATTCTGAATTAAACGAATGTGTGGCTGCAGTCAGAGACAGAACTGAGTAAATCACACTCAAACTCGGTTTGAATGTAGTTTGACTCCTCTACGAGACTAGATTGTCACTGTAAGCTTTACGGTGAATCGAGAGTGAGAGAGGAGACAACTCACAGTTCTGTCAGTGAGATTTTAAAATGAAAGGTGTGTTCATGGTCTTTCACTGTTTTTCCGGTGGCCCAATCAAATAGTGTTTCATTAGTAAGGGCAAATAAAAATAAAGCAGGAACGATGGGATGGCCATTGTGTGAGTGGATCAGTGTTAAAGCAGGAAGGCTTTGGCTTGGACCTGGTACATATCTGGTAAGCTCCTTCTTCTTCATTCTTAGTCTGCTAGTGCCGCCAGAATGGCTCCGGGGCTGTGTTGTGGTATGTCGGATGCCGGGTGAACGAGTAGTCTTTGGAGTACTGCAAGTCTGTATCTTTGCTGTTGCCTTGCTCACGCTTGAGTGCCCGGTAGTGGGTGCCAATGGTTTTTTTTGCCAGTGGGGGGGGGGGGGGAAGAGGGATTGTTGCTCGCTGCCACTTGCGCGCAGGAGGGAGGGGAGCTGGGGGGGACATTTAACTGTCGTTCATTCTTTGGGGCACTCCTTTGTGAATGGTTGCGAAGGAAAAGCATTTTGGGATATATATTGTATACATTTCTCCGAGAGATGTGGGGATGACTCCAGCCTCCCGGATAACCACAGCATGACCAGGTGCACCGAGTTGCAGCACCTCAGAGGTTGTGATAAAGAACTGCAGCTGCAGCTCGATGACCTTCAGCTCATTTGGGAAACTGAAGAGGTGATAGATAGGAGCTACAGAGAGGTAGTCATGCCCAAGTTGCAGGAGGCAGATACTTGGGTGACTGTCAGGAGATGGAAAAGAAATGAACCTCAGTGCAGAGTACCCCTACGGCTATTCCACTCATTAGTAAGTACATCGCTTTGGAAAGTGTTGGCGGGGGGGGGGGTGCAGAGGAACAACAAACCTGGGGGAAGTCACAGCAACCAGGTCTCTGGCACTGTGGAAGAGGGGACAAGAGAACTGCAGTAGTGATCAGGGAGTACAGAAGAGATTCTGTGGACGCAATAGAGACACCCATATGGTATGTTGCTTTCCAGGCACCAGGGTCAGGGATATCTCAGTTCAGGTCCACAGCAATCTAAAGGGAGAGCAGCCAGAAGTCTTAGTACATATTGGCACCAATGACATAGGTAGGAAAGGTGAGGATTTCCTGAAGATGGATTTTATGGAGCTAGGTAGAAAGCTGAAAGACAGGACCTCCAGGGCAGTAATCTCTAGACTGCTGCTTGTGCCACGCGGTAATGAGGGCAAGGATAGGGTGATTTGGGAGATGAATGTGTGGCAGAGGAATTGGTGCATAGGGCAGAATTTCAGATTTCTGGGTTATTGGGATCTCTTCTGAAGAAGGTACAACCTGGACAAAAGGAATGGGTTACACCTGAACCCAGGAGGGTCCAATATCCTTGCAGGCAGGTTTGCTAGAACTTTTGGGAAGTGTTTAAACTAATTTAGCAGTGGGATGGGAAATAGGGTTGAGGATTAGGCTGGAAAATCAAGATGTCATTCTACTCTTCAATAAGGGAGGGAGGCAGAAGAAAGGACAGTATAGGTCAGCTAGCCTGACCTGAGGCTGCTTAGCAAGAGTCATGGTATTATAGGAAATCAAATAGCATGGATAGAGCTTTGGCTGATTGGCAACAGGCAAAGTGGGGAATAAAAGGACCCTTTTCTGATTGGCCCCCAGTGACTGGTGGTGTTCTGCAGGGGTCAGTGTTGGGACCACTTCATTTTACATTGAATGTTAAAGATTTGGATGATGGAATTGATGGCTTTGTGGCCAAGTTTGTGGATGATATGAAGATAGGTGGAGGGGCAGGTAGTGTTGAGGAAACAGGAAGGCTACAGAAAGATTTAGACAGATTAGGAGAATGGGCAAAGAAATGGCAGATGGAATACAATGTTGGGAACTGTATGGTCATGTACTTCGGTAGAAGGAATTAAAGTGTGGACTATTTTCTAAACAGAGAAAATTCAAAAATATGAGGCTTTGTGCAGGATTCCCTAAAGGTTAACTTGCAGGTTGAATCTGTGGTGAGGAAGGAAAATGCAACGTTAGCATTCATTTCCAGAGAACTAGAATAGCAAGGATGTAATGTTGAGACTTTATAAAGCACTGGTGAGGCCTCATTTAGAGTATTGTGAGCAGTTTTGTGCTCCTTATCTAAGAAAGGATGTGCTGACATTGGAGAAGGCTCAAAGGTGGTTCACAAAAATAATTCCAGGAATGAAGGCTTATCACATGAAGGGTTAGGAATAAGCCGTTATAGCCCTTCAAGGCAAGCCATCCCAGCAATCCCCAACAAACCCAATTGACCCTAACCTAACCTAATCATGGGACAACTTACAATGATCAATTAACCCACCCAGTACGTCTTTGCACTGTGAGAGGAAGCTGGAGGACACAGTCCACAGGAGGACATATAGAAACTCCTTACAGAATGGTGACAGAATTGACCTCCAAACTCCAAAGCTGTAATAATGTCATGTTAGTTGCTACACTACCATGGTGTCCACTTTGAAATTTGAAGGAAGAAACTAAATGTAAATATTCAAAGACTATAACATTGGGTCATTATCACTTGAAAGGACAGGCAACATATCAGGCACCTGTTTTTACACTCAGTTGCCACTTTATAAGGTACACCTGCTCAATAATGCAAAGGTCTAATCCGCCAATAACATGGCAGTACCTCAACGCATAAAAGCATGCAGACATGGTCAAGAGGTTCAGATGTTGTTCAACCCAAAGATCAGTATCGGGAAGAAATGTGATCTAAGTTTTTGACTGTAGAATGATTGTTGGTGCCAGATGGGGTAGTTTGAGTTATTTCAGAAACTGCTATTTTCTGGGATTTCCATGCATAACAGTCTCTAGAGTTTACAGAGAATGGTGAAAAAAAACAAATAAACATCCAGTGAGTGGCAGTTCTGTGGGTGAAAATGCCTTGTTAATGAGAGAGGTCAGAGGAGATTAGCCAGACTGGTTCAAGCCGACAGGAAGGCGACAGTAACTCATTAATCACTGTAACTAAAGAGCAGTGCATCTACCCTCAGTTCAAGTGCAGCATCAGAACTGTGGTATGGCCAGTTCATACTCACCATTTGCAGTTTGATGAGTGCACACACGGACTTTCTCTTCACAGCTGCAAAGCTGGTGCTGAATGTCTTCCGTACACAGCTGATCCTCTGTGTAGACTGCTGCGAAGTTTGATCCAGCCCAGACACAGACCGGCATATTGCAGGGACTTTGGACCTTGTGCAGAAGAGCCTCTTGAGGGACTCACTAGTTGGAAGAAGTGATCAAAAGTTAGCTTCGTTTTTATTGTTAGAGCTGAGTTCACAAGTTTGGCAATCGTGACACACGACAGACAGCTCGTAGTTTGACTCCCAGCTGTTTGGTATTTGTAAATAAAAGAGATTCTACAGATGCTAGAAATCTTGAACAACACTCACAAAATGCTGGAGAAACTCAGCAAGTCAGGTAGCATGTATGGAGGGGAATAAACAGTCAACGTTTTGAGCTGAGACCCTTCATCAGGACAGATAATCTCCCTTTTTAATAATAGTCCTGATGGAAGGTCTCAGCCTGAAACATTGTTTATTCCCCTCCATAGACACTGCCTGACCTGCTGAGTTCCTCCAGCATTTTGTGCATGGTGTTTGATATCTGCATAGATTGTGCCCACAGGTCGTAACTTACTGATCTCAATGAGTTATTGTAGAGGAAAATAAACCAGAGGCAACCAAGCCAGCTCAGCCCAAACTGGCTCAGCTCAGACCAGCTTAAACAGCTCAGTGCAGAACTGCTCAGCTCAGATAAGCTCAGACAAGTTCCACTCAAATTAGAATCAGAACCAGGTTTAATATCACCAGCATATATCATGAAATTTGTTAACCTGATGCAGCAGTGCAATGAAATACATGATAAATAAATATAGAGAAAAAACTGAGTTACATTAAGATTATACACGTCTATTAAATAGTTAAGTTAAAATAAGTAATGTAAAATTACAAATAAAACCAATAGTGAGATAGTGTTCACAGGTTCAATGTCCATTCAGAAATTGGATTGTAGAGGGCAGGAAGCTGTTCCTAAATCACTGCGTGTGTGTGTTTAGGCTCCTATACCTCTGTCCTGATGATAGCAGTGAGAAGAGGGCATGTTCTGAGAGATGGGGGTCTTTCATGATGGATGACACTTCCCTAAGGAACTGCTCCTTGAAGATGTCTTGGATACATTAGAGGCTAGTACCCATGATGGAGCTGATTAATTTTAAGAGTTTCTGGAACTTACTTCAATCTTGTGCAGTAGCACCCCCATACCAGATGGTGATGCAACCAGTTAGAATGCTCTCCATGATACACTTGTAGAAGTTTTCAAGTGTTTTAGTTAACAAACCAAATCTGCTCAAACTCCTAAATAAATATAAGCAATGCACACAGCAGGCCAGGCAGCATCTATGGAAAACAGTCGACGTTTTGGGCCAAGACCCTCCAGAATCTGAAGATTTTCTCTTGCTCCTAAAGAAATAAAGCCACTGTCATGCCTTCTTTTTAGCTTTTTAGCATCAATATGTTGGGTCCAGGTTAGATCCTCGGAGATATTGACACCTAGGAACTTGAAATTGCTCTCTTTCCCCACTTCTGATCCCTCTATGAGGATTGGTTTGCATTCCTTTGTCCTACCCTTTCTGAAATCCACAATCAGTTCTTTGGTCTTGCTGATGTTGAGTGCAAGGTTGTTGCTGCAGCACCACTCAACCAACTGGTAAGTCTCGCTCCTGTACACCCTCTCGTCTGCATCTGAGATTCTGCCAACAATGGCTGTATCATTAGCATTTGAGCTATGCCTAGCCACACAGTCATAGGCATAGAGAGAGTAGAGCAGTGGGCTAAGCACACACCCCTGAGGTGCACCAGTGTTGAGTGGATCAGACCGGCATAGCTTAGTTCAAACCAGATCACTTAACTGAAACCAGACCCACAGATTCAGTTACAAGGAGGACAAGTTACACCATAGATTGCACTTGTTGACTTGATAGAGGTGTACAAGATAGGAGGCATAGATCAAATAGACAGTCAGGGCAAAAATGACTAACAGAAGGGAGCATAATTTTAAGTGAATTAAAGAAAATCTAGGGGGATGTCAGAGGTAGGTTTATTATACAGAGTGATGGAACACCTTACCAGGGGTGGTGGTAGAGGCAAATACATTAGGAGTATTTAAGATAGATACCTACATGAGAGAAAAATAGAGGGTTTTGTAGGAGGAAACAGTGTAGGTTCAGAGGTTGACACAACATCGTGGGCTGAAGGGACTGTACTGTGCTGTAATGTTCTATGCCTTAATTCTAAGGATAAATGCCATTCCTGAAATACAGGAATATACAGTATATGAATTCTCTATCATGTCTTTCAGCTGGACTCTCATAGAGCCATAGAAAACTACAGCACAGAAACGGGACATTCGGCCTATCTAGTCAGTGCCAGCCTGGTCTGCTGCCTCATCCCATCTACCAGCACCCTGACTATGGCCTCTCTCATCCAAGCTACTCTGGAATGTTACAAGTGACTCTATTGAATCAATACTCAAAACATTTTAAAGGCTGAAAATGTGTTTTTCATTATAATGTATGATTACATAGAGGAACTGAATAAACACCATTGTATGACATTTGGTACAATGCCACAACAGAATACTGTTAGTTAAAAGTTAGTGCTTTCAGTTAAGAATGATATGCCAACAGTACTACCTGTTATTTATGTCTGCAGCCTATGACACAAAGGATTCTTCAGGAACTATACTTTTTTTCAAAATAATCCAAAATGAGTCAGGCTTTAATGTGCAGGAAGAACACAGCTACCCATCTTGCAAGGATGGCTTGGAATCCCCAAGGCCAGATGCATCAGATGTAGGGGTTACTCAGGTATGGTTGTCAGGTGAAGAGCTTACCACTCCCAGGGTTAAGTTCCACTTACACAATATGCATGAGATGATCAATGAACAATATTGACAACATCCCCAGTGAAGCTGCTCTAATCCCTTTGCAAGGCTTCTCTCAGTGCAAAGAAAATTTTAACTGCACAAAGTATAAAGGATCATCGTACAGACTAGCTGAAAATCTGACCAAGTCTCTCCACTGCATTCCGTACAGTATTTAGAAAGATTAATAAAAACACAGTGACTAGTGGGGTACTGCAAGGCTCGGTGCTAGGACTGCAGCTATTTATAATATACGTTAATGATTTAGATGAAGGGATTAAAAGTAACACTGTATACACTGGAATTCAGAAGGATGAGAAGGGATCTGATTGAAACATATAAGATTATCACGGGATTGGACACGCTAGAGGCAGGAAACATGTTCCTGATGTTCAGAGAGTCCAGAACCAGAGGACACAGTTTAAGAATAAGGGGTAGGCCATTTAGAACAGTTTTGAGGAAACACTTTTCACCCAGAGAGTTGTGGATCTATGGAATTCTCTGCCTCAGAAAGCAGTGGAGATCAATTCTCTGGATGCTTTCAAGAAAGAGTTAGATAGAGCTCTTAAAGATAGCGGAGTCAAGGGATATGGGGAGAAGGCAGGAATGGGGTACTGATTGTGGATAATCAGCCATGATCACATTGAATGGCAGTGCTGGCTTGAAGGGCTGAATGGCCTACTCCTTCACCTGTTGTCTATTGTCTATTAACACACTTGCCCTGATCTTCACAAATTTCATAAGGTTGATTCAAATTTTAAAGACAAAGAGAAACCTAGACTGATCCCAAAAACATTTTAATGCAAAGACTCAAAAGGGAGCTAGTTATTAATAAAATATTATGTGAAAAATTAACCTCTTAGTGGATGTTATAGTTATTAATAATACATACAGCTTAAAGGCAGCCATTCTGCAAGAATGAGTGGAACATTCCTCAACCCAATAGGCCAGAGAAGAAAACTGAAGTCAGGTTTCTGCAAACCTCAAATTATCCATTTTGTACAAAAACATACTGGAACAAAAGAAACTAAAATCTCAATTACTTTCCTTGTAGTTGTGACTCAATTATTACCCCCTGCAGATAGAAAGCTCATGAAGGAAACGTAATGATCTTGGTATCAGAGATTCTCTTCATGTTGGGTGAGCCCATTGATGGCCTGAGACTTTATGCATCAGAATTTGAAATATTTGTCAAACATTACTGCCCCCAAAAACATTTCTTTGACATGTACCTCATGAAGAACAGAAAGTGTGGTGTACTAAAGAAATGTTCCCCATTTTTCAAGGGTAGAAAAAAAAGAAATTTGTTTTCATCAGCAAGGTGGATAAGAAATGGACCATCACAACCATAAAAGCTCACTGGCCCCTCTACTTTGTTAGAAGACTGAGGAAGCTCACCATGTCCCCAATGACTCTTACAGTGTTTACAGAAGAGCATCACAGCTTGGTGTGGCAACTACTCTGCCCACGACTGCAAGAAACTGCAGAGGAATGTGAACACAGCCAGTCCATCAGGCCATCCAGCCTCTGTTCCACTGACTGCCTCAGGAAAGCAATCAACATAATCAAAGGCTCCTCCCAACCCTGTCATTCTCTCTTCTCTGCTCTCTCATTGGGAAGGAAAGACCAAGACTTGAAAACAGATACACTAAGCTCCAAATCTGTTTCTATTCCACTATTATCAGACCTTAAATGGACCTCCCAAATGCTAAAAGGTGAACTTTTGATCTCCCTATTTGCCTCATTACGGCATTTGCATTTTATTTTCCATCTTCACTGCACTCTTTCTGCAACCATAACTGTGGTGAACTACATATACCTGTCTGGACACCCCCCCCCCCCCCGCTGACTGCTCCTGTGGTTCCTCCCACTGACCGTGGCTCCTCCCACAGACCCCAGTATAAAGGAGATTGGAGACACAGCCCCGGCCTCAGTCTCCAGGATGTAGTGTGGTGGTCAATTGCTGCTTGTTCTTTCTTCCAGCCAATAAAAGCCTATATCTCGCCTCACGTCTCCGAGAGTTATTGATGATGCATCAATAACATGACATTCTGTGTTCTATTTTCCTTTTTACAACCTCAATATACTTACGTGTGGAATGATCTGTTTCGAAGTCTCACCAGTGAAAGTTTTTGCTCTATCTCAGTACATGTAACAATAATAAACCAGTACATATCCAAAGGTGACACAAAATACAAAGTTCAACTTCAAATGTGTGAGAATTGATAGCATATTCCTGACTGGAATATTCCGAATACTGCAACCAGTAAATGGAATCTTGCACAACTGATCAAATACAGCAGCTCATTAACCTATGACCTCTAGTTCCAGTCTCACCCAACCTCCGTGGAAAAAAACCTGTTTGTATTTAACTTATTTATACCCCTCATAATGTTGTATACCTCTATCAAATCACCCCTGATTCTCCTACATTCCAGACAATAAAGTCCTAACCTATTCAACCTTTCCCTAAAACTCAGTTCCTCAAATCCTGGCAACATCCTTCTAAATTTTCTCTGCACACTTTCAATCTCATTGATAGCTTTTCTGTAGGCAGGCGATCAGAACTGCACATAATACTCCAAACTAGACCTAATCAGCATCTAATACAACTTCAATATAACAGCCTACCACCTGTACTCAACATTTTGATTCATGTAGGCTGAAGTGCCAAAAACTCTGGAGAGCTTTGTTTATCTGTGACGCCACTTTCAAGGAATTACGGATCTCTGCAACTTACTGAGATGACAGGCCACATTACTTACTTTCTGGATTCCTGCAGCAGCTGACTGGCGTTCTCCAGCGACTGGTTGGGTTTGGCCTTATTGATCCAGCCCGCCAAGTCGTACCTCACAGGGCACATGCCAAGTTGATGGGCGATCACAAACTGCTGCTCCTGCTCGCACCTCCGTATCGGCTGCTTCTCTGTGAACACAATATATCCCAAAGGTTTCAGACAAGAGCCCTCATCCATCAGCTCTCAAGAACTACAGAACATCTGAAGGCGTGTTGATGGGAATAGCCATCTACTCGTGAGAAGGGCAAAGGGGGAGGAATGTTACAGAACACCAGAGATTCTGCGGATGCTGGAAATCTTGAGGAACACTGTGAAAGAACAGGTTGGCAATGTTAATTCTCCTGCTACCTTGCCCTTTTCCCCAGTTAGTCAACCCTCCTCGTTCTGTCCCTGGTCTAGTTTCCCCACTAGTTCACACACTTTGCCCTCCTGTTCTGCAGATCTTGGGAGTTCACCATTTTCACACCCCAACAGCAAAACAATTACTGGCTTGGCTTACAATTTACTGAAAAATAAAGATTTTAGCCACAGGCATTCCAACAGCTTCATTTATTTTCAGTCACATGGTTACATTGGTTGTAGACAGCAGAATGGCCCCGAAAGACCCGAGGGACAGTTTGGGGTGTCCTGAAATAATGCTTGAGTTAGTGGGAGCAGGCATACCTCGCCCTACACAGGCCACACCACTGGTGGATGGGGGGGGGGGGGTTATTATTCTTTTATGTTCATCTGAGCATGTGGACACTGGTCTATAAATTTAACTAAGACATTTGTTGTAAAGTAAAACTCTAGGATTTTATAATACCTATTTAAAATGTTCCATTTCTGCATCTGAAATAATTCTTATGGTCTGGTCAGGTGAGAACCCCCCCTCCCCAGATCAACAGTAGAATTTCCTGGTCCTTCTCAGCCAGACAGAAGCAGAATAAAACGTGCAGTCTGGAGAGGCATGGAGGTTGGAGATGGTGGTCGGTGAATAGTTACGTTGGGAAGTTAAAGATAAAGTGTGTTGCTAATTTTTGCACGTGTTTCTTTCCATTTGTAAATGCTTCTTTTACTTCACAACTTTTGAGTAATTTTAGCATTTTTTCCCCTGGCAGCAACGTCCTGTTGTGACCTGCATCTGTTTGTCCCCCATCTGGTAACCCTCGTCGGCACGCTTACATCACCTGATAGTGATGTGTGGTACATAGAACCATAGAACATTATGGCACAGAAACAGGCCTTTTGGCTCTTCTTGGCTGTGCTGAACCATTTTTCTGCCTAGTCCCACTGAGCTGCACCTGGCCCATATCCCTCCATACACCTCTCATCCATGTACCTGTCCAAGTTTTTCTTAAATGTCAAAAGTGAGTCCGCATTCACCACTTCATCTGGCAGCTGATTCCACACTCCCACCGCTCTCTGTGTGAAGAAGCCCCCCCCCCTAATGTTCCCTTTAAACTTTTCCCCCTTCACCCTTAACCCATGACCTCTGGGTTTTTTCTCCCCTAGCCTCAGTGAAAAAAGCCTGCTTGCATTCTCTCTATCTATAACCATCATAATTTTATACACCTCTATCAAATCACCCCTCATTCTCCTACGCTCCAGGGAATAAAGTCCTAACCTATTCAACCTTTCTCTGTAACTCAGTTTCTCAAGTCCCGGTAACATCCTTGTAAACCTTCTCTGCACTCTTTCAACCTTATTAATATCCTTCCTGTAATTAGGTGACCAAAACTGCACACAATACTCCAAATTTAGTTTCACCAATGTCTTATACAACCTCACCATTACATTCCAACTTTTATACTCAATATTTTGATTTATAAAGGCCAATGTACCAAAAGCTCTCTTTACGACCCTATCTACTTGTGACGCCACTTTTAGGGAATTATGTATCTGTACTCCCAGATCCCTCTGTTCTACTGCACTCCTCAGTGTCCTACCATTTTCCTTGTATGTTCTACCTTGGTTTGACCTTCTGAAGTTCAATACCTCACACTTGTCCGCATTAAACTCCATCTGCCATTTTGCAGCCCATTCCTCCAACTGGTCCAAATCCCTCTGCAAGCTTTGAAAACATTCCTCACTGTCCACTACACCTCCAATCTTTGTATCATCAGCAAATTTGCTGACCCAATTTGCCATATTATCATCTAGATCATTGATACAGATGACAAATAACAATGAACCCAGCACTGATCCCTGTGGCACACCAGTAGTCACAGGCCTCCACTCAGAGAAGCAATCCTCTGACTTCTTCCATTGAGCCATTGTCTAATCCAATTTACTAACTCTCCATGTATACCTAGCGACTGAATCTTCCTAACTGACCTCCCATGAGGGACCTTGTCAAAGGCCTTACTGAAGTCCATGTGGACAACATTCACTGCCTTCCCTTCATCCACTTTCCTGGTCACTTCCTCGAAAAACTCTAACAGATCGGTTAAACATGACCTACCACGCACAAAGCCATGCTGACTTTTTCTATTAAGTCCCTGTCTATCCAAATACTTGTAGATCTCTTAGTATCTCTTGTCTCTTAGTATTCCTTCCAATAATTTACCTACTACCGACGTCAAATTTACCAGCCTATAATTTTCCGGCTTACTCTTTGAGCCTTTTTTAAACAACGGAACTACATGACGTATCCCCCAATCCTCCAGCACCTGACATGGTGGCAGCGGTGGCATGGTAAACCGAAAAGGGGTGAAGGTGTCAAAAAGAGCGGCAATGCGCTCACAGAAGATCAGGGTAAAGTCAGATGCTCCAGCGATGGAGTCTCCTGAGGACGGACGGTGGGACACGATGTAAGAGTACGTGACCCAAGGTGCCCGGCCTAAGGCACATCGCGGTCCTCCTGAGGAGCCGCAGAAGTCTGTGGGGATGTCGGAGCTGGCAGTTCTTCCCGGTCAGCTCCTCTCTGGGGAGAAATGCTTCTGCGGGAGCTACAAACCAGAGCTCCACCACCGGGGACCCGGGAGCTCCCACCGCATCAGGGTCTCCAAGGTTTATAACGTCTCCAGACCTCTCGGAGAGCGACAGCCCGAGAATACTGCTTCCACCACCAGCACCCCCATGCTGTCTATCTGAGCCTCCTGGTATGCAGGCCCAGCCTTCACAGCCACCACAGGTGCCTTCCCAGCAACTGGTGTCCACACCTGAACCAAGATGCCGAGACTTTGCCTGAACATCACCCAAGATGTCAGTCTTCCAAGAGGGTGAGGATATGGAGAATTAACTCCTGCAGTTTGAATGGCTGGTCAAGACGTGGGCACGTCATCTCATCCCAGAGTACTGACGCCTACTTGGCCACAGATGAGGAAAGGTTCAACTGTTACTCTGGCCCCTCCTGGCAAAATTCAACATTTCGCCAGAGACCTATCGACTGAGGTTCTGGAGGAGTCACTAAAGGAAATCTACCACTGCCTGAAATGACTCTCCTGGTGCTGGATGAGGCCACAGGTCCATGGTAAGGAAGAGATCGGTGAAATCATCATCCTCTAGGAGCTGCTGCAGGTCTTGCTGGGGAACGCTCATACATGGATCCAAGAACACAAGCCCTCCAATGGACTGGTTGTTGCGCAGCTGGCCCAGCAGTACATCAACGCCCAGAGAGGAGCACCCCTATCATCTTCTGCTCAGTCACGGGAGTGGCGACCACTTGCAGGTAACCCTGGTCCACAAATCAGAGACACTAGACAACGTAAAACCTAAAACTCTCCTCGCGTGCTAGCACTGTCGACAAGTCGGTCACAAAGCTTCTGCTTGTGCTTTCTTTTTTTATATAAAACTTAAACTGTTCAGCTATTGTCATGTCCCAAGGGTTGTCCCATGTCTCATTGCTAGAGATAGGGGTGGCTGTTTGCCATGAGGGGTGCAGGGAGCCAGGTAAAATGTTCTGCTGCAATACCAGTCCTGGTGAATGGGCAGAGATTGCATGCTCTCTTGGATACAAGAAGTATGGTTACCTTGCTCAGAACAGAATTTGTACCCCCTAATCTTGTTGATTACTGCAAACACTATGATTCAATGTGCACATGGGGATGTTAAAAGTTATCCTATTGCTGATGTTGCTCTGATGTGAACAATGTATACCTACCTCAGATGAGCATGGTTGATGATTTGCCAGAAGATGTGGTAATTGGTAGAAATTTACTAGTCCTACTAGATTTATTGGGTAACGTTGACTCCACTGCAATCTTGTTTTAACCTGTGTTGACATGGTCCCAAACTGAAGCTGGGTTGGATCCACTGCCAGCAGTGGCTGATAGCCTATTTGAGGGGGGTAAATCATGTCATAAATGCAACCTGGAGAAAGCATTAGGTATACCTGATCACCACAAACCTCACCACAGATCAGTGGGAGGTCCTCACAAACATGGCAAACTCTGTGGGCCTGAATGGTCCAACAATTGGAGGAAGACTGAGGAGACACGGCTGAAAACCTGTGGCCTCACAAACTCTGTATACTTGGGTGAAGGGGGAGGATGACGAGGGGTCTTTTAGCTATAAAGATAGTTATGTGCTGGAAAATAACATCCTGTATCTAGCAGGTACCCCTGACAACCGATTGGTAATATCCACCTGTTGCAGGCCCCTTGCTTTACATCTCGCTCACCTCAAACCTGGCTTGGCCATTTGGGTCAGCAGTAAACCTACCTGAGAGTAAGCCACAGAGTCTATAGGCCATCTGTGTTTGCTGATGTCCAGCAATATTGTACTTCCTACCTGTGTGCCAAAAGACCAACCACATCTTACACTGACAGAGCCCACTTCAGCCTTTGCCCATCATAACCACCCCATTCAGATGTGTTGCTATGGACATTGCAGGCCCTCTAGAGGAAAGCAGCTCCGGTTTCTGTTATATTTGGTCATTTCAACACTGCTACCTGGTTCCCTGAGGCCAACCCTCTGTGTTCCATCACTACCCCTAAAATCACTGCTGACTTAATACAACTCGTCTCCCTGAAGAAATTTTAACTGGCTAAGGCACCAATTTCATCTCATGCCTCCTGCCTGTTACATCATCAACTAGGTATCCGCACCATACCCTACCACCCCCAAACTGACAGCCTTGTTGAAAGGTTTAATCAAACCCTCAAGAACATGCTGAGGAAGTTTGTGTCTGACCCAGGAAGAGACCAGGATAAGTGGCTGCCTTTCCTCCTCTTTGCACATCAGGAGGTTACCCAAGCATCAACCGGCTTCTTCCTGTTTGAGCTCACGTATTGGTGAGGGCATTGTCTCTTGTGTTTTACAAATGAGGGATTGCCTGGAGGCTTCCAGAGGGGAGACTCGGTGCAATCTGGAGAGGGCCCATGACCCTAAGGCACAGTAACGTGAGTTCACCCCTGCCCAAAAGGTCCTTCTGCTACTTCATATCTCCTCCAACAAACTCTTGGCAAGTGGCAGGGGCCTTCCAGCCATCTATGAAGTGTTCCATCTGGAGGAAGGAAAGGCTTCTCAGATATATCCTGCTGAGGGAGTGGAAGGAAAGAGGGCCTGAATGGTCCAACAATTGGAGGAAGACTGAGGAGGCACGGCTGAAGACCTGCAGTCTTGTAGTGCTTCTCCAAAGCTCAACTTGGGCCATCTGACCCCCTCAACAAGAGGGGCTGAACAAAGTATTCCATTGGAACTTCTCTCCCTTCCAGTTCCGCACTGACCCAACAAAAATCAAGCAAACACCAGTCACTTGAAGGACAACAACCCCATCAGGCAGCAACCTTATCGAGTCCCAGAGAGGTTGGTGGAACCACTGGAGGCTGAGATCTGCAACATGTTGAACCTGGGAGTGATTGAGCCCTCCGAGTGAGTGGTGCAGCGTGGTGGTGAGTGTGTCCAAGCCTGATGGGCTCCTGGGGGTTTGCATTGACTTCCAAAAATCAACACCGTCTTCAAGTTCAATGCCTACCGCATGCCGTGGACTGATGAGCTGCTGGAAAGGTTGGGCCATGCCAAATTATAACAACCATTGAACTCTGCAGAGTTGCTGGCAAATCCTGCTGGCAAAGGACTCTTGCGAGTACACTGCATTCAGCACTCCCCTTGGCCTCTTTCTTTTCACTGTCATGCTATTTGGGTTACATGGAGCCCCAGCAACCTTCCAACAGCTGATTGACCTGCTGAGGTCCTCCATTTTGTATGTGATGCAGGAGAGTTACAGGGCTAGTTTCATGGATCTCCCAATCAATCCCTTTAGAAATTACAGGCAAATAAGTTTTCAGCAGTCAAAAAATACAGCTGAATTATAGAAGGAACTGCTCGTCATCTCCCTGTGTATGGAATTGGAGAAAATAGCGGAGGTACTTAATGAATACTTTGCATCAGTACTCACTACGGAAAAAGATCTTGGAAATTGTAGGGATAACTGGCAGTGGACTGAAAAGCGTGAGGATGTAGATATTAAGGAAGAGGATGTGATGGAGCTTTTGGAAAGCATCAAGTTGGATAAGTCACCGGGACCAGACAGGATGTACCCCAGACTACTATGGGAAGGGAGAGAGGAGAATGCTGAGCCTCTGGCAATGATCTTTGCATCTTCAATGAGGATGGGAGAGGTTCTGAAGGACTGAAGGGTTGTGGATGTTGTTCCCTTATTCAAGAAAGGGAGTAGGGTTAGCCCAGGAAATTATAGGCCAGTGTGTCTTACTTCAGTGGTTGGTAAGTTGATGGAGAAGATCCTGAGAGGCAGGATTTATGAATATTTGGAGAGGCATAATATGATTAGAAATAATCAGCATGGCTTTGTCAAAGTCAGGTCATGCCTTACGAGCCTGATTGAATTTTTTGAGGATGTGACTGAGTACATTGATGAAGGTAGAGCGTAGATGTTGTGTATATGGATTTTAGCAAGGCATTTGATAAGGTACTCCATGCAAGGCTGTTGAGAAAGTAAGGAGGCATGAGATTAAAGGGACATTGCTTTGTGGATCCAGAACTGGCTTGCCCACAGAAGGCAAAGAGTGGTTGTAGACAGGTCATATTCTGCATGGAAGCTGGTGACCAGTGGTGTGACAATAGACAATAGACAGTAGTTGCAGGAGTAGGCCATTCGGCCCTTCTAGCCTGCACCGCCATTCACTGTGATCATGGCTGATCATACACAATCAGTACCCCGTTCCGGCGTTCTCCTCATACCCCTTGACCCCGCTATCTATAAGAGCTCTATCTAACTCTCTCTTGAATGCATCCAGAGACTTGGCCTCCACTGCCTTCTGGGGCAGAGCATTCCACATATCCACCACTCTCTGGGTGAAAAAGTTTTTCCGCAACTCTGTTCTAAATGGCCTACCCCTTATTCTTAAAATGTGGCCTCTAGTTCTGGACTCACCCATCAACGGTAACATGCTTCCTGCCTCCAGTGTCCAATCCCTTAATAATCTTATATGTTTCAATCAGATCCCCTCTCATCCTTCTAAATTCCAGTGTATACAAGCCCAGTCGCTCCAATCTTTCAACATATGACAGTCCCGCCATTCCGGGAATTAACCTTGTGAACCTACGCTGCACTCCCTCAATAGCAAGAATGTCCTTCCTCAAATTTGGAGACCAAAACTGCGCACAATACTCCAGGTGGGGTCTCACCAGGGCCCTATACAGCTGCAGAAGGACCTCTTTACTCCTATACTCAATTCCTCTTGTTATAAAGGCCAGCATGCCATTAGCTTTCTTCACTGCCTGCTGTACCTGCATGCTTGCTTTCATTGACTGATGTACAAGAACACCTAGATCTCATTGTACTTCCCCTTTTCCTAACTTGACTCCATTTAGATAGTAATCTGCCTTCCCGTTCTTGCCACAGAAGTGGATAACCTCACATTTATCCACATTAAACTGCATCTGCCATACATTTGCCCACTCACCCAACCTGTCCAAGTCACCCTGCATTCTCATAACATCCTCCTGACATTTCACACTGCCACCCAGCTTTGTGTCATCAGCAAATTTGCTAATGTTACTTTTAATCCCTTCATCTAAATCATTAATGTATATTGTAAACAGCTGTGGTCCCAGCACCAAACCTTGCGGTACCCCACTGGTCACAGCCTGCCATTCCGAAAGGGACCTGTTAATCACTACTCCTTGTTTCCCGTCAGCCAGCCAATTTTCAATCCATGTCAGTACTCTGCCCCCAATACCATGTGCCCTAATTCTGCCCACTAATCTCCTATGTGGGACTTTATCAAAAGCTTTCAGGAAGTCCAGGTACACTACATCCACTGGCTCTCCCTTGTCCATTTTCATAGTTACATCCTCAAAAAACTCCAGAAGATTAGTCAAGCATGATTTTCTCTTCATAAATCCATGCTGACTCAGACTGATCCTTCTACTACTATCCAAATGTGTCGTAATTTCCTCTTTTATAATTGACTCCAGCATCTTTCCCACCACTGACGTCAGGTTAACCGGTCTATAATTCCTTGTTTTCTCTCTCCCTCCTTTCTTGAAAAGTGGGACAACATTAGCCACCCTCCAATCAGCAGGAACTGTTCCTGAATCTATAGAACATTGGAAAATGATTACCAATGTGTCCACGATTTCTAGAGCCACCTCTTTAAGTTCCCTGGGATGCAGACCATCAGATCCCGGGGACATCAGCCTTCAGACTCAACAGTCTATCCAACACCATTTCTTGCCTAATATAAATTTCCTTCAGTTCATCCTTTACCCTAGTTCCTTTGGCCACTATTACATCTGGGAGATTGTTTGTGTCTTCCCTAGTGAAGACAGATCCAAAGTTCCTGTTCGACTCGTCTGCCATTTCCTTGTTCCCCATAATAAATTCACCTGTTTCTGTCTTCAATGGCCCAATTTTGGTCTTAACTATTTTTTTGCTATTCACATACCTAAAGAAGCATTTACTATCCTCCTTTATATTCTTGGCTAGTTTACCTTCGTACCTCATTTTTTCTTGGCTTATTGCCTTTTTTGTTATTTTCTGTTGCTCTTTTAAAGCTTCCCAGTCCTCCGGTTTCCCGCTCACCTTTGCTATGTTATACTTCTCTTTTATTTTTATACTGTTGTTTACTTCCCTCATCAGCCACGGCCGCCCCTTACTCCCCTTAGGATCTTTCTTCCTCTTTGGAATGAACCGATCCTGCACCTTCTGCATTATTCCCAGAAATACTTGCCATTGTTCCACTGTCTTCCCTGCTAGGGTATTGTTCCATTGAACTTTGGCCAGCTCCTCCCTCATAGCTCCATAGTTCCCTTTGTTCAACTGTAATACTCACACATCCGATTTTCCCTTCTCCTTCTCAAATTGTAGGTTAAAACATATCATATTATGGTCACTACCTCCTAATGGTTCCTTTACCTCGAGGTCCCTGATCAAATCTGGTTCATTGCACAACACTAAATCTAGAATTGCCTTCTCCCTGGTAGGCTCCAGTACAAGCTGTTCTAAGAATCCATCTCGGTGCCTCAGGGATCTGTGCTGGGACCACTACTCTTTGTGATTTTTATAAGTGACCAGGATGAGGAAGTGGAGGGAGGGGTTAGTAAATTTACTGATGACACAAGGGCTGGGGTTGTTGTGGATAGTGTGGAGGGCGGTCAGAGGTTACAACGGGTCATTGATAGGATGCAAAACTGGGCTGAGAAGTGGCAGATGGAGTTCAACCCAGATAAGTGTGATGTGGTTCATTTTGGTAGGTCAAATATGATGGCAGAATATAGTATTAATGGCAAGACTCTTGGCAGTGAGGAGGATCAGAAGGATCTTGGGGTCTGAGTCCATAGGACACTCAAAGCTGCTATGCAGGTTGACTCTGTGGGTAAGAAGGCATACGGTGCATTGGTCTTCATCAATCGTGGGATTGTGTTTAAGAGCCGAGAGGTAATGTTGCAGCTATATAGGACCCTGGTCAGACCCCACTTGGAGTACTGTGCTCAATTCTGGTCACCTCACTATAGGAAGGATGTGGAAACCATAGAAAAGGTGCAGAGGAGATTTACAAGGATGTTGCCTGGATTGGGGAGCATGCCTTATGAGAATAGGTTGAGTAAACTTGGCCTTTTCTCCTTGGAGCAACAGAGGATGTGAGGTGACCTGGTAGAGGTGTACAAGGTAATGAGAGGCATTGATCATGTCAGAGGCTTTTCCTCAGGGCTGAAATGGCTAGCATGAGAGGGCGTAGTTTTAAGGTGCTTGGAAGTAGGCACAGAGGAGATGTCAGGGGTAAGTTTTTTACACAGTGTGTGGAATGGGCTGCCAGCAGCAGTGGTGGAGCCAGAATCGATAGGGTCTTTTAAGAGACTCCTGGATGGCTACATGGAGCTTAGAAAAATAGAGGGCTATGGGTAAAGCCTAGGTAGTTCTAAGGTAGGGGCATGTTCGGCATAGCTTTGTGGGCCAAAGGGCCTGTATTGTGCCGTATATTTTCTATGTTTCTATCATACTTTCAGAACATCTCAAGCACTAGTCATCCAATGGAGTACTTTTGAGGTCCAGCTGCTTTTATCACCTAGGAAACATGACAACAAATTTCTGCACAGGAAGATCCCACACACAGCAAAGAAATAATAATCAGATAATCTAATTTAGATGTTGATCAGGGGATGATGCAAAAGTCCACCTGAAAGAACAGATGGGCTCTCAGTTTGTATTTCCTGACACACGCCTGACTGTAATATTCAATAAGGATCCTTGACAACCTATGAACTTATGTTCAAGTCTCTAGGGTGGGGCTGCAACCCATAAGCTTCTGGTATAGATGCAAGAATGTGGCCCCTGGTTGACATCTTGTCTTTGCAAATCCCTGACATTTTTGCCCTGATGGCTCAACAGTAGGATGTTGTCAGTGGCAGTCATCTCCCAGGAGATGCCACTGCTTTCCCTACAGGTGAATGAGCACAGCTACCCCCTCCCCACAACTTGTGTCAGCAGATTAGATCAAAAGAGAAGGAGAATTAGCACATCATTTGACAAATTCTCCCAGGAAGTGATGATTGGCAGAAACTTGCCTCCCTATCTCTTAGTCAGATGGGGGGGCCGTGGGGGAGGTTTCAGTTTTGTGAGTGAGATGCCCTGTGGATAACTTGACTCCTTAATCAGCATAAAAACAGCACCTAAATACTTATGAGTATTAAGCATTTCTTCTGCAGTCCCTGTATCACTTTGGTCTATTTTTTCCCTGTTCATGTTCAGATTCAGTCACAAACCAAATGGAAATTAGTTTTTTTTAGAGAGACATTATTGAAGTAGGAACTGTTTGAAAGTGCAATAGTTTCTATAAATAAAGAAATGGAAAGAGGATCTGTCCCAAGAATCTACTTAACAAGATCATGACAGGTCCGTCCATTCAGACTCGACTTCACCTTCCTGTACATCCCAGTAGACCTTGACTGTAATCCTGGAACTCCCCAATCTTGCTGCCTACAAATTTGCTCTTCTGCTACATAATAACTCTAAAAGTTTTACAGTCTGCTTTTGTACTTCCTCAGGAAATGAGGTGTTGTATAAACACACATCCACTTTCTATTGAAAAGAAGGACCTAATTAAAGTCTGTCTGAAAGTTTGACCCCATCACAGACCTATGAATTTTGCTCTGAGCAACTGCCCTTTGTAGCTCTGCCTTTGGAGGAAACCCTGAGTACACAGTTTCTACTTGTATGTCAGCTTCAGAAACAGAATCTCTGTAACAGACTGGAAAAAAGATTAAGGCCGAATAGAGTCAGAGTACTACAGCACAGAATTATAGTCCTGTCTCATCTACCAGATCCTAGAACATAGCCCTCCATACCGCTCCCATCCATGTGCAGATCTATAATTCCTCTTCAATATTGCAATTGAACACAATACACCACTTCTATTGGCAGCTTGTTCCACACTCTCACTACCCTTTGAGTGAAGAAACCTCCCCTCAGATTGTTTTTAGCCTCCAAGAGGATTACAAGCTTGTTATGGTTGGGAGGCTTGCATTCTTCAATGATCTGGAGAGCTATGTTGGCTGGAGTCAGGACTTTATGCTTTGGCTCTTGGTAGGGTCACCCATGCCAAATAGGTCAATAGTTAGAGGACAGACTAGAGGAAAGGAATGGTCTACCGTTCCTCCAGGTCTGGGGAGGTTCAGCTTAGGGCTAACGATCCTGACTGGTAAAACCAAACTGTTATGGAAACAACAATGAAGAATCCTTCTACATCTGAGTGTGACAGTGTTCATGAGTCTCCACCCAGGACTTGCATGTCTGACAGTAGTGAAAACCAAGCTACTGACATGATGAAGGAAGCCCTGAACACTGTCAGATATGGAGGCCTTCATCACTGCCCTAAACGCCAGTGGCCTAACAGTCAATAGGTAGTTTGCCATTGAATCAGAATCAAGTTTATTATCACTCAACCAATGTACAGAGCTGATATTACAGCTACTATATTTGTTCAACAAGAGTTCATGTCACCATAAGTCATAGGAGCAGAATTAAGCCATTCAGTCCATTGAGTCTACTCCACCATTCCATCATGGCTGATTCCGGATCCCACTCAACCCCTTACACCTGCCTTCTCATCATATCCTTTGATGCCTTGACCAACCAGGAAATTATCTACGTCCATCTTAAATATACCCATGGACTAGGCCACCACCGCCATCTATGGCAGAGCATTCCACAGAATCACTACCCTCTGGCGTATCTCTGTTCTAAAAGGTCACCCCTCAACTTTCAGGCTGTGCCCTCTCGTTCTAGATGCCCTCACCATAGAAACATCCTCTCCACATCCAACCTATCTAGTCCTTTCAACATTGGGTAGGTTTCAATGAGATCTCCCTGCCCCAACATTCTCCTAAATTCCAGTGTGTACAGGCCCAAAGTTGTCAAATGGTCCTCATATGTTAACCCCTTCATTCCTGGATTCATCCTTGTGTACTTTATCTGTCCTTCCATGGCCTTCTATCCCAACCTATCAGACTCCCCCCTTCTCCAGCCCTCTATCTCTTTTACCAATCAACTTCCCAGCTATTTACTTCATCCCGCCTTCACCTGGTTTCATCTACCACCTTGTGCTTCACTCTCCCCACCTTGACCTTTGAAATCTACGCCTTATCTTTTTCTCTCCAGTCCTGCTGAGGGGTCTCTACCTGAAACATAGACTGTATTTTTTTCTATAGATGCTGCATAGCCTACTGAGTTCCTCCAGCATTTTGTGTATGTTACTGTATTCTATCAGCCACTTTTTTGCCCACTCCTTCAATTTCTCCTGCTGCAATTGCATTGCTTTCTCAGCACTATCTACCCTTCTACTTATCTTCATATCATCTGAAAATGTTGCCACAAACCCATGAATTCCACTATCTAAATCATTTTCAATGTGAAAAGCAGCGGTCCCAATACTGACCCCTGGTGAACACCACTAGTTACTGGCAGCCAACCAGAAAAGGTCCCCTTTATTCCTACTCCCTGCCTCCTGCCTATCAGCCATTCCTCTATCCATGCCAGTATCTTTCCTGTAAAGCCATGGAATTTTATTTTGTTAAGCAGCCTCAAGTGTGGCATCTTATCAAATCCCTTCTGAAAATCCAAGTAAATGACATCCATTGCTTTTCCTTTGTCCACCCTGCTTGTTACTTCCTCGAAGAACTCCAACAGATTTGACAGGCAAGATTTCCCTTTACAGAAACCATGCTGACTTTGACTTATTTTATCATTAGTCTCCAAGTACCCCAAAACCTCATCCTTAATAATAGATACCAACACTTTCCCAACCACTGATATTAGGCTAACTGGCCTATAACTTCTTTCACAAATGAGAAAATCTGCAGATGCCAAAAATCCAATGAACACACACATTGCTGGAGGAACTCAGCGGGCCAGGCAGTATCTATGGAAAAGAGTACAGTCAATACTTCGGCCTGAAATGTTGACTGTTCTCTTTATCATAGATGCTGCCTGGCCTGCTGAGTCCCTCCAGCATTTTGTGTGCACTGCTATAAATTCCTTTCTTTTGTTTTCCTTCCTTGCTTCCCAGGATACTTAAAAGATCATGTGACTTGTGCTTCTTCCTCTCAAATTGCAGTATGAATTCAATCATATTATGATCAGTCTCCTAAGGGTTCCTTTACATTGAGCTCCCCTATAAGATCTAGGTTATTACATAATAGCCAATCCAAAATTATCCTTTCCCTGAGTAGGTTCAAGTACAAGCTGCTCTAAAAAGCCATCTCATAGGCACTCAACAAATTTCCTCTCTTGTGATCCGATATCATCCTGATCTTCCCTATCCCCTTGCATTTTGAAGTCCCCAATTACAATTGTGACATTATTGTTATTACATGCCTTTTCCAGCTCCCTTTGCAATCCCAACTCCATATCTTGGCTACAATTTGAAGACCTATATCATTCCATTAATGTTTTTTTTTACTCTTGCAGTTTCCACAAAGATTTTACTCCAACCACAAAGATTCAACATTCTCTGACCCTATGTCACCTCTTTCTAATGATGTACACTTTCTTCCCAATCGAGCCACAACACTACCTATGCCTTCCTGCCTGTCCTTTTGATACAAAGTGTATCCTTTGTTAAGATCCCAAGTATGGCCTTCTTGCAGCTACAACTCAGTGATGCCCATAATGTCATACTGACCAATCTCTAATTGCCAAAGGCAATCACCAGAGACTAGAAAGTTTCTAGAGATGTTCTGAAATTTGTTGTTTTGCAGCAGCAGTAGAGTGGAACATCAAGAAATATACATTAAGGCACAATAAGAAATTTATATAAAAATAAATAATGCAGTAGGCTAAAAAGAGCAATATAATGAGGGAGTGAGCATGGTTTCATGGACCATTCAGAAATCAGAAACCTTTATGCTTTCACCCTAATTCTATATCTAATCTCTCTCACCCAACCTCAGTGGGGGGGGGGGTGGTAGTCTGCATGTATTTACCCTATCTATGCCCCTCATAGTTTCTTGTACATCTATAGGATTTCACTTCATTTCAGGGAAATAGTATCATTCAACCTTTGCCTATAGCCCAGGCCCTCAAGTCGCAACAATTTGCTCTGTATTCTTTCAAGCTTATTGATATCATTCCTGTGGGTGGGTGAATCTAAACAGGACAGTTCATTCAATTCAGTGCACTTTTAGATTATTGTATAAATTTACTTGTTGAAATCTCTGTTGGAAAAGCAGGTGTTCAAAAGATCTAATGGTTTCCTCCTGAAGCAACAAAATGCAAGTATCTGTCAGTATTCTGTTCTTCATTACCCACATGCAATGATAGTAACATCACCCTAAAAGTAAGAGCAGCTATTATCTACAAAAAGCACATTGAAGGTGAGCAATGTTCCCTTTACAGATTCTCTACTCAATAAACCATCTCGAACTGCAGCTGATTTTTCTGAATGTGCAAATTAAAGGAACTAATTAAAACTGCAGTTCCCGATACTTAACACATTTCCTAGGGTATGCATTAACAAACAAATAGGTTGTTATTTGTGCTGCTGTTATTACCTTCCTTTTCCAGTCCTTTCTTCTCGAAATAGGAACAGAGACGATCGAGCACTGCAGTGTCTTTAGAGCCTTCAACTAAGACCTCTTCATCAAGGATCCAGAGTAGACCCTTGCACTCCTCCTGCGTACGTACCTGAACCTTGAACTGACAGGTGAAAAGACTAAGATTGTGGGTCACATACAAACTAACTGCAAACAAATTAATCTATTCTATCATAACATCATAGTCAGCAAGGTACCAAATGAGCAAATTCAGTAAAAACTGCTAGAAATCTGAAGCAAATCCAGAAACCACTAGGACACTAAGCAGGCCAGACGGCATCTGTGGAGAAAGAAAGAGACAGATACTGGTAATCAGAAAACTGCAGGTACTGGATATCTGAAACAAATCCAGAAATATCTGGAAACAATCAGCAGGTCAGGCAGCATCTGTGGAGAGAGAAATAAGGTGAATGTTTGTGGCTCTCTTACTGCCCGCTTTAATCTTTAAATTAAGCATCCCTGTAAAATCATTTTCTCACAGGCATTCACAGTAGATCAAAGAAGTACAATAGAATCAATGAAAAACTACACAGACTGATAAGCATCCAATGTTCGAAAGATGAGCTACAAAAAAGAAACAAATAATAACAATAAATAAGTAAATAAATGATACTCAAGCAACACACACAAAATGCTGGTGGAACGCAGCAGGCCAGGCAGCATCTATAGGAGAAGCACTGTCGACATTTCGGGCTGAGACCCTTCGTCAGGACTAACTGAAAGAAAAGATAGTAAGAGATTTGAAAGTAGGAGGGCGAGGAGGAAATCTGAAATGATAGGAAAAGACAGGAGGGGGAGGGTTGAAGCTAAGAGCTGGAAAGGTGATTGGCAAAAGGGATACAGAGCTGGAGAAGGAAAAGGATCATGGGATGGGAGGCCTCGGGAGAAAGAAAGGGGAAGGGGAGCACCAGCGGGAGATGGACAACAGGCAAAGAGTGATGGACAGAGAGAGAAAAAAAGGGGGGAATAAATAAAACAGGGATGGGGTAAGAAGGGGAGGAGGGGCATTAACAGAAGTTAGAGAAATCAATGTTCATGCCATCAGGTTGGAGGCTACCCAAACGGAATACAAGGACCTGTTCCTCCAACCTGAGCGTGGCTTCATCTTGACAGTAGAGGAGGCCATGGATAGACATATCAGAATGGGAATGGGATGTGGAATTAAAATGTGTGGCCACTGGGAGATCCTGCTTTCTCTGGCAGACAGAATGTAGGTGTTCAGCGTTTTTAAATAAATGATACTGTTAACAGGAGTGGTAGAGTCCTTGGAAGTGAGACCATAGGTTGTGTTCAATGATCATTTCATTGTTGTGGTGAGTGAATCACATTCGTTCAGGACAATAACTGTTCCTGAACCTGGTGGGGTTGGTCCTAAATCACCTGTAACTGCTTCCTGATGGCAGCAGTGAGAAGTAAGAATGTCCTGGATAATGGGTGTCCTTGATCACAGGTGCTGTTTTCTTTGTGGCAACGCTCTTGGTACCTGAGCTCAATGGAGGGAAGAGTTTTTCCTGTGATGAAATGGGCTGTTTGCAGGCTTTTCCATTCTTGGGCATTTATACCAAACCTTGATGCAACTACTCTGACCTCCTGCCCCCCACCAAAACATTCTGCAACTTAAAACTAACTTCTACTCTAACTTGGATCAGTTCTGATTTAGATTCATCAACATGAAATCAGTGCTTCCAAAATGCAGAAGGTAGATCTCAGCACAAACTTTGCCATGTCAGTTGGATACTGAGAGGAAGGTGGTGTCCTTTGACAGTCTGTATTCTGTTAACGATGATTAGAAGGATCTGAACTCAACCCACAATGAAGACCCCCCTTTTATGAGGAAATAGGAAGATCATCTGTCCCTGTTTATAATGAGCGGCAATATCTTCTGGCAAAAGTCCCATTGGAAAGTATTGGGGAGAAGCAATGGCATGGTATAAACACAAGACATTCTGCAGATGCTGGAAGTCTTCAGCCACACACAACATGCTGCTAGAACTCCATAAGTTAAGCAGCATCTATGGAGAAGACCATAAGACCATAAGACAAAGGAGCAGGTCGGCCATTCGGCCCATCAAGTCTGCTCCACCATTTTATCATGAGCTGATCCAATCTCCCCTTTAGTCCCATTCCCCCGCCTTCTCACCATAACCTTTGATGCCCTGAATACTCAGATACCTATCAATCTCTGCCTTAAATACATCCAATGACTTGGCCTCCACTGCCGCCCGTGGCAACAAATTCCATAGATTCACCACCCTCTGGCTAAAAATTTCTTTTCACATCTCTGTTCTGAATGGGCGCCCTGCAATCCTCAAGTCATGTCCTCTCGTACTGGACTCCCCCACCATGGGAAACAACTTTGCCACATCCACTCTGTCCATGCCTTTCAACATTTGAAATGTTTCTATGAGGTCCCCCCTCATTCTTCTAAACTCCAAGGAGTACAGTCCAAGAGCGGTCAAACGTTCCTCATATGTTAACCCTCTCATTCCCGGAATCATTCTAGTGAATCTTCTCTGAACCCTCTCCGATTTCAGCATGTCCTTTCTTAAATAAGGATCCCAAAACTGCACACAGTATTCCACGTGAGGTCTTACCAGTGCCTTATAGAGCCTCAACATCACATCCCTGCTCCTATACTTTATTCCTCTAGAAATGAATGCCAACATTGCATTCGCCTTCTTCACCACTGACTCAACCTGGAGGTTAACTTAAGGGTATCCTGCACGAGGACTCCCAAGTCCCGTTGCATCTCAGAAATTTGAATTCTCTCCCTATTTAAATAATAGTCTGCCCGTTTATTTCTTCTACCAAAGTGCAAGACCGCACACTTTCCAACATCACAATTCATTTGCCACTTCTTTGCCCATTCCCCCAATCTATTCAAGTCTCTCTGCAAACTCTCTGTTTCCTCAGCACTACCGGCCCCTCCACCTATCTTTGTATCATCAGCAAACTTAGCCACAAAGCCATCTATTCCATAATCCAAATCGTTGATATACAACGTAAAAAGAAGCGGCCCCATCACAGACCCCTGTGGAACACCACTGGTAACCGGCAGCCAACCAGAATGGGATTCCTTTTTTCCCACTCTCTGTTTCCTGCTAATCAACTACTCTATCCACGTAAGTAACTTTCCCATAATTTCATGGGCTCTTATCTTGTTTAGCAGCCTCATGTGAGGCACCTTGTCAAAGGCCTTCTGAAAATCCAAATACACAACATCCACTGCAACTCCCTTGTCTGGCCTACTTGTAATTTCCCAAAAAAATTGCACTAGGTTTGTCAGGCAGGATTTTCCTTTAAGAAAACCATGCTGAGTTCTGCCTATCTTGTCATATGCCTCCAGGTACTCCATAACCTCATCCTTGACAATCGACTCCAACAACTTCCCAACCACCGATGTTAAGCTAACAGGTCTATAATTTCCATTTTGCTTCCTTGCCCCCTTCTTAAATAGCAGAGTGACATTTGCAATCTTCCAGTCCTCCGGAACCATGCCAGAATCTATCAACTTTTGAAAGATCATTGCTAATGCCTTCGTAATCTCCACTACTACTTCCTTCAGAACACAAGGGTGCATTCCATCTGGTCCAGGAGACTTATCTACCCTTAGACTATTCAGCTTCCTGAGTACTTTCTCTGTCGTAATTGTGACTGTGCATATTTCTCTTCCCTGACACCCTTGAATGTCCGGTATATTGCTGATGTCTTCCTCAGTGAAGACTGATGCAAAATACTCAGTTCCTCTGCCATCTCCTTATCTCCCATTACAATTTCTCCAGCATCACTTTCTATCAGTCCTATATCTACTCTCACCTGTCTTTTACTCTTCATATACTTGAAAAAGCTTTTAGTATCCTCTTTGATATTATTTGCTAGTTTCCTTTCATAGTTCATCTTAATGACCTTCTTAGTTTCCTTTTGTAAGCTTTTAAAAGCTTCCCAATCCTCTGTCTTCCCACTAATTTTTGCTTCCTTGTATGCCCTCTGCTTTTCTTTTACTTTGGCTTTGACTTCTCTTTGAACAACCAGTTGACATTTTGGGCTGAGGTCCTTCATCAGGACATGAAACTAGTCATACACTCACTTGCCTTTTGAAGGTGAAGTTACAGGACAACACAGGGAGCTTCATTCCGAGACCATATGGAATTTTATCCAACTGGAACACCAAACAAGATCAGTTCCATACCTACACACAGCCTTTCTACATCATATGGTCTAAAGTCTCCTCTCTGTCCAGCCGCTCAAGATACTAACAGCAAGTGTGGAGTGAAAACCTACACACATCACATAGAAACCCAAATCCATTCATATCTGTCAGATCCACCCTGAATCCAGAAATGTCATTGGTTGAAAGTTAACCCCAAAGTCAGCATTAACTTTAATATTTCATGTGCATTTTGCTTTGGGCTAAAGCTTGAATATTACAGCTTGTCTCCTTAGAATGAGTGGATTCAGCCTGGTTAACTCACCAAAAGAGGAATGTAATTCACACCTTCCAGATGTACTTTCATGTCCATCAATGCTCAGTCCCTGGCAGTGCAAGGGGCAGCCTCCTAATGTGAAGTAGACTTAAGGCAGGAAGTTGTCCAGAAGCTGTCAGTGAAGACAAGAGTAGCTACACCTTTGGGAGTTCTGCACTGCAGTCAAATTCCCCACCAACCATAAATTCAGAAGATGCATTAATCAAATATGTAAACTTCTCACCGTTGAGTTTCTCTGGACACTTGCAGTACGTCAGCAAGGAATGATATAACATAACCCAGCAAGGTTTCTCTGAGTGACTTTACTTGCATCAAGAAAGCAGGTACTTCAAATTTGTTTGCTGTTTCAGGTTTGTTTCACAAACCAAAGAGACCGTAATGTTCCTAAAATCAGATCCAGCCTGTCCTCACCTTGCTTCAGGCCCCTTGTCTCAGCATGCTGCTAAGATATACCATAGATCTCGACTTCCTGACCAACATACCACGGTCAGTAAGGAGAGGTAGCAACACCTCTGTCTAAATTACTTTCAACTAATGTTTCACAAGGTTGCATTCTCACCTCTTCGTACATTCATGATTATGTGGACAAGTTCTGCTCTAACTCCATTTGCATTTTCATGCAATACCACTGTAGTGGGCCATATCATAAATAACAATGAGTTGGAGTACAGGAGAGACGCTGTGGTGAACTACATATACCTGTCTGGACATGTCCCCCCCTGCTGACCACTGACCGTGGCTCCTCCCACAAACCCCGGTATAAAGGCGATTGAGGCCTGAGCTCTGCCCTCAGTCTCCAGGATGTAGTATGGTGGTCAACTACTGCTTGTTCTTTCTTCCAGTCAATAAAAGCCGATATTTCGCCTCACGTCTCAGAAAGTTATTGATGGTGCATCAGACGCAGAGCTGAGTAATATGGTGTCAAGTCAACAGCCTCTCCCTGAATTTTAGCAAAACTAAAGAACTGATTATTGACTTCAGGAAGGAGTCATTGCATGTGCTCTTGTCTGTAGTGTTGAGTAGTGTTGAGATTGAGAGGTTCATGTTCCTCAGTGAACATCACCATTCACCTGTCCTGGTCCAACTACATACTGTAGGTGCTATGGCAAAGAAATCTCTCCAACACTTTACTAAAGAAATTCAGTATGCCTTTGTCAACCTTAACCAATTTTTATCAATGCACCACAGAAAGCGCCTATCTGCTTGGCATGGCAAATGCTCTGCTCCTGACTACGAGAAACTGTGTATACTTCTCACAGCCTCAGTAAAGCAGCCAGTGTAATCAATGAGCCCAGACGGTCTCTCTTCTCCCATCTACCATTGGACACAATAGACAAAGGTCTAAAATCATGTACCACCAGGTCTAAGGGCAATAGTAGGCCTACTATGATAGAGGGGCACTTGTCCTTACAAATTACATCATTACGATTTTGCACCTTATTGTTTATCTGCACTGCACTTTCTCAGTAGCTTTTACACTTTATTCTGCACTGTTGTCATTTTACCTTGTTCACCTCAGTGCACTGTGTAATGATCTGATCTGCAAGAACTGTATGCAAGACGAGCTTTTCACTGAATCCAGTGCACATGACAATAATAAACCAATTCCAATTCTAATTCCATATGACTCTCTGCTGCAGGGCAGAAGTCAGTAAAAGCTCGACTGAGAAGAGGGAGCCCTCTGCATTTGACCTTTGTATTTACATAGGGAAGGGCATTTGTCGACTTTCTGAGGATCCCAAAACACATGTGTTCATAGAGGGCATTCAGCCCATCTGCTCCAATAATGGCCTGCCACAAGTGCCTCCTCTTTTATCAGATATTTTGCTCCAGTATTTTATTCATTTCAGACTGGTAAATATAAAATCACTTCTCACATTTCCTACTGGCATTTCGGGGAGGAGGTACAGGCACCTGATGACCCACACTGAATGATTGGAGCTTCTTGCCCTCCAGTCAGATTTCTGAATGATCCATGAACATTACCTCATTTTTTTTGCACTACTTATCTATTTTGTAATTTATAGTCATTTTATGTCTTCATACAATACTGCTGCCAAAAAACAACATATTTCATATATTAGACAATAAGAATAAGCGTGATTCTGATTAGATCTGGCAGATTAGGAAATAGTGGTAAACTGCTGTCAAATCTTGGTTTGACTACACTTGGGTCTTGTGTGCTATCCCGGCTCCTGCATTGTAAGGAAAGTGCAAGCAATACATAACATTAACAAGGATGGTACTGGGGGTATAAGACTACACATATCAGGGAACGATGAACAGATTGACTTTATTTTCCCTTGAGAGATTAAGACCATAAGACATCGGAACAGAATTAGATCAATTGGCCCATTGAGTCTGCTCTGCCATTCAATCATGGCTATTCATTTTTTCCCCTCCTCAACCCTATTTACTGGTCTTCTCCCTGGAACCTTTGATGCTGTGCCCAATCAACAACCTATCCAGTTCTGCCTTCCAATGACATGGCCTCCACAGCTGCCTGTTGTAACAAATTCCACAAATTCACCACCCTTTGGCTAAAGAAATTTCTCTGCATCTCTGTTTTAAATAGATGCCCCTCTATCCTGAGGTTGTGCCCTCTTGTCCTAGACTCCCCTGCCATGGGAATCATGCTTTCCCCATCTACTCTGTCTTGGCCTTCCAACATTTGGTTTCAAGAGATTCCCTCCCCCCATCCTTCTAAATTCCAGTGAGTATGGACCTAGGGCCATGAAATGTTCCTCGTATGATAACCCTTTTATTCCCAGAATCATCCTTGTGAATGGCCTGTGGACCCTCTCCAATGCCAGCAAGTCTTTTCTTAGATGAGGAGCCTAAAACTGTTCACAATATTCAAGGTGAGGCCTAACCAGTGCCTTATAAAGCCTCAGCATCACATACTTGCTCTTGAAATGAATGCTAACATTGCAGTTGCTTCCTCTTCTGAGAAGGCTAAGGAGTAACCACATCCTCATCATCATTATGTATTATGTGGGCAATCGTGGTCTTCCGTCCGAGAAATTCTAACAAACTCTTTAAAACTTCTGCCTAAGAAACACTTGATGTAACTCATGAACATCATGCATTTGTTGACTTTTACTTCCATTAATTTTTCCCGTCACTGCAAGATGTTTGAGCTTCTCTTTCCTCAATACATGTCCCAGAAATTCCAGCTCTCATGGTCATGGATAGAGAAGAAACCTAATAGCATTTTCAAAACTGCAAAGAAAATGAATGTAGTGAGAATGTTTCCACTGGACACATGAACATGTGAGGAAGAGAGGGATATAAATCCTGTACTAGCAGAAGGGACTTGGTTTGATCTGACATCGTGTTTGGTGCAGATATCATGGGCTGTAGGGCCTCAACCTGTGCTGTTCTATGTTGTGAAGAACATAATCAAACTTCATCAAGAAACTGAAAACTTCTTTCTCTACAGAGTGATATGAATGTGGACCATGTTACCACATGGAGTGATTGTGGCAAATAGATTGAATCCTTTAAGGAGAGGCTGGACATGTAAATGAAGAAGGGAAAGAAAGGTTACACTGAAAAGGAAAGATGGGAGGAGGTATAAGTGGTTGGGATGATTGGCCTTCATGTGGCATTCATCCTACCTAGTCTAAAACAACATAAGCTACAGACAGTGCAGTGGTGTAGTGATAATCACAATGCTTTACAGCGCCTGCCATTACCAAACCGGGTTTCAATTCCTGTAAGGAGTCTACCTTGTTCGTAACAATGTGGGATGTCCTCCCACATTCCAAAAAGCCTTGCAGGTTAGCGGAGGTTGTGGGCATGCTATACTGGTGCTGAAAGTCACACTTGTAGGCTGTGGCTGCCCCAAGCACATCCTCGGATTGTGTCGGTCATTGATTCAAACACTGCATTTCACAGTATGTTCCAATGTACTCGTGACAAGTAAAGCCGATCTTTAAAACTGTTTAAGAGTGGGTGACTGGAGCTTTAATCAGTTATCCTAATTGGTGTGCTCTAACGATTTGCTATGAAGATGCAATCAGCAGATCAAAGCCAATGTATTTAGTGCAGCATCAGCAAAGCCGCTGATAATGCGCCCATTGTGGATGCAACCTCATAAAGACAATAATTCCGTGTTTAGATATTAGCGCCTGTAGTTAATGAAGAAATCAACAGTAATCGCTTCGTCAGGTACAAAACCCCTTTAGATCATTTAAGTACCTGCTTTTTATAGTGTTGTGCTACTCGGGAAATGCCACTGACAATTAATACAGCAAGGGAGCACAATCTGAGCTGGTGACATTGCATTTTTCACAAGTGTAATATAAATTGCTCTAATAATCCAGCGATGCAGAGGGAAGGTTTCAGACCAGTGGTGATGGAGGCTATTAATAACAGAGCTTGATCAAGCCTGGGATTATAGAGCGAAGAAAACGGCTCATTTTTCATGCTGTTTCTGACAGCTGGTAAATATATTCTCCACTCTGCTGCTTTGTAGAAACTAAAAGTTAGAAACTGATATTTATTTGAAATTTTGCATTGCATGTATCCTTACTGAATTGATGAAAGGCACTGAGGTGAAATTCCTCTCGTCATGTTTCTGCTCCCTTACCCCCCCCCCCCCCACCCGCCATTTACTGTTTAATTGTCCACCACCATACACATGGTCACACTGTAGAATTTCAATCTGATCCGGTGGTGAGAGTGAGGTCTCTAGCTTCACATGGCTGACTCCTCACCATTTTTAGGTATTTCCCTTAGTTTTCCCTTCTTCATCACCTATCTCAGGAACAAAGGCCACATGAACACTTTAGTATAAGGGTTTCTCTGACAACAGTGGATATAGATCGATTCTTCACCATGTGATTAAGACTGAACTATATGATCACTCAATTTGAGTATGATACTCTTCCACCATAGGACTTATTCCTGGACCTTAGGGAGGATTCCTTTAATGCGTGACTTTGTTAAACATGAAGCTGACAGACGGGCAGCCACCCTGAGAGATCAGGGACAGGATCCAGTGGCATGGAATGCAAGATGACTCAGGACTCTTCACTGCTGCAGCCTTCTTCTGCCTTCACTGCCATTGTTATGTGTGATCATCTGCCAGCTCCACCATTACAATCTTGATTGAATCACTCTTATCTGGAACCTCCCCCTTGACCTTTCCACTTTGGGTGCCCGAAACCAGGACCTAAGAGCCAGGTAGTCTGCTTTAGCACTGACCTCTCCAAACCTCTAGTATTAATTACCAGTGATCCCTCAAGGTGACCAATGGAGTTCTGCAGGGATCTGTTCTGGGACCTCTCCTCTTTGAGATTTTTATAAATGACCTAGATGAAGAAGTAGAAGGGTGGGTTAGTAAATCTGCTGATGACACAAAGGTCGGGGTTGTTGTAGATAGTCTGAAGGGTTGTCAAAGGTTGCAGCAATAAGATGCAAAACTGGGCTGAGAGGTGGCAGATGGAATTCAAACCAGATTAGTGTGAAGTGGTTCATTTTGGTAGGTCATATTTTGAAGACAGAATACCATATAAATGGTAAGACACTTGGCAGTGTGAGGATCTGAGAGATCTTGGGCTCCATGTCCATAGGACATTCAAAGCTGCTGCGCAGTATGGTGTGTTGGCATTCATCAACCATGAGATTGAGTTCAAGAACTGTGAGATAATGTTATAGCTATATAAGACCTTAGTTAGACCCCACTTATAGTACTGTGTTCAGTTCTGGCCACCTCACTACAGGAAGGATGTGGATACTATAGAGAGAGTGCAGAGGAGATTTACAAGGATGTTGCCTGGATTGGAGAGTGTGCCTTATGAGAATAGGTTGAGTGAACTTAGGTTTTTCTCCTTGGAGCAACAGGGGATGAGAGGTGACCTGATAGAGGTGTATAAGATGATGAGAGGCATTGATCGTGTGGATAGTCAGAGGCTTTTGCCCACGGTTGATATGGCTAGAGGGCACAGTTTTAAGGTGCTTGGAAGTAGGTACAATGGGGATGTCAGAAGTAAGTTTTTCACACAGAGTAGTGAGTGTGTGGAATGCACTGCCAGCGAAGGTAGGAGAGGCAGATACAATAGGGTCTTTTAAGAGCCTCTTAGTTAGGTACATGGAGCTTAGAAAAGTAGAGGGCTATGCGCTAGGGAAATTCTAGGCAGCTTTTAGAGTAGGTTACATGGTTGGCACAGCATTGTGAGCTGAAGGACCTGTAATGTGCTGTAAATTTCTCTGTTTCTATGATCATTGGCGAGCCCCTCTAGTACTGATACGAACTTCCACCATTGTACTGGTGTCATACATTATACAATGTTGTGAGTGAAAAGAATCTGGATGCACAAGAGACTGCAGATGCTGACCTCAGATAATCTGCTGGTGGAATTCATTGGGCTTAGCAGTATCTGTGGATAGGAAGGAACTTTTGATGTTTTGAGTCAAAACTCTGCATCAGGACTGAGTGTGGTGAAGGGAGAGGACCAACAGAAAGTGGAGAGGGTCTCTGGTGCAACAGGAGCCTGAGGCAATTCGTGGACAGAGAATGGGCAAATGATGACTGCCCAATGTCATTATAGGAATAACATGATAGTGCCGGGGAAACAGGCATGTGTGGATGTTCTTAACAAGGAACTATCTTGGCACACTCAATGCTGGATATGCCTCACCTGTGGAATGGTAAGGCTCAGTTTTGTTTGATTTTGAGTTATCCTGTCATTTTCAACCTCAAAGTGCCTTGAAGTACAGATTTTCCATGGATTACTATCAAGGCCTCCTTTATGATAAGTGAAGCAGGCAGCATGATAGGCCTATGTTTCTGTGCAGTAAGAGTTAAGCCATGCTTTGTAAAATGTCATTTATGCTTCACATCAAGCAAGGAAATGTAAGAGAATGTAGGGCCAGCCTAAAGCCACAACTCAGCATTGTATAGGCAGTGAAGAGATTACAGAAGCTCAGAATCTTTCAACTGTGTTCAAATGCTTCCCACAGAGATCGATTTCCAGCTACTTTATTGCGCACAGTTATTCAGGAAGGTAAACACACACAGATGGTGATCCATATTCATCTTTCGTACGCACACCTCACGCTAAGCTATACAACTAAATCTACCCTCAGTGGCCACTTTATTAGGTACACCTGCTTGATAATGCAAATATATAATCAGCCAATCAATGTGGCAGCAACTGAATACATAAAGCATGCAGACATGGTCAAGAGGTTCAATTATTCAGGTCAAACATCAGAATGAGGAAGAAATTAGCAGTATCTGTGGATAGGAAGGAACTTTTGATGTTTTGAGTCAAAACTCTGCATCAGGACTGAGTGTGGTGAAGGGAGAGGACCAACAGAAATTTTTGGATTTTTGGACACATTTGGATAGCAGTAGAAGGATCAGTCAGAGTCAGCATGGATTTATGAAGGGCAAATCATGCTTGACTAATCTTCTGGAGTTTTTTGAGGATGTAACTATGAAAATGGACAAGAGAGAGCCAGTGGATGTAGTGTACCTGGACTTCCTGAAAGCTTTTGATAAAGTCCCACATAGGAGATTAGTGGGCAAAATTAGGGCACATGGTATTGGGGGCAAAGTACTGACATGGATTGAAAATTGGCTGGCTGACAGGAAACAAGGAGTAGCGATTAACGGGTCCCTTTCGGAATGGCAGGCTGTGACCAGTGGGGTACCGCAAGGTTCGGTGCTGGGACCACAGCTGTTTACAATATACATTAATGATTTGGATGAAGGGATTAAAAGTAACATTAGCAAATTTGCCGATGACACAAAGCTGGGTGGCAGTGTGAAATGTCAGGAGGATGTTATGAGAATGCAGGGTGACTTGGACAGGTTGGGTGAGTGGGCAAATGTATGGCAGATGCAGTTTAATGTGGATAAATGTGAGGTTATCCACTTCCGTGGCAAGAACAGGAAGACAGATTACTATCTAAATGGAGTCAAGTTAGGAAAAGGGGAAGTACAATGAGATCTAGGTGTTCTTGTACATCAGTCAATGAAAACAAGCATGCAGGTACAGCAGGCAGTGAAGAAAGCTAATGGCATGCTGGCCTTTATAACAATAGGAATTGAGTATAGGAGTAAAGAGGTCCTTCTGCAGCTGTACAGGGCCCTGGTGAGACCCCCACCTGGAGTATTGTGTGCAGTTTTGGTCTCCAAATTTGAGGAAGGACATTCTTGCTATTGAGGGAGTGCAGCGTAGGTTCACAAGGTTAATTCCCGGAATAGTGGGACTGTCATATGTTGAAAGATTGGAGCGACTGGGCTTGTATACACTGGAATTTAGAAGGATGAGAGGGGATCTGATTGAAACATATAAGATTATTAAGGGATTGGACATGCTGGAGGCAGGAAGCATGTTCCCGCTGATGGGTGAGTCCAGAACTAGAGGCCACAGTTTAAGAATAAGTGGTAGGCCATTTAGAACAGAGATGCGGAAAAACTTCTTCACCCAGAGAGTGGTGGATATGTGGAATGCTCTGCCACAGAAGGCAGTGGAGGCCAAGTCTCTGGACGCATTAAAGAGAGAGTTAGATAGAGCTCTTATAGATAGCGGGGTCAAGGGATATGGGGAGAGGGCAGGAACGGGGTACTGATTGTGTATGATCAGCCATGATCACAGTGAATGGCTGTGCTGGCTAGAAGGGCTGAATGGCCTACTCCTGCACCTACTGTCTATTTTCTATTGTCTATTATAAATGTGATCTAACTGACTTTGACCATGGAATGATTGTTGGTGCCAGACAGGGTGGTTTGAGTAGCTCAGGAACTGCTGATCTCCTGGAAACAGCAGGCTCTAAAGTTTACAAAGAATGGTGTGAAAAACAAAGAAAATCCAGTGAGCGGCAGATCTGTGGATGAAAATGCTTGTTAATGAGAGAGGTCAGAGAATGGCCAGACTGGATCAAGCTGACAAGAATGCAACAGTAACTCAAATAACAACATGTTATGACAGTGGTATGCAGAAGAGCATCTCTGAATGCACAACACTTCAAACCTTGAAGTGAATGGGCTATAGCAGAGTTCGACCATGATCATACGCTCAGTGATCACTTTATTATGTACCTTCTGTACCTACTGTGTGCAAATTTCCACAAAATAAAACAAATGATTCACTTTAACAACGGTTCAAAAGGTACCTTCTCTGGGAATGTAATTGGACTAGCCAATGGACAAGTACTTCATTTCAGCAATTGCAGGGCAGGTTGGCAAATATTGGAGCCACCCACTCATCAATTTGTGTCCTTTTTATCATCATTGTTGGGTCTGGCTGGAACACAACCACATATGTTGATATTACATATGGGTAATCAGGTACCTGGTCCACAACTCCCAGAAAGTGGCAACACAAGTTATTGGGATGGTGAAGAAAGCATATGCCTTCATCATTTGGAGCATTGATTATAAAAGTAGGGAAGTCATCAGGCTCTTGAATCAAAGGGATAACAAAACTCGCCGAATCATTGATATTTTCCCACAACCCATGTACTCTCTTTCAAGGTCTCTTCATTTCATGTACTTGATATTTACTGCTTATTTATTGATTTATTATTATTTATTTCATTTTGTATTTGCACAGTTTATTGCCTTTTGCACCCTGGTTGAACGCCCACGTTGGGCAGTGTTTTATCGATTCTATTATGGTTATTATTCTATAGATTTATTGAGTATGCTCCCAAGAAAGTGAATCTCAGGGTTGTATATGATGGCATGTATGTACTTTGATAGGAAAATTACTTTGGACTTTGAACTTTTTGAATTGTTCCTGTGCTGTATTGTTCAATATTTTATATAATTCACACAAGATCAATGGAATAATAAGACCAAAAGACCAGAGCAGATTTAGGCCCTTCTGTCCATCATGTTCACTCTGCTATCTCATCATGGCTGATTCCAGATCCCATTCAACCCCATACACTTGCCGTCTCACTATCTCCCTTGATGCCCCAGCCAATCAGGAATCTATCGACTTCTGCTTTAAATATATCCATGGACTTGGCATGCACCACAGTCTGTGGCAGAGCATTCCACAGATTCACCTAAAAAAATTCTAAAATTCTAAAAAAATTCTTCCTTACTTCTGTTCTAAAAGGATGCCTCTCAGTTTTGAGGCTATTCCTTCTAGTTCTGTCTACCCCCAGCAGAAACTTCCTCTCCACATCCACCCTATCTAGTCCTTTGAAAATTCAGTAGATTTCAATGAGATCCCCACACATTCTTCTAAATTCCAGTGAGTACAGGCCCAAAGTTGACAAATAGACCCTGTATGTTAACCCCTTCATTCTCAGAATCATCCTTGTGAACCTCCTCTGGACTCTCTCCAATGACAACACATCCTTTCTGAGATATGGGGCCTAAAACTGTTGTCAATACTTCAAGTGCAGCCTGACTAGTGTCTTATAAAGCCTCAGTATTATCTCCTTGCTTTTATATTCCATTCCTCGTGAAATAAATGCCAATGTTGCATTTGCCTTCTCAACCTGTAAATTAACCTTCTGGGAGTCTTGCACAAGGACTCCTAAATCCCTCTGTACCTCTGATGTTTGAATTTTATGATAGTGAATTAGATCCTGAACTACATAATAGTCTGCATCATTTTACCAAAATGCAAAATAAGAAAAGCTACAAGAAATAAATTGCACACATCGAACTCAGGGTGACTGCCTTTGTCTCTCAGCATCCCCTTCAGAGCATTCAGGATGCCTTGCCATCCTCTTTCCACGTGGCTTTCAATCAGATTCACTAATTGCATAAGGATGAGGGGTTGTAAAATCCAGCACCACACTGGGGGATCCATATGTCCATGAAGACAGAAGAAGATGATTAATAATAGGTCTCAGTGATTAGCACATTTCCTTTTCCCTCTGGAACTTTGGTGCGAATCAAGCTGGCGTGATAAATTTTCCTTTTTTCCTACCGAATATAAAACCTCATCCTTGGCTCCTGTAATGAAAGGTGCTAATTCTTTTCATATTCAATTAACAGATTGCCAAATAAATAAGTAAAGTGCTAGAGATTAGATAACAATTCTCTGTGTCTCCCACTAGGTGCTGTGTAAACTGGGGTAGTCTGCAGCAGTTTACACATACTCCAAGGCAGAACATACAAAATTACACAATTATTCTATCTCTTTCTTCATTTTAAGATGCTTTCAAGAAATAAACTCCTAACAAACATCTGCAGTGCCACTGCCCCAAGCATTTGGAATTGATTTATCAAACTCACTGTGGAGTGAATTGGGAACATTGCTCTACACTGCAATGAACCATAAAAGCTTTCTGTGTTTGTGATTTGTAGAAATTGCCAGCTTCTGATCTCCTGGCTCCATACAAAACCAATGGTGGATATGATCCACAAGGTCCTAGTGCAACTTGACTTCTAAACCTCAGGCCATCCAGTCTTAACCAAGCACCAATCGGTGGTTTGATCAGCTTGCAACTTTAGAATTGGAAAGAGATGTCTTGAATTTAGATAGAAATTCTTAATTCCTTAAATGCATGCTCTTCAGTATTAGACATTTCAAGCCTGGGGAAACATTATCTGGCTGTCTACTCTATGCTTCTGATAATCTTCTGTATAAAACTCTGACAAGGTCTCCCCTCAGCCTCCTCCCCGCCCCCCCCCCCCCGCCCCCCCAGGGAAAACAACCCAAATTTATCCAACCTCTCTATAACACATGCCCTCTAATCCAGGCAGCATCCTAGTGAACCTCTTCACCATCCTTCCTGTAATGGTGTGACCAGAATTGAATGTATGGGTTTTGTACAGAGCCAGGAAGATCAGAAGCTGACAATTTCTGTTATTTACAAATACAGAAAGCTGTGAACATCCACTGCAATGCAGGAGAATGCTCCCAATTCACTCAACAGAGCATTTAGTAAATCAATTTGAATTGCTTGGAGCGTATTGTGAAATGCAAACTCCCACAGTGTGGCTGGACTATCTGTCACCATGATGTTTATTGAGGGAATGTGTGACCCGCGTTCTGGGGATAACATGACTACACCTAGCTAAAATGGTGTGCTCAAATCTGACATCCTCCTGAGAGGTCAGGCAGCGCAGCTTTGGAAGCCCAGTTAAAAAAGAGATCATCTGAAAAGGCAGGATACGCTTGAAGGAAACTGAATATCAGGTAGCATCTGTGGTTAAAGAAATAGAGTTAATAGCTGTTCTGGTGAAAAGTGATTAACCTGGAGTGTGAATGAAACAGTTAGGGTGATCAACACCTCCACCCACCAACCCACTCCATCACCACCACTTTATCATTTCTGTCAGAGTCACCTTACATACAGACACTCCTGTGCCTAGCGTCACTTTATGGACATACAATCAATATAAGTATATAAGTTATCCTATGTATTTATATTGTACTTTTTATTGTGTTCTTTATTTTAGTGTGTTTCTTTTTCAGCATCAGATAAGGAGTAACAATTATTTTGTTCTCATTTGTACTTTGTATACTGAAAATTACATTAAACATTCCTGTCACAAACAAGAGAAAATCTGCAGATGCTGGAAATCCAAGCAACACACACAAAATGCTGGAGGAACTCAGCAGGCCAGGCAGTATCTAGGAAAAGTCGATGCTTTGGGCTGAAATCTTTTGGCAGGATTGGAGAAAAAAAGCTGAGAAGTAGATTTAAAAGGTGAGGGTGGGGAGAGAGAAACACAAGGTGATAGGTGAAACCTGAAGGGGGAGGAATGAAGTAAAGATCTGGGAAGTTTATTGGTGAAAGAGACAGAAGGCCATGGAAGAAAGAAAAAGGGGGAGGAACACCAGGGGGAGGTGATGGGCAGGCAAGGAGATGAGGTAAGAGAGGGAAAAGGGGATGGGAAATGGTAAAGCGGGGGCATTATTGGAAGTTTGAGGAAATCAATGTCATGCCACCAGGTTGGAGGCTACCCAGATGAAATATAAGGTGTTGTTCCTCCAACCAAAGTGACCCTCATCATGACAATGGAGGAGGCCATGGATGGACATATCGGAATGGGAAGGGGAATTAAAATGGGTGGCCACTGGGAGACATGGCAGACGGAGTGTAGGTGCTCAGCAAATCGGTCTCCCAATCTACGTTGGGTCTCACTGATATACAGGAGGCCACACTGGGAGCACCAGATACAGAAGATGACCGCAACAGACTCACAGGTGAAGTATCTCCTCCTACTACTTAGGGCCCTGAATGGTAGTGAGGAAAGAAGTGTAGGGGCAGGTGTAGCACTTGTTCCACTTGTAAGGGTAAGTGCCAGGAGGGAGATCAGTGGGGAGGGACGAATGGATAAGGGAATCGCGTAGGGAGTGATCCCTGAAGAAGGTAAGGGGGAGGGAAAGACATGCATGGTGGGACCCCACTGGAGATGCAAGAAGTTTCGGAGAATTACGTGTTGGACATGGAGGCTGGTGGGATGGTAGCTGAGGACAAGAGGAACCCTGAGAAGAGGTATAGTCCAGGTTGCTGTGAGAGACTGTGGGTTTATAATAGGGATCAATGGATAAGCTGTCTCTGTAGACAGATACAGTGAGATCAGGAAAGGGGAGGGAAGTGTCAGAAATGGACCAGGCAAATTTGATGGGCCCGGCGGAAGTTGGAGACAAGGTGGCTGAAGTCGACAAATTCACTATGGATGCAGGAAGCAGCACCAATGCAGTCATCTCTCAATTCCTCCATCTCTGCCGCATCTGCTCTCAGGATGAGGTTTTTCATTCTAGCAGGAAGGAGATGTCCTCCTCATTCAAAGAAAGGGGTTTCCCTTCCTCCACCATCAATGCTGCCCTCGACCGTATCTCTTCCATTTCACATCTGCTCTTACCCCATCCTCCCACCACCCTACCTGGGATAGGGTTCCTCTTGTCCTCACCTTCCACCCCACCAGCCTCTGCATCTAAAACTTTTGCCATCTCCACCAAGCGCATCTTTCCCTTCATCCCAGCATCCTGCAGGGATTGCTGCCTATGCAACTCCCTTGTCCATTCATCCCTCCCCACTGATCTCCCTCTTGGCACAGATCCCTTCAAGTAGAACAAGTGCTAAACCTACCCCTACACCTCCTCCATCACCTCCATTCAGGGCCTTAAACAGTCCTTCCAGGTGAAGCAACTCTTCACTTATGAGTCTGTTGTGGTCATCTACTGTGTCCGGTGCTCCGATGTGGCCTCCTGTATATAGGTGAGACCTGATGTAGAATGGGAGACTGCTTCGCCGAGAGTCTATGCTCTGAAAAAGCGGGATCTCCCAGGGGCCACTGATTTTAATTCCACTTGATGAGGCCACACTTTTAAGTTGGAGGAACAACACCTTATATTCATTTGGGTAGCCTCCAGCCTGATGACATGATCATCAGTTTCCCAAACTTTGCCCCAGCCCCCCCTTTACCATTTCCCATCCCCTTTTTCCTCTCTCACCTTATCTCCTTGCCCACCCATCGACGCCCCTCAGGTTCTACTTCCCCCTTTTTCTTTCTTCATGGCCTTCTGTCTCTTTCATCAATCAACCTCCCAGCTCTTAAATTCATCCCTCTCCCTTCAGGTTTCACCCATCACCTTGTGTTTTTCTCTTCCCTTCCCCCCCCCCCATCTTTTAAATCTACTCCTCAGCTTTTTTTCTCCAGTTCTGCTGAAGGGTTTCAGCCCGAAATGTCAACTGTACTCTTTTCCATAGATGCTGCCAGGCCTGTTGACTTCCTCCAGTATTTTGTGTGTGTTGCAGTAAACATCCCTGAATCATTTCTCTTTCCACAGACACTGCCTGATCTGCCAGACTTAGAGCCAGGATTTCTACATATTTGTTTTTTTTGTCTGCTGGTTCTTAATTATCCATCAATAAATAGGTTTGGTAGTTTACCATCTAAATCTCAGTTTTCCAAAGAATGTCACTGAAATTTTAAACTGTGTTTCTTCACAGATACTGTCCAACTACCAAGTGTTTCTAGTAGGACATCATTTTCTGGGGCGGCGTGGTAGGAGAGTGGTTAGTGTAATGCTATTACAGTGCCAGCAATTCACACCACTGCCTGTAAGGAGTTTGTATGTTCTCCCTGTGGTTTTCTTCTGAGTGCTCCAGTTTCCTCCCCCAGTTCAAAGACATACTGAGTTGTTAGCATGGTATGTTGGTGAGCCTGAGCCTGAGTCTCCAGAGGGTTCCTGTGCTGTGGAAGACGTCCTGCCTCGTCCCTGTACCAAAGACGCCACGCCCCAGTGGCTCCAATGACTACAGATCAGTGGCATTGACCTTCCACATCATGAAGACCCTGGAGAGACTTGTTCTAGAGCAGCTCCGGCCTGTGGTTAGGCCACACTTAGACCCCCTCCAGTTCGCCTATCAGCCCCGACTAGGAGTTGAGGATGCCATCGCCTACCTGCTGAACCGTGTCTACGCCCACCTGGACAAGCCAGCGAGCACTGTGAGAGTCATGTTTTTTGACTTCTCCAGTGTGTTCAACACCATCTGCCCTGCTCTGCTGGGTGAGAAGCTGACAGTGATGCAGGTGGATGCTTCCCTGGTGTCATGGATTATTGATTACCTGACTGGCAGACCACAGTACGTGCGCTTGCAACACTGTGTGTCAGACAGAGTGGTCAGCAGCACTGGGGCTCCTCAGGGGACTGTCCTGTCTCCCTTTCTCTTCACCATCTACACCTCGGACTTCAACTACTGCACAGAGTCTTGCCATCTTCAGAAGTTTTCTGATGACTCTGCCATAGTTGGATGCATCAGCAAGGAAGATGAGGCTGAGTACAGGGCTACGGTGAGAAACTTTGTCACATGGTGCGAGCAGAATCACCTGCAGCTTAATGTGAAAAAGACGAAGGAGCTGGTGGTGGTCCTGAGGAGGGCTAAGGCACTGGTGACCCCTGTTTCCATCCAAGAGGTCAGTGTGGACATGGTGGAGGATTACAAATACCTGGGGATACGAATGGACAATAAACTGGACTGGTCAAAGAATACTGAGGCTGTCTACAAGAAGGGTCAGAGCCGTCTCTACTTCCTGAGGGGACTGAGGTCCTTTAACAGTTGCCGGACGATGCTGAGGATGTTCTACGAGTCTGTGGTGGCCAGTGCTATCATGTTTGTTGTTGTGTGCTAGGGCAGTAGGCTGAGGGTAGCAGACACCAACAGAATTAACAAACTCATTCGCAAGGCCAGTGATGTTGTGGGGGTGTAACTGGACTCTCTGACGGTGGTGGCTGAAAAGAGGATGCTGTCCAAGTTGCATGCCATCTTGGACAATGTCTCCCATCCACTCCATAATGTACTGGTTAGGCACAGGAGTACATTCAGCCAGAGACTCATTCCACCAAGATGCAACACTGAGCATCATAGGAAGTCATTCCTGCCTGTGGCCATCAAACTTTACAACTCCTCCCTCGGAGTGTCAGACACCCTGAGCCAATAGGCTGGTCCTGGACTTATTTCCACTTGGCATAATTTACCTATTATTATTTAATTATTTATGGTTTTATATTGCTATTTTTCTACACAATTCTTGGTTGGTGCAACTGTAACGAAACCCAATTTCCCTCGGGATCAATAAAGTATTTCTGTCTGTCTGTCTGTCTGTCTGAAACATACTGACACTTACAGTCTGCCCAGCACAATCCCCACTGATTTGATTGACACAAACAACACATTTCATTGTATGTTTCAATGTACATATGACAAATAAAGCTAATCTTTAAAGATCTTTAATCTTTATATCAAGGTTTCCAACATCTACTTTTTTTGCCTTCAGTCCACATGGAATAATTGGTTAAGAGAGAAATCTGCCATTTGCCACACAGCTATAAACTGAACTTGTGACATGTCTCGTAGCCACATGACAAATTCAATGAAAGTTACAATCAGAGCATAGGTAGCAAAACATTCACTCAAAGGTGTGTTGAGGATTTAGTCAGTTTATAAATTCACCTTCCATTTGGAAAGGATTTCCCTATGAAGTAAATGTTATGATATCAGAAACTAATTAGTTGTCAAGACATCACAAGGAAGAAGAGTGACAATGTTTCCCACGGAAGTGTTTGAAATCACTTCAGTCACTAAACTAGGTTCCCTTAATCAGTCACATGAATCTCATCAAGCCCCACATAACTGCTTAAAGGTTTACTGCGCTGTGTCTCTGAATGAAATAAAATTTATATGCTAATTCAAGTTCCCTTCAGCAAAAAAAAATCAAAAGAATTTGTAGGCATATATAAATCAGAATCAGGTTTATTATCACTGATATATGTTGTGAAATTTGTTTTGCAACAGCAGTACATAAAACTTACTGCAGCTAATAGTGAGTATAGGTATACAACAAATATTAATAATTAATAAATAAAGTTATTGATGCTTTGCTGAATACTTGAGTGCTCCGTTGGGGGTGCTGATGCTTTTTTTTGCTGGTGGGGAGGGGCAGTCGTCACTTTGCTGCTGCTTACACATGGGGGGGGAGTTGGGGGGCTTTGGGGTTCTAACGTTTAACTGTCACTCATTCTCTGGGGCACTCCTCTGTTTTTGTGGATGTTTGCAAAGAAAAAGAATTTCAGGATGTATATTGTATATATTTCTCTGACATTAATTGTACCTTTGAAATAGTCCAAAAAGAGAGCAGAATACTGAGGTAGTGTTCATGGACTGCTCAGAAATGGTGGAGGGGAAGAAGCTGTTTCTAAAATATTGACTGAGTGTCCTGGACAGAGAATACATTGCAGGGTTACAGGGAAATAAGGAGATGGTATTGTTCCCTGGGCAGCAGAATGGATTGATGGGCTGAGTGCTTCTTTCTGTATTGTATAACTGTAGTGAAAGTGGGGAAAAACTAGCAAAGTGAGGTTGACTGAATGTTCTTCAAAAGAGTGAGCACAAATGGTCTTCATATGTCCTGTACTTCTCTGATGAAGGCACTCTAAAAAGAAATCTTTCATAATTTATTTCCATTTTATTCTCAAAACTACTGTCCTTTTCTAAATAACTGAGAGCTGAATGATCTACTTCCTATTCATCCTAAGCAATAATTGCTGCTCAGACAACTTCATCATGGGCACTGGCTTTTCCAACATCCAGGACATCTTCAAGGAGCGATGTCTCAGACAGGCGGCATCTGTAGGTAAGGGCCCCCCGGCACCCAGGATGTGCCCTCTTCTCATTGCTACTATCAGGAAGGAAGGACAGGAGGCTGACTCTTCCCCTCTGCCATCAAATTTCTGAACTGACATTGAACCCATGAACGATGTTCCCTCTAATATTTAGTAGTAAGTGTGCGCAAAAATCTTATGTTGTGCAATTTTTTTTCCTGTGACAGAAGTATGTGCGCACTGAATACACACATGGCACAGTTTATGTAGATTTACAAAATATATGACATAAAACTGCACAGAATAACAACAGAATAACATACAGATTTAAGTCACTCAGTTATTTTTTCTCTCTCCTGTCTTTTGCATTTACCCATTCTTTGTAAACTCTATCTAGACTAATAGAACTTCCATCCAATTGATAGCTTTTGATTCTTATTAACATATCCAAATGATATTCACCTAGACAGTTTCTCAGCTTGTTTTTGAGTTGATTCATTAGGCTAAAACCTCACTCAGAGTCTGCACTAGACAGAAGAAAGGTTCTCCCAATGTCCATCAACTGTGCAAGGTCACAAATGCCACCATTTGAGCGAAGTTTGTAATCAGTTTGGATTTAATTTTTTCTTGCACGGAAAATTTGAAATCATTAAACTGTCTAACTATTTTACAGTATTTTCAGCTAGAAAATCATGATATTTTAGATATAAGGCATTAACTTGTTCATCACCAAATGTGAAGTTTACGATATGAACACTGTCCACCAAAGATGGCTGCCGCTGTGATGCAGCTGTACAAACCAGAACAGGAAAGGTGAGGTGACGTAAATTAGTGACATGCATTGTGGTATTCGATAAACCGACTAACTAGTTAACAGAAACATTTAGCTAAAAAATTAGTTTCAATACATATAAATATTAATTACTACATTATTTTAGGTAACTAACCTTTTGTGTGCACATTAATTTTCTTTGCGCGCTGGTTGAAAAACGTGTGTGCACGCGCACACGCGCACAGCTTAGAGGAAACATAGCCCATGAATACCACTACTTTTTTATTGTCTTTTTGCACTACTTATTTAACTTATATATGCATGTTATTATTTACTGTAAGTTACAGTTTTTATTATGCATTACAATGTACTGCTACCACATAACAGTGTTGGTGCATGGCCAAGTGGATAAGGCATTCACCTAGTTATCTGAAGATCACTAGTTCAAGCCTTGGCTGAGGCTTCGTGTGTTTCCTTGAGCAAGGCACTTAACCACACATTGCTCTGCGACGACACTGGTGCCAAGCTGTATGGGTCCTAATGCCCTTCCCTTGGACAACATTGGTGGCGTGGAGAGGGGAGATTTGCAGCTTGGGCAACTACCGGTCTTCCATTAAAAAAAAACTTGCCTAGGCTTGCGCCCTGGAAACTTTCCAAGGTGCAAATCCATGGTCTATCGAGACTAACGGAGGCCTATACTACACACCACATAACAACAAATTTCACAATATATGCTGGTGATATTCTGATTCTGATTCCTACTCCCAGTGTCTGAAGCTAAACTTTCAAGCACCAGACACCTGTCCTCTGGGAATTTCCTCAAGATCTAGTCACCTCCTTCCCTACCTCTCTTTAAAAATGTCCAAAAATTCCCTCAGACACCAAAGTTCAAAGTATGTTTATTGTCAAAGTATGCCATATACCATAAACTACACTGAGATTCCTTTTCTTGCAGGCATTTACAGGAAAATAAAGAAATAACGTGGTTTTCCAACAATTTATCCATCTAGTCATTCTCTGCTTTCCTTCTAAAAGATATGGCTTGAAAGTAAGTACATCCATAGCTTGTAAGTGTTACAATTATACAGACTCTAATCAAGTGGAAGGTAAAGTTCGTCTGTGAGGAGTTTGTACATTCCTCCATGACCATGTGTGTCTCCTCCCACATTCCAAAAACGTGCAGCTCCTGAGTTTTGTGGCATGCTACGCTGGCACTGGAAGCATGGCGATACTTGTGGACCGCCCTGCACATTCTCGGATTATTGATGAAAACACGATAGATCAATGTTTTCATGCACATGTGACAAATAAAGCTAATTTTTATCTTTAAAATACAGAACAGGGAATTGTTGAGTTATCTGTAGAGGCTTGGCACCTTGCTCTTACCACATTGATTCCAATCACAGATTCCAACCTTCTCAATGTCACTATTTACTTCAGTACTACATCCCTCTGAATTTCTTACCAGATTTGAAGTTTGATCAATAACTGATACTGTAGATGCTGGAGAAATTTCCCCCATGTCAAAGGTCACTTGAATGCCTTCCTGTTGAGCAAAATGACAACTATCAAAAAATTGGTATTAAGTCATAAAATCCTCAAATAAGATAGGAGAAAGATTAATTATTTCAATATCTACAAGCAATAGTGTGTAATACACTATACACTTCCAGCCGCGATGGTTTTGTTGCAGTTAGCACAACCCTATCACAGCTCAAGGTGTTGGCGTTTGGAGTTCAATTCCGATGTCTCTGTACATCCTCCAGTGTAATCCGTGAGTTTTCTCCCACCCACACCGGTCATTCCATCCCTCCCCCCTCCCACACCGGTCATTCTATCCCTCCCCCTCCCACCCACACCGGTCATTCCATCCCTCCCCTCTCCCACCCACATCGGTCATTCCATCCCTCCCCCCTCCCATCCACACCGGTCATTCTATCCCTCCCCTCTCCCACCCACACCGGTCATTCCATCCCTCCCCCCTCCCACCCACACCGGTCATTCTATCCCTCCCCTCTCCCATCCACACCGGTCATTCTATCCCTCCCCTCTCCCATCCACACCAGTCATTCTGTTCCTCCCCCCTCCCACCCACACCGGTCATTCTATCCCTCCTCTCTCCCATCCACACCGGTCATTCTATCCCTCCCACCTCCCATCCACACTGGTCATTCCATTCTGTCCCCTCTCCTACCCACACCGGTTATTCCATCCCTTCCCTCTCCCACCCACACCAGTCATTATATCCTACCAACACCTCAGAGCATCCCGCTGTCTACCGCACCTTGCTTCTGAAGTCTCAATGTTTAACCTGCTTATTTAAATTGTAGTTTTTTTCAAAGGATTTCAAATGGACGACTCATCAGACCACTAAAGGCCGGTGTTTCAAATTAACATCTCCCATGCCAAACACAAGATGCAGAGTAGTACTGAGATCACCTCCTTGTATCTCTCAAGCTGAGACACAAAGATATTCTCATGGAACAGCATCTGCAGCCTCTCTTGTGCATAGTTGTGACACAGTGTCTCAAATGTTGCCGCCCCGTCCTTTGCTTGGCCCAGATTCTGGAAGCCCGGAGTGTCCAACACCATGATTGATGTCAGTGAGAAATTTTGGGAAGAAAATGACCTGTGGGATATGAAAAAAGAATGACTTCACAAACAAAAACTGCTCTCTATTGTGTTTTCAAGTGCCCAATTTTCTTTTGAACTCTACATTCCGAATGAAGGCAATGCGGACTTGTCACTGGAAGAGGGAAAAGAAAATCAACCCATTCAGGAATACACTTTAGCTCCATTCTTCTTTCTTGAGCCTGTACAGAATTTAACAGACACCTACAAAACTCTTAGATAGGCAAATATATGACAGAGAAATGGAGAGCTGTGTAGGAGGGAAGGCTAAGATTGATCTTAATGAAGTTAAAAGGTTGGCATGACATCATGGGCTGAAGGGCCTGTACTGTGCTGTAATGTTCTATGTTACAGGAGATATCTAATAGAATGTCCACTGAGTGTATGCGTAGTCTTCTGCTGCTGTATCCCATCCACTTCAAGGTTCAAGATAATTGTGCATTCAGAGATGCTCTTCTGCATACCGCTGTTGTAATATGCGGTTATTTGAGTTTTTGTCACCTTCCTGGCTGCAACGTCTGACTATTCTTCTCTGACCTCTCTCATCAACAAGGCATTTTCACCCACAGATTTACCATTCAGTGGATGTTCTTTTTTGCACCGTTCTCTGTAGAGACTGTTGTGTGTGAAAATCCCAGGAGATCAGCAGTTTCTGAGATACTCAGACTACCCTTCTGGCACCAACAATCATTCTGTGCTCAAATGCACATAGATCACATTCCTTCCCCATTCTGATGTTCTATCTGAACAACAGCTGAACCTCCTGACCACAGCTGCATACTTTTATGCGTTGAGTTGCTGCCACATGACTGGCTGATTAGATATTTGCATTAACAAGCAGGTGTACCTAATAAAGTAGCCATTGAGTGTATATACTAATTAGCTCACAAAAGGTTTTAGATTTAGGATTAACCTTTACATATAAAAGAAGAGACTTCCACAGCTCCACTAACCATTGTCTGAGGAACTGCTGCTTCTCTCTTGCTAAGCTGTTTGGATTTCCCTTTAAGAAAGCATTCCCCATGTTCTAGATTTCTCTGTCAACCAAATAATATCTTTTTATATGTCCTATCAACACCTTTCAAAATCCTCTGCCAAACTAGGATTCCATGTTTTAACAACTTGTCAAAGGCTAGTTCTACTGTTTAAACCAAGCCTCCTTATGTTCTAGTCTCCACAGCAAGTGAAATAATTGCTTGTATTTTTTTTTATACTGCCAATCCCCTTAACATCTTACAAACTTCAAAAAAATTCCCTTCTAAATTCCATGGAGAAGTGCCCTAGTTTGTGTAATTTCCCCTGTTATTTGCAGTGCGGTATTCCCTTCCAAGCCAATATCTCCACCCTAAGATCTGATGCTCAGAACTGCACAGCTACCCAAGTGTAATCTAACCAGAAAATCGATTGGTAACAACACGATATCTGTTGCCTTGTATTCCATTTACATATTATGCTCCTTTTCTATTTTCCCACCAAAATTAAAATAATTTGACATTTTGCCTCATAGTACTCCATTTGCTAGGTCTATCTTTATGAATTCAGATTAGTTTTATTTTCCACACATACATCAAACATACAGTGAAATGTGTCATTTGCATCAGATAAAATCAGTGAGGATTCTGCTGGGCACACCACAAGTGTCGCCATGCTTCTGGCGCCAAGATAGCAAGCTCACAACTCACGAACACTAAGAGGAAAACTGAAATACCCAGAGGAAACCTATGTGGTCATGGGGAGAACATAGATTCAGTGGCCACTTTACTAGGTATCTCCTGATAGGTACCTCTTGTTCCTAATATAGTGGCTACTGAAGGTATGTTCGTGGTCTTCAGCTGCTATAGCCCATCCACTTCAGGGTTTTTAAAGAGCAAACACGAGGAAATCTGCAGATGCTGGAAATACAAACAACAACACACACAAAATGCTGGTGGAACACAGCAGGCCAGGCAGCATCTATAGGGAGAAGCGCTGTCGACAGCGCTTCTCCCTATAGATGCTGCCTGGCCTGCTGTGTTCCACCAGCATTTTGTGTGTGTTGTCACTTCAGGGTTTGATGTGTTGTGCGTTCAGAGAAGCTCTTCTACTCATCACAGTTCTAACACCTGGTTATTTGAGTTACTGTTGCCTTCCTGTCAGCTTGAACCAATCTGGCCATTCTCCTTTTACCTCTGTCATTAAAAAGGCATTTTCACCACAGAACTACCACTCACTGGATGTTTTCTGTTTTGCACATCATTGTCTGCAAACTCTAGAGACTGTTGTTGTTGAAAATTCCAGAAGAGCAGCAGTTTTTGAAATACTCAGACCACCTCATCTGGCACCAACAATCATTCCATGGTCAAAGTCATTTAGATCACATTTCTTCTGATGTTTGGTCACAAGAACATGTGAACCTCTTGACCATGTCTGCGTGCTTTTATGGCTGATGATTAGTTGATTATATATTTGCATTAACGTAGAGATGTAAAGTGGCCACTGGGTGTATATTCTTTTGCAGCTTCCTCCATATAACAATTACAGCATGGAAACAGGCCATCTCAGCCCTTCTAGACCGTGCCGAACGCTTACTCTCACCTAGTCCCACCGACCTGCACTCAGCCCATAACCCTCCGTTCCTTTCCTGTCCATATACCTATCCATTTTTTTTTAAATGACAAAATTTAACCTGCCTCTACCACTTCTACTGGAAGCTTGTTCCACACAGCTACCACTCTCTGAGTAAAGAAATTCCCCCTCATGTTACTCCTAAACTTTTGTCCCTTAACTCTCAACTCATGTCCTCTTGTTTGAATCTCCCCTACTCTCAATGGAAAAAGCCTATCCACGTCAACTCCATCTATCCCACTCATAATTTTAAGTACCTCTATCAAGTCCCCCCTCAACCTTCTATGCTCCAAAGAATAAAGACCTAACTTGTTCAACCTTTCTCTGTAACTTAGGTGCTGAAACCCAGGTAACATTCTAGTAAATCTCCTCTGTACTCTCTCTATTTTTTTGACATCTTTCCTATAATTCAGTGACCAGAACTGTACACAATACTCCAAATTTGGCCTTACCAATGCCTTGTACAATTTTAACATTACATCCCAACTCCTATACTCAATGCTCTGATTTATACCAAAAGCTTTCTTCACCACCCTATCCACATGAGATTCCACCTTCAGGGAACTATGCACCATTATTCCTAGATCACTCTGTTCTACTGCATTCTTCAATGCCCTACCATTTACCATGTACGTCCTATTTGGATTAGTCCTACCAAAATGTAGCACCTCACATTATCAGCATTAAACTCCATCTGCCATCGTTCAGCCCACTCTTCTAACTGGCCTAAATCTCTCTGCAAGCTTTGAAAACCTACTTCATTATCCACAACACCACCTAGCTTAGTATCATCTGCATACTTACTAATCCAATTTACCACCCCATCATCCAGATCATTAACATATATGACAAACAACATTGGACCCAGTACAGATCCCTGAGGCACACCACTAGTCACCGGCCTCCAACCTGACAAACAGTTATCCACCACTACTCTCTGGCATCTCCCATCCAGCCACTGTTGAATCCATTTTACTACTTCAATATTAATACCTAATGATCGGACCTTCCTAACTAACCTTCCATGCGGAACCTTGTCAAACGACTTCCTCGTATTCTGTTCACAACTTTCTTTCTTACCTATCTTTCTGTCATCAGCAAACTGAATAACCATACTTTGATGCCGTGATCCAAATCCATTTTCATCCAAGCTGAGGCCCCTGTATCCATTCAAGGGACACCACTCCTTACATGTTATCCATCAGACAGACTGTCTGTGCCTATTCTGTAATTCCTCTTAGACACCAATCATCAATCAATGCCAATATATACTCTCTTCACCAATCATCTATCCATGCCAATATATACTCTCTTCACCAATCCTCTATCCATGCCAATATATACTCTCTTCACCAATTATCTATCCATCCCAATATATACTTCCTTTACTAATCATCTATCCATGCCAATATATACTCTCTTCACCAATCATCTATCCATCCCAATATATACTTCCTTTACTAATCATCTATGCATGCCAATATATACTCTCTTCACCAATCATCTATCCATGCCAATATATACTTCCTACTCCAATCATCTATCCATGCCAATATATACTTCCTTTACTAATCATCTATCCATGCCAATATATACTTCCTTTACTAATCATCTATCCATGCCAATATATACTCTCTTCACCAATCATCTATCCATGCCAATATATACTTCCTTTACTAATTATCTATCCATGCCAATATATACTCTCTTCACCAATCATCTATCCATGCCAATATATACTTCCTTTACTAATTATCTATCCATGCCAATATATACTTCCTACACCAATCAACTATCCACACCAATGTTTATCTTCCTACATCATAAGCTTTTATTTTTCCAATCCAATCTTATCAAATGCCTTCTGAAAGTTCACCTTTCTGCTTTATGTAGAGAGCATGTGACTTCAAGACAGAGTCAGAGTTGTGCAGCACAGAAGAAGGCCATTCAGCCCACTGTGTCCATGGCAACCTCTTTGCTCATCTACACTAATTCCATTCACCTCCATTAGGACTGTACTATCAAAGTACACTTATGTTACTATATGGTACCCCAAAGAAATTCACTTTGAACTTTGTATTTTCTTTGTCTTGCCTGTTTAAGCGTTGGTCTAAATGCCTCTTAAATATTGTAATTATATCAAATTCCACCACTTCCTCTAGCAGTATATTCCTGGTATCAATTACTCTCTGTCTAAAAAGCCATCCCCCTCAGATCCCCTTGAGAACTCCTTTCTCTCACCTTTAAATTATGCCCCCTTGTTTTTGATATCCTTACCATGGGAAAAATATTATGACTACCCACCTTTTCTATGTCTCTCTTAATTTTATACACCTCTATCAGGTCACCCCTTAGCCTCCTTCACTCCAGGGACAAAAATTGTACCCAACTTGCCCAATCTCTCCCCATTACTAAAGCTATGAGAGTTCTGAACTAATCACTTCTTTCATATCCCCTTCCCACTGATGCTGTCACACATTTGGATTCTTAATTCTGTCTCCGTTCCCTGCACATTCAAGAGCTACTTAAAGTGCCTCAATTGTATGTGCCGGCACAAAAAAAATGTCCAACCGCTCTTCATTCAGACTTTAAAGAATCCTAAAAAAATTGGGCAAGCATTTACTCACAATGCTTTGCCTGATGACTTTGAGTGTGTCTGACTGCACTGCTGTGACACGCTCCAGGGTAACTGACCTACACCTTCCTCCCTTTCTGAATAAAAGAGACATACGTGCTGTCTTCCAAACTTACGGGACCGTCCCCAAATCTGTCTTTACCTGTTGATGAGCGTGACGATAATGGCAAAGAGCTCTTCATATAATCCAGCAGCCATTCCTTCCACGCACTCCAAACCAGTTAATCGAGGACCTAAAAGTAGCAAAGGAAGACAGGTTTAATATCTTACATTCATTGTGGTGTAGTAGGCATATCCCTTACCACCATAAGACAGAGCAGAATTAGGCTATTTGGCCCATCAAGTCTGCTCCACCATTCAATCATGGCTAATTCTTTTTTCTCTCCTCAACCCCACTCCCCGGCCTTCTCCCCGTAACCTTTGATGTCATGGCCAATCAAGCTCTGCCTTAAATACAGCCAACGAACTGTATTTCCACAGCTACCTGCAGCAACAAATTCCACAAATTCTCCATCCTCTAGTTAAAGAAATTTTCCATGCATGTTTTAAATGGGTGCCCCTCTATCCTGAGGCTGTGTCCTCTTGTTCTAGAATCCCCCACCATGGGAAACATCCTTTCCGCATCTACTCTGTCTAGGTCTTTCAACATTCCAAAGATTTCAATGAGATCTCTATTCATCCTTATAAATTCCAGCAAGTACAGACCCAGACCCATCAAATGTTCCTTGTATGATAACCCTTTCATTCCCAGAATCATCCTTGTGAACCTCCTCTGAACTCTCACCAATGCCAGCACATCTTTTCTTAGATGAGGAGTCCAAAACTGTTCACAATATTCAAGGTGAGGCCTCACCAGTGCCTTATACAGCCTGAGCATCACATCCCTGCACTTGTATTCTACTGTGCTTTAGGTTCAAATCCCACTCACGGACAGAGTCTCATTCTTTGCCTTCCACAAACCTTCCAAGAAACAAATGATAGCAGTTCTTGTGATGCCAAACTATGACATGAAACTTGCAGAAAATAAAACAGAGCTAAAAGCAAATCATAAACACGAGATTTTGTAGATGCTGGAAACCTTGAGCAACACGCACAAAATGTTGGCAGAACTCAGCAGGTCAGGCAGTATCTATGGAGAGGAATAAATAGTTGATGTTTCGGGCTGAGACCCTTAATCAAGCCACTGTTTAGTTATCTCCACTGATACTGCCTGACTTGCTGAGTTCCTCCAGAATTTTGTAAGCTAAAAGTAATCTGTTGCAGGAACATACACAAGATTCTGGTTCTGGTCACCAACCTACAAGGAAGATATCAATAAGACTGAAAGAGTACAGAGAAAATTTACAAGAATGGTGCCAGGTCTTGAGGACCCAACTTATAAGGACAGTTGAATAGGTTAGGACTTTATTCGCTACAGCGAAGGAAAATGAAGGAAGATATGATAGAAATATACAGAATTATGAGGTGTATACAGTAGATAGGGTAAATGTAAGCAGGCTTTTTGCACTGAAGTTGGGTGAGACTACAACTAGACGTTGTGAGTTAAGGATGAAAGATGAAATGTTTGAGGGGAACTTGAGGAGGAACATCTTCACTCAGAGAGTGGTGAGAGTGTGGACTAAACTGCCAGCACAAGTGGTGGATTCAGCATCAATTTCAACATTTAAGCGGAATTTGGATAGGCACATGGATGGGAGGGGTATGGGTATGGGTGGCCATGGTCAAGGTGCAGGTCGATGGGACTAGGTAGATTAATAGTTCAGCACAGACTAGATGGGCCAAAAGGCCTGCTTCTCTGCTGTAGTGTTCTATGATTCTAAATGAACGGTCAATGCTTTATCTAAGACCCTTCACTTTTTCAGGAAACGTTGCTTCTCTTCGTCTGTGGTTGATGGATCCCTCTCTCGCATTTCCTTCCAACTCTCCCATTCCATGACCTGGATTAGTCCATTTCTACTGGACTGCCTCCAGCCCTGGTAAACCCTTTCTTAAACTAGGGGATTACATTTTACACAGTGCCTGGATTGGCCTTGTACGCTGGACCACTGTAACAATATTACTCTAATTTTTAAATTCCAAACCACCTTCAATAAGGCCAACATCCCAATATGGTCTGTGAGACATCCAAGTAACTCACAGTGGGATGACAGTGAAGAGGGTGAAAGAGGGTTCTTGCTGCAGTAGTTGCTCTGACATTGCCCCTGCTTTCCAATAATAATTCACACGAGATTCTGCAGATGCTGGAAGTATTGAGCAATGCACACAAAAGACAAAGGAACTCAGCTGGTCACATAGCATCTATGGAAAGGTTGATGTTTTATGCTGAGACTTCACAGCAGGACTAGAGAAGAAGTGGGTCGAAGGCAGAACATGAATGTAGGGGGAGGGGAAGGAGTAAGACCAGGTGAGGAGGAAGGTGTGTAGATGGAGGAGGGGGAGGAAGGAGTGAGAAGCTGGAAGGTTTTGGGTTGAACAGGTAAAGGAAGGAGAAGAAGAAATCTGATAGGAAAGGAGAGAATACTTTTCTTTGACCTCCAGGACCTGTATTCGGCAGCAGTCCAGATAGAAAACAAGTGATTATCACCCTCCTCAAGCATCGACAATCCCTTTGCCTCCACTGACACTGCTTGACCACTGAGTTCTTCCAGCAATTTGGGAGGCGATATATGGAAGTGATAAAGGAAGGAATTAGTCATTTTCCACTGTAAGTGCAAATATTTCTTTTCCCTGCTGCCCCAGGACTGAAAATCAATATTAGCAGGGATGTGGTAAGAGAATAATGAGAGAAAGGATTCATTTCCAATTCTTTGATCTATGGACCATGATCATGTGATCAGAGTGCTTGTTAATTGCAGCCCAACATGCTCATTTGCATACATCTCACATCAGGAGCTGCTCATTTGGATGCAGAGCTGGTCAGGCAGAGCAGCCTCACGGAAACATCCTGTGTATGTTAATACCCTGCCAGGTCCATTTTACAGAGACTCGTTAAACTGAGGGCTCACCACATGCCTCTTTTGATGCATTATCAACCTCCCTTAGTTTATGCCATTTATCAGGTGTTGAGAACCCTTGGCCACCACTCAGCTAGAGCCCTGGATGACCGGTGCTATTCCCATGTTCTGCCAACATTACCGAACATTAAAGCAATCTAGATAATCAGCAACGAGTTTGACCACTTAAGCCACAATTGCAAAGGATAAACTCGTCGGTTTGTTCCAACATTGGTCTTTCAATGGAACTCAGGGCCAGAAAACAGCACTGAGTCTGTGGCCAGAGTATGACACAGGAGACCTAGGGCAGAGAGAGGATCATTGCCCTCTCTCAAAGATATGGATAAAACTCCTATTTGATCTGTGTTTCTGCAGAACACTGGCACCTTACTGCATTGCAGCATCGTAAATTGTCCATAGTGTGCAGCTAAGTGGTGTTAATTGGATCTAGTGTGTAGGTTTGTGCTGTAATTTGTCACTAGTGTGCAGGTGAGTTGTGTAAATTGTCCCTAGAGTAGAGGTAAGTTGTCCAACCTGTCCTCAGGTCATATGTGAGTGGTGCAAATTGCCACTAGTGTTGAGGTGAGCGGTGTAAGTTGTCTCCAGTGTGTAAATTGTCCCCAAGATGAAAGTTATCCCTAGTGTAAATCGTGTCTAACATGCAAGTCAGTAGTGTAAATTGTCCCTAGTGTTTTGTTGAGTTCTCCAGTATGTCCCTAGGTCATATGTGAGTGGTGTAAATTGTCCCCAATGTGTTAGTGAGTGATGTAAATTGTCCCTATTATGTAGGGGAGTGGTGTAAGTTGTCCCTAGTGTGTTGGTCAGTTGTGTAATTTGTCTCTCATGTGTAGGTCAGTGGTGTAAATTGTCTCTAGTGTGCTGGTGAGTTGTGTAAGTTGTCCCTAATGTATAGGTGAGTTGTGTAATTTGTCTCTAGTGTGTAGGACAGTGGTGTAACTTGGCTCCAGTGTGTAGGTGAGATGTAAATTGTCTCTAGTATGTGGTAGAGTGGTGTAACTTGTCTCTAGTGAGCAGGTGAGTGCTGTTAATCCAAGGCTTGTTAATGAGAATTAGAGAAGAGTAAAATGGAATGAATGTAGGATTACTATAAATGGGGTCAATGGGGACTCATTGGGCTGAAGAGCCTGTATCTGTGCTTTATCTTCCTGTGACAAAGGGTACATTAGGCTTTAAGTATAGAACATAGAACAGTACAGACCTTTTAGCCCATACTGTTGTGCCAATCTTTTAACCGACTAACCAATCTAACCTTGCCCTCACACGTAGCCCTCAATTTTAAGTTGACCTTTTACCCTACTCTAAGATCAATGGACCCATTCCCTCTCATATAGCCTCCTTTTTTCTTTCATCTATATGTGCCTATCAGGGGCACTTACATGTCCCTAATGTATCTGGCACTTAAACCAGCTACAGTTGTGGTAGAGGCAGGTATATTAAGGACATTTAAGGCATCAAGGGATCAGAGAGGAGAGAAGGCAAAAACAATTCAGCCAGAGGTTAATGAGGGTCTATACTCCACTGTCTAAAAGGACAGAGGGGCAGAAACCCTCACCACATTTAAACATTAATTGGATTTACGTTGAACAGTGGGACCTACAGGCTTATCAACCAAGTGATGGAAGATGGAATTAGACTGAGTGGCTCTTTCTCAACGGGAACATTCTCCTCTGCTGTAAATTTTCTCCGATTCTATGAAGCGAACAGGCATGAAGTATAAAACTGGTTTGAACTAGCTGTGAATGAGATGTACCTGCTGTGTTCCCTGCAGTGTCAGCTGAATTCAGCTTGCCAGTCACCTGTTGGATGACCTGCTTGAGATGATGTTTGAAGACAGCAGCCGTGAGCTCCTCCAGTTCACATCCAAGCACACTAGCTGCGTTCTGCGCCCACTCAAACTTCATAAATTGTTTCCTGCCAACTGAAAGAATTGAAAAATATAAGCAGGAAACTATTTCATAATTACCTCAGAACAGGATGACTCAGCACGATACAGATGGGTACAGTAACACAGTGGGTTTATTACTTGAGGACTGCACTCCAGAGCTTAGCATTTGCATCTTAACACAAATAATTGTATAAATCTGTATAAAAACTGAGTGTTAGTATTGATGACTGTGGAATTAGTGGGTTGTCTTTCTGAATAGGAAGGAAATTTGAAATACCTACCTGGTCTAACTACAAGTCCAGCTTTAGTCTGCACTAATACGGAAGCCCCTTCCTCATGGCTCCTACAAGTGTGACCACGGGTGCTGTCTGATCCATTCTCCTGGATCACTTGGGTTTCTCCCAAAAGCTCTGGTTTCCTCCCACATCCCAAAGACTAAGTTGTCCTGCACAGGATGTAGATGAGTGAAGGGAATGTGAGGTAATACAAGGGGATGAGAAAAGGGTTGGTGGAAATGGCGGGTGCGATCAAGGGAAGGAAGCAGGAGGATCATTCATGTTCCTTGCAGACAATGTTTTCCAGGTAGACTTTCCATGCAGGGCAGGGCATGCATTAAATGGACTGATTTCAAGACATGCCCCATCCTCAGAGTTGATGGGCTGCTGAGCGCATTTCTATATTTTATGATTCTATGAATACGGTTGACCCTAACTAGTGAAACGGCTTCCTGTCTTATTAGGGATGGAAAATCAATGCTGGCCTTTATAGCAATATATTGATATTGGTTTTGGTTTATTATTGTCACATATACAATGAAAAGCTTATCTTGCGTACTGTCCATACAGATCAGATCATTACACAGTGCACTGAGGTAGAACATGGTAGAACAGTAACAATGCAGAATAAAGTGTAACAGTTACAGAGAAAGTGCAGTGCAGGTAGACAATAAAGTGTAAAATCATAACGAGGTAGATTGTGAGGCCAAGAATCTATTTTATCATACAAGAGGTCCATTGAAGAGTCAGATAACAATGGGATAGAAGCTGTTCTTGAGCCTGGTGCTATGTGCATTCAGGCTTTTGTGTCTTTTACTCGATGGGTGAGGGGAGGGGAGAGAGAGTATAAGTGGAGTGGAGTTTCCAATTGTGCTGTCTACGTTACTGAAGCGGTAAAGAGAATATACAGATTCTATAGAGGGTAAGCTGCTTCCCATGATGAGCTGAACTGTGTCTACATCTAATCAGCAAATTAAATAATGTATTCAGCTCCCAAATCCAAAATAGTCACATCCACCTCTATTTAATTGAGACATAACAAATATCCAAAATCCACGAACTAAAGACGATGGAAATCTGAAATAAGAACAGAAAGTAGTGAAATACTCAGCAGGCCAGACAGCATCTGCAGAGAGAGAATCAACATGAGCATATCAGGTTAGTTTTAATCTCTGTACAAATATGGGTTATCTAAAACCCCGTTTTGAGTTGGATAAAGGCCGATTTGCTGTTTCTTTTATAAAAATTGCAACTTTATTGCACTAACTGGCACCTGATGCACTTGCCCACTGCAAGAGAGTGCTGAAGGGGCTCCCTTGTTGTTGATGGACAGGAAGTTCCAGGATTTAGAAATATGAAAGATGAAAAGAGTAACACAGACAAAATATTGGAGGAACTCAGCTGGTCAGGCATGTATGGAGAGGAATAAACAGTTGGTGTTTCAGGTTGAGAAACTTCAAGGAATTGAGGGTTACAGGAAACTGGTATCAGAAGAGGAGTTAAGGCCAGCAAAGATTGGCCATGATTGTACTACACGACAACCTGTGTGAAATAGTCTGCATCTTTGAGAATACACCAGCTATGCCCAAACTAAAAGCTGTGATGGACCAGAAGATTCATAGTCTACTGAGCTCTATATCTGTGGCATTCAAGACCGGTGATCCGAAACTATACAAGAAATCTAGGTACAACCTACGGGAGGCTATTTTAAGGATGTAAAAAGAATTCTGATTGGGGTTAGAGAGGAATCGGATGCACATCAGCTCTGGCAGGGTTTGCAGGCCATTACTTCCTACAAGGCAAAACTTAACATCATGAATGGCTGTGATGCTTCACTCCCCAATGAGCTGAATGTCTTTTATGCACATCTTGAAAGGGAGAATAAAACTACAGCTTTGTGAACCCCTGCAGCATCTGGTGAACGTGTGATCTCTGTCTCAGAAACCGGTCAGAAAGATCAGAACATCTTTCAAGAAGGTAAACCCTTGCAAGGCATCAGGCCCTGATGGCGTACCTGATAGGACTCCAAAAACCTGTGAAACTAGTGAGAGTGCTCAATCTCTCACTGCTGCAATCAATGATTCTGGTGGACATGGGCATCATAGGTTGTGGAGAAGACTTTTATGATCGATATAAACGGAGCGGCTACAAGAGTGTGGTGTCCTCTGCTGAGGACCCATTTCCTGACAACTCAAAGACATTTGCAAGTCAGGAAGCCCAGAAAATGGCCTCCATCACCCTGGATGAATGCAGCACCAACAGTTCCTAAGAATTCTCATTTCCTCAGAAAAGCTCCAGCATCATGAAAGACCCTGTCCATGCCAGACATTCCTCTTCTCCTCTCTTCCATCAGGCAGAAGATACAAAAGTCAGCAAACACGTCCCCCCAGGCTCAAGGACAATTTCTATCCTACTTTTATAAGTCTATGAAACAGTTTCCTGCTACAATAACTTGGACTCAGAATCAGAATCAGGTTTAATATCATCGGCATGTCGTGAAATTTGTTGTTTTGCAGCAGCAGTACGTTGCGATACATAATAATAAAAAACTATAAATTACAATTAAAAAATATATTTAAACAATAAATCAAATAAGTAGAGCAAAAAGAGAGGAACAAATAGTGAGGTAGCGTACATGTTCCTTGTCTATTCAGAAATCTAATGGTTTGGGAAAGAAGCTGAAATGTTGAGTGTGTGTGTTCAGGCTCCTGTACCTCCTCCATGCTGGAAGCAAAGAGAAAAGGGTATGTCCTGGGTGATGGAGAACACAGTACTCCAAGTGGTGTTTGACCAAGGTCTTATATAGCTGTAATATTACCTCATGGCTCTTGAACGCAGTCCCACAGTTGATGAAGGCCAACACACCATACACCTTCTTAACAACATTGTCAACCTGCTTAGCAGCTTTGAGTGTCTTATGGACACAGACCTCAAGATCTCACTGATCCTCCACACTTAACATTAATTTCTTGATTAGTCAGGGTGTCAAAGGTTTCAGGGAGAAGGCAGAAGAATGAGGTTGAGAGGGACAATAAATCAGCCATGATGGAATGGCAGAGAAAACTCAATGGGCTGAATGGCTTAATTCTGCTCCTAGGAATGTTTTATGATCTTATGGTCAATCATACCACTCATCCCCGCTCTAGTGTTACAAGATGATCCTAACCACAACCAGTTTCCAGAATTTAGACGCTCTAACTCTCCAGAGTATGGACAGCTGGTGGTGCCCCTTTAAGGATTCAGGACGATCCCACTAATTGACAATCATGTTTTGGGCGCCAGGAATCGAGTATTTAAAGAGCACCTCAACTGAGTTTCGGTGCTCAATCGTAAGTCCTGCTAGTGATTTCCACTGGCATTTGTTTTGTGTTCAGTACTTGATCCAGTTTGACACCTTGTCTTGATCCTAGCTCCAGATACTCCTACATTTGGGTCCAAACCATCCTGGTCAAGAACAGCTGCCCCACCCTCTGTGCATCTGACCCATCCTCTGCTCCTCAAAGTGATGATGGGTTTAAATTGAACAATCCAGTTATTGTTAGAATTTTTCATGATGGACTGTCCCTGCAACACCGTTGTCACATCTGTTCATTCTCTCATTTACTTGTTTCATGTTCCCGGCTGACTTTACCAATCTGTTTTTGCCTTCTGTCTCTTGTCGCTGCCACCTACCTGACTGTACAGTTGAAGTGACTAATAACCACAGCAAATCCCAATAGCACGTTGCAGCTTCTCTCCCTACCTCCCTCACTGTACAGCGGAAACAGGCAAGAAATGCCACTGCTCTCTTTACAACATTTAAAACAGCTAAGGTATCACAGCAGCTCTGTCGGCATAAATTGTCTCAGTGCCTGGTTTATTAAGTTCAAAGCACAGCTGTGGCTGGATTGTAATGCAAGTCATCCAGACAGCAGACAGTCAAGTGGAACAGTGACAGAACAAAACAAAGACACGGGGCAATGGAGAACAACACCAATAATACCAATGCAATTGCTGTGATCACAAATGCAATTTACTCCACATTCTCCCTCTGACACAGGTCACCTAATGGATTTTAAACCATATTTCACAGAGGCCCTGAAATGCTGCATTACACACTAATGTAAAGTTGCTCTGACTGGGAGATTGCATACTCCAACATAGCAAATTGACTCCTTTTTTCCACTTCAAAAGGACAAGTGCAGTGACTTAGTGGATATGTGCTCTGCCCAGAGAGAGCACAGGTCAACAGGAGAAAGGCAGCAATCTCTAAAGAACATTCTCTAAATAAAAATGCCTGTTTGAGCAGTGTCCAGACATCTATGACACGCTCAGGGCATTAAGAGCCCACCTGAAAAAAAAACCACCAAATAAGATGTACTAAATGCAAAAAGGTAGGCAAACTTCACTTGATTGCATGCCGCTCTGGGAAGTGTAAGGGTGCCAATTTACAACCAGTGGATAAGCCTTTCCAGTGTGAGATATGCAAGGTCTCCTTCAAGACCAAGAGCGGTTTGGGATAACACGAGAGACACTGCCACCCGGAGGTTAGGAACTTTAAACAAGGGGAAGAGATCCTCGTCAAGAAGAAACCAGGAAGGAAGGAGATCTGGACAAACAAAGTCAGCCTAATGGTGGAAATAGAAGAGAAGTTCAGGGGGATGAGAGTCATCAACCTGGAGATTGGCAAAACCTGAACAACTAAAATGAATAAGCAAATCTCAGATAAACGTAGACACTTGGAGAAAAATAAGCTAAAGGAAGTTAGTCAGGCTGCAGCTCAACTGTCGGAAGAACACAATAAAGAGATTTCAGAGCCAGCGGACTCCTCTTTGAAAGTTAAATCTAAAAACATCATGAAGGGCGATCCCGGTAGGATCCCACGTGACATCGTGGAGGGACTTGAAGTGGAAAACCTGATAAGTGACAGGAGGAGCAACGCCAACTTCACTACCGGGATCAGTCTGATCAAACAGATCTCCATGAGCCTAGTTAAGAGATTTGTGAAATCTCGTTGCACGAGACAAAGGGACCTGAGGACAAACAATGTACTACTCAGACTGAATACAGGTAATGCACAAAGAACGACCCAGAAGAAAAACATATGTAAAGCATACCAACTGCTGTATGAGAAGGATCGTAAGGCACTGGCTAGGCAGATAATGGGGGCACACGGCCTTAGCCAATGTCTCTTGAATAAAGAAACTGTCTTCCGGAGCTTCAGTGAGAGACTCGGGACCGCCAACAATAGGGCGGACCTGAGTAAGCTCGAAAAGTATTCCGGTAAAATGGATGAGTGTAACCTACTTAGGAAAATCGAATTAGAGAAAGTAAAGTCGGCTCTAATGGCAATCGAGGAGGACAGTGCCCCAGGCCCCGATGGCCTAACAAAAAAGAACATCCCATCCATCTTGGATGAAAATACAGAAACCCTGCCTAGACTTCTCTCACTTTGGCTCCAGTCAGGTAGCATTCCCGAGTGTTTGAAAAGGAGCTGGACAGTGTTAATTCCTAAAATGGATGACCCCGACCAGTTAAGAAGTTTGGACAACTTGAGACCAGTAACAATTGGTCTAATGCTCTTAAGGGTGTTCACCAAGGTGATTCCATAATGCCTTGGTAAGTCCATTAGCATAAACCCTAGACAGAGTTTATGCAGAACACACAGGGATGCAATGAGAATATAACCATCTTGGAAAACATCATCAGGGGATTCAAGAGAAGGAATAAGGATGTAGCAGTATTGTTTGTGGACCTGGCCAAGGCATTCAATTCTATTGGCCACAAGCTTATTCTGAAGGCATTACAAAGGATGGGTACTCCGAGACTGTTTACAGACCTTATTATGGATCTGTAAAATAATACGTCAACCATCGTAGAATCGGAGAAAATCAACATCAAGAGAGGAGTGAAATAAGATGATCCTCTCTCGCCCATTCTGTTTAACATCACAATGGAGTTGATGTTATCAGAGCAGAGGAAAGATCTCGATGTACCGCACTCGCCTTCGTGGATGACATCACCATTGTCAGTGACTCCACTAGGGAATGAAGAAAAATATTGAAATTCTAGTTTCATTCTGTAGATCTACCAGGCTGGAGGTAAGCTTGAAGAAGACTAAGGGATTTCACTTCATCTGGACCAGGAAGACCTTCTACAACATGGAGAGAGCATGGAGCTTCAGTTGGGAAGTAATATCCTATATTCCCCCCCGTCCCCCAAGGGAACATCAAGAAGTATCTGGGAGTGCGTGTAGATCCATGGTGTGGCATTTCAAGTGATAATTGGAATGCGAAACTGGAGTGATGGTTCAACAGCTTAAAACAAGCTAAATTAAAACCCACCCAGAAAGTCGAACTATTCAAAACCTTCCTCATTCCAAGAGTGTATTTCCATTTAACCCTTGCTGAGACTTCACAAAACATTCTGAAAGTACTCAACTGATTAATCAGGAGAACCCCTAAGAAAATCCTTCATCTTCCCCAGGATCCAACAGACAGAATCTTATATTCCAGAAGTAAGGATGGCGGTCTTTGCTAGACTAAATTGGAAATACAAATTCCAACCACCATAATCAGCAAGAGACAGGCAGTAGAGAGATTGGAGGACACCATCATAAAACACTCTCTAGAGGTGGCCAGGAAGAGAACCAGGAAGTGGTAGGAAGATTAATGAGTCTGGAGGTATTAAAGGATGTGATAGGGGAGAATAGGGTCCCAGAAGAGGAAACAATGGCAGCTGATAAGTTGGATAACATACTAGAAGAAATCGTGATCGGATTGGTCATGGTGGAAAATGAAACAGCAGGATTCAACATAGATTGGAGGTCAAGGGAGTTCGAGAAGTAGGCCCAATTAAAATATCGGGGATCGGGGATTAAGAACTTCAAAAATGATAAGGTTTCGAACTGTTGGATGGCTAGACATCAGGATGGAAAGACCACCAAGTTATAAATGCTGTCCTCCTGAAGTGTGGCCAATACGCAACAAGTTGCACTAGAAATAAAGGTAGGACAGATGTAGTGTGATCCTGCAGGAGATGCGGGTTGACAAATGAGACCTTGTCACACATCTCCAGTAGGTTTCTGGTGGTTAGGAACTCTAGAATCGGTAGGCACAATAAGATAGTCGCTCTGCTAAAATCTTAGGCTGTGGACTACGGACAGGAGGTGTTCATCAAGCCTCACATGAGGGATGAAAACAACACCCTATGGCTTCCATGTAGTGAAAGAATGGAAAGGTGGAGGTGGTCATGTCACAGTAAGATTCAAAGATAACAATGAAGCCATCCAGAATGCCTATGGTGAGAAGAGGGCCAAGTACCAACATGTGGCCAGACAGATTTTGGAGTTGGTTGGCACCCAGTCAACAGTTTCTTTGGGTCCGTGGTAGGAGCCAGAGGTCTATAGCCCAAAGAGAATAACAACGTAATGAATTTCCTGGGCTTAAGCAATTTCAAATCGTTTGCCAAAAATATTCGTAGCCTGACCATCCTGCTAACAATAGACTTCCTACAATTATTTATGGACTACTAATCGGACAAGACCCAGGCCAAAACAACAGGCCTGACGCCCACTCACCTGGAAGTACTAGTGAATGCTGCATGCTAAACAGTGAAAAGAGCATGTAATCTTTACTCAGAAGATATGTTATTAAACTAGCCAAATGCTTTGTCATCTAATTAGTGACGTGCTTGAATGGATGAATGAGATATCCACTGTCCCTACCTACTATCTAGCGAAACCACAGTCAAGGGAATGGGCTTGGCAGAATCAGTAGGAAAAGAAGACCCTGGTGAGTTTGACTCTGGTCTGGCATTGTGAAGATGATATGTAATAATGGAATAGTGGCTAAATTTACCGATGATACAAAGATGGGTGGAGAAGCAGGTAGTGTTGTGGAAACTAAGAGCCTGCAGGGAGGCTTAGGGGACTTAGAGGTTTTGGGGAATGGGCAAAGAAGTGGCAAATGAAATACAATGTTGGAAAGTGTATGGTCATGCACTTTGGTAGAAGAAATAAACGGGCAGAGTATTATTTAGATGGGGAGAGAATTCAAAATTGAGGAATGGGAAAGGTGTAGTAACACTTATAGGGGTGTATTATAAACCACCTAATGGAGACCGAGATTTGGAGGAGCAAATTTGCAAGGAGATAGCAGATACTTGTAATTAGCACAGGGTTGTGATTGTGGGAGATATTAATTTTCCACACATAGACTGGGAAGCCCATACTATAAAAGGGATGGATGGTTTGGAGTTTGTAAAATGTGTGCAGGATAGTTTTTTGCAGCAATACATAGAAGAACCTACTAGAGAAGGGGCAATGTTGAATATTCTGTCAGGGAATGAAATATGTGTTGGGGAGCACTTTGGGTCCAGTGATCACAATGCCATTAGTTTCAATATAATTCTGGAGAAGGATAGGACTGGACTCAGGGTTGAGATTTTTGATTGGAGAAAGGCTAACTTTGAGGAGATGTGAAAGGACTTAGAAGGAGTGGATTGGGGCAATTTGTTTTTGGGAAGGATGTAATAGAGAAATGGAGGTCATTTAAAGGTGAAATTTTGAGGGTACAGAATCTTTATGTTCCTGTTAGATTGAAAGGAAAGGTTAAAAGTTTGAGGTTTTCAAGGGATATTGCAAACTTGGTTCAGAAAAAGAGAGATATCTACAATAAATATAGGCAGCATGGAGTAAATGAGGTGCTCGAGGAATATAAAGAATGTAAGAAGAATCTTAAGAAAGAAATTAGAAAAGCTAAAAGAAAATACGAGGTTGCTTTGGCAAGTAAGGTGAAAATTAATCCAAAGCATTTCTACAGCTATATTAATAGCAAAAGGATAGTGAGGGATAAAATTGGTCCCTTAGAGAATCAGAGTGGAGAGCCATGTGTGGAGCCGAAAGAGATGGGGGAGATTTTGAACAATTTCTTTTCTTCGGTATTCACTAAGGAGAAGGATGTTGAATTGGGTAAGGTAAGGGAAACAAGTAGGGAAGTTATAGAAACTATGATGATTAAAGAGGAGGAAGTACTGGCACTTTTAAGGAATATAAAAGTGGATAAATCTCCAGATCCTGACAGGATATTCCCTAGGACCTTGGGGGAGGTTAGTGTAGAAATAGTAGGGGCTCTGACAGAAATATTCCAAAAAATCATTAGAAACAGGGATGGTGCCGGAGGATTGGCATATTGCTCATGTTGTCCCATTGTTTGAAAAGGGTTCTAAGATTAAACCTAGCAATTATAGGTCTGTCAGTTTGATGTCAGTGGTGGGTAAATTAATGGAAGTATTCTTAGAGATGGTATATATAATTATCTGGATAGACAGGATCTGATTAGGAACAGTCAACATGGATTTGTGCGTGGTAGGTCATGTTTGACAAATCTTATTGAATTTTTTGAAGCGGTTACGAGGAAAGTTGATGAGGGTAAAGCAGTGGATGTTGTCTATATGGATTCAGTAAGGCCTTTGACAAGGTTCTGCACAGAAGGTTAGCTAGGAAGCTTCAATCTTTAGGTATTAATATTGAAGTAGTAAAATGGATTCAACAGTGGCTGGATGGGAGATGCCAGAGAGTAGTGGTGGATAACTGTTTGTCAGGTTGGAGGCCGGTGACTAGTGGTGTGCCTCAGGGATCTGTACTGGGTCCAATGTTGTTTGTCATATATGTTAATGATCTGGATGATGGGGTGGTAAATTGGATTAGTAAGTATGCAGATGATACTAAGGTAGGTGGCGTTGTGGATAATGAAGTAGGTTTTCAAAGTTTGCAGAGAGATTTAGGCCAGTTAGAAGAGTGGGCTGAACGATGGCAGATGGAGTTTAACGCTGATAAGTGTGAGGTGCTACATTTTGGTAGGAATAATCCAAATAGGACATACATGGTAAATGGTAGGGCATTGAAGAATGCAGTAGAAAAGATTGATCTAGGAATATTGGTGGATAATTCCCTGAAGGTGGAATCACATGTGGATAGGGTGGTAAAGAAAGCTTTTGGTATAAATCAGAGCATTGAGTATAGGAGTTGGGATGTAATGTTAAAATTGTACAAGGCATTGGTAAGGCCAAATTTAGAGTATTGTGTACAGTTCTGGTCACCAAATTATAGGAAAGATGTAAACAAAATAGAGAGAGTACAGAGAAGATTTACTAGAATGTTACCTGGGTTTCAGCACCTAAGTTACAGGGAAAGATTGAACAAGTTAGGTCTTTATTCTTTGGAGCATAGAAGGTTGAGGGGGGACTTGATAGAGTTATTTAAAATTATGAGGGGGATAGATAGAGTTGACGTGGATAGGCTTTTTTCATTGGGGGAGATTCAAACAAGAGGACATGAGTTGAGAGTTAGGGGGCAAAAATTTAAGGGTAACATGAGAGGGAATTTCTTTACACAGAGAGTGGTAGCTCTGTGGAACGAGCTTCCAGTAGAAGTGGTAGAGGCAGGTTCGGTATTGTCATTTGAAGTAAAATTGGATAGGTATATGGACAGGAAAGGAATGGAGGGTTATGGGCTGAGTGCGGGTCAGTGGGACTAGGTTAGAGTAAGCGTTCGGCACGGACTGAAAGGACTGAGATGGCCTGTTTCCGTGCTGTAATTGTTATTTAGTTATATGGTTATAAAATGCAGAGATGCAAAGGGACTTTGGAGCCCTTGTGCAGGATACCCTAAAGGTTAACCTCCAGGATGAGTCGATAGTGAAGAAGGGGAATGCAATGTTGGCATTCATTTCTAGAGGTATAGAATATATGAGCAGGGATGTGATGTTGAGGCTCTATAAGGCACTCGTGAGACCACACTTGGAGTATTGTGTGCAGTTTTGGGCTCCTTATTTTACAAAGGATATACTAGCATCGGAGAGGGTTCAGAAAAGATTCACGAGAATAATTCCAGGAATGAAAGGGTTACCTATGAGGAATGTCTGGCAGCTCTTGGGCTGTATTCTCTGGAGTTCAGGAGAATGAGGGGGATCTCATAGAAACATCTTGAATGTTAAAAGGCCTGAACAGATTAGATATGGCAAAATTACTTCCCATGGTTGGGAATTCTAGGACAAGAGGACACAACTTCAGTATTGAAGGATGTCCATTTAGAATTGAAATGCAGAGAATACTTTAGTCAGAGGGTAGTAAATCTGTGGAATTTGTTACCACGAGTGATCTGAACGACTGCACAAGCGTGTGGAGGTCAGCCAGTGAGAATAGCGGGAAGTGTTTAAAAGTGAGCAGAGTTGAAAAGATGACAGTTATTTCTTCAGCAGTTTGAACGAGGCACAACTGCACAAGTGCGTGGAGGTCGGCCTGTAAGAACAGCGGGAAGAGTTTAAAAGGAAGACAGATTTACAGAGCGGGTGTTGGAGGAGTGTGTGACAGAATAGAGGGAGACAGAATAGGAAGGGTTTGACAATAAAGGGTTGAGGGTAGGTTATCTGTTTAAAATAAAGACGGAGAGTATGTGTGTGAGGCCGGTTTTCTGTGCTCGGTGTCAGATGTGGGAGGTCCTGGAGACTCCCAGCCTCCTGGAAGTCCACATCTGCACCAGATATGTTGAGCTGCAGCTCCTTAGAGACTGCGTTAGAGAACTGGAGCTGCAGCTTGATGACCTTCGTGGTAGGAGTGTGGAATGAGCTGCCAGATGAAGTTGTAAGTGCAGGCTCACTTTTAACATTTAAGAAAAACTTGGACAGGTACATGGATGAGAGGTGTATGGAGGGATATGGACCGGGTGCAGGTCAGTGGGACTAGGCAGAAAAATGGTTTAGCACAGCCAAGAAGGGCCAAAAGGCCTGTTTCTGTGCTGTAATGTTCTATAGTTCTATGGTCCTATGGTCAAGGAGAGTGAGGAGGTGATAGAGTTGAGCTATAGGCAGGTGGTCACCTCAGGACCACAGGAGACAAAGAAGTGGGTAACAGTCAGGAGAGGGACGGGCAAGAAGCAGGTACTAGAGAGTACCCCAGTGGCTGTCCCCCTTAACAATAAGTACTCCTGCTTGAGTATTGTTGGGGAGGACGGCCTACCTGGGAGAAGCAACAGTGGTCGCACCTCTGGCACAGAGTCTGGCCCTGTGTCTCAGACGAGTAGGGAAAGGAAGAGGATGGCAGCAGTGATAGGAGACTCTATAGTTAGGGGGTCAGATAGGTGACTCTGTGGATGCAGGAAAGAAACGTGGATGGTAGTCTGCCTCCCAGGTGCCAGGATCCGGGATGTTTCTGATCACATCCACGATATCTTGAAGTGGGAAGGAGAACAGCCAGAGGTCGTGGTACATATTAGTACCAATGAGATAGGTAGGAAAAGGGAAGAGGTCCTGAAAAAAGACTACAGGGAGTTAGGAAAGAAGTTGAGAAGCAGGACCTTAAAGGTAGTAATCTCAGGATTACTGCTTGTGCTACGTGACAGTGAGCATAGGAATGGAATGAGGCAGAGGATAAATGCGTGGCTGAGGGATTGGAACAGGGGACAGGGATTCAGATTTCTGAATTATTGGGACCTCTTCTGGAGCAGGTGTGACCTGTACAAAAAGGATGGGTTGCATTTGAATCCGAGAGGGACCAATATCCTGGTGGGAAGATTTGCTAAGGCTATTGGGGAGAGTTTAAAGTAGAATTGCTCGGGGGTGGGAATGGAACTGAAGTGATGGAGGAAAAGGAGGTTGGCTCACAAATAGAGAAAGTTTGGAGACAGTGCGAAAGGGAGGATAGGCAGGTGATAGAGAAGGGACGCACTCAGTCCAATGGTTTGAGATGTGTCTATTTTAATGTGAGGTGTATTATGAATAAAACGGATGAGCTTAGAGCGTGGCTGCCGAAAAGGAAGAAGTCATGGAGGGGTTGTCTACAGAGCTTCTGGGTGGAAGTTAGGAATAGAAAATGGTCAATAACTCTACTGGGTGTTTTTTATACACCACCCAATAGTAACAGGGACATTGAGGAGCAGATAGGGAGACAGATTCTGGAAAAGAGTAATAATAACAGGGTTGTCGTGATGGGAGATGTTAACTTCTTAAATATTGATTAGCATCTCCTTAGAGCAAGGTGTTTTGATGGGGTAGAGTTTGTTAGGTGTGTTCAGGAAGTTTTCTTGAAACAATATGTAGATAAGCCTATAAGAGGAGAGGCTGTACTTGACCTGGAATTGGGAAATGAACCTGGTCAGGTGTCAGGTCTCTCAGTGGAAGAGCATTTTGGAGATAGTGATCACAATGCAGAGGGATAGGAACAGATAAGTTAGGGAAATGTTTAATTGGAGTAAGGGAACTATGAGGCTATCAGGCAGGAATATGGAATCATAAATTGGAAACAGATGTTCTCAGGGAAACATACCGAAGAAATGGGGCAAATCTTCAGGGGATATTTGCGTGGGATTCTGAGTAGGTACATTTCAATGAGACATGGAAAGGAGGGTAGGGTACAAGATCTGTGGTGCATAAAGGCTGTTGTAAATCTAGTCAAGAAGAAAAGAAGAGCTTACGAAAGGTTCAAAAAACTAGGTAATGATAGGAATCTAGAAGATTATAAAGCTAGCAGGAAGGAGCTTAAGAATGAAATTAGGAGAGCCCAAAGGGGCCATGGGAAAGCCTTGGCAGACAGGATTAAGGAAAACCCTAAGGCATTCTGCAAGTATGTGAAGAGCAAGAGGATAAGACGTGAGACAATGGGACCAATCAAATGTGACAATGGAAAAATTTGTATGGAACTGGAGGAAATAGCGGAGGTACTAAATGAATACTTTGCCTCAGTATTCACTACAGAAAAGGATCTTGGCAATTGTAGTGCTGACTTGCAATGGACCGAAAAGCTTGAAAATTTAGATATTAAGAGGATGTGCTGGAGCTTTTGGAAAGCATCAAGTTGGATAAGTCACTGGGACCGGACAGGATGTAGTCCAGGCTACTGTGGGAAGCTAGGGAAGAGATTGTTGAACCTCTGGCGATGATCTTTGCATCATCAATGGGGACAGGAGAGGTTCCGGAGGATTGGAGGGTTGCGGATGTTGTTCCCTTATTCAAGAAAGGGAGAAAGGATAGCCCAAGATATTATAGGCCATTGAGTCTTATTTCAGTGCTTGGTAAGTTGATGGAGAAGATCCTGAGAGCAGGATTTATGAACATTTGGAGAGGCATAATATGATTAGGAATAGTTAGCATGGCTTTGTCAAAGCCAAGTCGTACCTTACGAGCCTAATTGAATTTTTTGAGAATGTGACTAAGCACATTGATAAAGGTAGAGCCATAGATGTAGTGTATATGGATTTTAGCAAGGCATTTGATAAGGTATCCCATGCAAGTCTTATTGAGAAAGTAAGGAGGCATGGGATCCATTGCTTTGTGGATCCAGAACTGGCGTGCCCACAGAAAGCAAAGAGTGGTTGTAGACGGGTCATATTCTGCATGGAGGCCGGTGACCAGTGGTGTGCCTCAGAGATCTGTTCTGGGACCCCTATTCTTTGTGCTTTTTATAAATGACCTGGATGAGGAAGTGGAAGGATGGGATAGTAAATTTGCTGATGACACAATGGTTGGGGGTGTTGTGGATAGTGTGGAGGGCTGTCAGAGGTTACAACAGGACATTGATAGGATGCAAAACCTGGGCTGAGAAGTGGCAGATAGAGTTCAACCCAGATAAGTGTGAGGTGGTTCATTTTGGTAGGTCAAATATGATGGCAGAATATAGTATTAATGGTAAGACTCTTGGCAGTGTGGTGGATCAGAGGGATCTAGGGGTCCGAGTCCATAGGACACTCAAAGCTGCTACACAGGTTGACTCTGTGGTTAAGAAGGCATATGGAGCATTGGCCTTTATCAATCATGGGATTGAGTTTAAGAGCCAAGAGGTAATGTTGCAGCTATGTAGGACCCTGGTCAGACGCAACTTGGAATACTGTGCTCAGATCTGGTCACCTCACTACAGGAATGACGTGGAAACCATAGAAAGGGTGCAGAGGAGATTTACAAGGATGTTGCTTGGATTGGGTAGCATGCCTTAGGAGAATAGATTGAGTGAACTCGGCCTTTTCTCCTTGGAGCAATGGAGAATGAGAGGTGACTTGATAGAGGTGTATAAGATGATGAGAGGCATTGATCGTGTGGGTAGTCAGAGGCTTTTTCTCCAGGCTGAAGTGGCTAGCACAAGAGGGCATAGTTCTAAGGTGCTTGGAAATAAGTACAGAGGAGACGTCAGGGGTAAGTTTTTTACACAGAGAGTGGTGAGTGTGTAGAATGAGCTTCCGGCGGCAGCGGTGGGCGCAGAAATGAAAGGGACTTTTAAGAGACTCCTGGATGGCTACATGGAGCTTAGAAAAATAGGGGGCTATGGGTAAAGCCTAGGTAGTTCTAAAGTAGGGACATGTTCGGCACAGCTTTGTGGGCCGAAGGTCCTGTATTGTGCTGTATGTTTTCTATATTTCTTTGTTTCTATGAGCGGCTGTGGAGGCCAAGTCAGAGTATTTAAGGCAGAGATAGAAAGGTTCTTGATTTGCCAGGGCATCAAAGGGTATAGAGTGAAGGCAGGGATGTGGGATGACTGGAAGAATTGGATCAGCCCATGATTGAATGGCGGAACAGACTCAATAGGCTGAGTAGCCTACTTCTGATCCTATATCTTATGGTCTAATCTCCATCTGGTGTAATTTTACTGATCGAATTAGCAGAGCCAAAAATTTCTTGGCACTGTTGAGATTCTTAGCGGTGTGGAGGAAAATCAGAACCTTGAAGTCCCATCCATAGATTCCTTGAAGTTGTCAAATAAGTTAATAAGGTTGTTAAGAAGGTGTATGGTGTGTTGGTCTTCACTAGTTGGGTGGAACAGAGGGATCTTGGGGTTCTTTGTTTTTAGCTCCCTCGTAAATTAGCCTCACAAGTTGATGGGGAGGCTTTTGTTCATTAGCCAGAGGATTGAGTGCAAAAGCCAATAGGTAACATTGCAACTCTATAAAACCCTGGCTAAACCACACTTGGAGTATTGTGTTTAGTTCTGGTTGTCTCATTATAGAAAGGAAGTAGAAGCTTTAGAAAGGGTGTAGAATTGATTTACCAGGATGCTGCCTGGATTAGAAAGCATGACTCTTGAGGATAGGCTCTCACTGGGACTTTTCTCTTTGGGATGAAAGAGGATGAGAGGAGATTTGATGGAGGTGTACAAGATGATAAGAGGCTTAAATCAGTGAACAGCCAGAGACCTTTTCCCAGGGCAGAAATTGTTAATTTGAGGGGGGCATAATTTTAAAGTGATTGGAGGAAAGTATAGGGGGATGCTAGAGATACGTTTCTTACACAGAGGGTGGTGGGTGTGTGAAGCATCCTGCCAGTGTTGGTGTACAATCAGATATATGCAGGACAAGTGACTTCAGGACACAATCTCCAGTGGCCACACTTCTGCATTGAGGAGGGAATGCAGGGTTATCAGAATGTGTGTCATTTTCCTACTGCAGACTTTAAACAAAAACACTGCCTGTTCTCTCAGATGAGGATAAAAGGTCCTAAGTTACAACTCTGAAGATCATGAGGATAACTATATGATGAATGATAAGATGGAATCTTGACCTCACAATTTACCTCATTAAGGCCTTGTGCCCTTTATCTGCCTGCACGGCACCTTCTCTGTAACTGTAATACTTTATATTCAGTACTCTGTTATTGTTTTCCCTTGTACAACCTCAATGCACCAATGAGAAAAAATAATCTGTATGGACTGTATGCAAAACAAAGATTTTCACTATCCCTCAGCACATGACAATAATAAACCGATTACCAATCATACTGGCTAACATTTATCCCTCAGCAACACCCCAGAGTGAAGTTGTAGAGCATTAGACAAGGAGCAGAGACCTGTGACTCACTCCCTCTCCCTACAGTTCCTGTTGATTTCTGGATGTCAGGAAATTCTCTGATGGTGACAGTTCTGACAGTTTCTCACCAACCACAGGGCAACAGCTCACGCTCATGACTCTTCAATGTTTGACAATACTACCAACCAAGTTTAGGAAACAGCAAAGTTTAAAGGAAGAAATAAAGCTGCAGTGAGGAAAAATAACAAGCTATTAAACAGCCTGGAGCAATGGAGCAACAAATGGTTGAAAAATGAGGAAGCAATTAAAATTTAGAGAACATATAACAGATAATAAAGCACTGAATATCATCACAGAATGATAGATACAGAAGGTGGACATTCAGCCCATTGTGTCAGTGCTAGATCTACAATAGAACCATTCAATTGAAACACTGTAAATGTTTTCCTTTCAAGTTTATAGTAAATTCATATGGAGTCATAGAGCATTACAGCACAGAAAGAGGCTATTTGGCTCATCTCATCCATGTTTTATTATTTTCCTGCCTAGTCCCATCTACACGCACCCAAGCCATAGCCCTCCTTACCACTCTCATTGATGTACCTAGCCAGACTTGTCTTAAATGATAAAATTAAACCTCTGTCCAACACTACGGCTGGCAGCTCACTCTATACTCACACCACCCTCTGGGCAACAGGTTATCAAGAAGGCAAGTGGAATGTTGGCCTTTGTTGATAGAGCAATTGAATTTAAAACCAGGGCAATTCTACTGCAATTGTACAAGGTTCTGATGGGGCTGCACCTGGAGTACTGTGTGCAGTTCTGGTCTGCTTACTTGAGGAAGGACATACTGGCTTTGCAGGCTGTACAGAGGAGATTCACCCAGCTGATTTAAGAGATGAGAGGATTAGCCTGTGAGGTCAGCAAAGTGAATTTATTATCAAAGTATGTAGAGGAACTATCACCAAATAATGCATTGAGATTCATTTTCTTACAGCCATTTACAGGAATATAAAGAATAATAGAATTTGTGAAAAAGTATACATAAACAAAGCATGACAAACACCCAATATGCAAACAAAGATAATCTCTGCAAATATAAAGCAAAATAATACTGAGAACATGAATTGTAAAAAGTCCTTGAAAGTAGGTTGAGATGTGTTGAGTTCAGGTTGTGAACTCAACACATGTGCAGACAAATCTTCATTAGCAACAGAAAAAGAAATCAAACGTTCTGCTTCTATTCTGACTACGCTGGCCATCTGAGCTTGTCCCGTTTACCCACATCTGGCCTAATTCCCTCATAACATTTTCTACCTGCTCAAATGTGTTTTAAACACTGTCATTGGGCCCACTTTTACAGAGTGCTCTGGCATTTTTTCCAGTCTAATCCATCAGAGGAAAAGCCCTCCCTACATTTACATGGAGCACTGCCACAGGAAAGAAGTGTTTTAATCATCAAGGATCTCCATCATCTAAGCCAGGCTTTCTTCTTGCTATGCCTTTTGGGCAGGAGGTACAGGAGTCTTAGGTCACACACCAGTAGGTTCATGGTCTATGGTTAGGCCACACTTAGACCCCCTCCAGTTCGCCTATCAGCCCCGACTAGGAGTTGAGGATACCATCATCTACCTGCTGAACCGTGTCTACACTCACCTGGACAAGCCGGCTAGCACTGTGAGGATCATGTTTTTTGACTTCTCCAATGCGTTCACCACCATCCGCCCTGATCTGCTAGTTGAGAAGCTGACAGTGATGCAGGTGGATGCTTCCCTGGTGTCATGGATTATTGATTACCTGACTGGCAGACCACAGTACGTGCGCTTGCAACACTGTGTGTCAGACAGAGTGGTCAGCAGCACTGGGGCTCCACAGGGGACTGTCCTGTCTCCCTTTCTCTTCACTATCTACACCTCGCACTTCAACTACAACACAGAGTCTTGCCATCTTCAGAAGTTTTCTGATGACTCTGCCATAGTTGGATGCATCAGCAAGGAAGATGAGGCTGAGTACAGGGCTACGGTGAGAAACTTTGTCACATGGTGCGAGCAGAACCATCTGCAGCTTAATGTGAAAGAGACTAAGAAGCTGGTGGTGGACCTGAGGAGGGCTAAGGCACCGGTGACCCCTGTTTCCATCCAAGAGATCAGTGTGGACATGGTGGAGGATTACAAATACCTGGGGATACGAATGGACAATAAACTGGACTGGTCAAAGACCACTGAGGCTGTCTACAAGAAGAGTCAGAGCCGTCTCTATTTTCTGAGGACACTGAGGTCCTTTAACATCTGCCAGACGATGCTGAGGATGTTCTATGAGGTTGTGGTGGCCAGTGCTATCATGTTTGCTGTTGTGTGCTGGGGCAGTAGGCTGAGGGTAGCAGACACCAACAGAATCAACAAACTCATTCGTAAGGCCAGTGATGTTGTGGGGGTGGAACTGGTCTCTCTGACGGTGGTGGCTGAAAAGAGGATGCTGTCCAAGTTGCATGCCATCTTGGACAATGACTCCCATCCACTCCATAATGTACTGGTTATGCACATCAGTTCAAGAGCCTGATAGTTGAGGGGAATAACAGTTCCTGAACCTGGTGGTGTGGGACCTAAGGCCCATGTACCTCCTGTGCAATGGCAGTACTGAGACAAGATCCAGGCCTGGAATATGGGGGTCCTTGATGATGGATGGCAGTGCTCTATGTAAATGTAAATGTGCTCAATGGTGCAGAGGGTTCTACCTGTGATTGACTGGGCTGCAGACATCTCTGTTCACGGACTTTGGTGTTTCCATATGTAGCCATTATGTAACCAGTCAGGATAATCTCCACTGTGCATCTATAGAGGTTTGTCAAAGTTTTTGGTGACATGTCAAATCTACGCAAACTTCGAAGAAAGTAAAGGCTATTGTTTTTGTGCTGTACGACTCTTGGACTTTCTTTACCTCCACACTTCACAGTCTTCCCTTCTTTCCATCATGCCTTCCCCCTTCCCTGCATCCGTACTTGTCTAAAACCTATAATAGCTGACGCAACTTCATCAACTTGAGACATTAACTCACGAAACACAGATGCTGCTTGAGACATTTCCTACATTTCCTGCTTTTATTCCAGATTAGGGCGGCATGGTAGCACAATGCTTTACAGTTCAGGTGACCCGGGTTCAATTCCTGCCGCTGCCTGTGAGGAGTTTATACGTTCTCCCCGTTACTTCCTGGGTTTCCTCTAGTGCTCCGGTTTCCTCCCACAGTTCAAAGATTTACTGGATGATAGGCTCATCGGTCACGGTAAATTGCCCTGTGATTAGGCTAGGATTAAATCAGGGGATTGAAAGGGCTGGAAGGGCCTGTTCCATGCTGTATCTCAATAAATAAATAATTAAAATTTCAATATCCACAGACTTGACTTCATTTATTTGAGTACTTTAGGAGGGTAAAACAAACAAGAAACTATCCAGAGTAACACACGCACAATGCCAGGGGACCTCAGCAGGTCAGGCAGCTTTTTGAAGAGGAACAGAGAATCAACCAGGACTCTTCATCAGGAGTTTATTCCTCTCTATAGATGCTGCCTGACCTGCTGAGTTCCTCCAGCACTGTGTGTGTGCTGCTACAGATTTACAGCACAAAGCTATCCTGAGCTGGACGTTTTCCATTGTAGGCTTTACATTTAATAGGAAAGTCTCAAAGGAAGCTGTAAAAGGAGTGCCGAGTGTAGTTGTGTGCATGATGAGGTGGATTCCCATACATATCACTGCAGTTCCAGAGATAACCAAATAGACCACAACGAGAGGAAGTAGTAAGCTAGTACCCTCCTCTAAGAACCAGAGAAGCCAGGTGATAAGTCTCCACTGTAACTCACAAAACACAGGGGGAGCAAAGTGGGTCAGGCATCATCTCAATGGAGGGAAATGGGCAGTCCACCTTTTAGGTTGAGACCCTTCATCTGAACAGGAAGAAAGAGGGGAGATAGCCAGTGTTAAAAGGGTAGGTGGGGAGGGGGGAAGGGGTGGAGCAGGAGCTGGCGGATGATAGGTGGATCCAGAAGATGTAAGGCACCATGCTATTGGGCAGCCTCAGTATCACAGTGGTTATTACAGCTCAGGGCATCAGAGATCAGAGTTCAATTCCAGCGCCATCTGTAGGGAGCTTGTATGTTCTCCCTGTGACCAAGTGTGTTTCCTCTGGGTGCTCTGGTTTCTGCCCACAGTCCAAAGGGTCATTATAAATTGTCCTGTGATTAGGCTAGTGTTAAATAGGTGAGTTGCTGGCGAAGTGGCTTGTTGGGCTGGAAGAGCCTGTTCTGCTTTATGTCTCCAAGTAAAAGTAAATAATTAAAAATATTCTGTTATTTTTAATTAGGTTACATTTTTGAAGTTTTGCCCAGCCATGGAACCAGACTTCAAAGCAAGATTTCCTCCCCTGCCAACTCAGGACTACATTCAATACAGCCAGGCATAGGGACGTTTTGT